>NW_024609846.1:127336721-127992971 GCF_016920785.2 Ixodes scapularis
AGTAGACTATCGTCCTCTCAACGCTTTAAGGCCCGTTCACACTCTTGCGACTGCTTGCGACATCTTAAACCTGGGTTCCTTAAAACTTCTTAAACCAGAGAACACACTGGCGCCATCTATTGGGAAGCAGTGTAAACTCGGCGGTCCGGAATATTTTTTTTTATTTATCGCGCAATATCCTTTCTTTTTTGGCTCGAAAAACTTTTGTCAATGTTATAAACGAGCCTTTCTATGGGTATTACGCACATTTGACCTCGGAAATCCCGCAAAACCTTCGCTTTTGTGAAATGCAGTTCTAGGGTCACCGCATAGATGGCGCCACAATGTCAGTGTGTTCCCTCATTCTAGAAACATTTAAGAAGTTGTAAGAGATCTCGTCTCTCTCAGTCGTACTCGGTCGCAAGAGTGTGAACGGGCCTTTAGGGTCATTCCATGTGAAACGTCCCAGACGTTGTGCTCGACCACCTCCGATTTCTAAAAAAAAAAATTCACGGGCTTCGGCCACAATGTCTGTAGCCATACCCTAAAATAGTCTTGACGAAAAAAAAATTGTGATGACGTGAGCGCGATTTTAATTTTTGAAAACAGCGTGAAACTAGGCATCACTCAATAATTTACGAAAAATCAGCTTTTTTATGAAACACAAAACAATATTTTTTTCTTAAATTTGCACGGTTGTCGGCTTACAATGTATTTGAGTTTGTGCTGTTCTGTTTAATTTAAATATTTTAAAAAAAATACATAATTTTATTCAAAAAACAACATTTTTGTCATTTTATTAAAAAATATTTAATTGCTCCCGGGACCTAATATAACTTTTTACTGGTTGCCCTCTAGGTATATAACCTATAAAAAATATTTAAAACCGCTCAATTAAACATCTTGCAGTAAAACAAAAATCCTGAAGTGGCCAAAAAGTGCGTTTTGACGCATAAACAGACGTTTATTTCACCCCGAGGTGGTCCAAGTAAAAATACAAAATACGGTGGGTTTGGAAGAACGATTGATCGTCTTTTGATTCTGAAAGTTTGATTGGAGTAATTTTTGTTTAAAGCGAGAAAACAATTTTTGAAGTTGAACTCTCGCACCACTACCCGGCGTCGCTTCCTAAACGCCTCTTCGCCGCACAGCACGCCACCTGCGACAATAGCCGAAGCGATTAGGGTCCAAAGAAACAACGGAGTTTGCTGCCCGCTTCCTCTCGTCCCTCTTTTCTGGCTGTAAGGGAAGAAACGGCGGGTATCGTGTACTAATCGGAGGTGCCGTCAGTGCGTCGCCATAGCAGGACCGTTGTGCCCTTTGTACCCGAGAGCGGCTGCTCACACTCCGAAACGCGATGCCTAATCGACGGGTGGCAGCAGCTGACGTGGACTTCTTTATGCCATGCCAAAGGTCCCACGGCGACCTCCGATTTCTAAAATAAAATTAATGGTTCTTCACCATAATGTTTGTGCTGCTTCTCTAAAATATATTTGACGAGAAACAAATTTCATGGTTCGATGGCGGTTTGAACTCGTAAAAAAGGGGTGAAACTAGGAGTCCTTTATTAATTGATGAAAATTAAAATATTTTTATAGAACAGTGGACTATTTTTTCCTAAAAACCACATGGTATTTTGATTGTTGTGTAATAAGGATCACGGATATTCGCTTAAAGCAATTTTTAAAAAAAAAAGTAATATATGAGAATTTTAGCCTTTTTGATAGTTTGGTTACAAACTATCTCGTTGCTGCTGGTGATTAAAAATTCTTTCTGGCAACCCTGTGGTGGCAACGCTTGTATATTGCCACTATCGAAGCTGAGAGATGCAGAAAGATCTGCAAGGTAAAAACAAACACTCGTCTGCCATTGACTAGCGAAAGTTATGATGCCCGGCAAAATATGGCAGACTGCATGTTGATTACCGTCATTAGTACGGCAAAAGGTAAGCTGCGATTTGAGCCACCAGATGGCCATGAATTTTAAAAAGGGTCCATTGGCGGTGCTTTGTTCGCGTGCCTGGCAACTTCACAGATTTTTCTCAGTGAGATGCCGGTGGTGGCTTGTTGTGGCTTGCGCTGGTGCGCATGTCGTCCGAGACACACGAAGGAGTCTTCGATATTCATCAATGCCGTCCTTGAGCCGCTCCTGAAAAACTGTTGTTGTTTTTTTTTACACGTTTTTTGTGTTGCATTTACCCATTCAAGAAGCATCTTTCTTTTAGCAGGAGGCAGTTCGTCGTCTTCTGCATCTAACAGCGTTGCTGGCATAATCACGTGTCCCGCATGACAAACTCCGTCCTAACAACCGCTTTACGGAATTCTCCTCCTCCTCCTCATGTACGCCTTCATCTTTCTACTCTCATCGGCGCGCATCGAGCCCTGTTGTCGAGAGTGCGACTGCTAAATGCATCTGATAGCACTGACAACCCTCTCGGTTCTCCGCTGTTCGTGTGAATGTTTGAGTCAGGAAGGGAGCCCGCGCTAATTCCGCTGACCATTGACGTCACGCACATCCCTCCTCGAAAAGCATCCCTCGTGTGAATACCGCTTTAGGTCCCTCTAAGGAGTATCACGCGCATCCCGGGGAGCAAAGGGTGGGATTGCTCCCCCGTATGAATACTCCTTTAGTAAAAGGAACTAGAGATCATAATCACATGGCGCGGCCCATTAACAAGGCCCTTTAACTAAGGGAGCTCGCCCACCTCCCTCTACAGCTGCAGGGAGTATAGCCCCGGAGTTATCAACTCGAAATAAAAATGACAAACATATAAATTTATATTTTTAATGCGTTTTAACAAATTGAATTTTTCATAAGTAGCAATGGTTGGATTCATTCTGAACAGAAACGTGATAGAATGCGTTAGGGAGAAACGTATACTCAGTCCTCGAGTTCAACGTGTCTATTTCAAAATTTCAAAAAACAGAACACCATCCAGCTCAGAAGTCTATATGTTATCATAATCGCTTCCAAGTATTAGCATGTGCTTCTCGAACTGCATGTTTGGCGGTTTTGGCCGTTTATTTTCAGGGGTCTTGAAGAAAAGCACCTAATTTTAGAGTTAGTTCGTATGATGCTTTCCGCCATTGTATAACAAGGCAGAACGACAGCAACTACTATAACAAACTACCTATTAATGACTACAAGCAATATTTTACCAGTTCTTTCGTTTATTGAAAAACATTGCCTGGAACCAAGCCTGGAACATATGCTGTGCCTGGAATCTCAATTTCATCATGGAAGCCGCAATGCATGGAAAGGTGGCGAACTCTCTTCCGTTTCCCGGTCTGCGTAGCGCCTCGGGGTGGCAATCTTTACTTCCGTAAAACCGCTCCTTTTGTTTGAGATTTTTTTGGGCAAACTCTAGGAAACAAAAGGGCGCCTTTGGGAAGGCGAGGTGAAAATTTTCATTGTACGAACTTTGGGCTGAAATATGAATCACAATCGACAAAAAAGCGATGTTTTCACGAGCTCTATCAAAGTCACCGTAGCTAATTGGAGCTAGCAACAGAATTTCATTGCTCGGAAGATTGTTCACGTTTACTCGTGCCACGCCCATACCACTTCTACCAAAAAAGTCGGAAAATGGCGGAATGTCAAAAATGTATTTTAGATAATGAGTACAAGATGCTCAGAAATGTAATTAAAATAGAGTATTAAATACTCTATATCAAAAGTATTTGCAACATACCAAGATACTTCAAAGAGTATTTTAAATACAGTATCTTGAGTAGAGTATTTTAGATAGGCACAAGTCTCCATGGTACATACTGGCGATTAATTTGTACTTACGCTCGTAACGACGTTCGACAGCGACGCCCATTTTTTCGAAAACCTGGCCCCATACTTAAATAGTAAATACCTACAAACACATTATTTTGCTCGGAGACTTTAATTGTGTGTAATATAAACGATAGATCAGTACCCCTTCTAGACCTGACAGAAGTGCTGACATTTTCAACACTCACATATCAATGTCGGGGCTTCTCAAAGTATTTCTTTCCGATACACCCACCTCCAAGTTTCATGTGATGCCAGACTTGATCGCATATAAGTTTCAAGTTCGCTCTTTTTACATGCATATGACATGCATATGACGTGAAACCAGTACCCTTTTCAGACCAATGCTTTGTAAGCGCCTATCGGAACAGACCCGCAATGTAAGCCAGAACCAAAATGGGCTTTGTGGAAATTTAAAACGAGACTTGTAGACAACAAAGATTTCGAAGTGCGTGTGCGCGAATGTTTCAACAATGCAACAACAAATCATAAATTTGGCATTTTTGCTCAATGGGACTCTTTCAAGCAGGAGGTTAAAAACGAAGCAACTGAATGCGCGTGCATCGCATCGTTTTATGCAAAGCAAGAGGAAACTACGCTTTTTGGAAAATTTACACATTCTTCATGAGCTGGAGTATGAACGGGCACGTGGAGCGAAAGCTCGCGCTGCAGAACCCAGGGATCCTGGGTTCAATTCCCACCTCTGCCCGTTTCTATCTGGATGAGCATCAAACCGGCGTGCGCTCGTGTATCACTACTGCGTGGTGCACGTTAAAGACTCCAGGCTAACAGTTGTACTGCACTGGCTAAATTGCTTATCTACAGTGGGTAACAATGCCGCCATGTTCTGGCAGACTAACCTCCTGTTGTATAAACAACTAGCGACTAATTTGACTTTGACTTTTACTTTTTTTGGAGTGTGAAACACCCGGCTTGTTTTAAGAAGAGATTACACGCGTGAAATGTCAGATACAGCATTATTAACAAAACCGTTATTATGGCGCACTAGTACTGTCTAGGTGCCGACGATTTTATATATCCTCTGAGACACCTTGGCGTCGCGCAATCAACGACTGGATGCGAAATAGACTTTCAAAGAAAAGTGAACTTCTAAATTGTAACGGGACACTCTCAACCGACGAAGACGACATTATGAAAACATTTGAGTTTCATAGTACCAAAACCTGTTTGGGCACAAACAATCCGTAGACAGTCAATTAACAAAGTCCTTGGTCTCTTCGATGCCCAGGTTGACCAGTTTCAACGCGACCTGCTTGGTGGACCAATAGCGCTAGAAGTCCGATGGGCAGTAGACCAGCTACCAAACTCTAAAACACCTGATGGACTCCCCCTCCGAATTTTACAAGAAGTACAAAGAGCAGCTGTGCTTTTTTCTGCTCAAGGTCTTCTTGGAGGCTTATGAAGTGGGATCCTTGCCGCCTACATTTTATAACAGCCACACGGTCTTAATTCCAAAAAGTAGAGGTCCAGATAAGCTCATACACACTGATATCTACCGGCCAATTACTTTATGCAATGTGGACTATGAGATATTCGCTAACATTCTGACAAAAAGTCTTCAATATGTAACGTCCAGTGTTGTCGGTGACCACCATACTTGTGGAATTAAGAGGCGATGCATACAAACCAACATACACGTAGCACGTGCAGTAATAGAAACCTGTGTTCAACATGAAGTTGCCATGGCGCAAGTAGACTTTGCGAAGGCATGCGCCCGGATGTCCCATACTTTCCTCTTCGCTAATCTTCGTCACGTAAACCCAGGACACACAATCTTGAAGGGCATGGCGTTGTGTTACCGCAACTGTGCCACCAGGCTTATAAGCTTATAATCAATGGTTCGCTGGATCATCGGTCAAACAAGAATGTACCCTTATACCCTCTTTGATTTTCTCTTTATCCCGCTAAATTTAGCGGGAAATTTTCCCCTCTATATCTAGCGAAATATTTTCTCCGCTAAATTTAGCGGAAAAAATTCCCCGCTAAATTTAGCGGAAAGAATTCCCCGTTAAAATTAGCGGAAACTTTTTCCCGCCAAACTTAGCGGAAAATTTTCCCCGCTAAATTTAGCGGAAAATTTTACCCTAATGAGAGCCGAGCAGGAGAGGAGGGGCATAACCCCCTCTCGCACCTTCCCCTCCTCCTCCTCAAGAGCTGCGCTCTAATTCGGCGTTACAGGGAGTTGTAAACGGCTTTCATTTCTATCATCTGTATGCTTGATGTTCAGTCCTCTAAACTTTCCATGTAATAAAAAAAATCTTGGTTGTGCTACATGCCTGTATATTAAAATTTAAAAAAAAAAAATCCTGGTTAGCTTAGCTGGCAGAGCGCTCCACCGGAAATGGAGAGATCCCTAGTTCAATACCAGGACCAGACGGTTTTTTTTTGTTTTTGTTGTTGTTCCCCAGTCATTTAGTTTTGTTTGGAGATTTGTGTTTGTCCTCTTGTTCCCCTTTCCAGGGATTATTTTCGACATAAAAGAAGTTGCCTCCATGTGACTGCCTCCTCCTCCCTCTTGAATAAGAGGGATTTTTAAGTCAACCGAGGCATAGCCAACAAGGCGCAGTAGGCAACATCAAATTTGTTGTATGAATCCGTATGGATGCGATGGATGCTTAATCAGCAAGAAGTTAGTCTACCTTAAAGGGATACTACAACGAAATTTCGCCGTTCATTTTTTGGTCTATATGGGTTCAAAAGAGCAGTATCACATGGAACATACCAATACCTTGTTAAAAAAGTCTCGAGGAATTTTAAAACGAATTAAACGATTAGCAAAAAGCACCGGGTGGATGTCGCTAACGCTTCGTTTGTAATGCTCGTCTAGAAACCTTGACAGCTAGTGACGGACAGTGTTGCCATTTTAGCGATTTTGTCGCTAGATTTAGCGATTTTCTATACATTTAGCGACGGATTTTTTTTTAATTTAGCGGCTAGCGACTTTTTTTAGCGACTTTGGTGTTCAACCGTAATCTTGTTATTTTAAAAATTTTAGAGGTGCTCGCGGGCTAAACCTTTTTGCTTCTCTAGGCGAGTTTGCTTTGGGTATATGCTCAATTTAGTGGCGCACTTTAAAAAAAAAATGTCAACACTGTTAACACTGCAGACCATCTCTCCCGCGCCCACGTACTCACGTGCATTCCGCCAAACATCATCCTGACCTCAAAGCTGGCCTCAAAAGGCACGCAAAAACGTGTTTTGACTACGAACTTCCAGAAGAAGTTGTTCGGTGAATCGGCACAGCTGAAGCCTACAAAGCTGACAACGAACCGTCGACACCGGCAGATTTAGGTGACTTGAGTACAGTCACCATCGAGGAAGAACTCTTCTTCTTCTGGACTGTTCCGTTGAACTGTTCTTGAAGACAAAGCAGTCATCATTTCCGTGGTAAAATTAACAAGCACCCGTTTCTTATTCGTACTTTCGTACTTACCGCCTAGCATAGAGATCATACATACTAACTCTAGAGGAAAAGGTCCGCCATTTTCCCATACATTCTGGCTGCCGCAAGCGGCGGATCATGCAGGCAGACCTTCTGGGTCCCAAACACGGTTACATCATCAGAGCAGTTTCGTGAACTTCAACAATTCACGAACTTACCGGTGGAAAGATATTCACGTTCCTTTCGAAGCTTTCTTTTTGAAAAGCGCGCAGATGTACGGCCTCGCGTTAACGCTAAACTAAACCATATACCCGGCTTCGCCAGTGGGGCGCGGCTGGGCGCGGTTGAGGAATACGAAACTGCGCAATCACCAGATTTCCGAGATTTCGACAGAAGGGAAGTTAATGCAGCGTAATGAGTTTATTGCTTTTTATAAGCGTTAGAATAGCTCATAATTTAGTTTACAACGTTAAATTATCACTGTTTATATTGCTAAGAGTTTTCACTCTTCGCGTTACCATGGCAACGTTGCTTTCTTTCTCTCGTGTTCTGTCGCTCTCTTTTGCGTTCGTTCACTCGGGACCCAGGATGTCGGCGCACGGGATTTGCCACTCCTCCTCACCCACCTTTACCCCCCTGCCGCCTAGTCGTTTCCCCAAAAAAAAACATTAAAAATAAAAAAGTCCTAGTTGTTTTTCAGTGTAAATTTAACCTCTCAAAATACCTGCGATATGATTATTTGAGGTTCACTTACTTTAAGAGGGTTTAATAAGCTTTTGGAATTCAGCGAATAGTTTAGCGACTTCCCGGTGAATCTAGCGATTGTTTAGTGACTTCCTGGTCTCAATTTAGCGGCGCGCGCAAAAAAAAAAGATGGCAACACTGGCTGACGGAGGTTGTCTCGTCTCCGGCCACGACGAGAGAAGGGGGGAAGGAGCAAGGAGGTTGGAAGGAGGAACTCCCCTCGTCCCGAGAATCCCTTTTGTGTGTCGCAGAAGTCGCTATTGTCCCCCTAGAAGATTATAGAAGATTAATCCGTCACTCAAAATTCGTACAAAAGCAGCCGCTTCGGTGGCTGGAACGACTAGGCCATCCTCTCGACGTCAGCCTCGCCGTAGCTTTGCTCGTCTTGAGACGACTTACGTCACGATTGCGTTAGATGTCACGCGCTCTAAGCTGGGCCTTCTCCCAGCGCTTGCCAGAGTGGGCCGTTTATAACGAAAAATACAGCCACCAGGATCAAAATACAAACGTGCGATTGTCATTTACGGATATTGTGGATCATATTCAACCTATTTTTGAACACGACGGGAATATTTCAAATTTCGTTGAAGTATCCCTTTAATGTAGCGTCTGTTGTCTCCGTTTCGAAGTGTTGGTAGTAGATATTACCAGCACAATATGATTGCAAGTCTGGGGTGGGCTCTGTCGATTGTGGCGCACAGGTAATGGTTTCGGTTTCGTACCGAAAGAGTAAATTTAAATAAATGCAACCTAAGTTCGTTATTTATTTTAAACACACTTTAATACGTCTGCTTATGTAGAATGTAAACCTGTTTTTGTGGCCTCACCAGGTTAAACTGAGTGGGTGCTCTAATATGGCGCTGACTAACCAGTCTGCTTCACTGTTTCGCATTCATCGTCCTCTTCGGATCTCCATTCGTCGTTAGGACGCTGTTTATCGCGATTTTCGCGCTGGCGCCACTGGCGCGCTGGAAAATAAGGACTGATGAGGACATGAGCGGTTTCGATCCATGAGAGAAATATGGGCAGCCAGTATTGCTTCTATCGTGTCTGCACTTCACTCCTGCTTCCCTGCTCAGTCGGCACTATCGACCAAACAACAAAAGGTCGAGGTTGACCTTGTATACCTCAAGCAGAGAAAGTTCACGTTTCCATACACGGCTCCTCAGCATGACTACGAGAAGCAGAAGGAGATACGGGCCCACGGGCTTCGAAGAAGCTGTGCGAAAACCTTTTGATTTTTACGACGGTGCCTTTAAATTATTATTCTGATTGTGTCAATTTCTTCGTGTTGGGGAGAGCTGTCTGATCACCCATGATGTAATAGCGCAACTGAATGTCCCGGGATGACTTTTTGTTTTGACAGGGCGGATACATGTCCGCGAAAGTTCAAAAGCTGGAGAAACAGTTCTTGCAAAATGCCGAGATTGAGGTGTCGGGGACCGAAACCGGAGAGCTCGCAATATTTCAAGGGATCTCGGTCTTCGTCAACGGTTATACAGGTAAGCGCACCTGGTTAATCATTCAGGTTTACAGACCCGCCTTCTCCCGATCATTTGCAGATCCCTCAGCGGAAGAGATCAAGAGAATTATGATGGTTCACGGTGGAACGTACCAACATTACTACAAGCGCAAGCCCAAGTGCTATATGATCGCCACGAACCTGCCGATGGCCAAGTTGAAGAGCTTGAGGGACTACGTCGTCAGGCCAAGTTGGATCACCGACTGGTATGTCAGCTCACGCACGAGCCTCAAATTAGCCTAAACTTCAGAAGAACATGTCGATGTCATAAGAACACTGACATGTTGAAGAAATCCACGGCCCTTGAATTTTACTTTTTTCGTTTGTTTGCAGTGTCAAGGCTGGCATGCTCCTTCCCGTTCAGGATTACCTCCTCTACTCTCCAGACCTGAAGAAAGGTCAACAAATGATCAACCGTGTGCAATTGGCGGATGATTCGGGAACATCTGCGATGACTAGCGCTGAGGCACACAATGACGAACAAGATGGCTGGCTTTCGTCGGACAATAGTGTTGACTGTAACCTTGAATGTGAGCGGCTGCATGGTGATCAAAACGGCACGGACCATGGCTCTCCGCCGCAGGAGCACAAAAGCAACGACAGTCCGAGATACCAAGCCGGCGATCCTCGATTTCTGCAAGAGTTCT
Source organism: Ixodes scapularis (assembly GCF_016920785.2). NCBI lineage: Eukaryota > Metazoa > Arthropoda > Arachnida > Ixodida > Ixodidae > Ixodes > Ixodes scapularis. The sequence goes on from NW_024609846.1 coordinate 127,346,797, forward strand.
ACGGAAGATCGAGGCTTCATCACATCTCAACCGCTAGTCTGAAGCTGAGAGATTACGTCGCGCAGTTGCGTTCTGCCGGCAACTTCAACTTTGTTGGCGTGCAGCGACTCAAGAGCCACCTCGAGGAGCAGACTCTTGCAGAAAGGGTTCAGGTGCCAGGCAAGGTGCTTATGCACATTGACATGGACTGCTTTTTCGTCTCCGTCGGCCTTCGTTCTCGACCGCATCTGAGAGGTGAGCAAGACACAAGCACAGCCCCTAGTGAAATGTCAGTGAGGCTGCCTCTTTCTTTGGTAACCACACTCCTTGCCCTCTTTCGTTCTCTGCTTATCGAGCGTGTTGTGCTTTCGAAAATAATTTCATAAAAATATGTTCACTCTGGAGACAAATGTTCGACATGGACAGACGACCCCCAAGAAATACTGAATGTGTGGGAAGAAATATGCTAAAAGAAAAAAAAAAAGAAACACTACCGAATTATAAAAAAAAAACAAAAAAACAAAGAATTCTACAGCCTTAAATTTGTACCAGTAAAGGTCCCACGTCATCTGTTTTAGTAAAGCCTAATCCGCAAGCTAACTTCAGCAACATCATTCCTAAACGGTGCCTTTTGACAATCAGGCAAGCCAGTTGCCGTATGCCATGGGAAGAACGGCGGCATCCAGCCCAGCTCAAGCCATTCCGGGGCCTCAGATGTTCCCGGCACAAGTGGCAGCGGCGCCGACGGCAAGGGGCTCATGTCCATGTCGGAAGTGGCCAGCTGCAGCTACGAGGCACGGGACGCCGGTGTGCGAAGCGGGATGTTCCTCGGACGAGCCAAGCAACTCTGTCCGAACCTCGTGGCCATCCCCTACGAGTTTGAGAGCTACTCCGAGGTTTCCAAGATCCTTTATGACACTGTTGCCAGGTTGGTGTGTTGGGAGGTAACTCCAGAAGTCACGACATTTGTGACGCAAGGCGCGACTGTGACATTGTTATCTCGGCTCTGTGCTTGCGTCGCGCTGGTCACGTTAGCTGCAGCACGGATATGCGAGTTGCATAAATGGCGCAGAGCAGGGGGATCGGAGTGGCGGACGCACTTCGGTAGGTTAGGTTCGATTTAAAGCTGCATTCAAGGGTGACATTTCTTGTCCCCATTAGCACCCACTACCAATTTTTTTTATAATCAAAAGTTTTGGTCATGGTTAGACTATGGGAAGGTCGACCGTCAATTCTCCAACTATGTTATGCCCCAAAAAGTTTAAATTTAAAAAGCTAGTCAAAGATTTTTTTAGTTCATTAGCTAACAAATTAACATATTTCGCTTCTTTTCTACTGGCCACCTACGACTAGGAGAACCCTTGTGTGAATTATTTTTGTTACAAATTCTGGACCCTCTAAAAAGAAATCGCCCTGTGTATAGGGTAGTCGGGGCCTTTTCTGCTCATTATTCACACCATCCTAAAAATGCACATGTGCACAGTGTGGCATCTACTTATCATTTTCATCAATGTTAAGGACATTGTTTGAAAATAAAAATTATTTTACAACTATAATTGGGTTAGAGACCAGTCCCCAGGAGAAAGTGGAAAAATGTGCACGTTTATAAGCCTCATAGTCTTCATATTTGTCTCTTAAGGTTCCAAGCTTGGACATGCTTGTCTATCTTTCCTAAAACAAATTAACAATTTTGAATATTTTTTACAATAATATACCTACTCTGTATGTTGCTTTCAAGATTTAAATGATTGCCCCACAGGTAGGTCATAAGGCATATATGGGTTGACAGGCAACTGAAATGTGTAATGGAAACTGTTGTTTTCCCCCCAGTTACACCTTGGATATTGAGGCCGTGAGCTGTGATGAACTGTATGCTGATGTCACGAAGGTCCTGCAAGAGGCAGAGTGTACACCAAACGACTTTGCATCATTCTTGAGGAAGGAAATCGAAGAGAAAACATGCTGCACGGCGTCGGTCGGCCTAGGTGAGTAGACCGACATTTAAGCTTCTATCATATATAAAGATTTGTAATCTCTATAGTGTTCTTCATCCGAAACTGAAAGGTGTTTTCTGAAAGATAAACTGGCAACATTTGACGACCGACCATTCAGCCTGGAAAAAAGTCCTTGGTTCTTGATCATCAGAAACCAATGCTGCCAGTGCTTCAAGAGCTCTCCTAGTTTTCCTTAGAAGTACTGGACTGAGTTCACGGCTTTGAACTCCATTCCTTCCAGAGTGACCAAAAGTGTAATCCCAACTCCTGCATTATGATACCGTCGTCACCGACATCCTTCCCTTTTTAATTCTTGTCATCTCTTTCCTCCACCTTTTAATCCCTGTTCTTCAACCCCTAGTCTGGAGTAGCCTGCTAGGCAACCCTGTCCACCTTTTCATTTTCTCTATCACGCTCTCTGTAATCTCTATATATCATTTTAACACAGAATGTGTTTATGGCCTGGATTTCATGGAAAAGTGTGATGCTCGAGTGTGATGAAAAAGCGTTGCACACAGATCAAGGCAGCACAAAGGATACATAGCCCGTAGCAGGCAATGCATAAGCATTCAAAGCATACAGAAGGCAGAATAAGCCGTAATAATTCATACATAATCGTAACTAGGAACAGCCAATTGAAACCAGAGTGATTCACTAAGGAGTTCGGCAGAATTTGAACCCCGGAACACGCAATCCGCAATCCTACATCTTTGCTCAGCGTCACGAGTAATAGATGAATGAGAGCACAAGGAGCTGGACGATGTACAACCTGCCACCGACGGTCGCCTGCGGTAGCACGCAACTGTCTACGGTTTAGTTCAGCATACTCATTCCGCAGGCAACCGTCGGAGGCAAGTTATACCCAGTCCATAATCCGCGGGCTACAGTCGCTGGCGAGTTATGCTTAGTCAATCCAGCGCACATAGTGTGCGGGGCCGTCGTCAGCGAGTCACACTGAGTCCAGTTTGCTTCGTCCATAGGCGACCGTCAGCGGCAGGTCACACTTAGCCCAGCACACTTATTCCGCAGGAACCGTTCACGGCGATTCATACTTAGTCCAGCATACTTGCTTGTGTACCGCAGCGTACGGATGGGTGGCGATTCATACTTACCTAGTCCATCATACTTATTCCGCAGGCGACCGTTCCCGGCGTGTCATGTTAGTCCAGTAAACTTTGTTCGCGGGCAACTGTCGGCAGCAAGTCGTATACTTAGTTTGACATACTGAGTTTGTGACAGTTGGCAACGAGCCATACTTAGTCCATCACTCTTCGTCCGCGGGCGATCGTCGGTGGCAAGTCCTACTTAGTCCAGCATAATTATACTTAAATTCTGTCAGAGCCAACGCTATGATACGACGGAGCCAACCAGGCGGTGCAAAATGGGCATAATCGCAGCGCATCGGTTGTGGGATGTCGGAGCTTCGGAGAAAAGTCAATTGGCAAGAGTAAAGAGTGCAATAAGCCTCCTCTTCTCGCAATTAACTCCAGCTGCCACTTAAAGGGGCCCTGACAAAATCTTTTTTTTTTATTATCTGAAACGATTGAAAACGATGCCGGTACATTACTCTCAAAATTCGAAACTTGGGAATTCAGTATTTGTGAAGTAAAAAACAATTTCCAAAAGCCGAATTCAAAGTATCTGCGCCGGAGCGTTGACGTCAAATATTGCAGAGTCCTGAGAGTCCACTTTTTTTCGCGACTCCGTGCTGTTGCCACCGCGACCCGATGCGAGGAGGAAAGAAGGTCCGGGAGATAGGGTGATAAGGGCGCCGGCGGACAGAGAAAAACCGGTTTTATTTTGTCCGTGCGAGCAATGTCGCCTGGCCAGGTGGCATGTTTTTCTAGGGAGGATACAATTCGAGAAGGCTACATCACACCGGACTCCGATTTTGGGTATTTCAAAAAGAAGGGCCATAGTGTGTTCGCAATTGCGTTAAAAAACGTGTTTTACGATTGCCGTTATTAAATGTTATAGAAATGTCGCCTACAAACCTTCTAAATTTCATGATTTTTGACGTCACGAATCAAAAGAAGCGAGAAGGCGAAGAGCGGGAGAGGAGAACTCCAAAAATCAACAATAAAAAGGTGCGTGCGCGCCTAAAAAGATTTTTTTTCGCATTGCAATTTTTTTTTTTTTTTTTTTCGTGTTTATGATTACAGCTTGCATCGTTTTAGACAATAAAAAAGAAATATGACTCTTGGGGTGTCAGTGCCCCTTTAAGGGGTTCCTGAAGATCCGGTAGCACTAAGAATTCGAGGACCTACACGCATTCACCAAAGAAGCGGGAGTGGCGGGAAGCTTCTCGATAGAACATGCTCGCGACACACTGTACTCCCGAAGAAATTTAAATTTGTCTCGATAGTTCCGACGAACCGGGAGATCCTACAAGTGTGTTGTGTGTGCGGCGAATCCGAAGCCACCCAAAGCTCCCTGCAACCAAGCGTAGCAAATGATAATGCACGCATGAAGCATGCACGACACGTCCTATGTTCCCCGGGTTTATCAGAATGGTTGAGGCAGGTTAAATTTTTTTTAAGACGTAAGTGTCTTTTGGGTAGGATCTAAAGGCGGCACGATTGACTTGCCTGTCAGATTGCACATGTGCTTGTTTTTCTGTTTTGCCCCAAACAGGTCCAAATATGTTAGCCGCAAGAGTAGCGAACCGGTCTGCCAAACCAAATGGTCATCGGTTTGTTTCTACGAGCGAGCTCCTGGAGTTTTTTAAGGCCGTTGCTGTGAAACATCTTCCAGGTATGGATAATGAACAGGTTCCTACTGTTGTATTCGAGTACCGAGGAAGCACCTGTTCCAAGTTCCTCAACTGTGCATGGGTACATACTTACTGCCCCAGTTGGATGCATGCTTGGAAACACTTGCTTTTTCAAGTTCTGGAATTAAAGGGAAATGAAGGGACGTTATTTGCTCACGTTAGCGTGCCCTCTCAGTGTTTTGCAGCAAACAATAGAAACAAAAAAACAATCTTTGGATAGATAGATCTGCATCTTCAGAAGATTGTGCTATGTTTGAGTGGTTGTTTACATTGTAAAAGTGGGTAGAACAAAAGGACCCAGAACACACAAATGTCGGTTTTACCGCAGCAGCTGCAGGAAATATCAAAAGAGAAAACTTCACCTGGACGTCTGGTGTAGACGAGAAGCCATTTGCCCGCAAATAAATTTCCTCTCGTCACCATTTTATATCTCTGCTCTAGTGATGGCTCTGCTACTTTCGTTTTGCACTTGCGTTTGTCTAGTACTATACAGCAACACAGTTTGATAGTATATGTAGTAACAGCATTGCGAAAAATCCTGCTAATATTGCGGCTTTGTCGACTGTTGCATTTGCTACGCTTTATTTGAAATGTTAAACGTTAAAGGATATGTATGTTTAATTATGAGCAAAATATCTACAGTTGGCATGAAAGAGTGTGAACAGTGAGGCTTCGTTAAGCATTAATCTTTTTAACAATCTGTGTTCTACCTCTGCTGGCGAATTTCTCGGTTGCAGATACCATTTAACTTCTGCTTGCAAAGCCAAGTTCTCAGGTGTATTTTATTTTAGCAAAGTTCTCAGGTGTATTTGTTTTATCCTCAGGTGTATTTTATTTGGTGGAAGCTCCTCTACTGCCCTTATTCATTTGTCCCTAATTATGATTTTTTTACTTTTTCAGCAGATACATTCTGAAAGCATAGCAGATATATTGGCAGCTTGCACATTAGCTCGGCTTTCCTTTGCAACAAAACTCGTGAAATGTAACTTCCAGGTGTCGGCTACAGGCTCCAGTCTCAGTTGACAGACATGGGGATTGAGACATGCGAGCAGCTGCAGGCCGTTTCTATGGAAACTCTCAAATCAAAGTTCGGGGTCAAGACCGGCACGCTGTTGTACCAGCACGCCAGAGGGAGCGATGACAAGGTCCTCCAGTTCAACAAAGTGCGGAAGTCGGTTTCGGCCGAGGTCAACTATGGAATTAGGTTCAAAGAGGTGGGAACAATTAATCCGTGGAACGATCTGGTCTGACCTTGTCGGGTGTCGTCGTGCAGGCTAACGACATGAACAAGTTCATTGGTCAACTATCCGAAGAAGTGGAAAAGCGACTTCGTGAAGCCGGGGTTCAGGGACGAGCAGTCTCGCTGAAGTTGAAGGTATGTTTTTCCAAAGCACCTGTGTTGTTTTTGATTCCCAACCTTTTACTTCCACTGGTAAAATGTGTGGCTATACAAGCTTGTTTCATAACAAAAAGATGTGCCACATTATCTCTAAACATTGATTAAAGTGGTGTAATAGTAGTTTGTGGCAGTCGTGTGCAATAGGCCTGAATTAGGTAGGTCTTGCCTTTGTCATAAGACACTTCAGCTGCGGTCTTTCTTGTACCTAAATACTAACCGGCTGGATTTTGATGGATGGGTCTCATTACGTAAGTCTTTGTTTAGAAATTTTAAAAAATGTTAATAAAACCTTTATGAATAATCTGCAAAGCCCATGGTAAGGGAAAAGCCAAGAAGTTTGTTACCAGAACCAAATGCAGTTGCATAGTCAAGTTCTCAAACTTCTTGAGTCGGTTTTCATCCCTCACACCTCCATGATTCCTTCTGTGTGAACCATTTAACTCATTTTCCTCTGTGCCTCATTGCCTCTAGCACATTTCAGTTTTATTACTTTTATTTTTTCACTGCTTCTATTTATCAATCCTGCTGACCTTCGTTTGCACAATTCAGTTCATCAAACCCGTCGGATACATCCACGGCATATTCCCCAATCATGCACCAACTTCGAACGTCAAAGAGTTAAGCATACACTTTCTGAACTATTAAATTATATTGCATCCCCAACATTTGATGTCATGTCACTAAACGAAAACAACATGCCTAACATTTTATAAAAGTGCACAATGTTTGGTTATTTAATTTTTTTATTATTTTTTGCTGAAATTTTGTGTGTGTGGTTTTCCTTGAAGGAATGCCCAGCTGCATAAAATCGGCCTTTTTTTTATTTGGTTTCTCCTATCGCCGATGATGGAGATAAACCATGTTAGAACGTGAGAATACAACATGTGCATGGCATTTGTGTGGTGCTAAAAAGGCCGTTGTACATTACAGGTCCGACAGAAGGATGCACCCCTGAACCCCACAAAGTTTATGGGTCATGGAATGTGCGACAACATCACAAAATCTGTCCAGCTTTTGGCTGCAACGTCGAGCGCAGCAGCCATTAGTAGGGAGTGCTGTAATCTTGCTGCTCAGTTGCATCTTGTACCTTCAGACATCAGAGGGGTAAGGTGGACGTCCATCCTTCCCTAGTTATTTCACATTGTTCTAATAAAAAACAAAACAATTTTGAAATTCACTTTTTTTTTTTTAATTATGTAGTACATTTTTTTTTTTTGGATTATAAAAAGCGCACGTTAAAACACTATTTTTTTAACCAGAGGCCAGTTACTTTGTTTTCTAATCTCATGACCATCTTCAACACAGATGCAAACAAATAATTTTTTAGTTCATCATCTTTCTAGAGGATGTTTATGATTTAGGTGTTGCTTTAGATGGCTCATTTCTAGCATGTCAAATTGTAGTGGTGATTCCCTTCCTCTCTTTTAGCTAGTTACAACACGATCGCAGCAATCTACGTATTTATCAGTCTATTTATTGCTTAATTGCCCTGCAGGGCATTACAGTAGAACAGTGATTCTCATTCTGGATTCCATGGAACATAGGGGTTCTGCGAGCTGGTCTCATTGGTTCAGCGAGCACCCAAATTGCAGTGGTACCCCCCCCCCCCCCCCTCCTCTCCCCCTAGTTTAACCTTCCACAGACTGAGCCATAGATAGAGTTGATGTAGAGTAGGGATGTCGCGAACCACCCTAGGTTCAATTTCGAAAGGTTTCGATATTTGCGAAGCGAACTGAGGTTCGATTTCGAAAAATTTCGATATTTTCGTACCGACCGAGGTTCGATTTCGAAAAATTCGCAACTTTTGTCCACAGCGGAGATTCGAATTCGAAAAGTTCGAAGCTTTCACGGTTTCTAAAATTTCGAATTCGAATATTTCGAATATATTTTACTTCAGGTTCGATAAATTCGAAGATTTCGAAATTTTTTGTAAAAAAGATTCGAAAACTTTGAACGCTTCGAATTTTTATAGACATGAAGTTCGAACAATTCGAAGATTTCGAATTTCTTTTTCCATAAAGTTCGAAAATTTCAAAGGTTTCGATTCTCTTTTAACGCTAAATTAAAAAAAAAAAAAAAAAAAAAAAAATTTGAAGATTTTGAATTATTTTCTAATCCAAGTTTTCAAAGTTCGAAGTTCGATTTTCAAGTTTTTCCACAGTTTCAGTTTCAAATAACGTTTTCACGACTCACTGGTTTTCACAAAATCAAGTTTAGAAAAGTTAGGGTGTGATATCTAGATTCTGCGAAGTTGGTCAGGCAATTAAATGAGACGACGAGTGTCCCGGATGTGCTAGCATATTTGCCAGTGCTATGGTGCCTGGATCGCGTCTTCGACTGGTGTGTTTAGCGTCCTATGCTGCCCATACATCAAAAGTGGTCCCAATGTGGCAACAAATGACGCGAGTGTCATACTGTTGCCAGTCGCGATCCTGGCGGTTGGCCGTAGAAATGCTGGCGAAAAGCACGAGCGAACGCGAGTGTCGCTTTCGTCGCGGCGTCCCTTCAGGCGTCCCAACTTCCGGCTGCTCAGCTTCCGTGAACTGTCACAGTGGGAAGCGACCTGCAGCAGAACAGGCGTCTGCCACTCCTACCACAACTGTTGGGGCGCCGCCAGGGTCGCAACAGGCGACAGCATGACACTGCTATGACGTCATCAGGCAGAAATCGAGGGACCACTTTTTTGGCCGCGGTAAACACACCAGTCGGAGACGCGTTCCAGGCACCATACCAGTGCAGAATTGTGACCGCCAGCCCCGTGGGGGGGGGGGGGTTTAACCTGCATCAAGCAGTAATGATTGCACGAACACACTGTTTTACGAGACTCTTCCAGTTCGAAACGGCCAGGGGCGAGCAGGAGGTTGAGGCTCAGAAAAACCATGAAGCGACCTGGCAAACTAGCTCGCCACCCCTTGCACGCTGGTAGTAATCCGATCCGGTGAAGTTTATAATTGTCCTGGAGGTTTATTTTCTGGGACGGAGGAATCGCCTCGCAAAAAGCACAAAAGCCGACACAACTCGAGGTCGAGGAGCGTTCTACCATACAAGTGGCGTCGGAAGAGGAAAAACGGGGGGAAAGAGGGTAGGGGGGGGGGGGGGGGAGGGAGGGGAGGGAGGGAGGGAGGAGAGGGGAGGGGAGGGGGAGGGAGGGGCTTTAGCCTCGTTCTTCCCCTTGCAGGTATTTCGGACTGTTAAAGAAAACAATACGGGGAAAGAGGGCTTGGTCGAGCTTATTTTAATCTGAAATTATTTATGCATATGTATAGCTACTGTCGCTCTTCACTGCATAAAAGGTTGCGTAGATGGTCATTGTTAGAAACTCGTTGTCAGAAGGCACTGCTCGTCGCATGCTTGAGGTTCGGAAGTTCAAAGCTGTCTTTTTGACCTAAACACCTGTGCCGATAGTAACAAAAGAAAAAAAAAAAAAGAATAAATGCGGGAATAAAAAGCAGGAGAAAAAACAAAGTATCAAGAATTCGTCGGAAGTGTTCTATTCTTGCATATTCAGAGGTTCAGAACTTCGAAACAAGTTTCTTTTACCAAAGTGTGTACAGGCTAAAAGAAACACGTCCCAGGAACGTGAAGCGAAAAAAAAAAAGTTTTCTTTTAATGACGTGCTGAACTTGAACACTACTAGAAATCTTCTCCCATGAGTTAATTTATTTCTTAACGTGAAAAAACAATAAATATATTATTTTGTATTCTGCAGATGGCAATGATATGTACTGTCTGTGGTGTTAATTTAAATGCGATACCTCAAACAACTTAGACGAAAATAAATATCAAGTTTAGGTCATAATTGCATGCAGATACATGTTTGGACATTTCTTCGAAACTCACGTTGAATAACAATAATCACATCTTAAAACGGCACTTACCTAGGCTATACATAGATCATTCTTAAAAAAGTATAACTTATCTACCATGAATAGCTCCGGCTGCAGCGTGCTTCAAATCTGGCACAAACGATAATCGTCAGAAACCCGTCGTCCTTCCTCGCCCCTTCGGGGATTTATTTCTTTAAACCTAAGCATGCCAGAACATTGAAATAAACGACATTGTCTTTCGTAAGGAACGCAGCACCGCGTGTAAAAGTTCGAGAAAAAAAAAATTACGAATGTACCCCACTACTTGAAATCAAATGAAACCGTCCGCCGGTCTTTCGAAGTTCGACGAACGTCGAACTTTTACCCTAAAAGTTCGAAGTTCGTCGAACTTCTGACTTTTCAGAGTTCGAAAGTTTGAAACTTTTCGAATTCTCTTGATAAACAAGTTCGAAAGTTCGAAATTCATCGAATTTTTTGGTCAGTCAAGTTCGACAAGCATCGAACCTTGCAGCGCAATAAATTCGAAAGTTCGAAAAAGATTGAATTATTTAGCGTAATAAGTTTGACGGTTCGAAAAGCGTCGAACTTCTTAGCTTAACAAGTTCGAAAATTCTACATCCGTCGAATTTTACGATATAGACAATTCGAAAAATCGAAATCTTTCGAACCTTTCGAACCGCTTGATTCGATCATCGAAACTTCGATTCGAAAAAAGTTCGCGGCATCCCTAGTGTAGAGGGAGGCTTAAGTATTAAAATAAAAAAGAAACAATAACAACCATAATTCAGAGGGCCAAGCTAGACAAACTGACACACAATGAAGAAAAGCAGAAGCAGCAGCCTCAGCTCACAAAACAGACATTAATATTGATGTCATATGTACATATTTATGTTAACTAATCAACCAGATGTAGCAAGAGGCAAAGTATAAACTTCCTCCCTCAAAAAAAAAAAATGACTGGACTCAACTGGACCTTTTGAGCTTACAATTTCACTCGGCAAGCTATTCCATTCCTTTATGGCCAATCAAAAGAAAAAGTTTTAAAACCAATAATTGACTAGCATTCCCAAATTTTTATATCCTATATTTGTTTTGCAACCTACGAGTGGCTAAATTCATCTTTGTGCACACCTAGCTGTCCAAACTTGAATCTGTCCTTGTGCACGAAGCTTGACCATTGCTAGCTGGGAGATGTTTATTTCCTTCTTATCCATCTCTTGCATCAGGTGGGGATCCAGGTGGGGAGGCTTGAGCCCCGGCAAGGAGTCCAGTCCTGCGCTTCCAAGACCATGCTGGACTTCCTGACGGACAACAGGTCCACCTTGGGGGCCGCTCACCCTTCCGCCAGGGAGGGGGCCACGCCCGGGGAAGGGGGGTCGACAGCCACTGCCGCAAATGGCCTCGGGTCACCTCCGCAAGCCGTGTCGCTGCCAGCTTTCTCAGAGGTGCGTCCGAAAGGAAGAAAGAAATTTAACTCTTCGCTGTGCGCTTGAGCATGAGGGAAGCGTATTAGTTCCCAGTGAGCTTGACCGAGCCTTTGAACCTGTTTGTTCATTTTAATTTCAATTCTACGCGTATGAATGGACGGAATCTGTTTTGTACGATTGTAAGCACCCGTAACCGGCCTTCTCTAGTGTTACTGACGGCTTCGAAAAGAAACGCGGGGCATGGCAGGTTCTGAGCATCTCGTTTACGCTGCACAGCCGACGAGATTGCTGCATTCGAGAAGAGCAAAGCAGGGAGCGTGAACATGACAAACCGCTATGCCTGAATATAGGCTTTAAAATATATAAATTGCACTTGCCTTTTTAGAGCACAGCTCTTAGGCACCCGTTTCCGGCTTGAGCGGTGTCGCCGTCGGCGTAAACGCGCACTGCATTATGGGACGCTTCTCATAATGACGTCATGTGTGACGTCACGAGGGCAAAACTTTCCCACTAAATGTGGCAGAAAATTTTTCCGCTAAGTTTAGCAGGAAAATTTTCCAGTTAAATTTAGCGGGGAAATTCTACCCTCGTGACGTCACATGACCCTTTCCTCCATACTTTCCCCTCCCCATCCTCAAGAGCTGCACTCTAATTCGGCATTACAGAAAATTGTAAACGTCACATATCTTTTTTTTTTTCTCAGGTCTTTCTGTGAAAAGGGTTTGTTTGTGTTGCAGATTGATCCAGCTGTCCTTGAGAGTCTGCCGGAAGACATCAGGCAGGAAGTCCTCACGATGTATCGAGAGAGCCGGCGCAACCCTTCGCGCACAAAGTGAGCATGCAGTGTTGCTAAATCGAGTTGTGAGTAAGTCTCTGGATAGCTTTGGCGTCGTACACTACAGTCGACTCCCGTTAAAACGAAGTTCACGGGGACCGTGAAAAACTTTGAATTAAACAAAACTTCCAATTAACCACAAGGAACAAAAAGAGTAATTTTTATTACCTAATTTAAAAACCAATTGTTTATGAAAAAAAAAAAAATTGGTGATTGCCATTTGCTTCTTTTTGCAGAATCTTGCTGCAAAAAGTAAGTTCTACAGACTGTAGATGTGCCCTAGTGCTTCTTCAGCATTGTTCTCAGCTGCGAAAAACTTCTGCGCGAGGGCTGGCCGCAGCTACATCAGCAGCCGGCGGTTGCGGCTCAGTTTCAACGTCATCGTCGATTTCACTTTCATCGCTAGCCTCGCATAGCCGAACACTCTCAATGATTTCAATGTCCGTCAGCGCACCGCTTGTTTCCACTCTGCTGTCCACTGCAACGTACTCTTCAAAACGGACGTCGCCGAGAGCCGCTGCAAGACTATTGTCGTCAAGCTCACTTGTCTCTGCTTCCTCCGTTGGACAAGACGAATCACTCCCTGAAGCGTTTGCTATGAAACCGCAGGCCCTGAAGCACTTGCTCGAACTCCGGGTGGGCGCTGGTGCGCGTCCTTTTTCGAGACATCTTGAATTGATCATTCTCGAAAGCATCCAGTATCGAGCGCTTGTTGTTGATGAAGTTTGAGAGGGAGTTAGGCTTGATGCCATAGTTCTGTGCAAGGTCTTGCTTGGCGGCACCTCCTTTCTCAACTTCTTTCAAAATCTTGACTCTCGCGGCCAAGTCGAGCGTGCGATACGATCCACGAGTTGTCATTGTCGCGACTGCAGCCGAAATGCGGCATGTGGAACCACCGGTGGAACAAGACCACCGCACTCCCGAACCAACTCGAGAAAAGACGCGGAAAGAGACAAAGAAAACGATGCCATGGTTCCAACGTGCGGCTTGCGCCAGTCTTGACTGTTTAATCTTGCCGCCTCACGAGCTGTGGCGCTGTGGTCGGCTGCGATGCCGACGATACCAGTGCGGTACACAAAGCTGTTTTTGCACTTCAAAACTTGCAAATTTATCAAATATTACGGTTGCCTCGAGGCTTCCATTTAAAAATCAACTTCTAATTATCCGATATTTTAGACTTTTTGCTTCCAATTACCGAGCATTTTTTCCCAAAGGATTGCATGCCGAACTGATGGGACCCTCACTTCACTTCCAATTAAGCGACAATTCCAATTAAGCGACTTCGAAGTATCGGGAGTCGACTGTACCACAGCAAATCAAGTTGTATCGGGGTAGAAGTAAATTTTTTTAATATCATAATTTGAATTAGCTAATCTGCTATTGGCAAAAAAAAAACAATTTACTCCATCGAATTCAGGAAATTATGAGTACAAATATAGAACCCTGCATTTCTGCAGAAGTCGGGGAAGTATCGCATTAATTGCTTAAATTTGTTCTCGAATGAAGAAGTACCACAAGTTATTAACCCTTGCCTACTCATATTTTCTTCGAGGAACGTACAGTGTAGACCGCATATAACGTATGTTGCGGGAGTCGCAAAAATCCGCACTATAAGCGGTACCGCACTATAACCAAAACATCAATTTTTCAGGCCAAAATACATGCCATCAGACAACTTACCTATGTAAAAGAATTTATTTTATGTTAGATGAAAAATAAAGCTTAGTTTGAGGAAAGTCTTTATTTCACCAGACTAGGTAGTACACTTCTCTCTCAAGTGTGTCACACATTTTGAAAGAAATGAGCGACTTTTGCCTGGCGCAGCCTTTTAACGGCGTCGCAGGTTACGGACGGACGTTGCGAGCGTTCAGTATTGCTAACCCTAATCACTTTTCTCCGGCGATGAAAACGCGTGAAAATTCGCATCCTTTACAGGGTTGGGCAGAAATACTCAAAAATGTATTTGGAAATACAAATACTGGGATACATTGAAATAGTAGCTAAAATACTGATACTAAGATACATCTGTAAAAATGTATCGCGATACGTATCGGAAATACATTTTAAAAAGTGGCAAAAAGTATTTGGAAACACAAATACAGGAATACATTTTAGGGAGGGCAGAAATACAATGCTGATGCTGAAATACATTTTTCAAATTTTTTGAGACGCCAATTGAGATGAAGCTTGAAGTTTGAAGTGGATGTTTTCGATCCCGAAATTACATTCCCGTAGGCTTGGCACTTTGCCTTAAAGGTAGTGGTTTCGGACGACAAGGAGTCTTCAATGGGCCCAAAAAAACGTTCCAACAATTGCTGACCGTGGTCCCTTCCATGACATCCTCTCTGTCTGACGAGGGAATCCTGTCAACATTGATCACATTATGTCGCGGCGGAATGAACTAGAATTCTTTATCTGTAGGTGTGGCCTTGAACATGAAACTTTACCATGCTGCTGTATCAAAGGACAATGCGCACTTTCGTTGTAGGCTACCTAGCTGAAGATCGTGCATGCAGTGTCATTTGGAATTTTTGAGAATAGTGGACCACCTGGAGAATCTTGGAATACATGTCTTATCTTCTGTTTTACAGTTGAAAAAACGATACGGTAGCATCCCTGTTCTGATGGTCCTTACTACCGACCCTCCGCCACGGACGCACGGATTGCAGTCCTCAAGTTTTGCCTAGCATACTCCAAATAGAGACCTCGTGGATTACGAGCTGATATTGCCGGCACAGGTGCGAGCTGTCCAAGAAACGGCGGTCTCGAGACTAGTTGCGGGAGTACGTAGTCTGGGTGGCACAGCGATGCCACTTCTGGCCTCCTTCTGGGTTTCGGATCACCAGAGCAGCGGGTCACGTTCACGTCGGCTGATGACGTACTGTTGAGCCGTGCAATATTACGGGCGCAGCCGCAGATGCATTCGGATATGTGTTGAACTTCACAGCATGAGTCTTCCTACTATTTCAAGTCAGCCACCGCCTGGCTCGTGCTGCAACGGAATGTGACTCAGCTTTGCCGGCAGGATGTACTCTGTACGCTAAGGCGAGAGAGACGGTTAGCAGCGGGCATTGGATGCCAGGAAACAATGACTCAAGAAATCCCTACCTAAAGACCTGCGGCAGAAGATGCTCTGACTCCACTCCTGGCACGCCACCTGGTTCGAGTTTCCCACTACGCAACACTTCTCAGAAGAGAGAAGAGGACTAATAGAAAAATAGTTTGCAGAATCAAAAGGAACTAATTGGTCAGCATAGTAACAATACCCCAGCATCTCCTTGACTCTGGTGCCCTTAGAAGTAAAAAAAAAAAAAAAGAAATGCTTTCAAACTTGTTTCTTTTTTTTTTTTTTTTTTTTTTTTTTTTCGGGGGGGGGGGGGGGGGGGGGGGGGAGTATTTTTCAAGAATTGTAACGAAATACACTTCATCGTGATTGTATCGCGATACAAAGGAACATTCAAAATGTATTTCGATACAGGAATACAGATACTGGTGAAAAAAATGTATCGCGATACAGAAATACAGATACGAAATGTATTTCTAAAATACTATCGCGATACATTTGTATCGCGATACTGCCCAACCCTGATCCTTTATACGGTACGCGCCGGTAATACCTTCAACTTGAGCACAGGCATGAAATGCTCCAAATAAGAAATCCGGGCGATGTTCGAAAACACAAAAAGCACCACTGTAGTCGAAGTAAACAAACACGACGACACGGGCGTTTCTGCCGTCTTGAGAGTGCCGCCACAACATCGCCGCACGAGTAGGTGGATCTTCCCTTCTAGTACGTGCTGGGTTATCATAACGACACACAACGAAAATTCACAGTCAAGGATAGCACTTTTACGCGGAACGATGAGCCTCCATCACGCAATCTACGTCGACGATCACAACCGACGCCATGTTTGCGGAAAGAAGCAGCCGGCCCGCGACCGGCATGCAACGCGTGCGAACACTTCTCGACCTGCGATTGGTCTGTCGTTGCGGTTGCTTCCAACCATCGCAGCAGAGGGACGCACGCACGAGAACGACACGTGCATGCGTCCCTCCATCGCTCTGGCCACTGCAGCCTCTCTCTTCGCATCTCCCGGTTTCTTCGAGCAACCTTCTTGCCCCGCGAGTGCTGCTCGCGGCTCGCGCCGTTATCTAGCGCCGCACAGGGAAGCGTGCTCGGTGCGCCGGTCAGTCGGCACGGCCGCCGGGCTCTTCCAGAAACCGCACTATAACCGGTATTTCCCTTCGCGCGCCTGCATTTTAAGCGGTATGCAAATACATGGAGTTCTATGGGAGGCGAACCGGTGGTTTAAAAAAGCCACGTTATACCCGGTCCTGCACTATAAGCGGTTACGTTGTAAGTGGTCTATACTGTACAACAAAATTTAATTTTAAACGGGCAGTCTGCGTTAAAATAAGAAATAATTTCCTTGATTTCCAGCTTTCATATCTTGCTCTAAATTGGCACTTCTGGTCAAAGTCCCACTGACGTGCAGATGTCGAAGTTGATGGAATGCTCGCAGGATTCACATTGTTTTCATCACTTTTGTCACTGCCCATAAAACTATCGTCCGATTCCTAAAGATCAAAAAGGCCGAAAGATTCGTTGTCACATACGCCCGAGCATTAATCTCTTTCAAAAAGAAGGTTTTGTATCTCTTTGTCGGCTAAGGCGGACATCCACGCCAAAGCCATGTTGTTTTAGTATGAACGCTGACGAGCAACTGCTTTTTTTTTCTTGGCTAAAGGGAGCTTTCTCTCTCTGTCGGAGAGCAAAACAAAGAAGCAAACTGACCAAGGTAAATGGAGCAACACGGGTGGTTTTGTCATCTGCCAGAGAGCGCGCTAAACAAGTTTCGAAACCGAAATGCGAGTCACACTTATGATTGGGCTTCATGGTTTGTATTGATGAGCAACACTTGTTATTAGTAGGCAAGGGGTTAAAATTATAATGAAAATTGCCAAATTCGAAATTACCTACTGTAAAATCCCCCTAAGCCCAAAATGAACAGATAAATGGTGAAAAAAAGGGGGTGGGCTATCTTTGAAGATGAGACAGCAAATCTTATGAAAAATTAGTGATAAAACACCAGGGTAGCCTCTGCAAACCACGTGAAAAGGGAACTGATACCGCGGTCTCGGACACAGTACATTTGCATTTCACGACGTGATAAACATGCGGAAATTCACTGTAAACTCCTGCGTCACGGGAATCGATCGTGGTAAAAAAAAATGCAGGAACCCTCTATGAACTCGCATGTCAAGGGAACGGATAGCACAGGTCGCGGACGCAGCAGGTTCGCATTTCACGATGCAATAAACGTGCGGGAACAACTCGCGTATTGCTGGAACCAATATCGCACGCGCAGATCGCGGACAGAGACGCGTGAATCCGCTACAAAATCGGGCCGGGATAGGCAATCTCTCGGGGGGGAGGGCGTCCTTAAAGGGGCCCTGCAACAACTTTTTGACTGACTTTTAATTTGCACCGATCCTGAGCTCACTGAACGTAGTAACTTAATGAAACTTTTCTTTTCTCAAATTTCGCTTTATTTTAAAAATTATAGTAGGCAAATTAGAATTACAAAAACAAGCAAAAAATAACCTCCTTCATGACGTAGTAGGTCCTGGCTTGAGCGGCCGTGAACTAGAGGAGGGATAGTGAGCTCATCAAGTGCTCACGGCTGCCGCACTCCGTGTCGACGGCTCGAGAGGGCGCCACTAAAGCACGTGGTGGATAAGCTGTATGAATAGGGCGGTCAGGGCGGCTCGCATTGCATTTGCTGCACGATTAAAGACTAATTCGGCATAACACTTCATTGGCCACAAACGACAGCAAACACGGGGTAAATATCAGTTCAGAGCGGGAGCCACTTCGCGCTGCCATACCTCCAAATGGCAAAATCGCCAGCATAGCCCGCGCCGAAAGCCTTCGGAACGCTTGGAACCGGTCGGATCCTTGACCGCAGCGCCAGCGCTGCCCCGTACATCCGGGACCTTTTTTCGCACGCCGTTAGTCGGCGCCTCATCCCACTAGCCCTTTCTAGTATGCGCCGTTTTTTTTGCCGCTTGGTGGTGGGTATGTCGACGGGTCATTTCTTGTTTCCGTACTTTATAAACTGCATTTGTTTCTTTTCTGATCTCAAATACCGAACAAAAACTACTTTCATACATAATTGAAACGGTTCGCGACACTTATATTTTGTATCTCCACTAAAAAAAAAAAAGCTTTTAGCGAGTCTGACCAGTAGCAAGCCCAGGACCAAAGACGTCCGATATTGCGCGCTTTCGCCAACGCGGGTCGCCCACGTAGGAGGAGGAGGTTTCCGCGTCGTCCGGTTAAAATATGACGCACTGATATTTAGTTACTCTCTCCGTGCCCGCTGGCTTGCCCGAACCCTAAGAGACCTGGAAACCGCAAAAAAGGTAGACGCTTAAATATGATTGCAGATCCCCTTTAAAGGAACCATGAAGGCAATTTAATTTTTTTTAGAAAGAAGGTGTTTTCGGAAGCATTGGGGTCCTGGCACACCACACAATTTTTTCTAGAACGTTGTGACTCTTATTTCTTACCTGCAAATAAATTTGCGAAACCGAAACAAACATTCAGATATCTTCCCTTTTTCGCCTCTGGAAAGAGAAGTGACGTCAGGGAGCACTGTCGGCATCGGTAGGATTTAATGCACACTTAGTGTGGTTTCCCTGGTTCGCTCTAGTGCACGGCGGTCTGTGAAGAAAACCTGGAAGAAATGGACGACAACGGCCGCGCTCGCAAACGAGTTTGAGCTCCCGTTCAGCGACCTCACGCCGACTGAACGGGAGATGCTGCTAAGGACGCACACTCTGGATTGGCGCTTTACGAGGGCGATGCAGCAATGCTGCGCATTGCTGCATCGGTCGGCAGTTTATGCAAACTAACGTCGCCCGATCGACCGCACGTCTTTAGCCGACCTTTCGCGCAACCTACTACTGCACATAAACGCCGCATGATTGGTGAGACAACAGTTCGCAAAGCGAGCACGAGACGACGCACGAAACCAAAACCAAAAGTCCACCGCCCCCGGCGCTCGTACCTCTTTTTTTCTTTCTTTTCTTTTTTTTTTTTTTTTTGTACATGGTTGCTCGATGCTTGTTACGCGCCCGAGGTAGCAGTGCGGGATGCGTTCAACCAGTGACAAACGGAGGGATCGCTTCAGATTATGCTTTTATACAGGGTATGAAACCTATTAATTCCCAACTACAACTTCAATTATCCAACGTTAAAATAAAAATTTTTCATCGCATCTCACCACCGAAATCGAAACCAAGAGCGCGTCTATCGTTTGAACCAATCGCCAGACGAGGAGCCCGTTGTCGTCACGCTTCGGCGCACTTTAGTTTACCTTTCTGCCGCCGCCTCGGTGGGGTCTCGGGCATCGTTCCCGGCGCTATTATTACCGCGCCTGTTTGCTCGATTGGTGCGGCACCC
This sequence comes from Ixodes scapularis, assembly GCF_016920785.2. Classification (NCBI taxonomy): domain Eukaryota; kingdom Metazoa; phylum Arthropoda; class Arachnida; order Ixodida; family Ixodidae; genus Ixodes; species Ixodes scapularis. Next base: position 127,366,499 of record NW_024609846.1, read on the forward strand.
AAACTTCTGTTCGGGCTAGAACTTGGTCAACAGTATCTGAGACATGCCTGACATCCATTTCAATTGTTGAATAAAACTTCGAAACTGCCTTCATGGTTCCTTTAAAGGAGCACCGACCCCCCAAGGGGTCCATATCACAAGAGCGAATGACATTTTAGCGAACGGCGACATTTGAGCGAATGGTCGTTTTAGCAAATAACGGGGGCGCGCGTTAACCCATCCGTCGCGCTGCGCTTTACGCCGCTTCGCGGCGACAGTCTGCGGCAACTCATTACAAAAATATGAACTCATTTGGCCCACCCGAAAACGCCGCTTCGCGGCGTCCGACTATTCGCTAAAGTGTCATTCGGTGAAACGTGGGCGTTCGCTAAAACGTCATTCGATCAAGTGAGTGCCTCCCCCCCCCAAGTGTCGTATTTCTTTTTATTGTCTAAAACGATGCAAATTGTAGTCATGGACATGCAAAAAAAAAAAACACCGCATTGCCATTTTTTTTTTTTTTTTGCTTTTTTTTTTTGCTTTTTTTTGATTGGTGACAACAAAAAGCATGAAATTTCGAAGCTTTGTAGGCGACATTTCTATAACATTTAATAACGGCAATCGTAAAACATGTTTTTTAATGCAATTGTGAACGCGCTACGGCCCTTCTTTTTGAAATACCGAGAATGGGAGCCTGGTGTGATGTCGCCGATGTCGCCTCCTGGATTTGTATCTTCCCTCGGAAAACAAAAACCAAGCCACTCTCGTAATGGCTGCAAGTGCGTGGTTGCGGAAGTGATCAACCGTGAAACCGAGTGGCACGCACACTTGATGATGCTTGGGCCGAGGAATTTCCCAGCCCCGAACATTCTCCGCCTATCGGATGCATTGATGTCCACAAACACGCCGTCATCTGTGGTCCGCTTTCGGACAGTGAAATCATGAAAGTGGTTAGGCCTAAGAACGGTCACGTTGCTCTCCGTGCTGAGTGAGCTTCGTAGGGTGCTTTTCCTTCGGCAAAAAGCACGCCGGAAGTGCCGTAAAAAGGTTTGCAATTTATAAAGCATGGTTGCTGTGGCACACCCCCAACCAGCCGTGGGTGTGCCTCCATCAATGGAGACGTGCCACAGTACCTTGTTGTGTCATTATGGTACCTAATATGACACGAAGTGTGTAAATGCAAAAGTTTTACACCGCGTAATAAACCCCCCTTCCCCCCCCCCCCCCCCCCCCCCCCCAAATATGTGTCAACTTTCCGGGGAAAAAAGTGTGTTCATTATGCATGTAAATACAATATATTTCAATTGCAGTAATTTTCATATCACTCAAAACATTATAACTTGTTTTTTTATAGTATCTTTATATTTGACACTTTTTACAGCATCTTTTTGCAAGTGGATTCTTAGGAGTCATTGGTTCAGCATGCAACAGCAGACACAGCCAGCAATAGTGCAGTGCTTCCGGGCAAGCAGGAAATGTTGAAGCCATGAGAAGCACGAGTTGATGCAGCTACAGCAACTTGTGCACCAATTCATGCAGCAATGTGACACTTGAGCGTGCAATTATTTATTTTTCTCGACTTGAGAAAAGGAAAAACGAGTGCATTCTGCAGTACGCTCACTTCTCTGTCAGTCACCATGAAAAGATGGGCTATACGACAAACTTTCCAGTCCGCCAAAGATACCACCAGTCAGGTGTTGCCTTTCTACTGCTTGAAATTTATTCTAAAATCTTTTAAAATATTCAGAAGGGTATATATATATATATGTCCTTGTGCAATAGATAGTGCTTTTCTGTTTCTTGTTCTGTACCATTTTTCACTGCTCTCCTCTAGGGATGGCGAGGCCCACCAAACAGTGGATAACACCAGTCTTTTCTCGCCACACTCAGTTTGGTTTGTGTATTCAAACTGAAGTAAATGTTGATCGTTTGAAAGGAAAGCCCAAATCCTGAGGAAAATTCAGTTGCAATGTCAGATAAATTAAAAAATTAATTCATAAGCAAGGTCATGCAGCCCTGTTCACGGTCAACTCGCTTCGTAGAAGAACCAGTCCTGAATTGTAAACGTTGAGGCTCGTCTTCCCTTTGCATGCCCAGTGCCAGAGAAGATGTAAGCGGCATTACCGGGACGGCTGTCGCGTCGACATCCGGAGCCAAGCCAAAGCCGCCCTTGGGCAAGAGGAAGGGCAGGCCCCCCAAAACCGCAAGCCCCCAGAAGGCACGAGGGCCTGCATGCCACTCCCTCAGGGAGTACATGGTGAGAGCATCTTTGGGGGGGGGACTGCATCCAGGGGTTCCGATCTGGACACTCTATGAAAAAGTTTGCGACTAATCCGGTGGCCGTGATTGGCTGGTGCCGCACTTGGTAGCCGGCCAATCACGGCCGCTCAGATCCCTCGTCGACTTTTTCACCAAATGTCCAGATTAGAGGCCCAGGTGTGTGTAGCCATTGCAAAGCTGCCGCAATGCCAGCATATCGTGCCAATTTGAGTTGCTGGATATTCAAGATATCCAGCAAACAAAATATTTCAGAAATGTGTTTTCTGTTCTTTAAGATTTTATATTGTGGATTTCATTTGTACCTCTTGGCAAGAGGCACAAACGTGAGGAAGTTTATTATGTTATGTCTACAGCAGAAATTTTCCAACCTCAGGTAAAACCAGCTGCTGCACTTGCAACTGCTGCCGAACCAAGTCTAAGCGTGATCAGCTCCAAGGACAAGATGGAAAAGGTCAAGATGCTGCTGCAAGAGTGGATATGCTCTCGGGATGGTATGCCATTCTCCGACTTGTTGTTAGGGGCGAGTGGAAGGAGGAAACCCCCAATTGGTGGCAGGCAGAGAGCTTTGTGGGAAGGGGTTGTTTTACTGTTATATTCTCGCAACAGACTGTTGTGCCACTGCGTAATCCAACAGAAAACATATAGGTACCTCTCCAATATTAGATGGCCATAAAGGAGACGGTGCTAAACAAGCAGCAGTTAGTCCTACGTTGCTGCAGCAAGTTTCCCGGCCATGAGAAGAACAACTTTTAAAGGGGTACTCTGGAGATTTCTTTAGGTACCCCAACTGACTATACTTTCTGCGGCGTTTGCCCGCTCCAGTCTGCTGTTTAGTATTGTAAAATTCATTTTTCATTTCATTCATATTTCATTCATTGGCAAATGAAAAAGTTGCAAAAACCAACATTAAAATATACCCACTTTTCAGTGCCGTGTTGTCAGTGAAAGGCGGGCTTGCCAGCCGAGCAAGCAGTCTTAAAAAAAAAGACTATGCCAAGCATTTGTTCCGTGCTGGTGTGCGAGTACTGGAGCGGGCTTCCAAAGCATTCATTTGACACCATGAAACTGCTTGGAATCAGTGGGGAACAAATTCTGCATTCCGAAGAGTGAACCCCTGCCTTCCGCTGGCATCACTTTTTCTGTGTTGCAAGTAGGGACTTTCAATTTGAAAAACACGGTGAGGACCAAAATTGCAATTCAATAACATTGCGAAAAAAATTATTTGGAGCCAATACTTGGGATACTATTTTAGCGATGTTTGTTGGTTGGTTTAGCAAATTTTCAGGCAAATCGGGGACCATGAAGAAAACGCTGAAGTACCCCTTTAACAGTGAGAGCAGAAAACCAAAGACCAAAATGTAAAAAAGAGGAACATAAAAAAAAATTGCAAAGGACCGCACAAAATGTGTTTCGATCGACTGCGGCAGCTGTTGCATTTTGAAAGATGTGCTTTAGGAGCTTTGCTTTTAGTAGAATACAGCATGTAAACTAACGCTTTTAAGGCGCTTTAGACGGCCCGCAAAAATTGGTTTCTTTATGTATCGCGTTGCGATTTACTACAGAGGTGCAAGGATGTGATGGAAGTGTACAGTGAAAAAAATCAAGATATTAACTTGCCTCGTTCAAAAGAAAGAAAACAGAAACCTGTGCTGGGCAACCTACGCCGCCACTTGGCAAACAATGCGCGCATCGAGAGAAGTGCTACTGACAAATGGCATACGCCGTGTCAAGGGATTGCCGTCCAATTCGGATTATGATAGCAGGCAATCTCGCAGAAAAACCCAAATCGGCCAGCACTCGCTCGACGTGCCGTACATCATCTGCTTGCAGCACTTCTCTCTGCGCGCGCACCGTCTACAAAGTGGCGGCGTAGATTGCCCAGAACAGGTTTTTTTTTTCTTTTAAACGAAATAAGTTCATTCATTGATTTTTTTTTTTTTTTTTTGCACTGTAAACTTTTATTATCTGCTTGCACCTCCGTAGTAAATTGCAGCAAGATATCTTGAAAACCCAATTTTTGCGGGCCATCTAAAGTGCCTTAAAAGGGTTAGTTTACATGCTGCAGTTGTAGAAGCGTGTGTGCAATAGTCAGGGTCCTGCACCCTTTGTTGTTTTCGTGCCGCTGCCAGCCCGCTTGGCGCAGCGCGTTGGCCATTCCCACTCCTCGGACAAAAAGCAAACTATTGGAGACTTCTGCGAGTTCGACGGCCTCTAGTGGCTGGAAAAGAGAGCTGTCATGGCAGGTTCACTTGCCAGGTTTCTCAAGCGAATCAGATATTCAGTGCCTGGCAGTCTAAAGACGAAGCCATGAAAATAGGTTTGAAAACATCTGTTGAAAATCACCAATAGACAAACCGGAGAACCTTCCAGAACCTGGAAGTGGCAGCGGCGAGGGGGGGAGGAGATGGAGTGATGTGCATCTTACCAACACCTGTTGCCATAGATAGGGGCAACGGCAATGGAGAGAGTGATAGCACGGTGGTGTTACCACTCTCCCCCCGCTGTATGAATGCCGCCAAATTTGGCCGGAAAAAAAGCACTAAAAGCTACCGCTGTAAAACAGTCTTCCATTTCTGTTGCAGGTGAGATTTCGAACACGGATGTGGATGCATGGACACAACTCTTGGGCGGGGTTGTACAGGAAAGGAATCTGGAAAAGCTGGACCTCCTCTTGAAGTTCTTTTATCGGTAATACTTTTTGTCGTCGCAACATCTGCGAGTGCGTACAATGGAAAGCTTCCCTTTCGGTTCCTTTCAGAACTGTCCAGAGATCGGGAAGCAAGAAGTGGGAGGATACCTACATGAAGGTGATCAACGTTGTCCAGACCGAAGTTTTACAAGCGTTTGGGCACTTCATGAAGTTGCAGATATTTTAGAGGCAGTCTACTCGAGTTTTACTGCTATGCTTTTAATGACTTTTTGTTGCCGAAAAAAATGTCTACAAACATATTTACATATTCTGCTATATTTGTATGATATGAAATGTATACATAATATACGCCTCTATTTTAGATCAGCCTTGTGTGGTTCGTTGGAAGTAACGGTAGCACACAACAAAGAAGCACAAATGTAAACGGTTTGTTGTTAAAAAGAAATATGTTTGTACGAGCTTTATTCTTCTTCACAGAGGATCGTTCTCCTTGGACCTAAAATGCACATCGATAGTCACAAGTTTCTTTGTTATGAAATACAATAGACAATGAAATCTGTACAGAACTAAACAGAAGATGGCAAAAATAGGTATCCATTGCCATCTAAACACGAGCACTCAACTGCAGTCAACCTCTTCTTTTCCAACTGATGATATTTTCTGCAAAGATTCAGAATGACCTTGTGGCTCCATCTTAATTCTTAGTTTTGTGCAAGTCTCACACCAAACCGTCTGGCACAAAGAAAAGCAATATGGACGTATGCAAGCCATTGGAATTGATACCATTAATTTGAACACTCGGGCTCCAGTATTACACAAATCAAAACAGGCAGTTGCAAACCAATAGGTTTGCCCCTGTTGGTTTGCCTCGTAAAAGCAATGGCCTCATAAAAGCCCTTTGGCCTTTATGAGGCCATTGATTCAATGGGGTTCCAACAGAGCCTTCCTTTTGACTAGAGTTTCTATATAGGCTCCCTACGGAAGTCAGAGTTGCGTGTCTGTTTTCTACATGCTGCTGCGCCGCTATTCACCAAGATCGGTCACGTGAGGAGCAAAGAATCCTACACCGTGCAGGAAAGTCACTTCGTCGACGTTGCACGCACCTCGGCGTATGTCCCTCTGGTTTTGCCTCCCTCTCCTCCTTTCCTGTTTTCCAAGCATGGCGGCACGCACCACCGATATTCGCCGAATTCAGTCACGTGACGAGCAAAGGATCCCTGGCCATGTAAGAAAGTTGGTGCTATGGCCACCCGCTGAGTATGAGTGCACAACTCTGGCTCCCGTAGGGAGCCTATACAGGAACTCTACTTTTGACAGCACTCTTCTGAATCCTACTTGTCTGCTCCTGTCCACATAAATTCATTCAATACTGCATGATCAAGAATGTACCCACAAAAACATTTTTTACTTAAAGGGACACTGACACGGTATTTATGCTCGCCAAGGTTTTCATTTGGACACGACATATGAGAGCCCAACTACCCAGAACACATTTTGCGGCTCGAAATTAGTCTTCTTTCAGCCTGAAAACCACCAATCGAGAACTGGCCGGTTTGAGTCGTGCTCGCACTCTTCTTGGAGGTCATGTGCCATTTCCTATGGTTTACACACAACCATCAAAGATAATCAAGGTCGTGGGTCATCAAAGACACACATTCAATGCTAAAAATAGACAAACAATATGATACTCATCTTTTGTGGCTAGTAAAAAAACTGAAAATACATTGATTGAAAAAAAAAAAAAGTTGCACAGCCACGCGATTTTTGGTAACTTTCTCCTCCTCTATATTTCTTCCTCCACCGTTCCAGTTTCAGTTTTGAGCAGTTTCATTTTTTTACTTTATTAAAGATATAGGAAACGCTGTAGCAAAATATTGATTGGGTAGTCTTGACACCATAATAAATCGCCTGGCAAAAAATAACATTTTTTGGGGAATGTCAGTGTCCCTTTAAGAATGAGAAACTAGTCGACATTAGAATGTACTCACTGTAAACGTCACCTTCCTTTTCAGCAGATTAAACAATACCCTATCGCTCGGCACATAGTAGTTCACCAAAAAACACCAGGTATGGGTAAAAACAATGAACGCTCTAGCTTTGCATTCCAAAAATTGCACAAGTGTTCCACTCCTAAAAATCAAAAAGTAATTCCTTTATTCCTGACCAAGCCAGCAGGCATCCTCGCATTGTGTCAGGCAAGCACGGTCCTTGCAGACTCATGTGCACCGGGCAGCAAGAAAATACAGCCAGAGTCAAACTGCACATCTTCACACACTTTCCGGTACAGCCGAGGACGAAAGAAAACTGAAGGCCAACTACCGGTGTACGAGTGTTAAAGGTTCACGACGCAAACCGCACATATACATTTCACACATCACCATAAATGGGCACTTGTAAATTGGATGCACCAGGTATGGTCACTCGGTAGGGCTCCAAGCTTGATTTCAGTTTTGCCACTTGGCCATACATTGGATGATCCCCTCACCCAGTTTATCCCTGTTCTCATAAAAATGCCCCCTTTAAACTTTCATTTCCAGCTACTTTTTTTTTTTTCTCTTTGACAAATCAGGTGACTGTAGGTACAGGGGTTCAACAGAAACACCAGACTGTTTTCAAGATGGTATGAGGTATGAATAGGCACCAGTTCGTGCTAATGAATCACTAATGGTGTACTGGTGACAGATTTCTCTCGAAAAGAAAGTTAGTACCCCTCGCAACAGTTGTGTCCGCTTAAATGGTCTCGTTACACCATTGGAGTTGATTTCGAAAGCTCAGCATTACCTGCTGTAGGATTGCCTGCTGTGGCATGTTTTCAGTCTTCTGTGTAATGCATTAATCGAGTTTATTCCACGTGACTGGTTTTGTAGCGTACGCAGCATTTTTTAAATAACTACACAAAAAAAAAAAACGTCTGGGGGGGAACACCAGGAAAACAGGGTAGCCAATACAGACTTGAATAGGTAGCTCAACGGCAGCAATACGGTCACGCGCGGGCCACTGGTCCGGGGCAAACTAAACTCCGATGTGGAGGCTTATTGGGCACTACAATGAAGGGTGGTGTTACAAGCCTTTACCACCTTAAAATTTCCATTTTAAAACAATCGGGTGCTTCTGCTAATCCCCATTTACTGCACCGTCACCTTTTGCTGCCTAGATGACTTATGGTCGACAGATTCCTTTATATTACGGCACTCCGGAAATTGCCGAGGCGACTCCCAAGACCAACTGGTTCTTGCGCCGTCGCAGTTTCTTTCGTCCACCGCTGTACCGCCCCCCACCTGTACAAGAACAATCTCTGGCCGCCAACAACGCGCCATTGACGCACGGATCTTGACGTTCCAAGGTACGGGCAGACACGCTTTATTCCTCGCAAGCGCGAACTCCGCTGGGGCCGCAAACTCGCGTCGAAAGACGCTCAATTATGTACACGACGGTCCTTCCATCTGGCACGTACAAACACGGTCCCGCCGCCTCTAGACGGCGGCACACAACATTCACTTGGCGCTGAACGTCAGGACGTACTTGACCGTGTAGGCGAAAGCGGCGAAGCCGACGATGACGAAGATGTTGGTGAGCGTGCTGCCCAGGAAGCCGTAGCCCTGCTCGGCCATGCTGCTTCCGGATAGGCTCCGCTGCTCCGCCAGGTAGGCACTTTGGGCCTCTACTTCCGCATTCCTCTTCGAAATCTGGTCCTTGATGTCCTGCGACAGACCAAGGCGCCAGAGCGTGACCGAGCGCGTCACGCCTGGTCGTAAGCGCTTGTGACGAGAGACTGCACTGGCATCATCTATTAGTGGAGCCCCGGAACATTCCCGATCTGCGTATAACTAGACCGAAAGTTTTGCGGCACTTGCAAGATAAATTCTATGCACCGTCTGCGAGATGTGGTCGCTCATTACGTTCCCAAAATTATTTTAAACGCGCGGTGAGAAAATGACGCATGAAATAAACACGGATTGGAAGCATTCCTGGACTACCCATCAGAAGGTGCCAGTGGGTTCTCATAAGCGGTCAAGGGTGGACGCAAGCGTGTGGACCGACCTAGGTTCCTCGCTCCCCAAAGAAATGTGTAACGGCTCCATTAGAAAACGCCCTCGTGCCCCAGAATTGCTGCACTCATAGCCAAGAGTCAAATCTCGCCGCTAGGTTGTGACCCATTTCGCTACAGAACGCAACGTCTAGAGAGCTTTCTGGTTCGGGGCCCGCTCCCGGGTGCAAATACTTACGTCGACCAACTCCGGGAAAAGTTCACAGAAGACCTGGTCCTTCAAATTGAACTCCAGGCTTTCTCTTGCCAACTGGCGTTTCTGAAAGACGATCGCTCGTTAGGAGCGGTTCTTTGCAAGCGAGTTGGAGGCGCAACCAAAACGCCAGAGATGTTGCTTACCTCCCTGTCTGTAGTGTCAATGCTCCCTAATGTTGGATTCTTTTCCACCTGAAAGAAAGGGACAGGCAACCGTGCTGGGTCAGCGGACAGAGGCACTGAGGCTGCTGAATATCTCAATACAGAAAACTTCAACTGAAGACAAACTATTCTGTTGTATCCTAGCCACAAGCAGCTTCCTCATTATGCTCCTCTCCACGATCCTTAAAATTCGAAACTGTGACTTTACATATTTGGCACAATGCACTGTGCAGCGGTGGAAGCAGCCCACATTTCCGGTAGGGGGTTGCGTACTGCATGCTATGACCCAGCAGTGTGTACCATCGGGTTCGAATGAAATCTGAACAGTGATGGAACTTCGAGCCCACTACCGGTGCAGCTTCCAAGCTTGCGTTGTGCTTGGCGAGGTCCAAACACATCGGAGAAGGACGCTGTGCGTCCTAATCCGATGTGTTTAAACCTCGTCAAGCACAACACAAGCTTGGAAGCTGCGCCGGTAGTGGGCTCAAAGTTCTGTCAGTGTTTGTGTTTCATTTGAACCCAATGGTACATACCTTTCAGACAACTGTAAGCGCACAAACAATTGAAACATGTTTGTTCTAGCAGTACAATGTTGGTGGCATTTCGAAGCCAATTCACATAGTTACGGGTTCACACTTGCCACGTGGCTTTATGACACTTTTTGAGATTAAATAACTTCTGCATACGCTTTATAGAAGCTGTATTTCTGCAAACCAGTAATGGGAAAGTACATTGCGCTAAATGATAAAATAAAGTCCTACAAACTAAGCGCAAGTCAAAGTGGCAGAATAAACTGCGGCAAAATTGACACATCAAGAGGCGGACACAGCTTCTGAGCTGGAAGCAGTGACACCGTGAGCAAGAGAGAGATGGGGTTTCTTCGCACCATGAAGCTGAGCAGTCCAGTCAGGATGGTAGCCACAGACCAGGCCGGGTTCCAGCTGTCCGGGTGGAAGTCGGAGATGCTCAGGCAAAGCCGGGTGTTGCACTTAAAGCGGCCGCTTGGCGTGATCATTAGGATGCTCGGCGGCTTGAACGGAAACTCCGCCGGAAACATCAGCTTCCCGTGGTAGATTCCGTCTGGACGCAGTAATGCAGTACACACTCGGTGATTCGTCCATAAACACGTCGGGACGTTCTCCAATTATATATATTGTATCACCGGTTGAATGCAACACTGTGAAGGGTTCCAGTGTGAGAGTTTGGCTTTGTGCAGCATTTCAGTTTGATGATTTTATTTATTTCATAATGCTACCAATTCCTACAATAGGGATTGATGGTAATGTAAGTGGTGCAGTGTCCTGCGGAAGATTTTGTAGAAAATTATGTTGAAAGGGGGCGCCTCACGAATTGCGATTTTTTTTTTCCGGTAATGCGGCAGTTTGATTTTATTTCTTGGTTAGCTCTAATGTGAATACTTAATAGTTTGTTCCTAACGTAAACTTTTTCTCTTATTGCCAGCAGACAGGGAAGCTAATTTATTGTGCACCGACAAATGTGCACTACCTATATTTACAAGACGAGGATGGCAGGAAGGAGTCTGTTTTCTCCCATCCCCAAGTATGGCTTCCCGCCTTCGATGACACTTCATGCTTGCACGTGCAGCCAAAAGGCAAGGAGCACATGCCGGCTGTGCGGAAGGAATGCCCCGCAGTTCTTGTCCCATCTACGACTAAGCGAACGGGCAAACGAGCACATTTGCTGTAAACTGTACTGCAAAATATTGGTCCCTTTGAGAGCCCCACTTCTAACCTCTGGAGCTGCCAAGGTGCACACAGCAACAGTTCTCCACTAAGCAAATACACAATATGAGCAACTTACTTTCGTACGGAGTGTTCTCGGGTCCTCGGACAACATAGTGCCTAGAAAGAGATGGGTTCCAGAAAACATACAGCAAACTTTTGGCCGACTGCCATTCAATTTCACGTTGCTTTCACGTTTTCATCAAAAAGACTGTTACATGTCAAAGAGAACCTTTCAATGGGAACTTTACCAGTTACTATGGTTACATAGTACATTGGTGCTCTACAGACCTATCAAATTGCATCCTTCACTGTCAGCTAGAAATTTGTTAGACATCTTTCTTCATTTAAAGAAAAATTAATTAAACTTCAAGTACATAACTTTTCCTAACTTAATCTACTAAAGAGATCATACTACATTACTCGTGACATCACCTTCATAATAATGAAGTTGACTTTTTTAAATTGGTGCAACATTTTACATTGCTCTGTGCCACAACATACCAGGGTATGCACTCTGATAACAGCAACTCGTGCATTGAAAAACATATCCTGGTAGTGGAACTTTCAAGTGAAGGTTGAAACTGTCTCTTTAGACAAGTCAAAACTACAGTCCATTTCACAGTCATGTCAAAATGGTAGATTTTGGGCTTGAAGCAAAGAGTGGTTGTGGTCAATTTGATTATTTTCTAATTGAATATTGAATAGTTTCCCAAAGTCTCACTACCGTGCACCATGCTTAAACGAAAATTCATTTGAACTCGTGAAGGTTCTTCCCAACCTTTCCCTTGTACACTTCTAAGCTCAATTAATTTTAACCATATGAACTGTGGCACGTAAACGACAGATTTGTCGCAGCTATCTTAATCTAGGGAGGGGATTTATAAATCTGCTTGCTATATGCAAATGTTCTTTCTTTTATTTCAGACTTGACACACACAAAACAAAAAAAAAGGGCAAGCACGAATTATGAACGTGGTTTGTCAAGACATCCCTGCCTAACATGTACCTTTGCATAAGCTCAGCAGGTTTGCCCCGTTGAGTGCGCTTCACAGCGAGCACCTGTGCAGTGCGGGGAAGCAATACCCGCAGAGGCCGCAAGCTCCGTGGGTATCGCTTCCCTACAGTGCACAGGTGCTCAGTGAGAAGCACACTCAACGGGACTAGCACGCCACGATTAACACTTTGAAAAGTATGAATATCGCAGTTCAGCTCGAAATCGAAACAAATAGCGTATTATTCTAAACTACTACGGTATTCATATTTGCACAACACTACCATTTAACAAATCTCAGCCCCGATATTTCCACAAAAGGTGCTTCTTCCCTCTCATATCGGTTAAAGTTCCTTGTGTCTGTCTTACAAGTAGCATCAAATGCGCACAAGGCTCATGCCTCGTGTAGCCCTTGGAACCAAATGGCAGCAGAGCACTCGATCGAGGCACACGTCTTGCTTGGTCACACAACAATGGTTGCTGGTACTTGTAAGAAGTGCAAAGCAGGAATTTTATAAAGGGGTTTTAGTGTCTATGGCTTTCAGAATACTGCACAAAACTTGTGAGATTTAATATACTTGCATGAGATAGGCCTTTTAAAACTGTGTGGCCACCTAGCAACACTTGCAGCAACTTTGCTTCTCAATTGAAAAAAAAAAAAAAAATAGAGCTCCTCTGAAATTAGTGTTGGTACAATTACTCCCTTCAAATTGTCTATTTGCTGTTAGCACTTTATGCCACCAGTTACCATTGGCAGCAATAAATCCATTCATTACATGAAGTCATTGATTACACTTTGAGCTTGCATGTGCAGCCAAGGCACGACAAAACGCAATGAGTGCATGCTGGTCGTCTGAAAGGAATGCCCTGCAGTTCTCGTCCTGTCCACGACTATGGCGAATGGGTAAGCAAGCACATTATGGGTGGAACCAGCTGAACATTTAAGGAAGGAGACACAGAAAAGGCAACCACTCGCTGGACTACCAACTCTTTTAATAGATCCTCCTCCTCTTCTACTAAATCTGATGCGTATAAATTTTTAATTTTTTTAGTTTTTTTTTTTCTTATTCCTATTTTTACTTAGCAGAGAGGGCACCCTTCAAAAAGAGCTTTTCTTGCAGCTGTAGGGTTATTGAAGCGGAGCCCACACAGTTTTGTTCTTCATTGTCTATAACCAAGGCCTTTAACATCTCCCTTGCAGGCTGGTTTTTATGGTGCCCTATGTGCCGGCTTGCTCGAGCTTTGGTTTGCACTTGCAAGTTCGACAATGGGCAGCGAGGTGTCCTGGTCCCGCGAGATTTTTAACGTTGGCCGCATGTTCACGTGCACGGTTGTTTATGCATCTCCCCGTCTGTCCAATATAGCATCGTCCACATGTTACCGGTATGCTGTAAACGACTCCTTTTTGGCACGGAAGGTATTTTGTCTTGTGTCGGGTGTCACACCTATCTTTCATGTCCGTTTGTGTCTGATTAATCTTGCGGCATAGGCTCATCCACACCTCGCAAGAAAGATTTTGCATAGATATGCAAAATCTTTCTTGCGAGGTGTGGAATAGCCATCCAGGAAGCCATACAAGATGCACAGATAGGGGTTATTTTTAGGTATGTAGATGACTTTCTTATTTTGTGCAACACAGAAGTCGACGAACAAGCCGATGGATGCCTTAAAACCACCTTGACACAATTCGAAAAAAGCTGGATGGGCCTCATTTTCACCCACGGAATTCCAGTGAATAAATCAATTCGGTTTCTTGATTTGGCATTGAAATTCCAAGCAGGGCATGTCTGTTGGCAATACCAAGCACGATCAGGAAAAGGGTTTCTTCCTTATGATTCTGAACACTCAAAAAATGTTAAGCAAGGAGTGGCCATCGCAGCCCTCTCCGCAAGCCTAAAGACCTGTCCCCATGAAGTCCAACAAAGCTTTGATGCACAGATTTCACGACTTCACAATGCCGGATATCCAAAAACCTTATTGGCCTCCATATGTGAAAAAATATGCCACAGTGTCAAGAGGAACAATGCCCAAAGTGAAGAACAAGCAAGGAAAACAAAGAAGTCCTTCGCAGTAATCTCGTACATTCATGGGGTCACCCACAAATTGAAAAAAATAGCAAACCGGCAAAACGTTCGTGCTCGACCCCCAATAAGGCATATTCCCTATGCCGCAAGATTAATCAGACACAAACGGACATGAAAGACAGGTGTGACAGAAGACAAAATACCTTCCAAGCCAAAAAGGAGTCGTTTACAGCATACCGTTAACATGTGGACGATGCTATATTGGACAGACGGGGAGATGCATAAACGACCGTGCACGTGAACATGTGGCCAACGTTAAAAATCTCGTGGGACCAGGACACCTCGCTGCCCATTGTCGAACTTGCAAGTGCAAACCAAAGCTTGAGCAAGCCAGCATCATAGGGCACCATAAAAACCAGCTTCCAAGGAAGATGTTGGAGGCCTTGGCTATAGACAACGAAGAAGAAAACTGAGTGAGCTCCGCTTCAATAACCCTATAGCCGCAAGAAAAGCTCTTTTTGATGGGCGCCCTCTCTGCTAAGTAAAAATAGGAATAAGAAAAAAAAAAACACAACTAAAAAAATTAAAAATTTATACGCCTCAGATTTAGTAGAAGAGGAGGACGATCTATTAAAAGAGTTCGTAGTCCAGCAAGTGGTTGTCTTTTCTGTGTCTCCTTCCTTAAATGTTCAGCTGGTTCCACCCATAATGTATCATAACCAACTAGCTCAACTCATTCCCGTAGTAAGCAAGCACATTTGCTACAAGCTGTACCAAGAGATATCGGCCCCTTTGAGAGCCACAGCTTGGCAGTTGAGTTCATCTCCGCTGCTCGGGTGAGAACATCTCGCCTAAAGTTTGAACTTGCCTCAGAGTAAACAAAGCAATGCTCGCCCCCAACTATACAATATTTTTTTTACTAGATTCTCTATTGCACTTGCCACCACCTAGTAGTGCCAAATGAAGAGTTGTCCTCATACTTTGTCTCAAGCCAACTGATCAAATTGTGAGCTCTAAATGAGCTCCATTCTTCAGCCAGTGGAACAAATCGAGTGTTAGAACAAGCAGTGGTACTGGTGTTGTCATGCACTTGCGTATATTCGTGCCCCTGGTGTACATCCTGTTTGCTCGACATCTGATCACAAACAGTGAATATGTTTCAGGGTGTCAACCAAAATTATGCTTGCAAATTCCACAACTATTTTATTAAAATTCCACAACCGACTCATAGGAGGACCAGAGATGTCTCAAGTGCAGTTTTTATGTTAAAATGGTAACTACTTAAGGGGGGACACTACCAAGAAAAAAAAATTTATGCAGAAAAAGTTGATCTTCAAAAATGCCATATTTACATCCACCAACATCCACAGAGTATTCCCAGAAAGTTTCATTAGTTTACACTGCATAGTTAATTTTTTTATAAATTATTTTCGGACCACTGAATCTAAAGAAAAGGTAGCGGTTGGAGCACCTTCAAATGCATTTCTCTCCGTTCCACTTTCTGGCATAAATTTCACTTTAGGAAAACTATTGTTTGTTAATGGGACAAGAGGAAAGACTCTCTCATTGTTTTTCCTAACTGGAATTTTATGGCAAATGCCACTGTGGAATTGTTTTTTTTTACTTTGTGGATGTCTTTTATAAAAGATGTTCAGATTTTGTCGACGACATAAAAGGCAAAAACTTTATTCGATTTTTTACTGCGATGTTAGCATAAAAGAAATCTATTTGGAAATTTTGTTTTCACAGTTGCACTCTCCAGGCATTCTGCTGCAGACCTAGAGTAGAAAAATGTTGGGTATTACATTTGTTTCCTAACAATAGTTTTTCTAAACAGTCAGTCTGTTCCTGATAAAAGTGACTATAATTTATTTTACAATTCATGTACACCGATCAAACTTTGCACTGCATTCCGCCTCGCAACTGCGAGTATATAAAGTAAATTTCGCTCATATAGAGCCATAGGTTCAAAAGTTGACCC
This sequence comes from Ixodes scapularis, assembly GCF_016920785.2. Classification (NCBI taxonomy): domain Eukaryota; kingdom Metazoa; phylum Arthropoda; class Arachnida; order Ixodida; family Ixodidae; genus Ixodes; species Ixodes scapularis. The sequence continues at coordinate 127,382,554 of NW_024609846.1, forward strand.
TCTTGGGTAGTGTCCCCCCGAAACTTTTGCTTTACTTGAAGTACATTCTCTGAGTATTTACCAGTACTTAAACTATCTTTTCTGCTACTTTCTGAGGAACGTACAACTCTCAACTTCAAAGTACATTCCAACCAGTTATGGAGTAGCTGGCACCGTTTGTAAGGCTTTGATGGTGTGCTGCGCTGCGTAGTTACGCGGAAAAAAAACACTGGAGAAAATGAAGTTAAAGCAGAAGGACATACAAAACATGCATGAATTGGCGCAGACTAACACCATCAAGTTCAGAAGCCAACAAATTCAAGACTTCAACCATTCGTTTTCTCAGCCGCAATATCGGAAATACGGGTCGGGGGGAGAAAAAAGAGAAAGAAATTAAACAGTTGTTAGTCTGCGCCAATTCATGCATGTTTTGTGCATCCTTCTGCTTTAACTTCATTTTCTCCAGTGTTTTTTTTCCGCGTAACTACGCAGCACAGCACACCATCAATGTCAAACCAACTAGCCCAACTCCAAGCATTATTTGTAAGGCTGTCAATCTCTCTAAAACCACCATTTATTTTTCTCTCGCTCGCTCTCTCAAAGTGCAGTGCTCAATGAAACGAAATGGAGCAGCGGACCACGTGGATGGATGGATGGATGGATGAATCCGGCTGAGCCCTTTGGATTGGGCGGTAGCTTACGCCACCAAGCCATTTTGTTTTACCATTTAAGCTTAGAATATTTAAATGTGAAATCTATATTCACCCCATGCTGCAAAGAAAGTGAGGCAGTTAATAAGAAAATACCGTATTTTCCGGGCTATAGTCCGCGGACTATACATGTTTAAGAGTTGAAATTTCTGGCTGTGCGGACTATACAGGAATTATGTTTTTCAAGATTGATTATTATGACGAGACGTGACGAATTTTGTGCACGAAAGTGTATGTTAATGATGATTTATGCACATAATAGGCTTTATTGTGAGCTAAAAAGCAGACATTTGTAAACGTGTGCCGTCTGTGAGATTTTCGTGTCGACTAAGCACCAGGTGCGGACTATGCACCGGGTGCGGGTTATGCACCGGGTGCGGGCTATCTAAGCAAAATCTTTTATTTTTGACCCCAAATTTACCCCTGCGGACTATACACCGGGTGCGGACTATAGTCCGGAAAATATGGTACCTAGTTTTCTCTCGCTTTCTGCCACCATTCACTTAATGTTTGCTTGGTAATCTCTACAGTCTTGAAATCCACTCTCCCTTCGCTGTCTCTAAAACTGAATGACTTTACTAAATCTATGTTGTCTTCGGTAGGCATAGGGTGAAGCCCTTTACAGTCGAGTAGTGCTCAGCCGTCTCGCCCACCTCTTTACAAGCAGTGCACACTGTATCCATTTCCTGGTACTTCGCTCTGTATGTTCTGGTTCGCAGAACACCCGTCCTTGCCTCAAACAACAATGAGCTTCCCCTAGAATTGTCATAAATGCTTTCTTTGGTAATAACTGTTTTGTCTAATCTATAGCTTTCCAGAGCCGTCTTTGTCTGCATTCCCTCTAGCCACCGATCTCTTTCTGTGGCCTTAACTTTCTTCTTAACTGAGACCTGCTCTTCCGTATCTCCACTATAGCCTAAAAACTTTCCTCTTAATTTCCTAGTGCACTGTCTCCACTTTGTGTCTATACTCCTCATGTTTAAATAGCTGAAAACCTTTCGTGCCCATTGCTCCCCATCCATTTGCCTCAATCGATTCTCAAATTCCATCTTGCTCACCGCTTCCCCGCTCTCAAATGACACCCATTCCATGTCTCCTTGTACTCCTTGGTTTGGAGTTTTGCAATGGGCCCCCAAAGCCAGCCTAGCTACTCCGCGCTGTTTTATTTCTAGTCTTGCATGCACTTCGCATTTCATGCATAGCACTGCGTTTCCCAAAGTTAAGCCAGGCACCATGACCCCTTTCCAAATCTCTCTCACCACCTCATACCTGTTGTAATTCCAAAGTGCTCTATTTTTCATTACAGCTGCATTTCTGTTGCCCTTACCTATTATATACTTTTCATGGTCTCTGAGATATTCTGCACCATCACATATCCATACTCCTAGATACTTGTATTTACTAGCTCTCTCAACTGTAATATTCTGTATCTTCAGCCTCTCAACTTCATCCTCGTTAAAAATCATGACTGCTGATTTTTCGCTACTGAATTCTAAACCTAATTCCTCTCCTTCCCTACCACAGATGCTCATCAATTCCTGCAACTCTGTCCTGTTGTTAGCCATTAGTACGATATCATCCGCATACATCAATCCCGGTAAGGATTGCTGAATTTTTTGGCCTAGTCTACTGTACGAAAGGCTGATTCCAAGCCCACTCTTCTCCAGTCTATCCTCCAATCCTCTCAGATACAACACAAACAGCAAAGGCGATAACGGGCACCCCTGCCTAAGGCCTTGTCTTATCTTTATTTTCCTTGTCGCCTTTCTTTCCCATGTTATAATCACCTTATTATCTTTGTAAATGTTTTTTAATAGTGCTGTTAGTCCTTCATCTAGGTTTAAGCTCCCCACTATGTCCCACTGGTTCCTTTGGCTCACATTGTCATAGGCACCCTTGATATCCAGAAATGCCAGTCAGAGCTGTCTGTTTTCTTTTTGCGCTATTTCTATACACTCTGTTAGAGAAAATATATTGTCCTCCAACCTTCTTTGTTTCCGAAACCCGTTCTGTAACTCGCCCAGTATGCCCTCGCAATCTACCCATTCCTTCAGTCTGTTCTTTATCATCTGCATTACCAACCCGTAAATAACTGGTGTCACGGTTATGGGACGATATTTCCTACTATCAGACTTATCTCCTTTTCCCTTATATATGATACTCATCCTACTAAGCCTCCATTCATCTGGAATATTTCCTTTTGTTATCATAGTGCTCACTACCTCCCTTAGTTTTGCATTAGATTTAGGACCTGAATTCTTCACCAGCTTGATTAGGATACCATCTGTGCCTGTCGACGTGCCTTGTGTACCTGTGGCGCCATCCTTTAGAAGCGGTCTATCTGGTGTCGCAAGTTGCACATGTGCACAGCTGAGCCAAGCACTCAGCGGCTGTTCATGCTCGGTGCACAACCCCCGATAGCTGATCAACGCTGGCCACGAGTTTGCAACACGACAGCGTTCTTTGTTTTCTTTCTGTGCAGTAGCGTAAACAAATTTATCTGTTTCCAAAGGTTAAAGTTGTAAAAAGGTGACCACCACCCACAGTGAACTCACTGTTCATACTAAATAAAGGTGTAGTGTCATTGCACGTGCATCCTTTTCCTATACTAGATGAATAAAATGTCTTCCCTTTTCGCCAATTCCTTATTTATATATATTTGGGGCAATATAACTTCACGTCTTGAAGGGTCGATAAAAATTGTGTGTCATGCTACGATTAAAAAAAGCAGTTAAGCTTGAGATTCATGCTTTGTAGTAATCACCTATCAGGGGATGCGCCCCGAGCGCGAACAGCCGCTGTCTGCTTGGCTCAGCTACGCGCATGTGCGACTCGCGACACCAGATTGCACGGCTCCTCCCGGCAGATGTCGCAGTAGGTACGCGAGGCCATGCGCTACGCAGGTCCATTTTGTTTCGTTGAGCACTGTACATTCCCCAAATCTGGTTTTGTTAAATTTGTATCACAAAATGGTGATTTGCCAAATGAAAAAATATTGGGGGGGATATTCCAGTTTCACCAGAAATGCGAGCAGACGACGCAATGCTCCATTTGCACTGGGGGTGGCTTTCCCGCAGAATGCCAAACCTTCGCTACTTCTTGCTCGGTCAGCGCAAGCAAGGTTAAAAACTTTAGGAGAGGACACTCCTACATGAGAGGATTGCTTGCAGAAGCTACAGGGTAGATGTAAGGCTCTCTCCTTGTCATGCCCTTTCCATCATAAAAAATAGTGTTAAAAAGCACTTGTATTTCACTTTGCAAGTACATTGTATTTATAGTACTTTACCTTGCAAATGCATTGCATTTATAGTACTTTACTTTGCAAGTATGTTGTATTTATAGTACTCTACTTGAAGTACATTGCACCTGGTGCCCTTACTACTTTACTTGAAGTAGTAAAGCTTTCATTTGCTTTGTACTTCACTTCAAGTACTTTTAATATGTGCTTTACCCAACACTGAACACTGGACCACCTTATCTTGTCACTATTCTTCGATACCTTTTGCTGAATAAATGTCCAGTTATTAATAAACCACTGTGAAAACTTATGTCCTTAAAAAATCCCCCGGCAACATGTTGCATAAGCATACCCAGTGCTTGAAGTCTCCCGTAAGTTGAGGGGGGTCCCTACAAGAAGGGAGGAGGGCGGGGAGGATGAGGGGGGGGGGGGGGGGGGGGGGGGGTTCTGACGAAATGTATTAGATGCACATGAAATAAAACCGACTGCTGACTATGTCCCCGCCGCACCTGCAACCCTCAAATTGCTCATCCCCAAATGTCACATCCCTGAAAACAAGCTATTTTATTACAAGATATGATTTTGATTTCACTAATGCTGGGGCTGTGGAGGAGGGTCCCAGCCCATCCGTTAAACTCAGGGGGGGGTCCAAGACCCCCTGAGACCCCCGAGACTTTAAGCCCTGAGCATACCCACACTACATCCTTACTGAACCAAAGCGAATGCTTACACTTCTATGGCTTCCCCAGTTCCAACTTATGTTTTCACCCGAGCAGCAGAAATTAACTCAACTGCCCAGCCGTGGACAGCTGGTAGAAACAGTGTATTTAGAGGCGAGTGGAGTAGCTCTTAAGACGAGCTCTCACATCGCGAAGCCATTCGGCAAGGGTGCCGTTCCACCTTGGTGCGCATAGTTCCAGAAAAGCTATTTGGGTTGAATTTCCAGGTTCCCCAAGGGCTCTAGTTTTCGATCAAAGATATGCATCGGGATGCCAGCCGAGTCGCCAGCAATGTGTGTCGCACCACAGACTCGTCTCTTGCTGTCGCTCAGAAAAAGGTAAGCTGAATTTCCCTGACACACGCCGAGTGGGGTGGAAATCAAATCCCCCGACAATTCCCACTTTTCCTTGTACGGTAGAATACCCCGATGTTTCTTCTTCATAAAACATGGTTAAAACACTCGTCTGAACCGATCAATGTAATTATTTGTGCGTAGAAGCGAACCGTAAGGGAAAATAGGATATTCAGTAAACTGTGTGTGATAAGTACTTAAGGTAAAATAAAAACGAGCTGTAGATTTCACAAATCGGAGAGTTTTCGTAGATCGTTCCGACAGCTCCGACAAGAACCCAATAGCGATCAAATACATGCGCGAAGGCGTCGGCAGAGTACCGTAACCGGAACAATCTACTAAAACTTCCTATCAAGACAAACAAAAAAAAAGAAGGTAAACCACTGTGAAAAGAACTCCAGAACACGCCGAATATCGTTCGCGCGAGGTATACGCGGCAGGGTTGTCGATGCAAGGTTGTCCTTACCATTCGAGAATGTTGGAAGGCAACGGGTGCGCGATGATGTAAGGGACCGGGTCCCTCGCGAGCCTCAGGTAATCCTGGCGAAGTCTCTGAGCTGCGGTGTTGTACTTTTTATTCATCCCAGCTGCTCGCCCTGCAGCCAGACGCAGTTCGCAAAGACGTCAGTGAGAAGAAACCTTCGTGCGCGAGAACTATGTCCTCAATCGGGACGCGGCAAAAACTCGCCACTCCAACGACATCGTTTTATAATCGCCCACAAAGCGGGCGAGTTGAGAGATTTTAAAACAGGAAACAAGGAATAAATAGAGGGGCGGAACGAACAAAAAAGAAGAAAAAAAAGGTCTAGTATCACGAACACGCCAGCCAACGATGCCAGCACGTTTCGTCACATCTTTTGCGGTAAACAGAATAGAGCTCGCAGCAGAGGTAGAAATCGAGGCCCCAGTAAACGCGAGCGTTAAATTAGAAAACCTCGCTCTTTTTTTCGACAAAAAACTGTCGCCGTTTTCTGTTTTGTTTTTCCTTGCGTGCGCATAATTGTCGACTTCCTCATTAAATCACGCCAAAGCACGTCACTAGCACCCCATAAGATCGCGGTAACCCGTACACAAACATTAAGGGCGGATATTATTTTGTCACAAATTGCCTTCTCAATAAGTAGCGACGATCGAGACTTAGCTGTCAGTTTCTACGACATAAAAACACTAAGTGCAAAGGTCGCGAAATCTTACAAATACCAACACACTTCTCTCTGGAGGCTAAATCGGAGATGAAGTCACTCGCCTTGAACCTAATGGCAGACGCTAACCGACGACGGCTGTTAATGCAACAGGCATGCGACGCTGCTTCGACGCTTGTAAATATACATTTAGGGTGCTCTTTTCTCGCCGTAAATGTCCAAATATGCGCTTTACACGTCATGTAGTTTGACAAACGCCTAACCGCTGAAGACGGCACGCCATGTTCTTTTGGGTGTGCTCAAAAGGCGCAACAAAATGCGATTGCTAGAAATCAGCGCGGTAAAGTTAGTAAAATTATAAATAATTTTTTCGCAATGAGGTAACTTCCTGTAATTGTTTCATGATTATTTATTTAATCGTTTTAATGTTATTTTTCAAATATTTTGTGTTTTTATTGTTAGTAATTTTATGCCTGGTGTTCTGTTGCTCTCGTAGGTTGCTCTGTTGCTCTAGCTTCTGCATTTCTGTTTTCACTTTCCGAAGGGACGTGCCGCTGGCTGTGGCCACTGGCATGTTACGATGTCACCCGACTCGAAAGACTGGATTGCTAGAAATGTGCGAGCCTCGCGTATGTACCGTGCTTCATACTCCCTCTCAAAATCTCTTCGGAGCGCGCCAGTTCAAACCATATCTGAATTGACTCCCGGTGCATCCTTCAGTCAACGCTTGCCCAGCGTTCACTACAACCATGCCGGATGATGTGGATGGACGAATCTCACCGTTGCTGGCTTATCCACACTACCCAGGTACATCGACGTCTCGCAAAACCTCCGGTCACCATGCCCAGACTCCCCCGTTGTTACGTTCGGGCCACTTTCTGGTTCATAATCGGAATCATTCTCGGCTGGCGACTGTGTTCGATACGCGACACACAGGACCAAGCCAGTGCGAACAGCGATCATGAAGGCTGGGTGTCTAGAACTACCTTGTTTGTGGCTGTCCTGTCAAGTCCGGGTGGAGCCGAGCTCCGCACGGCAGCGCGCAACACCTGGCTCCGCCTCGGAGCTGGCAAACCCGTCGCGCACAGGTTTTTCGTGGGCACCAAGGGACTCCCGGGTACGCAGATCCAATCCTTGGAACAAGAAAGCCGAAACCACAACGATGACATCGTGCTCCTCCGTAACCACGAAGACAGCTACGACACCCTCGCTGCCAAAATGCTCGCCATCTTCGACTGGACGGCGACTGTGTACAAGTTCGACTTCTTCCTCAAGCTCGACGACGATTCCCTGGCGCGAGTCGACTCCATCTGCCTGGAACTCGACAAATTCGCCAAGTTCCCTAACCTCTACTGGGGCTTCTTCGCGGGCAACGCGCCGGTGTTCAGGACGGGCAAGTGGGCCGAGAAGGACTGGTTCTTGAGCGACAGGTACCTTCCCTACGCCAGGGGCGGAGGCTACGTCCTGTCGTACACCTTGGTCCTGTACCTGAGCGCAAACTCGCACCACCTACAGCACTACAAGAGCGAGGATGTGGCAGTTGGGGTTTGGCTTTCCGGGCTCAAGGTGAAGCGGGTTCACGACCCTAGGTTCGACACGGAGTACAGGTCGCGAGGGTGCTCCAACAGCTACCTCGTCACCCACAAGCAGACGGCGCGGATGATGTTCGACAAGCACAAGAGCCTCAAGGAGAACGGTGTCCTGTGTCCGTCCCAGGTGCGTTGGCGGAGGTCCTACGTGTACAACTGGAAGGTGCCGCCGTCACAATGCTGTGTCCGTAACGACAGTAGGATACCCTAAGGTGGCCGTGTAGCCTGTGCGGAATAGCGTGTGCCAAAGCGAAACTTCGTTCTGTAGGACTGTGCGACGTAGTGATGCAGATAGTCACAATTATAGTTATTGCAATGACTTGAGGGCATGAGCTGGATTGCCTTGGAGCAAGGAGAAGTGTTTTAACTCCTCACGACTGCGTTCGTCTGGTCTAGGTCAGCCTCATGAACGTTTTTTTTTTCTTCTGTTGCGATGAATGAGCAAACATACCTGCATTGAAGATAGGCATTTGTGGCTTTATATATACACTCATCACTCAAGCTTTCCTTTGTTTGCTTTGCTTCACAGCAAACTTAATATCCTTGTTGAAATGGTTACAACAGTCTGAAAATGGCAAAAAACAGCTAGAGATCTTAGCTCTGGTTCGAATTAAGATGAAGGAAGAACGGGCAGATTGGGCTGCTTTCCATGATATGTATGATATTTTACTGCTTAATGCCTGTTAAAGACCCCAGTGGTACTGCACTGGCTAAATTTCTTGTCTTTGGGAGACAACAGACACCCATGTTGGAGCTGACTAACTTCCTGCTGTCTAGGCATAAACACAACACTTTTATTACTGTCAAGGTGTATGACGTAAACTTGGGAAGTATGTCAAGAAGAAAAGACTTTCTAATAGACATGCCACCAGAAATGCATGAAATGCAGGGTGCCAGCTTTCAAACTTACAGTTGACAATGCTTTTAAGGCTGAAATAGAAGCTCTATAAAATCAGAGCTCCATATATATAATGCATCACTCTAGGTTTGTCTTTTATCATTTCTTGGGCTATTTTCAAAATATAAACGAGCAAAGACAAAAAAAAATAATACCAACAAAAATTTGATGGCACATGCCCAGGCCTGATTTACAATAATGCCAAGACTGTTTCAAAATGATATGATAGCTGGACAAACATTTAACCCTTGCCTTCTCAACTTTTTCTTCAAGGCATGTACAGCAAAGTTTTATTTTAAACACAATTTGAATTAAAATAAGACATAAATATTTCCTCAACTTCCAGGTATTGTATCTTGCTCTAAAACAAAACTTCTGGTCCAAGTCCCACTGATGTACAGACGCCGAAGTTGATGGAATGCTTGCAGGATTTACATTGTTTTCATCACTTCTGTCACTGCCCATCAAGCTATCATCCAATTCCTTAAATCCGGAAAGGCCCATGGATTCATCATCACATATGCCTGAGCATTAATCCCTTTCAAAAAGAAGGTTTTGCATCTCTTGGCTGAAGTGGACATCTGCACCAAGGCCGTGTTGTTTTAGCACAAACACTCACAAGCGACTGCTTTTTTTTTCTTGGCTAAAGGGAGTGTTCTCTCTCTCTCAAACAGCAAAACGGACGTGCAAACTGCCCAATGTAAATGGAACAATAGGGGTGGTTTTTCCCATTTGCCGAAACCGAAACGCGAGTCACACTTGTGGTCTGGCTTTATGGTATGTAAGGGGCGGCACGAGTGACACTATTAGTAGGCAAGGGGTTAACATGAAAATCGCTGTGCGTTTTTATACTGGACCTATTGAATCGAAACTAGCCCTGTAGCATTTAGCTTGGCTGAATGCAACATGTAAACAACATGAAAAGCGTTTTTTTTTTTTTTGGCATATTTTGTTTCCAGGTTAGAGAACACGGAACTCTAACTCTGTTGAAAAGTCATCTGCCATTGTAATAGAGGCCTTTATGTCAAGTTTATTTCTATCACTCTTTCAAATGTGCATAGGTATAGCATACTCCTTACAAGTATACAATAAGTTTCTGCATGAAAAGATCAAGTGGCTATTACCACAAAGTACCGCGCATCCACCCATTCCACATTAAGCGCCCGTTACCAAATTTGTGAGATCTGAGGAAATACGTACAGTACATTTATATGTAAAATTCATGACCGGACAAGCGCCCATCCCCCATTTTTTTGCGATTATCCAAACTTTGAGTGGGCACTTGCCAGGTATTTTACGGTATATACAATTATACACACAGTGCACACTTGATCTAATCATGAACTTAGGGAATTGAAAACCTATATCCTTATTACATGGAACATTGCTCTAACACAATTTAGATGGTTTGCTGCGAAAATTCCGATTAGAAAAATCATTGAAAGCGAGTCGAAGTTTAGGTTTGGTAATAACGATCAGGTTTGTTCTTGGCTGGTAGGGAGAAAAATCAATAGCATCATTGTTTAAATTTATATTTGCTTAGTATTGGGATTTGCAAGCTTCGAAATAATATACTGTTTCTTTTTTGAATTACGAAATTTCTCGAGGAACAGGCCGTGAATCATTTTTGTTTAACGACAAAGAAGACACAATCTTAGCATGAGAACTTTTGAAGTGTGTTCGTCCTTGCACTCACTGAATCATTGCATTTCTCAAATGAGGCACTTTAGGTGAAATTCACCATTCCACTCTCATGCTTCCTTGATTGGCTTTGTTTGGCATAGACTAGGTTCCGCATTCCAGTGATGGAAGTGCTGCGCCATTTGCGCCAAATTGTGCTATGAACGAAAGTCCGCTACATCTTGCATCAAAATGTCATTTTCCTCCTACCTACTCTTGCAAATATTGGAGTCAGCCAATAAATAAATATTAAAATTTTTCATCTTTGTTGAACCCACTCTGCGCAGGTATGGCACAATGACACACCTGTGCCGTGCGTGTTTTAACAAAGATAAAAAAAATTAAAATATTTAATTATTGGTCGACTCTAATATTCAGAGAAGTAGGAGGAAATTAAAATGGTACAAATATACTATATTTCACAATGTCTCTACTTACCGTATTGTTAGTCTCATCTTAGGTCAGAGTACAGTCGAAAGCTTGATGAACACATAAACAAAACCACGAAGGCACATACTAAAAGTGCAAGTCACAAGACTTTCCCTGCACTTAAATGATCTAGTTGATCAAAGTACATATAGTAAAAGAAGATGATGAATGCCATGATTTCGCACTGTGGCACTGTACGAATGATCCCACTGGCTCGTACAGCGGTTGCACTTTGAGTTAGGGTGAAACGAAGATTTCTTGTCAACCACGCTGGGTGGTTGATGCCTCGATCAAATTAATTGCCACGCCAACGTCGTCCAAATTTCTAGAGGATATCGGGAATGTCGGGAGCTAAAAGCCGCGTGAAGAGTTTGCAAAATAGTTGGATGGAAGATATTGTAATAAATCAGAACCAGGGTTTTGTACTCCTGATGGGACTGTTTGATTATTGTGTCTGCTACCGTGGCACTTGCTCCGCTTGCGTCAAACTTCGCTGTCTCTCACCAGAGCGCACGTGTTGAGCTTCACCGCTTGCATTGGAGTGCTACAGTCAGTTACAAGTTAAGAAAAGTTTTCGAGGGAAAAAAAGCGGGTGAAATGCTGGAGAGAGGGGGGTGTTTCTTCCTCTCCTCTCCAGCATTCCGTTTGCTTCCTCCTCCCCAGGCCTCCTTTCACTCGTATGCTTTTCTTACCCTGTAACCGACCATAGGAGTAGTGGCCGACATGGGGGAACGCATGGGTGAGCGTGGTATGCTCCGAAATCATGCTCAGTACCTTGTTCTTTGGTCTTGATTGTAGGTTGACTTGTACAGTAGACAAACTCCAGGAAGCCACACATTTTGTTTGAATTATCAGAAATTCATCTAAATTTGATGAAAGATAAAATTATCATTTGCCATATGAATGGCTACAAATACAAAGCAGATATTCGATGAGCTCCTTTACATAGGCCCACTGATCGTAAGTAGGTATGCCACACATGAAACATTCGTGAAATGTACGACATAAGTTTATTTATCCCTCAAAAATGTTGTTTATTGCAAACTGTTTAGACAGCGTATGACAACTCAAAACAAAATTGTTTGTTCATCAGGCCAAGAGGCTGTTTAATGTGGAAGCAGGGCACACATGAGCGATGAAACCGGGCACCACGCGGCAGTTTTCATAGCAACTTGTGCGGACGCTGTGACGTGAACCCATGTCATGCCGCCACGTCACAACGTCCGCGTAAGTTGCTATGGAAATTTCCGTGTGGTGCCCGTTTTCATAGCTCACGTGGTAGGTATAGGAACGTTTGTTTCACTTTTTTGCATTAAGAAATGCTGTGGTGCTTCAAAGCTCTGCTCTGCTTGAGCCCCTTTAAGTGCGCTTCTCATCGAGCACCGGTGTACTGCGAAAAAGCAACACCCGTGGCGGTTAGCAAGCTCCGCGAATGTTGCCTCTCTGCACTGCACCGGTGCTCGGAAAGAAGCGCGCTCAACAGGTCCGCGAGAACAAAAAGTATATGAATTACACGAAAACGCCGTTCGGATTAAGCGACTTATGAATACATCAAAAACATAGCGGAACAACTAACATTTTGAAATTTGTTTGAATTATCCAGAAGTAAAAAATATCCGAGTTTGCATTATCGCGAGCCTATAGTGTAATTTAAGAAAAGAAAAAAATGTGCCAAGAGAAAAAATGTGGGTCTATATTTGAAGAAATGTGGCAGTCAAGGTAGTCTGTGCAGCTGTCGATCGAAAGGGCAGTAAACTTTGACTCAACTCTGCTTCCAACGCTGCTGAAGAGCAGTGTCACATGTTAACCACAAGTGTGGACTTTCATAATATTTGTTTGGTTGTTGTTGCAATTTATGGATATTAAAGTCTCGAGTTTGCCAAGTTCATAAAACTTGGGGTATGCATTTTTGTTGATAGACGTTCTAGCAGATATCTAGGTTTTTGCTGGCATTTTACAACAATTACATTTACAGGCTGAATAAACATTTGAGTGTAAAAGGAGGAGGGAAGTGAGGCTTTATCTCAACTGAAGTGTAGCACTATGATTCATTTTTCGACCAATTTTAACACCCATTGTAAATGAAACCTACCCTGACAAGAGCCTTATTTTTAAAGAGAAAGCTCCGTGTTACTTTCGCTCCCTTTATATATCTTATCCCAAAAGGTAATAAAAGTAATACGCTCCAGTATCAAAGTGGAACCCTCGGTCATTATCGACGATAAATTCGTTTCGCAATGCAATCGTTTCTTTTTTTTTTTTTTTTCAAGCGATGTGTTAACATATGTTGGTATCTGCTCCAAGAGTGTCAGTGGCTGCTCCAAACGAATATTTTTCCTGCTACAGAACCTGCTTCAAAAGGTCAAGTGCTGCTTCCATCACTGGCATTCAGATATATCTGGAAAGTTCCTCTTAGAATCCTGGCTCCGAGAGTGTCGTACACTTCTCCGTTCCTTTTGTGTACTTTGCGACATTTTGGCATCTGCACTCCACTCCCCGACAAATGTTGCAACGGAAAAGAAGAGGCCCATCTTCGCATATCTACGGTCACCGGCTCAAAGTGGTGGTCATCTTACAGCCTGTGACACCTGGGCTGGCTTGCTAGAAACAAAGCCTTAGCTAAAACTGTGCGAAAGAAAGCACTGCCAAAGCTAGCGCAAGAGCGGAGTGGCACATGAAGTTGAGTCTTGGGTATTTGCACACTGTAACCTTGGCAGGTTTGTTTCGGTTTCTAGCAAGCTGCTCAGACACTTGGCATGGTTTTTGCTAGGAATGTTTCTAATCAGCCGGCCCAGGTAGTATGGCATTAAACAGTTGCTTAGTCGACAAGTGAATTGTCTTTTTTAAGGTGCGAAAGTATGCAGGCGAGCTGGTTAGAAAGCATAATCTAAGCACTAAGACAGAATAAAATAACGGACTAGACGACAGAAACATTATTTTATTTCTCCTTGTCTCAGAGTTTATATAACGTTATTTTAATGCGAAATCGTTAACTGTCTCATGGAGCGAGCCAACGTCATCATGCTTTGCAACCGCGCCAAACGTCTGCAAGTGAAACCAGCTCCGAGCTATGAATCCATGTGCAAAGCTAGCCAACGGCACCAAAATTCCCCGATCCCAAAGGAACAAAGTAAAGCTGTTGGATTTTCAGCTTCGGTCCCATTGGCTGGCACGCGCCGACGAGGCCCCCATTGGTCGGCCACGCAGTGCCATAAGGTGGCCAGTCGTTGAAACTTACACTGTGCGTCAGTTTCAATGACCGGCCACCCTATGGCGCTGCATGTCCGTCAGCGTGCACACACGAAACGTCCAAGGTCAAAGCGGCCGAGGAGAGGCGCTCTCTCCTCGCCGTCAGAGCGCGCCGCTCTGCCGTCGACGCAAATACGCTGCAGACGAAATAAGGGAGCAAAAGAAGGATGTGCATGCTTTTGCATTCACAACTCATAAGAAGTACTTAGGTGTACCTCGAACCTTTTTTTTTAATTCTAACTTACAAATGTTCTCTTTTTTTTCTTTTTTTTTTTTTTTAAGGAGACTTTTGAAATTAAGAAAATACTGTTGGAAGCTTGGAGCTAGGCACCACTTAAGTTGCACACAAAGAACCTGAAAAAGTACAGCATATAATCGTATTGCATGTCTTCAGGCGCATAACTTTTTAAAATTCCCAGACACTCGTAAAACCGGTGTACAAGAAACACACACTCCGAAGCAATCAGAATTTATATTTTACAAAAACCAAGAAACTCAACTTTATTTTTAAAAAGGCTCGAGGTACACCTAAGCGCCTCTTACGAGTTGTGAATATGAAAGCATGTATATCATTCTTGCTCTCCACGTGTAGGCGCGCTGACTGGCGCTGTGTGTCCGGCAAATGGGAGCTTGGTCGACACACGCCAGCCAATGGGACCGAGGTGTAAAAGGTGCTGTTGGCTAGCTTTGCACGTGGTTTCATAGCTGGGAGCTGGCTTGACTTGGAGAAGGATTTAAGAGCTGTTTGGCGCGGTTTCACAGCTGATGACGTCGGCTCGCTCCATGAGACCAGTTAATGCTTTCGCATTAAAAAATAAAATAAAATTTAAAAAAAAACATGCACAAGATTTATCCTAACATACATACTGATCTCCGGAAGCCAGGAATTTTTTTTCAGGGGGGGCGCTAAGGTGCTGGGATGTCCATATGACTCGAGTGTGGAGCAAAGGAGGGAGGGGAGGTAAAAATGCATGTGAATATTATAGGGTCGGCTGGGTTTGGGTGGAGGTACTGAAGCCCCATAAGCCTCTACCTTCGGAGGGTGTCGTGCAACCTTCCAGTTGGGCAGAGTGACGTGGGGAGCGTAAAGTGATGCGTCAAGCACGGAGTGCCAGATTGCGTTTGCACTGAATGGTATGCGGAGGGCAAGTTCATCTGCTTCTTGCGCAGGGGGAAGCGGTGACGTCAGAACGCCGAGCCCTGATTGGCTGATCGCGACCCCCTATCTGAGCGTCGTCTGCTCCTTTGCAGTGTCGTCTGCTCGCAACGTCGTCTGCATCTGTCTTACATTTCCTGCGACTTTCGGAAGTGCAGAGGCCAGATTCACGAAACGATCTTACGCCAAAAATGTGCGTAAGACAAACCTTAAGAACAAATTCGTATTCATGAAACAAAATTTTTGTAAGTTTAGCACAGGTTACGACGAAATCCTACGACAGCTCCGAAGCTGTCTTACGCACTTCTTACGATCAAATCAGCATGGCCGACAGTGTCGCGGTCCCGACGACCCACGGACATTTATTTTTCTACGTGCGCTTCTCACGCGTCCCGACTTCAAGCACCAAGAAAAAACTAAAAAGTACTTGAAACAGACCACGACGAACAAGAACGCTGGATCTACAAACACCCGGGAAAAGCTCCAACGACCACGATTCCGCCGAACGCGACCAAGCGAGATCGGCAGTTAGGCCTAGCAGGCACTCCGCGACTCGGAGACCTTCTGCCCACGAACGGCTGGCGTGCTGAATGGAATATGCCCGCGCGACCCTTGTGAACCCTTCCCGTATTATACTTTGATAGCTGACCTCAATTTTAGATTAAGAGGTCATTTTCTTCCTCTTGTTATCTCCTTGTTTGCCGAGGCAACGGTGACTCTCGCCAGCGAAAAGGCGGTGAATCTCTGACAGACACAGGAAAGGTAAAGCAGCCATCGCTTTGACTAGCAGACGTAAAGCAGACGACGTTAACTGCGCCAACCCGCCGACGCCGTTAAAGAGTGAGGGGTCTTGCCGCACACGAAAGGAAGGAAAAGTATTTGGGAGGGCACTTGCGAGGCGTATAGAGCCTGGTGGCACTGAATGGCGGTCACAGTGGCTGGGGGCGAAGAAGCGTGAGCGGCGCGAGGACCGAGCAACACAAAAGCATTGATTGTGACCGCTGTTCCATGCCTCCAGTGTGAGCGGCGAGAGAAACTCGACTAAATCACTGCTTTTATGCATCTCCTGGTGAAGCAGCAGGCCGCAGCAAAGCGGCAGTGAACAAGCAGCTGTAACTGGATTGAACTACGTGGCTCGCAACGTCCGCTGCGGTACATCCTAAGGCGAAATTGAGTACTACAGTTGGGATTTACGAGATAAAGCACCCAGTTTGAACAGCACCTAAAAGAAACAAGCTGGCACTAGTTTTACATAGGGAGTAATGTTTCATGATCACGTTTCACAATTTATTAATGATTGGCAGTGTTGGGTAAAGTACATCTTAAAAGTACCTGAAGTAAATAAAGCACAAAGTAAATGTCAGGTTATGTCTTTCAAGTAAAGTAGCAAGTGCCCCGGACACAATGCACTTCAAGTAAAATATACAAGTACAATGTACTCTTAAAGTAAAGTACCTGATGCCAGTCTATTCCTAAATGCAGCCTTTTTTTTTACCAAAGGGGTAATCGGGGTTGCATCAGCTATATTTGAAAATGGTGGCAAATATTGGATAAAGTTAAGTTGCCACAGGGTAGTTGTATTACTCTCGCTGACCATTTAAAGCAACTTATAAGGCCCTTATTTGTTGACAAAGCATAATTTTGTTGCCAATTTAACAAAACCAAATTTGTAGAGTGTACCCTGAAGTCGGGAGTTGTACTATCCTCAGAAAGTACAAGAATAAATACTTAAGAGTAAAGTACCAGTACATATTCAGAGCATGTACTCCAAGGTAAGTACAAGTTGTCTGAACCTACTTAAAGCAGTACTTTAAGTACAATATACTTAAAACACTTCCCAACACTGCTGATCGGTAAATAGACCACCAGTACCTGCCCCACTGTGTTTCCTGCAAGTTCGCAGTTAAGTAACAATGATGCTTACGGTCCTCAATTGTAAACGCCCAAAATGAATACTAAAAGTTACAGGATGCTTAAGCTTAGCCTTTAAGAGAAGAGCGCAATAGCAAACATACAACCATATGAACTCCTGCCTGTTCCCAAGCTGCACAAGCATGCCTTGCATGGCTTGCATGGATAAATAGCGTGTCTGGCTTGCAACCGAAGGGTAGTAAGTTTGAGTCCCACCTCAAATGTTTTATTTAACTGTCTGGCAGAAACACACACGTAAAAAATTAATTTTAGGTGGAAAAAAAAGTTTTTTAGAGCAATAATGAAGGCGCGAGACGCAATTTAGTCGGTAGTCACCTCCTTTCCACTTGTCTCTCTCCGCATTTCGGGAGAGGTGGATCGGCTTGACCATCACGTTGAGGTGGAAAATGCGTATGACCATTCCGTGACGTCATAAACTTTGCACGCAGAATTTAAATCTTGCGCCATCAATATTGCTCTAAAGAATTTTTTTTGCATAGAAATAAATTTTTGACGTGCATGTCCCAACCAAACTGTTTCCAAAAAAAACTTTTTTCTTTTCGGGTTTTTTTTTAAGGCAATTGGATTACTCTATAAAGTGAAATCATTTGAGACATGTGGCAACCTTTATTTCGCATTACGTCATGTTTTTTTGATCACCTTCATTACACGCGTGACGTCATGTCTCGCGCAGTGTTGTGGGTTGTTCAAAATTCCCGCGCGAGGTCATGTGGCTGCGACGTCGTGACCCAATCGACCAATCAGGATTTTCTGGTCACAACACCATCGACGCCGGCTTTCTTGCGACAAGCTCCTTTACGCTATCGCATTAAAATTGTGTAGTACTCACGTGTAATGGTCCTACTACAGCTAGAGTTCTCGTTTACCGAAGCAATCTTTTTTAGAACTGATGGATCAGTTCCGTTAGCGTGTTTGCATGTTTAGCTTATATCATGCGTCAATTACCTGATATTTCAGGCATTGGAGTAACAAATAACTCTTGCGCAGGCTTACACGCACTCTAGACACCTTCCATTGGGCTCTGCATCTTGATAAAGAAAATAATGTACACAACTGGATAGCATTTGCGATTCAAGGCATTTTAATTCCGTACACACACGCTACACAGAACATGTCGATGCATCAGTTACATTTACTATTGCAACAGGTAACATTGATAAGTCAGATGCAGGCACAACAGTGCACCTTTTTTTATTCTCTCCCTTTTCTTTCTTCCTTTAGCACACGTAAGTACAGTGGGCTTTCGAAGTGTCGACCCCGAAATGTCTGGGTCGCCAACCAATCACAATGCCTAGCGAAATACCGAAGACTGGAATTAACAACCGTGTTGTGGCGCGTATCACATTCTTCGCGACGCTCGCTGCAGAGTTGGACTCCTAAAACTGCTACAAAGAAGAATGCAACAAAACATATATTATAAATATTTATAGCGTATGTACAAAAATCTTTTTTTTTAAACCTCAAATTTTTTTTTTTTTTTTCTCAGATGTTAGGGCCAACTTGAAAGGAACAGAAGAAATTGGAATGTGTCATGACTCCCAGCTCTCAAAACGAAAACAAAAAACGAGTTTCGACGAAGGGGAAACAGCCAAAAGAAAAACGAAAAGAAGAAAATTAGCATGTTGCCTTAAAACTGAATCCAGGCACCCCCCGGACTCGGCTGCACGGGCGGGGCAAAGTTGCTGGGTGGCCTGCGTGGAAAAAAGATGCGCGCTTTTGAGCTTATTGCCCCGTGAAATTTCTACATGCTAAACCAGTGGTTCTCAACCGCCAATGTCTCAAGGACCCTTATGGATCGAGGGGGAGTGGGCAATATTGAACGATTGCAATGACAAAAGGGGTAAATGAGGGAGACTAAATGCGTGCAAACAAGCTTTGCAGCCCTAAAATAGGGAATAATCAACCCACTCGCTCAGTGCACATGGTTTCGTCAAGAGCCATGAAATAAGCTATGCTTCAGAGTAACGACACTTCAGCAATATTGTGTCTTAAAATCATGATTGCCAGTTATCTGAAGCTTTATCCAAGATTGCAGGGAGTGCTCTTCCGTCCTCCAGGAATGTTGAAACAGGAAGTTGCATGTTATAACCGTGACGATCGACAGTTGCGTCTGCTTCGCACTAGGATGGATGGATGGATGGATGAATACGGCTGAGCCCTTTGGATCGGGCGGTAGCTTACACCACCTAGCCATTTTGTTTTACCATTTAAGCTTAGAATATTTAAATGTGAAATCTATATTCACTCCGCAGTGCAAAGAAAGTGAGGCTATGAAACCCCCTTGCCATCAGTGATTAAGAAAATACCTAGTTTTCTCTCGATTTCTGCCACCATTCACTTAATCTTTGCTTGGTAATCTCTACAGTCTTGAAATCCACTCTCCCTTCGCTGTCTCTAAAACCCAATGACTTTATTAAATCTATGTTGTCTTCGGTAGGCATAGGGTGAAGCCCTTTACAGTAGAGTATCAAGTGCTCAGCCGTCTCGTCCTCCTCTCCACAAGCAGTGCACACTGTATCAATTTCCTGGTACTTCACTCTGTATGTTCTGGTTCGCAGAACACCCGTTCTTGCCTCAAACAGCAATAAGCTTCCCCTAGAATTGTCATAAATGCTTTCTTTGGCAATAACTCTTTTGTTTAATCTATAGCTTTCCAGAGCAGTCTTTGTCTGCATTCCCTCTAGCCACCGATCTCTTTCTGTGGCCTTAACTTTCTTCTTAACTGAGACTTGCTCTTCCGTATCTTCGCTATAGCCCAAAAACCTTCCTCTTAATTTCCTAGTGCGCTGTCTCCACTTTGTGTCTACACTCCTCATGTATAAATAGCTGAAAACCTTTCGTGCCCATTGCTCCCCATCCATTAGCCTCAACCTATCCTCAAATTCTACCTTGCTCACCGCTTCCCTGCTCTCAAATGATGCCCATTCCATGTCTCCTTGTACTCCCTGGTTTGGCGTTTTGCAATGCGCCCCCAAAGCCAGTCTACCTACTCTGCGCTGTTTTATTTCTAGTTTCGCATGCACTTCGGATTTCATGCATAGCACTGCGTTTCCAAAAGTCAAGCCAGGCACCATGACCCCTTTCCAAATCTCTCTCACCACCTCATACCTGTTGTAATTCCAAAGTGCTCTATTTTTCATTACAGCTGCATTTCTGTTGCCCTTACCTATTATATACTTTTCATGGTCTCTGAGATATTCTGCACCATCACATATCCATACTCCTAGATACTTGTATTTATTAGCTCTCTCAACTGTAATATTCTGTATCTTCAGTCTCTCAACTTCATCCTCAATAAAAATCATGACTGCCGATTTTTCGCTACTGAATTCTAAACCTAATTCCTCTCCTTCCCTACCACAGATGCTCATTAATTCCTGCAACTCTGTCCTGTTGTTAGCCATTAGTACAATATCATCCGCATACATCAATCCCGGTAAGGATTGCTGAATTTTTTGGCCTAGCTTACTGTAAGAAAGGTTGAACCCAAGCCCACTCTTCTCTAGTCTATCCTCCAATCCTCTCAGATACAACATAAACAGCAAAGGCGATAACGGGCACCCCTGCCTAAGGCCTCGTCTTATCTCTATTTTCCCTGTCGCCTTTCCTTCCCATGTTATAATCACCTTGTGATTATAACATACCTGCTAGGGAAAATGAGATGGCAGCGCATACCTGCGCTGCCATCTCGGTGCACTAGGCACCGAGATGGCAGCGCCCCCTAGCAGGTCAGGGAATGCAGCGCCGACACTTCAAGCGTAGCTCATTTAGTGGCTCTAGTTTCATCTGTTTAGCTTCATGGGGCTGCCAGCATCCCCAAAACACAAGTTTTAGCGCTTGGCTCAAGCGACGGTCGAAGCCTACTGCTTCAGAGACCCCAAAGAGGCCTTCGGGGACTTCAGGGCATCTGCGAACCCCCATCTGAGAACCACTGTGCTAGACAGTGTCCGTAGCACCACGGTTCTTCAACATCCAATCTGGAAACTCCGCTGTTTCCCGCCCCAGTAAATGTTTGCCAGTTTAACAGGGTGACGAGCACTGGATGGGCTGCTGCAACCATGTTGCCCGGAGCAACTGGCGGCCCCTCGATTTCTGCCCGACGACATAATAAAAGCGCTGTGCCGTTGCTCGCTGCGATCCCGGCGGTGGCGCTGCGGCACAGACGAACGTGACAGACGCCCATTTTGCCGTAGGTTGTTCTGCAGCTAGACAGTCGATGGAAGTCGGAGCAGACGCGAGACGGGACGACGAGACACCCCGCATTCGCTCGCTTCCTTTGCCGGCATTTCTATGACCGATCACTGGGTTCGCAACGTTTAACGACACAGCACGCGGGCCCCAGCTACACAGTAGGCCTTTTGCAAAGCGTGCAGCGCCACCCACGCCGCCGAAAGGAACGCCGGCACTTGAAGTAGAACCGCTTGTAGCACGTGACAAAGGCGACCTCGGAGGTGACGGCGAGTGATCAACTACTTCACCCTCTTGCTCTCTTCAACGTCGCACCACGCACCGGTCGTAGACACATTCCATGCACCGTAACTGCCACTCACCCCGCTGCACTTGCGAAGTCCCCCCAGGGGTCGACGGAGGAGGTCGCCGCCACCGGCGCTCCGTTGTCCACTGCCGCGTCCCCGGCGACGAGTGCCACGGACGGCGCCGCTCCTTCCTTGGGGGGGCTCAGGTCCAGCAGATTGGCCAACCCATGCTGCTGCACCCCGTGGGGGGCCGGAGAGGGCTGCGCGGCGGCGGGGCTACACGGGGGGGGCCTCGCCCCGCTGCCAAGGGGCGCCGAGGGGGGCACCTTGACCCCCCCGGGGGGAGGGGGCAACAGGCCTAGGCCCCCCGTCCCCACCAGCGATGGCTTCGGCTTCGGCTTGCCCGAGCTCGACTTCTTCTGCGCGGGGGCAAAAGAAAGGAACTCTCAACGAGACATGACAGCTGGACAGAGGAACGCACGACCTACTGTACTCCCGGCCTACCCGCCCGGGAGGCTCTTATGGCAGAGATTGAGCCAGGCCAACGCTATACTCTGCGACAACTTTTCTTGGCAATGCAGTGGAAGGTACAGGCCCGCATCCCCTCTCCCATTTTGAGTGTGTGCCGGCTCTCCTCCTCTCCCCAGGAGAGCCGGCACACACTCAAAATGGGAGAGGGGATGCGGGCCTGTACCTTCCACTGCATTGCCAAGAAAAGTTGTCGCGGAGTATAGGCATCACAGACATGAATTGAGCATGAGTGCTGCATCAGCGTTCAGCTCAGACCCGTGTCTTCACTGACCGAACACGAGTCTTAAAGGGACACTGACACCCCCCAAAATTTTTTTTAATTTCTTGCCAGGCGCTTTATTATGGTGTCGGAGGACTACCCAATTAATATTTTGCAACAGAGTAGCGTATTTTTTTAATAAAACCAAAAGACGCAACTGCTCGAAACCGAAACCGAAACCCGATGGAGGTCGGAGAAGTGGAGAGAAGAGAGTGTGTGGCGGAAGTCACGTGGCTACACCCGACCGTGCTTTTTTTTTTTTTTTTTCCCTTTCCCGGTAGCAGACGACATGCGGCGTATGGGAACTGCTCGCCGTGGGATTCTTTTGCAGTTATGTATGTTCCGCTCGTTGTTCTCTACTCCAAGATGAGTTGTTTTGTACATTGAGGAGTTGGAGATAAGTAGTGAGTGCCCGTGGTGAATTTTGATCGGCTCCGAAAAGAAATCACCCAAGATGTTGCGTGAAGAGCTGGCTCACATGTCCCGCGTCCGAAACAGAAGTGGCATTGTGCGACAGAGCTTCCGAAAGATCAACGGGATCGGGACCAATGGCTGGCTGCAATTCCTGTAGACCATTTACCGGCACCTCGGAAAGCGGACGCTACCTGATTTATATGCTCCTTGCATTTTGTGGAAAGTGATTACATTGAGTTCGCAGGTGTCAAAAAGGATATCCCATACCATCTAATTCAGCGACGTGTCGTCCACAACATTTTTTTTTTTTTCTTCAGTAATAATTGTAAAAAAAAAAAAAAATGTAGACATCAGAAAATATTTAGAAAAAAAAAAAAAAAACGTTTCACGGGGGATCGAATTCGGCTCTACTGGGCGTGAAAGGGGACGTCTTTCCCACTGAGCTACTGGGGCATATCGAAAGTGCGGTATCTTTTTCCTTAGTAATAATTCAGCCGATAAACTGTAAGTTGGAAAGTTTGCTGCCGATTTTCCTCTAGCAAAAGCACTCCCGGGTCGAAGTCGGGATGCACCACACATTGGCGACATTCTCACCTGGTAAAGAAATCGTACGCGTGCATATTCCACTCGAAGTAGACACGTCGCGCTTGACGTTTGCGCGAGCGATGTCTTCAGCCACAAGAGCGACGGCTCGGCGACGTCTTCGTGCAAATCGGCTTGGTGGTCGGGCGTGTCGTACGGGATGAATAACAATTCTTTTGACCAGTCCCAAATTTCTCTTTTAAAAGCAGACAAAATTCGCCGGTACCGCGAACGACAGTTCTGAAATAGAGGTACCACGCCCGTCGTCCGCTGCAATCGCAGTCCCTGCGAGTCCCACGATACGCGAAACGACGCATGCACAGAATGCTTCCGGTTGTCTGTGGAACTTTTTTTTCAATCAACATATTTGCAGCTTTTTAGAAGCCACAAAAAATGGGTTTTCTATTTTTTTCTATTTTTAATATTGAGTGTGTGCCTTCAGTGACCCACGAGTTTGATTAAATTTGGTGGTCGCATCGATACCTTAGAAAACGGCCCGTGACCGCGGAAAAGAGAGTGAGCGAGACTCGAACCGGCCAGTTCTTGATCGGCGGTTTTCAAGCGGAAAGAAACCGAATTTCGAGCCGCAAATTCTGTTCTGGGTAGTTGAGCTCTCATATGTCACGTACAACTAAAAACCTCGGCGAGCATAAATACCCTGTCAGTGTCCCTTTAAGGCCCGTTCACACTCTTGCGACCTCTTAAACCTGGGTTCCTTAAAACTTGTTAAACCAGAAAACACACTGGCGCCATCTATTGGGGAGCAGTGTAAACTCGGCGGTCCGGCATATTTTTTTTTATTTCTCGAGAATTATCCTTTCTTTCTTGGCTCGAAAAACTTTTGACAATGTTATAAACGAGCCTTTCTATGGGTATTACGCACATTTGACCTCGAAAATCCCGCAAAACCTTCGCTCTTGTGAAATGCAGTTCCAGGGTCACCGCATAGATGGCGCCACAATGTCAGTATGTTCCCTCATTCTAAAAACATTTAAGAAGTTGTAAGAAATCTCGTCTCTCTCAGTCGTACTCGGTCGCAAGAGTGTGAACGGGCCTTTAGTCAAACTCTGATGTGGCACTCGAGCCCAAAGCCTGGCCCGCATTTGTCTTTTTAGGTGACATTCAAAATTCCACCAAGGCCTTGTTTGCCTCCCCTCACTGTTAGGAGGGCCAGCACTGGTCTATTTCTTCTTGGTGCCCGCTCACATGCAACACTGATGAATTACCGTAATATCCCGAGTCATCGCCCATCCCCGAGCCATCGCCCACCTCGTTTTTTGGGCCAATATCGATTTCCGAAAAAACAGAAAAAACACCGAGTCATCGCCCACCCCTTCAAATACCCCAGCGCGGACTCTGCGATCCGCGAACACTCATCCTACCCGAATGACGCGGTCGCGGACCTTACGGTTGGAGGACGTCCATGACAAAGTAAAACGAAGGAGGGAAAGACACTTCTTTTTGTTTACACATTTCCTCCGTGAGCGACCCCAAAGTGGTCGTGTATCCGTGCGAAAACGATGGAGATAACAAAATAAGAGTTTGTTAACGTAACCGCGGAGTGTTAGGTCAAAGTCTGTCTCCGCCAAAGTAAGGCCACCGCGAACCCGCTCCTTCTTCCCGCCCGTCGCGACCGCGGTTGTGCAATATTTTAGGCAAAGCCAAAGCGTAAATAAAGCTTTGCTGGAACGTCCTACACAGTCGTTTGCAGAGTGTCCCAACCGTGCATTGATAGCCCGCCGTGCACGGACGCACGTATGTACGCACCAAACAAGTTGCGCAAGAGCTTGCAATTGACAAGGCGCCCGACTTGGCCCGACGCCAAAGTATTTGCCAACGCGACCGCCGGCTTTCCCGCTTTCCCAGCATTGCTCTGGGTCGCTTCTTTGGTCCGCTCGCTCGCTCGTTGCGCCTGGTCGGTTTTTCTATTTTCTTGAAGACTTTTCTTTCTTTTTTTTTACTAACTAGGAGAACATAATGGTGACATTCTTTCACGGAACAAACGTTCGCGCTATATGCAGATCGGCGGTGTTTCTAGCGCGTATGCAAGCAACGGACTTCGCTATAGTAAAATATTCTTTCTTGAGCATTTTTTCTATAAAACAATGAAACTAAATCGAGTTTTGAGTTTGATGTATCTCTTGTGCATCAGCGCTAGATACGCAGAGAAAAATAGGCGGTTTTTTCCGCTTTTTTTTTCAAGTGTTTGTGCTCACCCACCGAGACATGGCCCACCCCACTTTTTTAACGAATTTCCGGCTAGGGGGGTGGGCGATGACTCGGGATATTACGGTAGTTCGTTCCGACTAATTTTTCTGAGCTTGTTTTAACTCTACCTTAATTTCGACTTTTCTATCGATTGCTGCGGGAAGAAATTAGGCTTAAAGGCCGACATAAAATCTTAGTTCCCTGCAAGGAAAATAATCCCCCTCGGTGTCTTACTTTCCTGAACAGCATGGAGAGCCACGTTAAGTGGGGCAGAATGTGAAAAAAAAGATGCAAACAAAAGTGGAAAATGCAACATGTATGTCGGCGTTGAAGTCGCAAAAAAAAGTACCACATTCCATCCATACAACTTTGATAGTAAATACTATGAGTGTCAATTGGGCTTTACAGAGAGCTTCTCTAACATAAATTCAGAGCCTGCTGTTGTTCTTTTGTGTTTTGTTCAGAACGTCCTTACAGAGTACAATGGTGAACTCTTGAGGTAAAGAAGGTCTTCTTTGTGGTTTTACAATTGAACCTCGATTTAACGAAGTCATCGGGACCTGCTAATTATTTCGTTAAATCGGAAACTTCGTAAAATTGAGAAAAAAAGACCTCGCGCATAGGCTGCGCGGGGAACCTGAATTTTTTCGTTAAATCAAGAAATTCGTAAAATTGGGTTTTGTAAAATCGAGGTTCAACTGTACTGGAAAAAGAAAAGCGTATCGGTGTGCACTCGCGGTGACCTTGGGAGGTGGTTAAAAAAGCTGTGGACGGAATAAAATATGGTTGCTGAGTTTGAGACGTTTTTCTGTCCCCTTATTTCTGTGACTTCTTACACTTTTTCTTTCAAGTTTCCTTCCCAGTCTCAGGATTTTAACATCACGATCAACATACACCAGCTCAACTGCATCTTGACAATTAGAGCCCTGCATATCCGCGGATTATCCGCGGATATCCGCAGTAAACGGGTGGATGCGGATAAAATTTAGACAAATTTCGGCGGATTGCAGATCGGATGTCAAAGGCTGCGGATGCGGATATCCGCGGATCCGGATCTAAATTTTTGCCCGGTGGCATTCAGTTTGTTGACTGAAGTTTCATCTACAGATTGTTTCGTCGACATGCGACATTCGATCGAAAGGCTTCTCGTGTTTGTTTCATTGAAAAGCCTGAGACCTTTCGTCTCACACAACCCTGCTATTTTCGTAACAAACTTTTTGCGTCTCGCCTGGATTACAGGGGGGAGGGGGGCATGGTTTGGTTAAGCTCGCCTTAGTGAATCGCCCGCTAGCTTTTAGCGGCTTAGTAAAGAAATGCGTTTTCGACAAAACGTCGCAGGGGCATGTCCCCACAAAATGTACAGGTTCGACGAACCGTGTGTCTATGAAATGGATGTCCATGAAAAGTTGTCCACGAAATGTATTTCCACAAAATGCGCTTTGAAGAAACTATCGGTATCCTAAGATCTGATTCTCACTGAAGACTGCTTCAGTTAGTGCGTTTCCTCTCGTCAAAACTGCCATTTATAGAAACAGTAAATATTGCAGGGCATCTATCATCCCGAGAAAGCTAGTACACTGGCAGGGAAAGAGCGGAAAATTTCTCCGGGCAAAGAAGACCTCAAATGTACAAGTCACAAGTAGTGTGGTCATGATTCCAAAAACAAAAGGAATGCCTCGAGAGCGAGCGCGACCCTGTGGCGCCACGGTTTGTAAAGTTTCAATATTAACAGTGCACGCACATAGGCAGCCCATAAACTGCCTGTGTGTTTCTTTTTTCTATGCTTAGAGACCTAGCCAAAAAGTCTGGTAGTTCATATTCGTTCACCTAAGACGCCAGGGAATCTTAGCCAGACGATTATGAACTTCTCTTACTTTTTAATTGTTTGACCGAACTAAAACCTCATAATTTAGTATGCCCTATTTAACCTTTATGTTTTGTTTCGAAAGTACACGTCGGCATAAAATAGATATTACAAAGCAAAAGAATATATATATATATATACATTTTTTTTTTGTGCGGTTTTCTGGGCAGAGTGTTGCGGACTCCTAGGACGATCACATAGCCGACATCATTTTTCCTTCAACGCACAGTGTCTCGAAAAGGCTGATTGCTTTTAATATAAATAGGATGAAACTGATAATGACAAAATGGCACCCCCTTTGAATGGTGTCCCCAAGATTTCTTTGTACAAAAATGAGCAAACAGCTTAAAACGTGCTATATTTTTTCCATTCATGCTTAATGTTACGATATGCAATAAATGCCTGGATTGTGAGTTGGATGCGGTTCCACATTTTGCGGATGCGGTTCGGATACGGATATAAAGTATGCGGATGTGGATCAGAAGTGGATAATCGAACCGTTATCCGTGCAGGGCTCTACCCATGACACGTAAGCGCCCGCCTACTTCTAAAATATTTGAAAAATAAGCAAAGACATATCAAGCACCCTTTTTAGAGTTCTGACCTTACCTATCGTCAGTGACAAGTTAAAGGGGCCCTCCGGAGCTTTCTGCGATCGTCTGTTTATGTTGTTATATTGCGTAGTAGGTGCAAGTTAATATGTATACAAAGTTTTAGATTACAAAACCGTTTATTAACCAGACGGCAGATGGAATATATCGGGACTATTTTCTCTTGGAAGACAGTCCCCCATTCCCTGCCCATCGCTAAAACTTGACCAATGGAAATGCTGCATCTCGCGGTGAATGCGAACGTTATTATTGCAACACGTTTTAAGCTTGTTGTTAATTAGAGTTTGAGAAAAACGCAAACTGATTGTGGTGCGGGAAACGTAGTCCGCAATTATCGCTCCAAAACGAGCGAACTATGTTTTCTCCCCGCAAGCTTGTTCCTAGGGGGTGATGCGTCGGCTCGTCTGCTTCCCGGGGCGTCTGCAGGCTTGTTTGTGGGACATGTGTTCCTTCCTCCCGTGGATCCCGACTCCGAAGCCAGCTTTGCGATCCTTCCACGTCATCGAGTCAAAATTTTCCTTGCCATCTGTGGAATGCGACGGTGAGGTGCGACGAACGACAATTGCCGAGCACAAAGTCCGGGCCCCTTGACGACGGTCCGCGCCTGTTCGAGAGATTCCTTCGCGGGTCGGCGGTCGGCCGCGTTGGTGACGCGCAGTGACGCCGGAATCCTATTGGTTGACGCGTAAAGAGATGCCCCTCCCGTTTTCCGGGATCATCTCAGAAAGGGGGGCGTGCCGGGGACTTTGATAGCAATTTTAATAGGGAAATCCGCCGCGCATGACCGTAATTTTATGATTTTTAGGATCCTTAGGACCTGTAGATTGAGTTACCGCCATAAATAGATCATCGCAGAACGCTCCGGAGGGCCCCTTTAAGAGTTTGTGGGAAGCTCCTCCCACTTGTTTCCACTTTAGCAGAGCGAACGCCGGGGAGGAGGTCGCCTTCTCTCCAGCCTTTGTTCCACTAAAGTGAAAATAGGTGGGAGGAGCTTCCCTTGAATTCTTAACCTGTCATTGACTATAGCTAACCTACACGCTCTCCCATATCAGTAGCTTCTCCCAGCAGGTTGGTGCATAGTAAAGAAGCTTGACACACACGCACTGGTGTACGACGTTGAAGCCTGAAGCATGTGCACTAGTGCAAAGTTGTGAAGCCCACCCTATCATTAGCCCCCTCTACATTTTTGCTCTTGGACCTAACAACCACTCATCCACTCGTTTTCTTTTCTTTCTAATGCATGTCATATTATGCTTACACAGGCTTACCCACTGTAGTGTCAGATAATAAATGCTACATGGACAAACAAGGGGCCTGCAGTGCCATTAGAACACACCTCTGCCTGTCATACGGTGGCCAAAATTTGTAAGGTATGAGCATAGTGCCAACTCACTCCGATGTTCATGTTGATTTTTATCGTCTGGCCCTCCTTAAAGCTCAGGTCCAACTGGGGCTGATCGGGATCGGTGCCACCCTTTTCAAGCTCCTCACTTTTTTCGAGCCACCTGAAAAAAAGTCTTAAGGTTAGTGTATGCATGCACTAACAAAACGGTGATACACTATTCGGTTAGCACGGACGCTCTAAAACAGTCTCAAACTCGTACAGACAGGCACACACAAGAACAGACTTCAACGGCAGATGCCACAGATGGTCAAAATTTTGCTGTGGTGAGAGACTGCGGCGACGACAGCGCCGGCAAAGAAACGTGTCAAAGCATGTTTCGCATCACACGACCGCACAGCACCCGACAAAACCGCTGTTTTGTTTGGATCTGACGAACTTACAGAGCCAGATGAGAACAGTGCCACATACTTTCTGCTTCTGTTGCACATCACTATGCTCAAAAGAATGTAAAGCTGCAGAAAAAGCTGGAAAGATATACTACTTATGAAAGGTTTTCTCGGGGATCCTTTCTTGATGCACCTTACAATCCTAAGGGACGTCCAAACAGGATACTACAAAACTCACGACTCCGGCAAATCGTGCGGCACTCCACTTCTGGCCATCGGGGGAAATTTCCCCCTGTCAAATATGCGGGGGGAAACTTCCCCCCGTCAAATCTCCCCCTCGCTACCCCCAAGGCGGCCTTGCTCTGCTCAACACGTGGGTCCAGAGAGCCACTCACACGCTCTGTTGGCTGTCAGTCAATCGCTCAAGGCCTCTGCCGCTTTGGAAGTCCCGAAAACGAGAAAGGGAAGACTCGAGTGTGAGGGGGCAAGCCAGGCGAGCGCGTGTCGTGTTTAAGGTCGTGTCATCTTCCAGCAGTTCTGTAAATTGGATCGGATTTCCGCGGCTCTTGTTCCTAACGTACTTCATATAGACAAACAAACCTGGTTGGTTTGGAATTTAATAAAATAAATTATGTATTCTTAAAGGGGCCCTGCAATCATATTTAAGTGTCTACCTTTTTTGCGGTTTCCATGTCTCTTGGGGTTCGGGCAAGCCAGCGGGCACGAAGGGAGTAACTAAATGTCAGTGCGTCATATTTTAACCGGACGACGCGGAAACCTCCTTCACCGACGGGGGCGACCCGCGGTACCGAAAGCACGCAAAATGCGACGTCTTTGGTCCCGGGCTTACTACTGGTCAGAGCCGCTAAAAGCTTCCTTTTAGTCAAAAATACAAAATATAAGTGGCGCGAACCGTTTCAATTATTTATAAAAGTAGTTTCTGTTCAGTATTTTAGATCAGAAAAGAAACAAATGATGTTTATAAAGTACGGAAACAAGAAATGACCCGTCGACATACCCACCACCAAGCGGTGGAAAAGGCGGCGCACACTAGAAAGGTGTAGTGGGATCAGACACCGATGAGCAGCGAGCATAGAAAGGTCCCGGGTGTATGCAGTGGCGCTGCGGTCGTAAACGGACTCAGGATCCGACCGGTTCCAAGTGTTCCGAAGGCCTTCGGCGAGCAGGTTTTGCTTGCGTATGGCCGTTTGGCGGTATGGCAGCGTGAAGTGGCTCCCAATCTGAACTGATCTTTATCCCGTGTTTGCTGTCGTTTGTGGCCGATGAAGTGTCATGCCGAATTAGTGTTTAATCGCGCAGCAAATGCATTGCGAGCCGCCCTGGCTGCCCGAGCCCATCCAGAACATGCTTTAGTGGCGCCCTCTCGAGCCGTCGACACGGAGTGCTGCAGCCGTGAGCGCTCGCTGAGCTCACTACCCCTCCTCTAGTTCATGGCCACACAAGCAACCAAGGACGTCATGAAGGAGGTTATTTTTTGCTTGTTTTTGTAATTTTAATTTGCCTATAACTTTTAAAATAAAGCAAAATTCGAGAAAAGAAAAGTTTCATTAGTGCACTCAGGTTTGGTGCAAATTAAAAACCAGTAAAAAAGTCCTTGTAGGGCCCCTTTAAGTTCTCAGTCTTTGTACATACAACTAGAACTCTCACAGTGGCGCACCTCACTTCTTTTTTTTTTTTTCGAGCTACAAGCATAGATTTTGACGAAAAAAAGCCGAGTTGGGGCGGCCGAAATGCACGCTTCGACGCAGGAATCTCCCAAATTCACCCGAAGCCGGACCTCTTCGGCCTTCCTGTCGAGGTGACGGCGGTAGCAAGGTCGGCGACTTCGTGAGCCGTGGGAGATAGACGAGCATCAGGAACACCATTGGCAGGTGGCATATGACGTTAAGTCTGACGAGCACTGACGTTAAAGAAAAGTGGAGAAGGCGAGGAGGAAAGTCGTGAATTTGGGTTGGCCGGCGTCCAAACAGACATTCGACCGACGACTGCCGGACGGTTCAATTTTGACGATTTTTGCAGGAGTCGTGTGGCCTGACGACTGTTGTAGTAGCCTGTTTGTACAGGCCTTTAGCCACCTGCAGCTGCCATATAGAACAAGAAATGAATCGCTTCAAAAACTAGGCTTGCACAAAGATTCAGGTCCAGTTACGAAAGTACAGTGCCAAAAAGGGCCGACTTAGAACATCTTAATGCAGGATCAGCAATATATCATACTGGGTTAGCCACACCTATAAAAAGATACCCTATTTCAAGGGTCAAACCTCTTTATCCATTGCTCATGGCAGTTGGCATAGTATCTGCCCTTTTCCATTTTTGAGCACCGGTCAAGCATGCTTTCAGGTTGGGCATTGAAATCTAGAAAGTGCAAGAAGGTATCATACTTGAAGTGGTCCTGGAGTGCGACGTTGAGATCAAACGAATCCCCTCGGTCAGCAAAGCCAATGCCAATGAATGCCGCTCGACCTGCACGGAAACATTGAAGAAAGTGGTTTCAACGTTTACGGATCTGGTAGATGCCCATTGGAAATGGCACGTTTTTAAAAGTAATTTGGCTATTTTAAGGTAATTCTGAAGTATGTGTTCTGTAATGGCGCCACATGCCTAGCAAAAACAAACCTTCAAACAGACTGTGCCACGATAGAAAAACAAGTCCAAGCAGAGAAGCAATCAGACCCAACTTTTTCTTAATTGTCACAATTGTGATACAGTGGTTCATTTCATTAAAGTTAAATTCATGTTCAGCAACACAAAGCTTCTTTGGATGGCACAGAACCATTTAGAAAAGCTTTCAGCGATGTCATCATGTCAACTTGCTAGCTCGCAAAAATTTAAAAAACAAACGCGGCCAGCGTAACATGTGAAGAGCGAGTGACCAACTGCCTAAAATATGACAGGAAGCAACCACAACTTTAGTAAGCAATAATTGATGCATCAGTGATTGCAGGACATCTACTTCAGTGTTGAGAAAAGGTAAAAATGTTGGCAACAGCATAAACTTCCTACCTCATCTATCAAGAAAAATAGATAGGATGGTAAGTGTATGCTTTGCCAGTTAGCACATTGCTGACCAGGTGTAGCAATTATTTTGTTTCAACTACAAGCAAAAGAGTAAAACGTTTGAGCAGCAATGGCCTCACGTGATCAGCCATGACCCCATCACATATTGTTATCATGACCCAAGGACAGAATCAGTCCCAATAGTGTTTTTCAGTTGCCGTTACGACTGACAATGGCAGCACCACTTGCTCTCCTGGCGAGGAATGTGCATTCTAGTCACACATATCTGGTCAATGGCACTCAGCATTAAGTAAAGTTATGCCCAACTGTCATAAAGGAAGAAATGAGCTGCCTTGGGCAAAGAAAATGGTTGAGTCATGAACCATTACAATTAAACACAAAGGGCAAAAATGTCACCAGAGAAGTTAGACGCATTTCTCACGAGGCAGTTCCAGAAAGATTCCCGAGAAACATAGACAAGAGCTGAATGAAAGACAGGGTGGATGATTATATTTTACTACACGTCACTCGACTCTAATACGCTAAATCCTCTTATCTTGATTAACCTCGATGGTTCACCATGACCGCTAAAGAAAAAGTAGAAGATCTGCAGCAATCATTTCATCAATAACTCGGAAAGCTTCAGGCTGACCCACCTCACTAGCCGACTTTGTTCCCAGATCATTTATGAAATAAATTATTAGGCAAACGACTGCAAAAGGTATAGTCGGCATAAAGTACTAGCCTGCACTTCACCTTACCTCACAGGCACAGGCTTTTTATTGTTTCTAGCAGGTGGCCAGAGAAGACTCGTTCTGCAGCAGCAAGGTGTAGGCT
Source organism: Ixodes scapularis (assembly GCF_016920785.2). Taxonomy (NCBI): domain Eukaryota; kingdom Metazoa; phylum Arthropoda; class Arachnida; order Ixodida; family Ixodidae; genus Ixodes; species Ixodes scapularis. Next base: position 127,416,158 of record NW_024609846.1, read on the forward strand.
TGGGCTAGCCCATACATGGTGACCGTTGAGGATAAACAGTGCAAAAAGGTGAACACACTATGCTTTGTTCACTCGTAAGCTGACAGTTCAGAGGAAGCTAAGTGCTTACTTGACCAGTCATACGTCTACCTTTTGCCACGAGACCACGCTTCCGCCGTCCATACCCTTGTGCAGAGGCAGGGCCCAGTACTCTGTCCAGGAATTTTTTTCGGAAAAGGGGGGGGGGGGGGGGGGGGGTACTGAAGGCGGCTGCAATGTTTATGACTTGGGGGGTAACCGGACAAAAGCTCATTGGATAGAAGCTCACCGAATAAAAGCTCACTTTTTTTTTTTTGGCTACCCGAACGAAACATGGCCTGGGATAAAGCGTGGATGCGATCGACATTGCACCTTTTTTAGGAGAACTGGTACCACATTTCATGCAATGGTACCAACAAATAAGCAATTACAGGCACAGAAGGTTGAGCAGATAAGATCAAGCTTGGTTGACTCAAGATGTGCTGGAGTACCCCGTGCCACATCCAAGAAACTTCGTCAACCGACGTTTTTGAACCCAAGGGGTGACTTCACTTATTCACTGTGCTTATGTCACGCTAAACGAGCACATAAAGGTTAGGCACAATGTCTCTTCACTAATGCATAGGTTTTCTTGCAGTTTAAATATTTGAAGTGGATAGCTAAGAAAATGAAATTGTTTCTGTCATTGTGCATCATAAATGTATTTGAACTCATGGTGATCTTAAATGGAAAATTAAGCAAAACTGTATTATACAAACCATAAAGTTGCAAATATTTTTAAATACTTTGCAGGTACAGGAGTTGGGCCTTTTGGAGAAGTAAAAGACTAACGACCAATTTAGAAAGCTGTGCGGGATGTTGGATGGGCTGGCGTTCGTTCCACCACAGCTTGCGCTCAAAAGGCTAATCTACATCAGAGAAAAGTCTACCAGTGACACAGGCGACCTGCTGAACTACTTTGATTGCACATACGACCAAAGTTTTGCCTGGAACGGTGAAATATGTACAACGCCACTCTTCAAGATGAAGACCGAACGAACAAACCCTGCAAAGGACGAAACAATGGGTTCCCAAAAGCTTGTCAGCCACACTCATCCAAGCGTCTGGAGGCTGATTGAATGCCTACAGAAAGATCAGGTGCTTGTTGCCACGGCACTGACTAAAGCCCGGAAAGGCAAACCCCGAGTGAAGCGGGTGCGAAAAACCACTCCGTGCCTTCAGAACCGTCTGAAAAATATTTGCGAGGGGTTCCAGGTACACCGAGACCTACCGAGACTGCTGGAGGTAGTAGAGGACTGCATTCGCTTCTAACCAAACAATAAATAAACTTGTTTCCACTCTAATCAACAAACCATGTGCCTATCAGATTTATTTATCGTTCCCTTTTAGTGCCGCGCGTATGCACCAAGTTGTCCACATTCGTGGCACGCGTTAAGACACGAGTGTGTTGGGGTGCGGAGGGGGGAAGGGGGGTTTAGAATTAATGTGTATATTATAGGGTTGGTTGGATTTCGGGGGGGGGTGGGGGGGGGGGAGGGGGGGTTCAGCCCCATAAGCCTCCTCCTTGGCTACGCCAATGGCGAGGTCAGGTGATGAAAGGGAGGCAGTTAATTGGTCCCGTAAGCATGTAGCTCCCATTGCACTGCCAGCTTAGAGGTGAACGAAGTATAGCACTATGCGTCCTATTTTTCACCTGTATATCTTCAAAGCCATTGTTGGCACACCCTGAAATGCTGCAAATGTGAACTAGCCTACACCACAAGTTGTACACTGACACGATTTTGTGTGAATTTTCAGGAACACAGTGGGTCAAGGTTGTCATGACGTCACACTTTTCATTCTTCAAGCACCTTCTGTGGTGGCGTGAGGAGTTAGTGACCACCTGCTAACGTCTTTAAAAAGGTCAAGTACCAGAATCATCCTGAAGCCGAATGACAAAGTAACGGCTGGAGTCCACCACCGCTTCCACAGCAATGCCTGGGTACTTGTCGATGGGGCACTTTGCAAAGAGTTCACCTGGATAGGTACAAAAAAGAAACAATGCCACGAAAATTCACCACCTGAAGGAAGGAACACATCTCAGTGACGGAGATGAATGATGACTATGCGGGGTTGGCACATACCAGAAATTTTGTCTTCGAGCTTCAATGTGCAGTCTTTTCCTTTGGTCACCAACCGCATGCGACCAGTCCATTCTGGGGCATCCAATTTCCAGTCGGCGGCCCTGCACTCAAAGGCGGTCATCAGAGTGAATAGAAAGCGGAGTACTTATTCAATGAGTGCACAAAACCAAGTCTATGTGAATCAGTGTAAGTTTGAATAGACCGCGTAAACGTACTCAATGAGGTAACCGATTCGAAAAAAATAAAAGTGGGCTGATGCGGCCGAAGGGTTCTAATAAGACACGCGCGAAAGAATATACTATGAGGAGCACGAAGCAGCGATCCCATCTTAAATTGGGCGAGGTCTAGGGTGCGTTGTTATTGATTAAGGGTTGAGGAAACTGTTAGAAAGGATAGTAGGAGTAGGAGGCGTCGTCGGAAATTGAGTTTCCGGACAAACAGGAGGCACGGCCGTGAAACGTTTTTTTGTCAATGCCATCCTCGTCAGTTTCGCTCGCGATCTACCTTCACTCGACGCTGAAGGGCATCCCACACTACAGAATCCCACCATTCGGTCGCACACTACTCGACTTACTAGTGAGGTAAACCTGATTTGCTCCGCCAAAGCCAACAAAAATACTCCCACAACTACTCATGATCGACGGCAGTCAGCGCGACGTCCTTGTAACTATTCCGTACGGTTCGCACGAAGGGGTATTAGGACGCTAAGTAGAGAAACGATAACCTCGGACTCACCTGTAGCCTCTGTTCGTCGCCCTAGGAGGGATTTTATAAACGTAGACTTCGTTTTTAACCAGCAAAATGCTCTCGTAGTCTTCCATACTGTCGGCGATGGCAGTGACGCCTGGCGCGACTGCGGAGCGCCTTGCGGACGAAATCGGCAATGATGATGGGTGGTTGCCCGCGAGATTCGAATTATAGCGTGACAAGGTCGCCAGTGCTGCGGCAAGGCCACGGTGTGGGCAAGGCCACCACCGACGTCGGTCGGGTGTTGCGGAACGCCTTTGAGCCCCTTTTGTGTTTCCTCATTGCAAAACATGTGGTACCTGTGTTGTTTTTCAGCGACACGCGTGACGTCTGAACATTTAGTGGGAAAGGAAGAAGTAATGAAGTCACGAAGTCACACCGATTTACCTACGCTGAATGGGTGTAGGCGCCAAACGCTCTCGGAACACAACCACTCGTGCACAGCACTCATTCCGCTGGGCGTAAACTTTCATCACCCAGAACCGCGGCGGATATTTTAGAATTTTTGTTTCATTTGTACCCACGATGAGAGCATTCATGTGAAAACGACAGAGGGAAGCTTTAGTCGTCCCGCCGACGGAACGAGCTTTCTACCTCCGATAGTGCGGTTATCTCCGATAGTGCCAGCTTAACGTATCGCGCACCTCGGGCGCGCGAGCGCCGCCAAACTGGCTAAACCACGGCGAAGGCATGCCTCATGCTTTCCGCCGCGTCGTGCCGTTGGCTGCGTCACCGAGGTCGAGCGCAGCCAACGTAACGTAGCGCAGAACGTGGACCTTTGATTGGCCGGCGAGCAGAAACTCGAGGGATCCGGACATTTCGGTGTGGGTCGTTTCGGTGCTTAAGGGGTATTCACACGAGGGAGAAATCCCCGGGATTTCGCCCTCGTGTGAATACCCCTTAAGGTGCGCGGCGTGTGTGTGTAGGCCACCGTTGCTGACCGTTGTAAATGGAGCATGGGGGGGAGGGTGGGGGGCACTCTTCGGTGTGAGACTTTTCGTAGCTTTAGTGGCTTTAGGCGCCCGTTTTCGAGTTGAGCGGCGTCGGCGCCAGCGTAACCGCGCTTTGCATTATGGGACGTTTCCCATGATGACGTCACGAGGGTGAAGTTTTCCCGCTAAATTTGGCGGGAAATGTTTTCGCTAAATTTAGCGGGGAAATTGACGTCCCGTGACCTCAATACCAATTCCTCGCTAAATTTAGAAAGGAAATTTTCGCTAAATTTCCCCGTTTGAAACCGAGCGTGGCGCGCGTAATGGTGCCGACATACACTTTTGGCGCTTAGCTGTCTTATCCTGGGAAAAGTGGCGCCATTCATTATTGTGGAAAAGCTCAAGACACATGCCCACATGCCGCGTGCCACTTCTGAGAAGAACACGGCGTTTGAAATCTAGCTCAGTGCTGCGCTGTGCCGCCATGATCTTCCCAAAGGCTGCACGTGTCTCGTGCATCGACGCACCTTGCGCTACTTTTAAAACATCAAGGGGCTTTAGAAGCGCTTGAAGTCTCTTTATCTTGGGCAGTGGCGTACCAACTTGTCTTTGAGTGGGGGGTCAAACCAACCGGGGGGTGGTGCTCGTACGCGTGGTATCTCTTGGGCACCGCCGGACAGTATTCGCCCTGCCTAGTTGCGGCTGTTTCGGGGGAGGGGACATGGTGGGGGGCTCTCATTAATACAAAAATACAAATATGGAACTTTGTTCGCTAACAGTAATTTCAACAAAACGTCTTCACCGCACCATGAAAATAAAATGCAATTTATTTTATATATTTCTTTCTGTTCGTTCAGTTTTCGGTCTAAAAACAAAACTCTAAACCGACCCGCTGGCCTCGACGGTGCCCTGGAAGGCGCCGCTGTATAATTAAATTAATTAAATTAAATTAATTAAATGTATTAATGGCTAAAGGCCATTAATACATTTTTTATTTTTAAATCATGATGACAAGAGCTGAAAACCGCAGTCGCTCGAACCTGCTCGAACCCATTTCAAACAGCCGTGGGTAGAAAAAGAAAATGAAAAAGCTATTAGCGTTGTGGTTTGGGCCCAGTGTACAGAAAATATTTCAATCCTCTTAGTGTTAGTCCTAATATTAGTATTAATACTATTATTAATAGTACTAATATTAAGAATCTAAAGCAGTGGTTCTCAACCACTGATGTTTCGCAGATCCCTTGTCAATCGGCGAAAATGAAGGAGGACCCCGTTCGTGTTTAGGAAAAGGGAAAGATGGATATAAAGTAGACTTTTCTCGTTGACGTACACACCAGAAAAATCACCCAAAAATTAAAACGTTTCTTCTTAATCTAAAAAGAAAAAAAAAAAATTGGCGGGCATAATTGATGAGCTTGCAGAAAGCCAAATCGTGATTTATATCCTCCACTATGATCAAGAACGACAACTTACGTTTGATTCCATCGGAATCTAAACTTTTTTTCCCCCTCTTTACTCCATTCGTCTGCAGTCGGGGTGGGTGGGGGATGAGGGGGGGGGGGGGGGGGGGGAGGAGTTTTAACGAGGTGTATTAGATGCACATAAAATAAACCCCAATGCTGACTCTGCCCTGCCATCCTCAAATTGCTAATCCCCAAATGTCACATCCCTGCAGAAAACAAGCTATTTTATTGCAAGATATGATTTTGATTTCACTAATTCTGGGGCTGTAAAGGAGGATCCCAGACCATCCGTTAAAACCGAGGGGGGTCTGAGACCCCCCAGACTTTAGGCCCTGATTCCGGATTTCCGAAGTATTCTGACTGACGAGGCAGGTAGAATGCAACTGAAATCGAAACCAATAAACCAATATTTTTGTCCTACTCAGGTTAGCGGCTAGCTCCTTCTTTCTCTACGTCTTCCAATCCAATCCGACTGAGAAATGTTTAAAGATGGCGCCGGCCACGAAGCATACGAAGCCTCCGCCGTACGGTCATCGATTTAATATATCCAATTTGGAGCAAATACTGTAAGTTTATTCAATATTCAGTGAAATTTCGATGAAGCTAGATCTGTATTTTCGAGAATATAAGTAGTGAACTTTCTCCATAAACGTTTCAGCGAAAAAAGAATGTTGACAGAGTCGTTGGTTTCACTTGTAACTAAGCGCTCTTTTATCGTATTCTCTAGGCCGGAGTTATCTACTGCTCTGAAGGAGAAAGTGTGCATCGTTTCGTTCGTTGGGAAGACGACGTTGAAAGGTGGCAGCGTAAAGGCGAACCTTATCGATGATGTGCTCGGAAACAACGTACTCGAGGTAAGACCGTATGATGCCGAGTCGCCGACACGATGAGCACATCTTTCAGTTGTCCCGCCGCCAACACGAGCTTGCTACTTTCGCCAGTGCTTCGGCGTCACGTGAGCCTCGAGCGTGCACACGCAGCCGAAGCACGACCGAAAGCGACGAGCGCGTGCTGGAGGCATCTTAAAGTGGCGCCCTGCTGTTCTCATCCTGATAGGGGGAGAGAGGGAGGGACAGTGAGGAATTGAAATCTGAATGGGCTCTTGAATGTAGTGCACTGTAAAACCCGTGAAAATCACCGAGACGCGTACGTGATAACGAAGAAAACTTGAAGCGCAGTGCCAACCAACAGAATCAAACGTTTTGTGGTTGTATTGTCTCATGCTTGAAGGGCACCGGGCAGCTCACTGTAAATCCGGGCCGGCTTTTGAAATCTCTCGATTGAACCTCCTGCCATTCAACCTGGCAGCCGTAGGCCGACCATTAGAGCCTCAATGGTCATTTCTGTCTAATGTTTTCACAGGCAGAGCTGTTCCGCCTTAAGAATTTATCGTGCAACAAACTCTGAAGAGTTTGGAAAAAGCAAAGTTAGTATTGAAAACGTCAAGGCATTCTCAATGATATCTGAGGGAACAAAGAGTCCTTCTCAAGTCAGAATTAAGTTTGTGTGCTGTAAACGACCTGATTTTTTCCAGGGTGTTGAACCGAACCCGAACCGTGAACCGAAAACTGGAAAAGACAGTTATTTTCGCCCGAACCAGAGTTGAACCTGAGCAAAATAATTTTTTTCGCTCCGGAGCGGAACCGATATTGTTTCCATGTGGTTTTCGGTTCATACGCAAAGTCGGGTTGCGTGAAAAAGGCGTGGTGAAAAACACAGTAACCAAAAAAGTAAACCGAAAAGTAATAAAAAAAATTATTTTCGCGCTAGTTGGAGTGGAACCGGACCGTAATAATTATTCTTTCGTTGCTGGGCAAAACTGAAAAATTATTTTTGCGGTGTTTCATTCATATGTGAAGTCAAAAAGCGAGAAAAATAGGCAGCGGAAAGCCCTATAACGTTCCATTATCAGGTTTTCACATAACGGTTGTCTTCATAATTTATAAAGTTTGTCTCGAGAACTCAAACGAAATGAGCACAGTAATCATAAATTCTCCGGAATTTCTGGTCTTATGATTTCTTAAACAAATGCCTACATTCATCTCAACCTTTTCTTGGGGACCGGAAATGGCTCATCAAAGAAAATTTATCACTAGAACATACTCAAATCGTATGTCAGCAAAAGTGACCTGCTAATGAGCCTGTATCTTGGCGAAAGGGTGAGTTTGGATGGTTGGTTTTTCATCTCGGACTAAACGCAAAAAAAGAAAGAAAAACAAGGACAAAGAGAGGTATAGACAACACGCCTAGTGTTGTCTATACCTCTCTTTGTCTTTGTTTGTTTTGGCATTGTCTGAGCTCTGTTTGGTGTTTCTTGTCTTCCATTTTGTAGAGTTGTGTGCAATTTATTTCAAACGCCTCGATTTCATTGTACAACTGATCGGATAAGAAAGCGATAGAAAGGCCGATGGATATTTTAGAACCTGCACTAGTCGCCATATTGTGGCGGATCCAATCTGCTTTTAAAATAACTCGGCGGATTTAATAATCTGTCCGAAATTAAAATCTAGCATTAGGAAGGGGAGGGGGAATTCAATCAATAGTTACAGCTACAGAAAACAGCTTTGATCTCTGGTAGCAGAGACAACAAGGACCAAAACGTTTTCTCATCGGAAACACAAACATCAAGGCGCACGGCTCTTCTGAGCATTGCTAGCGAAGGAGCCGCGGCTTTCAAAGGACGCTAGCGTGTTGCCGTTTTGGGGGGAGAGAAGAGAACGCCATCCAGAACTCTACGCATTGGCGCAAGTAGCCCTGGGAGTGTCTGACGCAGGTTGGCGTGGAGCAAGCCTTTTCTGCACTGAAGTTTATTATATCGACTCGGAGGTGCCGTCTTTCTCCGGATATGCATGACGACGTCCTGCTTCTTCGGTCAGCTGCCTGATATTAAACTGCGCTTTCACCCACGTCCCGAGGTGCCCCACTAGCACGTTCGCTCCACACAGTAATGTGAGCCTTTGCATTCTATATGTAAAACTTTTATAAAATATTCATAGTTTATCTTCTGCTGTCAGTTGTTTTTATAGCATATGAGTAGGAACCGGTTTGAACCTTTATTTTTTTTTCACTCCAGAGCTGAACCGAAGCTGAACTGTTTTCCTTGAACCGGAACAAAAAAAGTTTCAGTTTGACACCCTAATTTTTTTTGACACCCTGATTTTTTCTACATCTTTATTTTCGTGAGCTTTGCGAATTGCCTTTGATTCATGAAAAATTAGTCACATGAACTCAGGCAAAATATCAACTATCAGCAGGGCCGGCATTAAGTAACGCAAAACTAGGGTACGGCCTTTTCAGTTTAAACCGATAAAAGGACGTCTAATCCGTTTTCTAAAATTCGGTTTTAACCGAAAAAGGTCCATTTTTTAGGGCTGCGTTGAGGTGGGTGGGGGAGGTGGGGGAGAGAGAGTGAGAGAGAGAGAGGGGGCTTTGCAAGGTTCGACATTGTGTGACGTCTTCGTGATTGCCCTCTTCCAAGGTTCACCATGCGACAAAAGAGGTCTTGGATTGGCCTTATTGGGACATCTGTGTCCTTTCTGTGATCGGGCTTAGTGTGTCAAGTTCGCGGTCCTAAAAAAAAAGTTTGGATATGGGTTAGTATAAGGTTTTTCGCTTCATGCACTTCAGAGGACATCGAGGAAACCCGTTAATACCTTTCTTAACACCCTCTCTCAAACTTCCTTGTGGTTAAAAACATAAATACAATGGATTTTTGTTTTTGCCATCCCGCTGGTTTTTGTACGGTCATCACCTCAGTTGGTCACGTCGTCAGAATGGGAAGGAAAAAGAAGCGCGCTGAAGATTACGCCTGCAAATTCCGCGATTTTGAGGTGTTTCCTGACGGAAGTTGTAGCGAAGACCACGTATGTATATGTGCCATTATTCTTTGAGGGATCACAAATATCACAGCTCCAAGAATCATCTGATCTGATGTTCGATGGTGTTTCTTTCATATTCACCGGAAAAAAAACCTGTAAACTTTTATAGAAACAAAAATACACTGAAAAAAAAAAGATTAACTTTAATTTAAACACCAAAAAAGTACACCAAATTAAAAAAAAGAAGTAGAAACCGAAAATGCAGAACTTTACGCAAAACTCAGGCCGCCCCCCCCCCCCCCCCCCCCCAAAAAAAAAAAGTGAAGAAAAGATGAAAAGTTAAATAGGTGCGAGAAAATTTTAATTATACATCATATCATTATATATACATACATACACATGTGGTAGTGTTCAAATGTAAGAACTACAAATATGAAAAAAAAAATATATAAAAAGTGGCGGTCACATTTTGTGAAGAAATATTTATTTGAAGGATACTGCCAGCCGACTTTTACCCAGCCAAAGCATTGAGCATTATACAATATTACGGCAGGAAATTATTACGAAATACATAAACTTACATTCTACATTCTAGCAAGAAATAATATTCGACATGATGATTATTCACTTATAATTAAAACAACTCATCAAGAGTACTAGCTAAAAATTCAAATGTAGAAATTCAAATGCAGTATGGAAGTAGGTTTATTGCCAAATGTAGCAATGCTGCATTTCCAGCCGTTCCAGTCGTAAACAGACCTCTGAAAAAAATAATATTTAAAATTGCACTTTCTGCATTGAAACTCAAGGGTTAGTTTTCTATGTTTTTGTACCTGAGATAGCCCTCGAACTTCAAGCAAATCTTACCATGTATTATGTCGCTTTGCTTTTCTGCGAGTAAATAACTGGGGTTTGGTAGCCCAGATACGGTATAGGATCACACGGACTTATCATACATTTCATAATGTCGTAAACTTTATAAATAAAATGTAGTGCCTTTTTTTTAATGCCTTCCAATTGGTCAATAAATTATTGGGAATGTGGGTCTCATAGTGTGTCTGTATATTTCAGTAAAGGACGACTTAAGACATGTCTGCCACGGCTTTCATTTCAGAAGTACAATGATGCATTGTCCTGCATTAAGGCCATAACTTTGGGATGCAATAGCTATAGTATTTTTAATATGAAGAGACCAACTCAAATTCGACGTAATGGTCACACCTAGATTCTTTTATGAAGTGTGCATTTTTAAAGGCACACAGTTGATAGCGTATGCAAACAAAAGTAGACACCTTTTCAGTGTTAATGTCATTTGCACACATTTCTTGACATTTGAATTCATTTGTTCCCATTTACACCAGGAAAATACCGAATGAAGGTTATTGCGTAGACAATTTTTGATCGGTAGAACGCGACACTTCGGAAAACAAACCACAATAGTCGGCAAAATCAGCAAAATAAACGACACTGTAATGAGGGCGTGTCAACCCGCAGATCATTAATAAACTCCAAAAAAGCAAAGAACCGGGTACCGAGCCTGGGATACTCCTGAAAGAACGGGTTATTGTACAGATTCTGCATTACCAACAGTAACATACTTTTGACGATTCGTAAGGTAGGAATCCCTTCATCGTAAAAGACAATCATGTTGTAGTAGCTGTTTAAGTTTATAGGGTAGTTTAAAAAGCAATACTTCATCAAAGCCTTTGCGTAATCTAAAAAAGAGTAGCACCTGCTTGGCCACCCTTCTCTGTAATCTAAGCGAATTCATGAATAGTGCAAATAAGTCGTGTCACTGTTGAGCATCCTTCGTCGAAATTCATACTGATCATTTAGCAAATTATAGATGATATGCACACAAACGAAAAATACCCGAACCAGTAAATTGGCTGGAGAGACAAGGTGGGCGACTGATGTGTTTACATGCCTCCTTCTTGGAGTTTGTGACATAAATTACATAATAAACTAACGTGCATAAAAAAAAAAGGAAATTTTTTTCTTTCCTTTTTTCCTCTGTTCCTAGTGTCTGTCACGGACGCATACAAACAACAACAAAACGTGTGTGTGTATATATATATATATATACGTATATATAATTTTTTTTTATTATTGGTTTGGGGATGTGCAGGGCCCCCTTTTGCGGCTGCGGGGCCCTGGTGCCTGTGCGGGGCTTGGCGCTGCCGCCCCGCTCGCCCTTCCTAATGCCGGCCCTGACCATCAGTATAAATGCACAAAAATACACATTACCCAATAGGAATGTGCATGATTGTGTGTGTTGTGTGAGTTGTATGAGTGATATATTTGAAATAAAATAAGCCATGAGTTGGGACATGTGCCTACCTCAACAACTTTATTCCATACCTTCACTGACACCTCCTGCCAAAGTGTAGCTAGGTCATATTGCATATTAAAGGAAGGGGTGCAACAATTCCCGGTCTTGGGTAAAAAATTTGTGGAAATTGCCTTCTGACACTTCTGAAGTAAAGAACAGAAAACTGATTTTGCCTGCGTGTCCAAGTTGTTGTGTACTAAAAAGAAAGATAAATGTTCACATTTCTGGCACCCCTCGACTCACTCTTGGTCTTTGGGGTCACACCTGGTTGCACTCCTAATGGCGTAATTCGTAGTGCCATGTGCCTTTTCGGAGGACGCTTTTTCTCCCTCTCTCTGCTGACATCAACGGGCGTTATGCTGCAGCTTAGAGCCGAGTGAGCTCGCGTAAGCTTCTTGCCGTAGTTCCTTCGGCTGCCATTCGCGGCTGCAGGGGGGGGAAAAAACTCGACTTTGCTTTGCGATTGTGCAGCGGAATCACAACTTTTTTTTAATGAAGGAGACGTTTTATCTATTCTCCGGGACATGATAAACAACATAAAAATGACGAGATGCAAATTTTTTTCAACTGTTAGGATCACTTTAATTTGCTAGTACAAAAGAATGCATACTATCAATTGCAGCGTTGCAATCCTGCAGATCATGCAGTCCCAGGGAAGGTGGAGATTGACTGTAGTCTGTGCAAAGGGTGTAAAGTAGCAAAGTATAAACCTAGCAAGAAGCCAACATATTCTCTTTCTTACTGTTAGAGACGGACAACTGGTAGTGCAAGAAAACATTTCATATTCAGGCAGAACTTCTTCACTTCTCTGTCTTTTACTTTTGACCACAGTGACGAATATCATAAGAAGTTTTCCCCTAAAATCACTTGCACTTGGTTACAAAATCCTACATGACTAGTGCTACAGAACCTTCATTGTTGCCTTGTAAAGCACACCAGACAAAGCTAATGTGAATGCTAACCTGCCTTTTGTCCTTCAGGTGATTAATACTTCGACGGTTGACGAAAAACCCTGTCACCCTAGAGAGGGACTTCGAGGGTTTTCGCATCTTTTTAGGGAGTTTCTGGTGTCCCCGATAATAATACCTGATTCACCACCGGCACCTTTGTGCATGCATCGTATTGTTATCAGCTATTTTTACCAGAGTACAATTCTAGGCGGGGTCAAATTTGCATACTGAGCTCATGGAAAAAAGAGTAATTTACAATAAAGCTAAACAATCTGAACAAGACAGGGACAAACAGTTGCATACACACGATCAGGACTGGTGCTCACAGCAAGGACAAAGCGCAGATAATTGAAGGCACTCATACAACCCAAGGACGGGCTGTTGTACAATGCCGGTTCCTGTTGAATGTGTGCTTTGATTTGTCCTTGTCTTGTTTGCACTCGTAACCTCTATCGCCAAATGATGAACTAACTAACCCAAATGTAAGTTTGTATTTATATAATATACAGAATTTGAAAATATTTTAGTGAACTTATTTTGAGAAGACAGCCAGCTGTTCCAACATTATTTTGAGGCCATAGCAATGTAAACTGACCAATCTTTTTATGTTTCTTATCTGCGATTTTATTTTTTTCTCACAAAGCCTGAATTGGGAGTTGATGAGGAGATTGGTGAAGACAATGTGAGTACACTTATGGTTTTATTTCAGTCGATGGACTTTTTTAGCTTTGATCAGCAGAAGCAGCAATATTTATTTGTGTTTGTCTCCAAGTTGCTTTCTAAAGCCTCTTGTTGTACACTTGCAGTTCAAAATTGAAGGCTTCTATCACCGAGAGGGTCGTGTCATCTTTCTATACTGCTTTGGTGCATTTGACTCTGCTTGCTTAGTGCAAGTCTGCAAGAGAATGGAACAGGACCTGAAAGACAAGGTGGGCCTTGATGTTTCAGTACTATCCAATGAATTGTTTGTTTTCACAGAGCCCCATCCTCAAAAACATAGAACAGGTTCATGCCAATGTGTGGAACCTTTCTCAAGCATAGCCTGTCTCCTGCCTGGTTAGTGTACATGATGGATACCTCAGGCTGAGAAAACTGTGTTAAACAAAAAGACAACATGAATGTTTGTCTTTCTCGTTTGTTTTTGGGGGATCGTTGGTTGAGTGGGCTAGTGCACACCAGCTTGGAGCACGTCAAGTGAAAGCTTGTGCTCCAGAATTCAGGGATCCTGGGTTCAATCCCCACCACTTCCCGTTTCGATCTGGATGAGCATCGTACTGACGTGCGGTCGTGTATCACAACTGGGTGATGCACACTAAAGACCCTAAGGCTAGCTAGCGGTTGTACCGCACTGGCTAAATTGCTCATCTACAGCTGAGACACCAGACGCCCACTCAGGCAGGCTAGCTTCCGTTGTATGTATGTATAAAAATAAATAAATTTTTTTTTTTTTGTGGTCTTGGGGATTTATTATGGGCCTATGTTGGCTTGTCTCTCTCTTGTTACTTGAGCTTCAAGATTGAAATAGTTTGCCAGGGTAGTTTGCATCATAACTAAAGTTCCGTGTTTTCTGTGTTTATTTTTTTGCCTTCAATATTTTTTTTGGGGGGGGGGGGAGGGGGGTATTTTTTTACAGATTCTGTGTTTTTTATGTATGTTGGTTATAGCTTAACCAATTCACACAGAAAATACAAAATTAAAAAAAAAATACCCCCCACCCCAGAAAAAAAAAAGTTGAACAAAAAAATAAACATTGAAAACATGGAATTGTAATCGTTACATAGTGAAGAATTGCTCTATACAGTGTAGACCGCATATAACGTATGTCGCGGGAACGAAAATCCGCACTATAAGCGGTACCGCGCTATAACCAAAACATCATTTTTTTTTAGGCCAAAATACATGCCATCAGACAACTTACCTTTGTAAAAGAATTTATTTTATGTTAGATGAAAAATAAAGCTTAGATTAGAAAAGCGCCAGAAAACAGGGACAACAGGAAGAATAGACGAAACAATGCGCTACTTGTCAAGTGAATTTTTTTTTTTTTTTTCTTAGCTTAGTTTGAGGAAAGTCTTTATTTCACCAGACTAGTACACTTCTCTCTCAAGTGTGTCACGCATTTTGAAAGAAATGAGCGACTTTTGCCTGGCGCAGCCTTTTAACGGCGTCGCGGGCTGCGGACGGACATTGCGAGCGTTCGGGAATGCTAATTCTAATCACTTTTCTCCGGCGATGAAAACGCGTGAAAATTCGCATCCTTTATACGGTACGCGCCAGTAATACCTTCAACTTGAGCACAGGCGCGAAATGCTCCAAATAAGAAATCCGGGCGATGGTCGAAAACACAAATGTTTAGAAAGCACCACTGTAGTCGATGTAAACAAACACGACGACACGGGCGTTTCTGCCGTCTTGAGAGTGCCGCCACAACATCGCCGCACGAGTAGGTGGATCTTCCCTTCTAGTACGTGCTGGGTTATCATCGCGACACACAACGAAAATTCACAGTCAAGGATAGCGCTTTTACGTGGAATGATGAGCTTCCACCACGCCACGACCAACTCTATAATGGGTTGGTCGTGCACCACGCCGTCTACGTCGACGATCACAACCGACGCCATGTTCGCGGATAGAAGCAGCCGGCCCGCGACCGGCATGCAACGCGTGCGAACACTTCTCCTCAACCTGCGATTGGTCTGTCGTTGCGGTTGTTTCCAACACAGTAGAGGGACGCACGCACGCACGCACGTGAACGACACATGCATGCGTCCCTCCGTCGCTATGGCAACTGAAGCCTCCCTTTCTCCCCGCTTCTTCGAGCAACCTCCTTGCCCCACGAGTGCCGCTCGCGGCTAGCGCCGTTATCTAGTGTCGGCGCGGTCGGCGGGCTGTTCGAGAAACCGCACTATAATCGGTATTTCCCTTCGCGCGCCTGCATTTTAAGCGGTATGTAATTACATGGAGTTCTATGGGAGGCGAACCGGTGGTTTAAGAAAGCCGCGTTATACCCGGTCCTGCACTATAAGCGGTTATGTTCTAAGTGGTCTATACTGTATAGAGAAAAAAGTAAATGCTTCCACCACAATGTTTCCCATATAAACATGTGATGCATTCTGAGCTTTTCGGAATTGCACCAGATTTATTTGGAAAGGGAAAGAGGATCTTTATAAAAAGAAAATGTTCCATGTTCCTGACTGCGAGATTAGTGGGGAATTGAAAGAGAATGGAAAAGGGTCGGCTTTTAAGTTGTCATTTTAATCTCCTAACGATGGTATGCTTGACAAAGTCGTTTACGCTCTTGCTGTTTTTTTCTGTGGACCATTTTTCAGAGCTTCCTCGATGTCTGGAGTGATCTTCACTGCACAGTAGCACAGTCTCTGCTGTTTCTGTTCCATGTGTCCCACCTTGTACTGGTATGTGTGTTTCCATGAGAGGATTTCAATTGCACGTTTCAGGAATCGGGCAAGCAAACACTGAGGCCTTGACAGCTTTAGTATCTGTAATGTCTTTTACCTTGACAGCTTTAGTATCTGTGATGTCTTTTACGGGCTGGTTTCTAAATCTAGAACGTCACGAAGAGTTGTAACGAAATGATTTGCTAAGGGGACCTGATATCATTTTACACTTTTCCCAGGTTGTCCATCCGACCGCAACATTGGACGTCAGTTATGTGCACCTGTTTCGGACACTGGACAACATCAGGTAATGAAAAGGGGCCCTCTGGCTGCTCTAGATTTTGAGGTGCTGTAGATAAACTCTACAACTGTTACCAACTGGCCCAAATCACCACCCTACTTCAAACTCTACATGCCTCTTTGCTCACCTAGCTATTTATATAACCTTCTGCATGAAAGTATATGACTTACAAACTTGCAGCATGCAAAGAAGTGCTAAAAACTCTCATTGTTTGGTCAAAGACATTATTAGGGGTGTGTCATTCAATGCCTCTAGTAGTTCATAGCATAAAACACTGAAAGATTTGCCAGAACAGAACTACAGTTAAAGTCAATGTTAATGCATAGCTCCAAACTTGCGGCAAACACTGTTTGCGAGGTGATCCCGAAAGCTGCCAAGCGCAAGAAGCGATGGAAGAAGAAGGGCATCCGACCGCCATTCTCACACAGTCACGATCCAGTCCAGCATCAGTTCCAGTGACATTCACCCCTTTCCTTTTAAGGGGACACACCCCCTGGGAGGGTCAACTTTTGAACCCTTCTCTTAAAAGTAATGAAATTTACATGGTAGGCTGGTGGTCATGCTAGCGGGTGCATAAAATTTCAGGTGTGTCGGTTAAGTGGGAATGAAATTAGAGCAGCTTCTATCAGCGACACGCCCACATTGTTTAGTTAATCTATCGTCAGAAAACTATCACAATATTCAAGATATTTATTCGCTAGGTATGTAGCAGAATGCCTAGGAGGTGTGGCTATGCAAAGGTTTTTGTAAAAAGTTATTTATTTCTATCAATTTTCTCTTCTGCAAAATTGGTCAACTTTTTGGTCTTCTGTGTCTTCGACACAATGTCAGCATTTTTAGGGCGAAGCTCCTTAGGGTCTAGCCTTGTCCGTCCGGCGCCCGTGCTCACATCGATTGCCATCCCATTTGTCTTCTTAAAAAATAAAAAATGTTTGCGCAGTCGACAGGACCCGAACCTGTGCGGGGAGACCCCAATGGATTTCTAGTCCATCGCCTTAACCACTCGGCCACGACTGCGGACCGAGTAGGGGGCTCTGAGATGTGGTAGTAACTCAAGAGCTGGGGATGTCAGGGATGAAACGTTGCATGCAGCCGCTCAACGTTTATACAGGAGAGGGCGCTGCGGTCAAATGCGTATATAATCGCGTTAAACTTTGCATGCATTGGCTCAACGTTTATAGACGAGAGGGCGCTGCGGTCAAATGCTCAAATGCATTTATAACCCTGTTCCATACCACGCATTCTCTTTCTGACATTGATGAAAACAAAGGAAAAGCTCGGCATGCTGCGGCTCAGTGTATCGACACCACCAGAGCTTCACCCCAATCAACATCATTCACCATGTGGAGATGTGGTCATTTTTTTCAGAAAAGACGTCCGTTTTCAGAAAAGACATGCATTGCCACTATCAAATGATACATTGACTAAAATGGAATTTATACCAAAAAGTGGAACGGAGAAAAATGCATTCAAAGTGCTCCAAACCCTACCTTTTCTTTAGCTTCGGTGGACAGAAAATAATTTATAAAGAATTAACTATGCAGTGCAAACTAATGAAAAGTTCTGGGAATACTCTCTAGATGTTGGTGGATGTAAATACTGTAAACGACTTAATTTTCGCGTGGACCTAATTTTTGAAAATTTCGCGAATCGCCTACAATTTGCGAAAAATATGTCCAGCAAACAATTCGGGCAATACGTGAACGCTACGAAAGCTACACTCGATTCGCAAAAATTAGAACCCGGGAATAATTTCAAATTTTCAGCTTTGGCTCGATTCGCGAAAATTTGAACCCGCGAAAATTAAGTCGTTTACAGTATGCCATTTTTCAAAATCAACATTTTTTGCAGAATTTTTTTTCTGGCCAGTGTCGCCCCTTAACACGGCTCTGGATGCCGTTCAAAAACTTGTCCCTGGGAAGAGACTTCCTTTTGAAGATAACGAATGGTGGTAGCCTATACTGCCATCTATCATCGTTGATAGCATCATGGTGCACCTTTGTTTTTCAGTGCGTGTTGTCTCGACGTTCAAACTCTGTGGCCGCTTCTCTTGCACCAATAACTTGGCATATAGAAATTGGTGAGGTTCGGTCTGCATTGCCAATCTGGAAGGAGGATCAGGTTTTTTGTCATCACAAATTCTTATAAGAAAGTTGTGAAAGTTGGTTTGACTGTATTTCATTTCTAGGTAATGATTCAGATAAATATTTTTATTTGCTCCCAAAATAAAATCGAGTTTGGACACCGGGGAAAAAAAAAAAAAAACTGCTGCAAAGCAGCACGACAAAGCCTGTGGCATTACAAGCTTGTTTAATTTTACTTCTAGTCCAGAAATGACGAAAAGAGGTTTGTCGTAATAAATGAATAAATAAATTCCTTTCAAGATTAATACAGTCAAACCCATTTATAACGAACAGCAGGAAACGCTACGATAAGTTCGATATAGCAAGTAATTCGATATAGCAAAAACCATTTACAACGAACTTCCACGATACGTTCGTTGTAAGGTGAGAGCTTCTCTTCTTTTCTCATCTCTTCGCTTCCACCTTGTAACAACGCGCTAAAAAGCTTTTTTTTTTTGCCTGCGTTTAGGGTTTGTTTTTTTAGCTTATTTTCCCTTCTGAACCGCTTCTTTTCGTGGACAACGGTTTTGGGATGAAACATTTCTTTTTCTTTGCGTGTGTGCAGTGTCTTTTTTAGCTTTTTCCCCTTCTGAATCACTTCTCTTCACTCAATTGTGTTTGCAATTTGATCTTTTGCAACTTACTTTCTTTCCAATTTTTTTTGGGGGGAGGAGGGGGAAGGGACGGGCTAGAAGACGATTGTTTGCGCGTTTTTGGAAGCCTTGCTTAGGGGAAATAGTTCGATATAGCCAATATGTTGTCCGTTATCACAAGTACTTCTTACGTGCATTTTTATTTAAATTTTTCGTGAGTTCGATATTGACAATAATTCGCTATACGTGGGTTCGTTTTAAACGGGTTTCACTGTAGTCGTCAGCTTTTCTTTTTGTTTACGGTGAAACCAGTTTTAATTCCCCTCCCCTCGCCTGCGTAAGCCTAGCCCCCTACTATTAGGGTGTACGCACGGGCATTCACCCTCCCAGTTTCTTTTCAACACGCCCCCTAATATTTTAATGATCGTACGGGTGAATATGCGATATGCAAAGGTTGATGAATACTATGCCTCCACGTTCGCAGGCAGAAGTGTCTCCAGTCCATCACAGATGCCCTTAAGGCCCTTCCGGTGTCTTCGGAGTGGGTGCAGAATGGCCGGCCCTGCTCGCCGAGGGTCCTGTTTGTGTTCCTCAGCTGCCCCTTGGAAGGCACCAGCTCGGAGCTTCTCGAGGTGCGGGTCAAGACCAAGCCATCGGTAGGAGAATGCACAGTGTTGTTGTGAAGCCTCGTAGCGACAACATATGTTATTTATTTTCGTTTCATCCGATTGACTTTGGGACGAGGGAGGTGCCTCGACCTAGAAATGCTACAGTTCCTTACTGCTCAGCTCTAGGGGTGGGGGGTTCAAATTGCATCTATCGAAGCATTGACATCTAGGGGACTACCTAGTAGAAATCCAGAAGTTCTAAAATCTGTAAAGGGAAATGTTTTGTTTGTGCATGCTGAGGTCAGTAAGAATTGGAAATGACTTTGCTGTAGTTACTTTTCGTTGCACCCGACCTGTGAAATTGAAGTGCAAATTTGAAAGCTCCTTTTGGGCTTTTGCCAGTTAAACTCTTGTTTTTGTAGCTTGGTCGTTCCACAACGGTCTGTGAGCAGCAATAGCATTGTGTGAAATTTATAGCACTGCTAAATCTGAGGGTAAATAAAAGTTTGAGTTTGTGAACCTGCATTTTGATTAATAAGCCCAAGCGTGAGTCAGCACTTATGAATGAGATCTGGCCTATAGGGATGTTCCACCCATCATGCCATAGGCTGAGAAGTTTGCCGATGTAAGATATTTGTAATTGTTGCTCCAATTTCAACTGAGATGGATATGAATATAAAGAGTTTTATAAAGTGGTCTTTATAAAGAGGGCAAATATTGGATCTGAACAGGCTTTTCAATGGCTGTCACGCATCATTCGAGGATACATAGTGTTCTTTCTTTTTTGTTTGTTTTTTACAGCCAGTGTTATGAATCTCCCCCCCCCCCCTCCCCCCCCCCCCCCCCATTGTTTCTGGCTTTACTCTTTGCATCAATATGGGCATCAAATAGCAATGGTTTTCAATGTATATGAAAGATACACCTTTTCTAAGAGCTTTGCTTTTTCTAGGATGGAAAGAAAAGAAAGTGGGGAAGTCATGCTGCTCGAGCCTTTGAAACTATTTTATTTATTTTCAATGTCTTTTTATACTTTCTTTTTTGTATTCCTTCTTACAATTTCCTTTGTTTCACTTCGCCACTTTTATGTTTGTAAATGTATGCTTTACGGATTTGTTTTAATGATCTGATAGTTAGGTGGAGGTGAAGTGATGGTTAAGCAGGCTTTCTGCTGGGCCCTTAGCATGTTCCATTAAAGCAGGGGTTTTCAAACTCTGTTCCCAGAGTACCCTCATGGGTTCCTCAAGCTGAGCTCCCAAATTTTCTCAACTGTCCCTGCCCCCAAGTAAAGCTTTTCCAGATTAAGCACCATCATAGCAGATCTGAGCCATCCATTGATGCATATAACTATGAGCCAAACAGCCCCCAGTATGTGTGCATTATTGTTTACAAGCTTTGTGGGCTTCTCAGTGATGTGATTGCTGCGCCAATTGCGCCAAGCTGCGCCAAGGGGCTAACCCTGCTACATCCTGCTACATTTCGCCAAAATATGGGTAATCTGCGCCAAGCCTGCGCCAAAGGACTAATTTTGGTCGCCTTTGAAAACCGAAACAAAACTGAGTACCGTAATTGAGCACACATGAGCTAGGTGGCGCAAGCGGCCGCCCGACATAAAGTACCCTGCATCAATCGTTCATCCGGTCTTGGATGGTTTTCCCCGCTATCTCTCGTCTCGCGTCTTTTTAAAATTTTCTCAACGATAGACGCGGGCGTATGCGGACGCTACGACGCTAGCATATTGGGCACCAGCCATGCCGTCATGCTGTGAAACGAAACCATGTTTTTGCGCGGCGGGAGGTACTTTATGAGCTGAAATACTTCCTCCTAAAAGCAACGGCCGTGGCCTAACTATATTTGGTCCCTGCCTGCCAGTCACCGTGGTCGCGCGACGTCGTGTGTTGCCATCTCACGTCGCTGCAGACATGGCGCTTTCTAAACTGAAACGTAAGGACTGCCAGTTCATCAACATCCCTTTTTTTGTTTAATACGCTACTACAAAAATCTCTTTAGCTGAAAAACTGCTGTGTCGAAGTATTGATTACCTAGGTTTCTCTTGGTAGGCTTTCTTTCGAGACGGACCCCGGTACGTGAAAAATCTGCCGCGAAAGGAAGTTGGTCAAGAGAAGTGAGCTAAAGCAAAGAAGGCAATGTCTGCACACTGAACCCGCACAACGAGCTTATTTGCCTCGAGTTCAGTCATTGCACAAAGCGCTCCAAGCACTTTTTGACCCTGGCTCGCGATGTCTTGCATCGATGCGCTGAGGGTCTTTTTTCTCCTGTGCTTAGCCTGTACCTCGATCGCCTGCCGACCTGGCAAGCACGTACGTGCCGCTGGATTGTTTTTTGTCTAATGCTCGACAGTTACATTTTGCATACAATTTCGGTAACCAGTTGGCGACGGAGCGGTTTCGATCAAACAGCCATCTCCGCTCGCGCGATAATTTCGCATTGCACGGCAGTAGTTATGTTACTGTGATATTTACTACTAAGCTGGTCATTTTCAAATAAATTTTAATATGTGGAGTTTGGTTTTTATTTACTGAAGCATTGCAAAATGTGTAATGTCATTGGCATTTCAGTTACATGTTAAAAGACTTCGAGGTGGTCTAACTTGATATAATTGGTTTATTGCGGTGAGCAATCTGACCTTCGCTTGTCCACCACTTGAAATAAATATTCTTATTTTTCTAGGAATATCTGCTCCAAAAGCCACTTTTGCTGCCCCGAAACACTGTTTTAGCTGCTCCAAAACACTGTTTTGGCTGCTCCAAAGGCCACTTTTGCTGCTCCAAAACACTGTTTTGGCTGCTCCAAAAGGTGCTCCAAGTCGGTTTAGGCCAATCACATCACTGGCTTCTGCGCTGCCTTACCAGATTGATGCGGGTATCAGGAGGGATTCCTCAAAATCAAGAAGTTTGAGAATCCCTGCACTGAAGGATGAGCAAGATGGGGTCTGTCCTTCCTCATATTATTGTGTGTGGGCTGCTCTTGTGTTTCTTTTCCAGAAACTCTCCCCCATCAAGAAATTGGAGCACTCATTAGAGGACCAGGTGTACAGAATACTTCGGAAGAGCAGAGTCATCACAAACATCAGGTGAAACCTTCACTATAGATTGTGCAGAGCCATGACTACATCAGCATGCTGCTAGTTCATTTACAGAAACACCATTCAAAATTTCTGTGGCGTTTACCAGATAACTGCCAAAAGTAGTTGAGCTTTTACATGTTTTTTATTGCTACAATGTTTCCACAAAACTATTTACTGTAATAACCCGAATGTATATGCAAGGTTTCACAGAATATAGTGTCCCAAATAACTTGCACCAAACTTTAAAAAAAATTATGCACTTTGTGGGAGTGATATCAAGTGTACATTGTTAAGAAGCGTCATACAGAAGTGCACAAATTTTTCTTAGTGCACCCAGTTATTTCATTAAGGCTCATTACCTCGCTGTTTAATTATTTGGTGAAGAGCCGAAGTGCAAATTGGAGAGTTGTAGAGCGCATTAGGAAATACCCAAATAAGGTGTCTTCTACATGATGCAATTTGCGCACTTTATACTTTAGCCTAGAAAGAAAGCTCGCGAAATATAAAAAACGACCACATGACAACGCACTCGCATGTCGTGCCTTCGGAAGCGCTGTGTGGATGCTTGTTCTCGTAGCGGGACTTACCTAAGCCTAGCGTCCCAGATCAACTATTTTCATTGATCTGGCTTGATTTCTCTCTTTGCTTGTGTTGGTGCTGAATAAAGATGTGGGCTCCCGTAAAAGCGGCCCCACCGCCCTGTGAACTGTGCAACCATCGTGATAGTGACCACGGTTTCAATACCGGGAAGGTACTTACACAGGTAAGCATTTGCGAGCTATTCAGTTGGAGGCAATCAGGCGTTCAGCTCGCATCGAGTTTGTCTAGGTATGCTCCCGTCATTTTGCCTCGAAAGGCAAGTAGCTCTTAAATATTGCAGTGCACCTGGCCCACCAAAGCGAATATTTTTACGTCCCGTTTTAATTGTGCGTCATGATGCTCACCCACCTTGCTCGCGGATGCACTGTGAAAAAAAATAACAAGAGCAATGAAGCTGGAAGGACCGCATATTTATTTTGTTGATTGTTTTTAGTCGTTTCGGTCGCTTAATAACGCACATCGATATATGCTGACATACGCATGTAGTGGACTGTGGCTCGTGCGTGATGGAACGCTAGAACTTTATGGTCGCGTCGTTCGAGTGTTGCAGACGTTTTAAGACGGAGGCAGAATAGCAGACGGACGTAGCCGAAAACGGTCGCCGACGCGCGGCTTTCATGTCTGCGTTTCACGGGCAATGCATACGGTGCTGGAGGATGTTGCATGTCTGCTCGCGTAACTCGCAGGTGGTCTTAGACTTCCAGACTAGACGGACCAGGTGTCGCAAAAGGGAGACACTACGCTTTTTAGCGTGTTCGGTCGAGCAGCCGAGCCAGTGCAGTAATAAGGGGCGGGGCTTAGAGCGGGCCATGACCTCCACCTAAATTGCGCCCAAAATGTTTTTTTTTCTTTTCGTGGAGACATTTAAGAAAAAAATATGTGTCCCATCTAAGCCCTTTAAAAAAACTTTTTTCTTGCATTGCCCCGTTTAAACAGTAGATTAAAAAGTTAGCTAATTAGGCCTAATTAAATAACTAGGTGCACAAAGAAAAATTTGTGCATTTTCGTAGGACACGTGATTACAACATACTGTTGGTTTCACTCCTGCAAAAAGCTTCCGTCTTTCCTTTTTCTTTGTGTTTGATGCAAGTATTTTGGGATACCCTGTATATAAAATTTCAAGGTAGTACATTTTTTTTTTCTTCTGAGAGCAGCCTTTTTTCCCACGCACAGTGATGCGCCTAAGGGAACTGGCAGAGCAGGGTACCCTTGCAGGCTGATTCGCTTAGTTATGCCCACTTGCATCAAATGAGGAGGCCGATAATTTTTTCAAATAATTGTTGGCCAAGTTGGAAGCTTGGCAGTTACCTGAACTCATTCAGCCTTTCGCGTGTATTTTTTACAGTGGAAATTCCCTGTTTGCTGTGCCCGCCAACCAGGAATTTGTGTATGTGAGGACGACCTCCTCCATCCGCGAAGACACAGTTGACTTCTTCCTGCAGAAACTAAGAACTTTCTGCTCCCCCGATTACTACGAGTCTCTCTCAGGTTTGTAGACTCAACATTGTTTGATCATCTGCTGGCTAATTTTCCGGTAGATGTTGCAGAACAGATGTCAGTATCGCCCTCCAAGAGCACAGAACCAGGTCCCAGCAATATGTCACCTGCTACTGCTTGCATTAGAACTCATAATACTATATATTTATACTCTTTATCATTTAAAAAAAAAAGTGAGTCTTGGGCATTGCTCATACTGTGTGCAAAAAAGTTTTTGGAAGGTCTGGTTGTCAAAAAAAAGGTGATGATTTTTGTTATTGAAAGGCATGTTTCGATAAAATAACAAATGACTGGTCTTACGTGCACATACAGTATTTTAATGTAATATATGAAGAGGGAATTAGTAATGCTCTGCAAGCGCCAGTCTTTTTTTTACTATGCTTCTTGAGGGGAAAATGGTATATAGTAGAACAGTGGTTCTCAACCACTGACGTTTCGCGGACCCCTTTTGGATAGGCGGAGATGATGGAAGACCCCGTTCATGGTGAGGGGAAGGGAAACGTATAGGTCAATTATGATGGTGACTTAAAAAGTGAAAAAAATTAAGGGCTAGGATGAAGTAGACTTCTCTCATTGCCATACACACGACAAAACTCGCCCAAAAATTAGAATGTTTCCTCTCAATCTAAAAAAAAACTTTGTTGGGCTTGACTGACTAGGCAGGACTTTGCGAACCCCTACAATGCCTTCGCAGACCGGTCTGCAGACCTCCATTTGAGGACCACTGTAGTAGAAGATGTACTAACAGTTTTACATAATCTATATTTTTTATTTTTCGTCCATGCTAGCTTTCTCGAAGATTGTTTCAACATTGCTTTAGAACTTGTTTGGGGTATTTATGCTTGCCAAGGAGCAATGGTACCAAAAATGGCCAACTGCACAAAGACTAAAAGCACATAAAAAATGCTCGGATTGACGTCAAATTTCTCCCGGAGGTTCCTGTAAACAAAGTAAATTATTGGCTTTGCAAAGAAAATTTGGTACATTTTGGTCTGGGTGGGAATTGAATCAGGGCCTCCGGGGTTTGAGATGAGCACGCTTCCCCGACGCCGCGGCGGCTCCACGGTTCTGGCTGACTAAAGCTGTACCTAGTGCATGCGTCATTGCGCACATCACGTTGCAGGCAAACATCAATGGAGAAGTTTTTACCACAGGGACTATATCTATAATTAGGGTTAAAATGTATCAAAATGAGCTGTTGGGCTAGTTGGTTTTGCATAATTTCAATTTAGCGCAGAGACAACACAGGAAGAAGACAGAAATTGGAAAGAACGCTTTAGCTTTTCTATTTTTTTATTGTGTTGTCTTTACGCTACATTGTAACTTTAATTACGGTTCTATACTTTCGGATAAATCCGAAAAACTCCAGAAAACACCTGCCGGTAAACTTTTGGCCGATTTGGATTATCCGATAAACTCAAAATTTTAATGTGCCCCCCCCCCCCCCCCCCCCAAAAAAAAAAAGAATAATGAAGACGGTATTTTACGATTAAGTTTGATCTCAGCGCACAGGGTCAATGGTCCCGGGAAAATGGTACCACAGTTGTCTTTCAATTCTCGGATCATTGACAAACGGGTTCTTACCGCTTATCTCGTCAAGGTTCAGGACGAGATGTCATTGTACTTTCGGGTCACGACAAAAGCCTCTTTATTGGTTTTCAATTTGGCTCATACTATTTGTGTTTTAAGAGGAAAGGGAGGTTGTGTTTTACAGCGGAGCTGTTAAGGGCTAGTTTCCCCAGTTTCGTGTCAGTGGACAAATAAATCTCGACACAACCCTCTGGACAGCTACCGCCATCTATGAACAATGGTGGGGTCCAGTAGTTAATTTTTAAGGTATTGACGTTTATGGAAGCCACACGTGTGTGCAACTTTTGCCGTGGGGCAAATTAGTATTGCCAATGGCAATGGCACCAACACCAAATTCACGAAAAAACGGTTGAAGTGCAGGCAAGCTGGTGTAAGTTATACATGATGATTGAAACCTGAGACTGTGGTTTGAGAAACGGAAACTCGTGAAGGAGGAAGAAAAAGGGACAGACAAACATCTCAGACTTGGCTAAAAGCTTTATTGCCCCTACACCTTATAGAAACTTGTGAAGGAGGAACGAGTTTCTGTTTTTCAAACCACAGTTTCAAGTTTCAATCACCAAATCCAGCTGAAGAAATATTAATTGGTATGAGCGCGTTTTATTTTTCTTTAGCATACGTTTACACCCGGGTAATATTTAATTATTTTTCATAGGAAACACTGCGAAATTAAGCTCTGAATTCTCAGATTTTGGAATCAAAGAAAAATAAGTTCCTATAAACTGAATTTTCGGAAAAGAATAAACTTCGATAAACACCCTCGAATTCGACGAAAAATAAACTCCAAAAACACGGAATCCTACCATTAATGCTTTTGCATTCCCACATGTAAGCTGTCTTAAGTGTCTCTGACGAATTTTTTATTTGTACCTGACATATGAGAGCCTAATTAACCAAAGCACAACTTGCAGCTCGACAAAGCTCGAAGTTTGTTTTCTTTCCACCTGAAAACCGCCGATCAAGAACTGCCCAGTTTGAGTCGCGCTCACTTTCTTCTCCTTGGTCACGTGCCATTTTCTATGGTTTAGACACGCACACCCAATATTAGCAGTCGTGGGTCATCAAAGGCGCACACTCAAAATTAAGAATAGAAAAAAATATGAAACCAATTTTTTGTGGCTTCTAAAAAAATGAGAAAAAAAAACAAAAAAACGATGTTGCAGAGAGAACTGGGAGCACCTTGTGCATTCTCTGCGTAATTCTCAACATTGTGTCATATCGCGGGAGTCACGGGTTGGACGGCTGAACGAAGCGGACTAAGCGATGGTGGCAGGCGACGGGCGTAGGACCTCTACTTCAGAATTGTTGTTTGTGGTACCGGCGATTCTGTCTTTGAAAGAGGAGTTGTTTACCAGTTAAAACAATTAGGATTTATTCCGTATGACACGCCTTACCACCAAGCTGATTGGCCCGAAGGCGTCGCCAAGTTGTCGCCCCTTCTCCTGGCTGAAGACATCGCTCGTCTTACGAACACGAATTGGTAAGAGCTTGAACAACGCGAAACGTCAAGGACAAGGTGTTCGACTTTTGCGTTTTTCGTGGGATGTGCGACGTGTACGTTTTTCGTCTGCTTCACACAACCAAAAAAACCAAGGAAAAAAAAAAAAAATGAAAACACGGTTGGGTGCAGCCACGTGACTTCCGGCAACTCTCTCCTCTATATTTCTTCATCCTCCCCAGTTCAGTTTCGGTTTTGGCTTTGAGTCGTTGTGGTCTTCTGACACCTCACTGACTTGCAAAAAAATAAAAATAAATTTTGGGGTGTTTGAGCATCCCTTCAAGCCAGTTTTGCAACTCGTCTGTGACAAACTCTCACAATATTTTAACTACTTTCTGTGTGTGTTTTTCTTTTATTCATAGGTTTTTCAAAAGCTAATTAGTCTTCATTAACAGCTTTGTATAGTAAAACCAGTTTTTCCAAGAAACATGTGTCCTTATCGTATCAGCACCTCATGAATCATCTTAACTTATCTTCACTATGGGAGAATTCATATGTATAAGTTAACTAGGCAACTGAATCTTGCATATTACTAACCCTTCATTAAGGATGGCAACAATAAACATGCAAAGAAGGCAAAGTAAAACAAAAATCAAGACTTAAAAAGAAATTAAATAAATCTGATTTATTTGATTTAAATCAGATCAGTTTGATGTAAATTACCGGAGCTAGAAATTAGTGCCTCTTTATTACTTCACATATTTTTAAACATGGCAGATTGATTGATCAAACCTTCCAATCACTGATATCAATGTGGAAGATGGAATTACTGCAAGTTTAAAGTATAGTTTAACAGTTCTATTAAAGTAACCCCAGCCATACAGTAACAAAAACAGCTTGATTTTATTTTTAGATAGCTATAATGCTCTATTTACTTCCTGTGTGTTATGACTTGCTTGCTATAAAACATTACTTACTTACTTTGTGTTATGATTCGCTTGCAATAAGACATTACTTCTGTTTCGTGTTTCTTTCTTTAACATTCTTATTTGCTTACAATAGGACATTATATAACTGACCAAGTGGAGTGTAGAAAGGAAGCTCAATGACTAGATTTGCTCAGAAAGGCAGTGCTTTTTGCTCGTGTTCAGCCTGATGCCAATCTTTCTTGCTTGATGATTATTGGATTTCGTTACAAGACAAATGCACATAGAAGATAGACAAAGAATAAATAAACACTATTCTTTAAATTATTTTTGAGGGTTTGATTTAAATCATCGTATTAAAACGGGTCTGATTGAAATAACCATTTAAATCATGATTCAAATCATCTTGATTTTTTTTTCTCCACCTCGATATATAAGGACATGATTCCAGCGTAGTTTCTGTGAAAATGCCTATGATAGCCTATGGCATTTTCCTCCTTTTTATTTTCCGAGACTTTTGCTTCATTTTAACCTCCTGATAAGAGTGCATTAGTGAATTTTATGTTGCAGAGGGCTTTCTTTCCCTGTCCTTGGACCCAGCACAGAGTGAGACCCCCTCGCACGAGCACACCTTCTCGTCCTTCCTGTGGCAGCACATTGAACTCGCTCTGTCCAAAGGCTTCGATGACAACGTTGGAAGGCATCCAATCCCTGCAGACTTTGAGGTGGGGATTAGGCTGCCTTTCCTGATTTTGTAGAAGTAAGGTTTATATGACAAACTACTTCATTTCATTGTACAATTGATGTAGAGAACATTGGGCTTGTGAAAGCGGCATTTTGGTTAGTTCTAGATTCCTTTAAATAATCTGCATAATACTTGTAACAAAAAAAAAAAAGTTTTTTCTAGATTTTTAGGATTGACGATTAGTCTATTCATGTCAACTACCTATCCCACATATTTTTCGTAAAGTGTAAGACTTCAACCTTGGTTTTACGGTTTTACAAATAGGTATAGAAATTGCATGAAAAATAGCTTCATGCAGTTGCTTTGCCATGTTTCCCAAGAAAAGTGCCGCAGTGTCAGGCACGTGTGCATAACTGCTAAACATTGCAAACATTAGAAGTGCTTCGTGTTTGTAGGAATGGGGGGGGGGGGGGGGGGGGGGGGGGGAGTGTGGTCGACCTGATATTTTAGAAACTATTTTTACTCCCTTTCAGGTGCAGCTCCAAAATATGTGCTTACTTGCCTACTTTATTGCATTTTTGTTTTGTTGTCCCATTGGACATTTAGTGAAGCCAAAAATTGTGATGGTTGATTGAAATATCTTCATCTGTTAACCCATCACAAGTATGTAATCCCAGTAAATAACCCCTTCTCCAGGGATTATTTTCGTCAAACCTGTTTTGTCTTCTCTAAAAAAAAAAAAAAAAAAAAATCTTTATAATATTTAGTGGTATAGCCCACCGCTGTTTTCTGTGCAATTTCTGTGCAAATTGTATTGCCAAGGTTCATGGGATTTGTGCAATGGAATATGTAACCTTGCTGCACAAATCAGCTTGCAATGATTGCAATTGGTTCTTTGATTACTTAGAGAAGAAGTGAATCAGCAAAGTTTTCAAATACTGTAAAAGACTTAATTTCTGCAAGAACCTAACTTTCACAAATTTTACGACTGAAGATATCTAAAAAAATCAGTCACATGAATATATTACCCTGTGGTAACGAGTGCCTATCTTGAAGCATGCCACTGTGAAACTTTGTGCCCTCGAAATATTCCCGAAACTCACACTTTGCAAACTCAGCGAAATATTGAGCCTGCGAAAATGAGGTTGTCTACAATATTATGATCTTTGTAGTGCTGTCTTGGGCGGCTTATGTAGGCATTAGCGGGTGAGAATCTAAGGTCGAGCATTTCTTTTAAGGCTGTACATTGAAAGTTACAAGGGTCGGCTATCTTTTGGCCTTTGTTTTACTTTACTACCAAACTTTTAAAGCCATGTTAATACTCATGTTAGCAGGTTAGCAGTGCCTTTATAGGCTGTTTTCAGGCAACTGAAAGCCTCGATTAAAGTTTCCTGCCATATTCATTGCATATTATCCTGTGTACTGCATAACAGATTTTCTTTGTTGTTTACCTACTTCATCTGCAGCTTCCCACAGTGTCTGTCTGGTTCAAGGTCGCAGCTAAACTGAGAGATCTCATCTTGTTCAATGATAGCAAGTCCTCTGTGGCATCCTCTCTCAAGGCTGCACTTGACGTCGACATCAGGTTTTCCGAAGGGTGGGTGAACACAGTTGTGACCGACAATTCCGTTTGCAGCGGTCCGCATAAATTTTTTTATCTCTTTGATCATACAATAATTTCAGACTTTGACAATGATCAAGGTGTCAAAAATATATCAGATAGCTTTATTCTTGTTTCACTCAGTTCATTTACTACTGCTCGCACTCTTGACATTCGCTTCTGTTGAGCCAGCTTTCCCAAGTCGCAGCTATGCCATGTCATGAAACAAACACCTTGACATGTTTTAAGACCATCCTTTTAGCTGTGTCTACACTGTCTGACACGCTGGCATTCCATGCATTCCTCAGAAACGGCCTCGTGGTCAGTGTGGGGTTACAATAAATTGCTTCCCCCAGACCCTTTTTGACATAGAGGTGCATTTGCATACAGATGTAACTTACGGGGGAGGTTTCACAGTGAACAGCACGGAAAACTGATGATAGAGTATTGTTTGTTTATTTGCATTGGTATTGATTGCTACAGTCAATTTATTGTTGAGTTTGTCACAATAGCGGCTGCCTAGACCAGTGGTCTCAAAATCATTTGAGCGTGGGGACCAGATGGCCGACACTGGGAAGGCTGAGTGCCAGCGTTAGACAAGGGGGGGGGGGGGGGAATAAAAGAAAGATTTAGAAGAGAAGAGACCTCGTGCTCCATGGTTTTTCTAAACTCAGTTTTGCCAGTGACATTTTTAGATTTGATTTCTTTATACTTTGGGCCCTTACCTGATGCGATACCACTAAATAAAATGACACTGCCCCGCCAACGTGCTCACATTTTTAATGGGATAAGAGAGCAAATACGCTGTCTTTTCTGTTGCTCAATCCACTCAGGAATTAACCAAACTCAACGTGTCTCTAAAAAACAATCAGTTATTTGACAGATTTTCCTTTCCCGACGATTTCTATTGCAACATCCATTCTTGTGTTTTAATGGTGATATTTCTTTTAAGGCGAAAATCCCAAGCTCGTAGCTTTATCTTCGGCAATTGCTCCTCTGATCGAGAGTTCGCACAGCTGAGATGCATTTTTCAACGAAGAGCTCGCACTTCCAGCCTAGTGGCGGAATTGTTGTACATTACAAAAAGTTGGAAAGCAAAAGAGAGCGAAACAAAGGACAAGTGAACACGGATAAGTAAAAACTGTGTGAATACATTTAAAAAATGGAGCAACTTTTCAAGCGAAAATGAATTGGCGAGATGAGGTTATGATGGCGCATGTCATTTTTAGCACTCGAGACATGGGAATTGTAACTCGTAGGTAGCAATACCAGCTAGAACACAAGGCCTGCGTGTTTTTTCCTTTAAACATCATCATTAGTAGATCCCCTCAGCACACCCTAGATGGCCCGGATGAGTACCATCGTCTGCGACATTGTCTGCTGTATCGTCTGCTTCAGTGATCATGCTCAGAATGAGCTCACATTAATAGACTGCTAAGGCGGGCAATCTTGATGGTGTCACATTTTTCGCTAGCAGCTTGCGCTCAGCAGTCGCGCACACAGCTATGGCCGCCAGTAAATGCGAAGTACTTGTGACGTGGCCCTTAATCTCATCAAGCTTCGACATGTTTGCTAGATTACCTCCCAAATAGGCTTCACATGCATCCACCAGGTGCACTGTGAAAGATTGTTTAATTAGCTTTAAAATTAGTTTTCTTGGGGGGGGTCGGGGATTCACTAACGAAACAACATGCGCAGGCCTTGGTTTCTAGGCAATATTGCTCATAGCCATTTGCCTGCGGGCCACGTCTCAGTGAGTCGTGTGCTGCGTTTGAGACCTCTGGCCTAGACTGTACTGTGCGTTACTGTAATGGCATTGTCATATACTACCTAGTACAATGAAACCCGTTTAGAACGAACCCACGTACAGCAAATTGTTGTCGATATCCAACTCGTGGAAAATTTAAATAAAAATGCATGTAAAAAGTACTTTTTATAACGAACAACATATTGGCCATATCAAACTTTTCCCTCCTGGGAAGGCTTCCAAAAACGTGCAAACAATCGTCTTCTAGCCTGTCCCCCCCCCCCCCCCCCCCCATCAAAAAAAAGAAAGGAGGAAAGAAAGAAAATTCCGAAACCTCAAGCTGTGAACAAAATTGAGCGAGGAGAAGCGATTCAGAAGGGGGAGAAAGCTAATAGCGAGTTCGTTTCACGGCACTCGTGCCCACGCGTGCCCACTCGCAGCGTGGAACGGGTTCGTTTCGGCCGGCACTCCACGAGCGGTTGCACTCTCCGAGTTCGTTTCAGCGCTGACACCCCACGCCTGCATGCACTCGCTGCACCGAGAAAATCGGGAGTGCGCCAAAATGCAATCCCGTCATGCCTCGCTCCGGAGGGGTTGGTGAGGAGCGGGAGCAGACGACGAGAGTTCGTCTAACTACAATGTGTCGCAAAACCAAAAAAAAAAGAAAAAAAAAAAAAAAAAAAAAAGATTTTCTGATAGAAATTGCATGCCGCGGGCAACAAAATCAAACGTGAGCTTGAATTGTGAGCGTCTGCTCTTTCACGAAGGAAGCAATTGACAACCTGTGATTTATTTGCAGGTTTTAAATTGCTCTGTTGCCGTACAAACGCTGAAATGTACCAGTGTGTAAAGAAATGCTCAGAACAAATGCAACAGTGGCCCCCAAGATGTCTATCACCATCCGTGTGTGGGTGAAAAATTTAACATTTGTCGACAAAACTCCCCCAGCAGAAGCCTCCGACTGCCCAATAAGCATCAGAGAAAGCTACAGATCGTGACTTTACCCGAGGATTGGGCAACATCATCATGTCTAACATTTACCTACGTCAGCTAACTTGCCCCGTCGTATTTTGTTCGAGAAAGCTCTAATCCACCTATAACGACGATCCAAATCGAAAGTCCCGGTTTTGCTGGATTCCAACAGGCTAGTTTTGAGCCGTACCCTTTCAGTGGTTCCCGCATAATACCATGCTCAAACGGATCAAGCTTCTGCTCGGACAGCATCATCAGTTTTCTTCAGTGTAAACGGTTATAAGAATCGAAAGATCGCAACCAGCTGCTTTGTAGGCAGCTGGTTGCGGAAATTTACGTCGTCTGTAACTATCTCTACGGCAACCGAGCTGCTTGAAGTCATCGCAACTATAAACTACAGGTTGCAGCGACCAATGTTTGTAGATAAACGTTGGTAGCGACTGCATTCTCGCAGTACCACGCATCACTTCGAACAGAAAGGCGCTAGTTTCGGTTTGAAGTCGGTACCTTTTCTACAACATAGATGGCGGCAGCATCAGTCTTCTGCACTCGGTGCATTTGGTGAGTTCGTTTGAGTCCAGTTTTCCGTGCAACACTCTGTGAGTGCGATGCATTCTGGGAGAGAACCCGAACGGTGCCAGTGCGTGTGAAACGAACTCGCTATAAAAAAACACTCTACGCATGCACAGAAAACAAAATTTCATTCCAAAACGGTTGCCAGCAAAGAGATGCAACTCAGAAGGAAAAAAGCTAAAAAAAAAACAAAAAAAAACTGCACGCATGCATGCAAAAAAAAAAAAAAAAAAAAAATTTAGCGTTTTGTTACGAGGCGGAAGTGAAGAGATGAGAGAGAGAAGCTCTCGCCTTACAACTAATGCATCGTGGAAGTTCGTTGTAAATGGTTTTTGCTATATCAAACTGATCGTTATAAACGGGTACGACTGTATATATAAATGTTTTAGGTTGGTTGGTTTTTAGGGTTATTAGCGTAATTTTGGGCAACAATTGACTAGTAATAGTCAATGTTAATTTATTTCCTCGTATAAATGTTATGCTTCTAAAGAGTATGTCTGTATGCTTCAAGTTATAAGTTGATTGTAATTGCCAAAGAGTCACCTGGAAAGAAACTTGGACGTCTTAGTAAAAACTTTATTTTCTAGGCGTTGCGGTAAGGTCCTTCCAGTTGCATCTGCCTCATACCAGGAAAACCTGCCTAGTCATTATACTGCCGACTACCACCAGAGAAAGGTTTGTGGCTTGCTTACCCTGTTTGTCATGCTACCTAACCGTTATATACTTGCGAATGTTCAAATTTTAGAGTAGTACCGTATTTACTCGCAAAATGAACACACATTTTTTCCCGAAAAATTGTTGCACACGGGTTAAAATTTTTGCATTTACACAGTTTGTGCGAATGTCATTTTAGATGGCAATATAACATGGCAGGGTGCTGTGGCACATCTCTACTGACAGAGGCACACCCATGGCTGGTCGTAGGCACGCCACAGTAACCATGCTTTATAAATTGCAAACCTTTTTAGAGCGCTTTCGGGGTGCCTTTTGCCGAAGGAAAAACGCTCTACGAAGCTCACTCAGCACGAAAAGCAACACGACCGTTCTTAGGCGATATATATTGCTATAGTTCGTTTCACCTTATGTGCGAGCGAAGGCAAAGCTGGAAGCGCAAGCACAGAGGCTCCGTGCGTTCAGGCTTTGCTCGAGCGCGCATGCTGGGGAGAAACACACAAAGCGCTGGTCTCGCGCTTCTAGCTTTGGCTTTGCTGGCAGGTAAATTGAAACAAAGTATAGTATCCGGCGGGCACGTTCAGGTATAATCCGCAACTAGGCGTATAAGAACTCGTACGAAATCCCAACCCCCGACCGCCGAAGCCCGCTCACATGGATCAAGTTTCGTTTACGGAGACAAGAACTCATACAAATCCAACCGCTGACCCCCGAAGCCCGCTCGCACGGATCAAGTTGCACGGATCAAGTTTCGTTAGCAGCGTGCACCTTGCTGTGCCGTTCTGTTGCGGATTAAATAAACGCATTTACCCGGAGTATGTGAAATTAGGCCTTACCACTTTCCCAATTTTGCTGTTGGAAAACTGACCACAGACGACAGCTTGTTTGTTGACATCAATGCATCCGATAGGCAAAGAATGTCCGGGGCTCAGCTATTCCTCAACCCAAGCTTCGTCAAGTGTGCGCGACACTCGGTTTCACGGTTGATCACTTCCGTGACTCCCGCAACTACGCACTTGCAGCCATTACGTGAGCATCCTGGCTTGGCCTGACTTAGCCTGACCGCTTGGCGGCAAAAGAAAACTAGCTTGGTGGCTTGCTAAATTGGACACAATTCAAGACTCGCGGATCCGAAAATGGGAGGTACGTTGATTGCGGGAAAGTAAAAAAAAAAAGTAAAAATATTGGTGCCCGTTGTGGGGAGTGCATTTATTATGCGAGTGCGTTTATTATGCGAGTAAATATGGCATAGTCTTGAATGATATGCTATTGTTCACTTCAAGATAAATTATAATACAGTAAAACCTCATTGATTGGGATCACATGGGACCGGAAAGATACCTGGAAGTCGAAATATCGAAAGGGCAAAGAAAAGTGTGCGAAAATGTTTCCCTGTGACATACCTTTATTTTGAGAAGAAATCTGTTATTGCCGCCTGCTTTCTGGACGACATTTGGGCGGAGAAGACAACTTTTCTTAGCGCGGTCAGGTGCTGCACTGTCGGAGGTGTTGTAGCAAAATTCTTCGAGCACAACAAGAGCCTCCAAGGCCTTTCGCACAGTGCAACGCCGCGGCGGCTCCTTACATGGACAATCTTCATCTTCGTCCGAAGCACACCCATCGTCACATAGGGCATCCCTGATGATCTCATCGTCTCTCGGCTGACCAGCCACAACAACACCGTCATCAATCGCAAGGTAGTCAGCAAGTTGCACTTGGGCAGGAAAGACACCTCAAAACGGCCGTTGTCGTCTTGAGCGAGGTCTGGGGTCTCCACCACCTGGCAATCTTCGTATCAGACAAAGCTGCTGTGGTTAAAACAGTTTGCGATAATCTCAGCGGGTGTGTTGTTCCACACGTACAACAAAATGTAGATCGTGCTGAGGAGCGAAACTTTGTTTTTCTTTGCAGCCTCAGTGCACAGCAACACTCGCTTCTATACGTGCTTCCTGCATGTGCTTTTCACGTACTAAATCGTCTCCTGATCTATGGGTTGAAGGGCAGCAGTAGTGTTTGGAGGCAAAAACACGACCTCAATGCACTCCAGTCCCGACACGTTGAAGTGGGCACTGCAATTATCGACGAATATCAACACCTTGAGCTTCTTGGTGCAGAAGTGTTGGTCTAGCTGGTGCAGCCAAGCTTGAAAAAATTCAGACGTCATCCAGGCCTTCCGATTCGCTTGGTAGTCCACGGGAAGTTGTTTGAAGTTCTTGTTCTTGAAACATCTCGGTTTTTTCGCCTTTCCAATCACAAGAAGTGGCAAGCGCTCCGTACCAGTCATGTTTACGCCGAAAAGAACTGTGACCCTTTCTTCTTTTGCCGCCTGTGCAGGGGTCTCTTTTTGGTATGGTGGTTTTGTCTGGTAGGGCTTTATAAAACAATGCTGTCTCGTCTGCGTTAAAGGCGTTGTTCGGCTCGTATGCAGCGAGGTGGTCGCGAAGCTTGACGTTTTTTTAGTCATCGACTACATCGCCGTCGACGGCACCTTTCTCTCCACTCATGTTTCTGAAAGCCAGTCCATGTCTGTTTTTGAAGCGGGCAAACCAGCCCTCTGATGCTTTGAACGAAACAATCTTCATCTTCACTGCATACTTCCCTGCTTGCACGCAGATCAGAGGACCACCCAAGGGCAGCTGCGCATCCTGTGCACTGACGATCCACTGCAGCAAGGCCTCTTCTAGTTTCAAATGCGCCACCTTCCGCAGCCGTTTTCTTTTCGCGTTAAACCTCTCGCTCTTGAAAGCCCGTAGGATCTCAACCTCATTTTTCACGTACGTGGCCAAAATGCTTTTCTTGACGTCGTACCTTTCCATCACTTGTCGAGAGACGCCGTCCTTCAAGGCCCCCAGTATTTCCACTTTCGTTGCTAAATCCTTGGCCTGGTACTTTTGCCGCTTCGCTGGCGGCACCGCCATGGGGGTTGCTGCAGTTGCTGCTCGTGACGACGACATGCCAGAAGATTAGCATGCAGACGCATGGCATTCCACAGCAAAACTGGCGTGAAGCATGGAGAACCGGAAGAGCGAAGAACCATGGGAAAAACCAGAAAAACACGTGTGCACCTCGGATGGATAGTGGCTATACCCTTTGGAACGGGCGGTAGCTTGCGCCACCTGCCAAATTCATCCGAATCAACTATAGCGTGACTAACTGCCTCCGAAATAATGAGCATTTGGTGCCATTGACTAATACACGTGTTTGACGTTACCAAATCGGCAGCTCAAATTATCCGAATTTTTTAATTAGCGGGGGTTGAATTAGCAAGGTTTTACCGTATTCACATCTTTCAAAGTAGTGGCTGAAGTCGTGGTTGCATATTTGTTTACTGTTTTGCAAAGTCAGTACAGCAGGATTTTGTTTTTGTCTGAGAAATGGACTCGCAAACTCCTCATAAAAGGACTTCAACAGCCCTAGTTTTAACCCCTTAATCGTTTTTGGACGAGCCTAGCACGTCAACATGGAGCCGTCTCCAAACCGTTCAGTATAAGTACAGCTCATCTGCTTTCTCGGTTCACGCACTCAATCCTTTTGGACAAACCACGCTCGCTCATAGCTTAATTTGAGGCTCTGCCAACAGGTGGCAATACTGAATTTTTAAAAATTTTAGCTCCCATTTCATTTATGGCAAGAAACTTGATTTTGATGGTAACAAATGTAACTCTGGAGACAACAATTAAGCAGTTAAGGGTCAGAAATTTCCCCAAACTAAATTTGGTTAAGGGTTTAAGCACAAGTTGTGGTATGTTACCAAGTTTTAGGTAAGAGTTTGGATTTCCAAAACCTTGGTACTTTCTGACCTTCCCTTAGGGGACTAGAGAGCCCAGAACAAAAACAACTGTAAACTCTAGGTAAACGTGATAAATATAAATATCAAAATAAAAATGGATAAAACCTGGCAACGTTGGAGCCAAGCTTTTCACACAGGAGCTTTTTGTTTGTTTTTGTTATCAAAAAATATTTGGCTACAGGTGGTGTAATTGCTTTTTAACTCAGAACCGACTATACCCACAGATAGTGCCTAGTTATCGTCAGGCACGTAGCCAGGATTTTGTTTCGGGGGGGGCCGCCGCCTATGACAAAATGCTGTATGAGGGGGAGGGGGGAGAGGAGGTCCCAGCAAAATCGAAGGTTTCGGGCGGGGGGGGGGGGGGAGGGGGGGCCGGGCCCTATGGGCCGCCCCCCTGGCTACGTGCCTGGTTATCGTACCTTATGGTATTGCTTTAAAGACGCTATGACAGGGGTGGCCAAACCGCGGCTCGCGAGCCGCATGCGGCTCTTTGCTGGTCACGGTGCGGCTCGTGGATCCCTCGTTAGAACCCCCCCCCCCGCCCTTTCCGCGTTTCCCCAGGAAAGAAGGAAAGGATTTTAGAAAAAAGAACAGCTTGCAGTTAGGCAGCCTTCTGCCCCCCCACGTACAGTCGAACCGCTTTTCACTCGTATGTTTCCACAGATCCCGTTTCTTTCATTGTTTGAGAGAGTTTGCCGGACCCTAATTGGAAAGTCATCAAGGACAGGGACTGTCAAAACATCCGTGCACTTTGGCTTGGGGTCGAGGAAATGTTCTGTCTTGCGGCCTTTGTCACTCGCCGGTGATACTGGTCCCCTTTAGGTAACCGTTGTTCCCTCCATATCGTTTCTTGTTGAAGGTCGCGGAAGCCCGGTTTGACCTCATTCATAGCTTCCACTAGTCACAGACGTTATGTTCAAGTTCACAAAGGACCAGGAACAATCTCATTGTTATATTTACCGGCTTGCAGTTGTGACCCGCAAGCTGCTTTATGCTTTTGGGGGGGGGGGAGAAACCAGGCAGTGGTGTTTGTTTTGTCCCCCCCCCCCCCCCCCCCCCGCCCTGGCGGCTCTTAGAAGTTCTGTGGTTTGCTTTGCGGCTCTTAGTCCGGGTCAGCCTGGCCGCACCTGCGCTATGAGCATAATTGACATTCCAGCCTGCAAATGCCTCTTATTATTGATTATAGTCTATATTGTGCAATTCTTTGGCACAACAAGATACATCACATTGTTGTATGACATTAAGTGCTTTGGGGACCTCTGAAGCAAACAATGAGGGCAGCATGCACAAATGACAATCACGAAAATAAGGAGAACACACAGTGCATGCTCCACCAACTACCTCAAGCTTCAGTCTTAACATGTTTCATCTTTGAAGCAGCACTGTCGGCACGGGGGGCAACAATTAGCGAGGTTATGTTGGGCGCACGTCTTAAAGTGCCATCTTGGCACTCTGGTTGCAGCTGGCACACGCCTTCCAGCTGTTCAGCATGCACGCAAGGGGCCCTGCATTTCAGCGGTACGCCCAGCAGCTGAGGGAGGATTGCGACGCCATCTGGAAGGCAGGCCGACAGATGTGCGAGGTGCTCAGTCTCACCGGCAACCACTGCGTCAACCCGGTGAGCTTCGTGCCGAGACATTGCGGGTCCCACGAGGCACGGTTTGAACAGTTCTATTCCCATAAACCAAACTTTTTACATTTAATTTATTTATCTATTTACGGCACACTGTAGGCTATTGCAGGCCCAAGCAAGAAAAATAATTTCCTTCTTAAGGTTAATCACGAATGATTATTTGGATGAAGTTGTAAACTTAATGTGCCCATTTTTAATGCTTTTAATTAAAAGAAACTAAAAAAAGTATGTAGATAATTTTAAAAACATTTAAAGTATTTTTTTAAGGCTATGATACTTTCTTGTTCTTCTTTGCCCCTCAAAAGGGTATATATACTAGTATATACTCCACCAAAGCAGTGTTTAGAAGAGGGAGAGTGATGTTTCAAAGAGGGGGTGGGAGAGGGTGGAGGAAGGGTAAATTGGATTTCACTTCTGTGCGGCTCTTAGGAAGGGAAACGTTGGGAGTAAAACATGCATTGTGGTTTTTGACGGACAAGGTGGGATCAGTTTACAAAAGCTGCTAAAGAACTGACTTTTAGAAGGTGAAGGTTTTATAATCTCTAGCTCTTGCAGTGTAGTCATGTGGGGTAGATCGTATGCAAAGGATCTCCGACAAGAGGGCCTTGTTTGGCACTTCATAGATGCAAAAAATCTTTTATGACCTCTAGTAAGTTGTACCAGGCAATGAGGCAATATTTGAGTGAGTTCTTAAAAAGAAACTGACAAAAAAAATCCTTCCTTTTTTTAATGCAAAATACTATTGTTTTGCTAATATTTGAAATTTCGAATAGTAGTTCTGAGTAATACACTATTCGATATTCGCTTCGAAAAGAACTGCACTATTCGCGTTTTTCGAAGTGTTGATTACGGCGGGTTAGCCCCGTTGAGTGCACTTCTTACCAAGCACCGGTGCGCTGCGGAGAAGCGAAACCCCGCGGAAGTGAGCTCCGCGGGTGTTGCTTCTCCGCATTACATCGGTGCTCGCTAAGAAGCGCACTTAACGGGATAACCCGCCGCGATTAACAATATCGTAATAGACCCTTTTCGGAATTCAGTGCCATCTGGTGACTCAAATGGCAGTTTATCTTTTACTATACTAATGGCGGCAATGAACCTGTGGACTGCAGTAATTAATGGGGCACCGTCACTTTTTAAGGTCAACGGTAAACGAGAATGTGCGCTTCACTACAATTATTTTTCAATCTCCTTTAGTGTCGATGGCAAAACAAATGCAGCCAGTCGCAACGAAGCGCCAACCCACATAGACGCCTTGATAGAGTTCTATACATCAAGGGGCTTTGAAGCCGAGTGAGTGCTACTAACAGATTGACTGGGACCGAGTTAGAAATGAACGCTTACGCAGCTCTTGCGTCCAATTCCTGCTTCACGCCGCGCTAACATCTAGAATGTATAGGCCTCGAATCGTCTGCTTAGGAGCATCTTCAACTTCTTCCTTCATCAGTAAACAGAAGGCCGCCATTAGTATAGCACATATGCCGTTTTCCGATGATGATGATAGTGATCAAAGTGGCCAGACTGAATTCCTGAAAGGGTCTATTGCGTGCTCATGAAAAGCATACATTCAAAGCGGGATGGTGCACTTGTGCCGACTGTATTTGAAAATAAATGGAAACTTTG
Source organism: Ixodes scapularis (assembly GCF_016920785.2). Lineage (NCBI taxonomy): Eukaryota > Metazoa > Arthropoda > Arachnida > Ixodida > Ixodidae > Ixodes > Ixodes scapularis. The sequence continues at coordinate 127,457,989 of NW_024609846.1, forward strand.
TGAATGTGTATATCTACACTATAGTAAAAGTTTCAAAATTAAACTTTTATGGTAGAGTATACTATGTTAGGCAGAGATGATTTTATTACCTGTGTTCATCATGCACGACTCATTCTTTTTTAACTTGAGATTAAAGAAAGAATATTTTATATATCAAGATTTGTAAATTCACTTAATTGGTACAGTTAGCCATCTATATAGGATTTATTTTATGTCAAATCCATTGTTTACTTGCCATCCCAAGACACCAGACCTTCTGAGATCACAGTTCATAAATATAGATAGATTAAGCTTACCTTATGAATGAAAAAGTGGAATAACCTTCACAGGCTTAGCTCGGTTTTCGTCTAAGCATTATGCAATGGTAGTGAAAGGCGTGGAAAAACTATTCGATATTCGAATCAAACATATTCGGCCAAAACCACTATTCGCTTCGAATTCGCTTTGGACTCAAAATCCACTATTCGCACGAGCCAAAACACTACCCAACATTTTTCTTTTTTTTTTCTTTCTTGCACAGTCACATATTTGCTGAGAAAAGTGAGCGAAGTAAAGTTGAAACTACTGGATCAGCACGAGACTCGGGGACGTCGCAGTGTGTGGGAACCGCGAGTAGTTGACTATGCGCTCATGCTTTCTTTAGCTCAGTGTGTGTTTGCTGTTTTAGCGGTCATTAAATGAAATTTTATGTAGGGTATTTTATTATTTTTAGTTATTGTCGTGTGTCTTAGATGGGGTGGCCTAAAACTTCTCATCACTCCACGTGACCAAAAGAAAGGGAACAAGGGCAGCTCCAAACATCGAATTCTCGATTGGCGGTTTTCGGGCTGAAGAAAGCCAAATTCCGACCCGCACATATTTTTTTCTGGGTAGTTGGGCGCTCGTAAATTCGGTTTCAGTAACAATCTCTGCAGGCGCGTGGTGTACCTTGTCGGCGTCCGTTCAAGGAAGGACTGGGAATTGCCGTGTATCCCACAGCTGCACAAGACCCCCGAGAATGCGGAGGACGAGAGCGAGGAGGACAGCCTGGTGATGCCCCACTGCAGCCAGGTGAAGCTCATCTCGACCTGCAACTGCGGCCGGCAGCAGAGCACCCGCGACGACCCCTTCATCCTCAAGGCAGGTCCCGCGCCCGCACCTTGCCACTTGGCAACCGCTCAGTTGGATATAGGAGGTTGCAACGGGGTCGTGTGCTTCATCGACAATCTGTGTTGCCTTCAGAGGGTGAGCGATTGCTGTAAAAGAAGTGTACGACCAGATCGCTGACAGAATTCCGGAGCAATCCGGCCCCTGACGTCCGTTATGCGTATATGGTTCGTCAGGGGCAGTGGCTTGCAAGCGAACCATGCATTCATTTTTGCTTAGTGATTGAAGAAACGTTCTGCTGCCTGGCGTTATTTGCTGCAGTTTACAATTATACTTGACTCTTTTGGAAAGGACTGCTCTCTCCGTATCGTTTCTTGTTAGTGGTGCCCCCCCTCCCCCTTTTGTCTGTGGCTCTAACCCTGTGCCACTGTGGCCACCCCTGATTTAGAGCATGAAATTGCGTGCACAGTTTTTGCTCGAGCTTTTACCTTTGCTGAAAATGTTTGCGAGTAGAAGGCATGGATACAGTAAACGGTGGTCTCTCTGGTGATTTGCGAGCGAGCAAGCGGAGAGGTTCGTAATCAATTCTGGTCGTTTTCCGTCACCCAGACAAGCGCCGTCGTTAACGTGTTTTCCAGCTTTTCTTGACAAATTGTTGTTTTTGCTCCTTGTTTGGAGATTCAACTGTTCCAATCGTGATTTGTACTCGTTTGCAGGCAGCCAACTACAACTTCTACCTGATGCTGAGTGCAGAGTGCTGTGGGGTGCTGGAGCGCATCAACTTCCCTGTCTTTGAGCCCAGCAGTGCTGAGCTGGAGCCCTGTGCTTCGGCCTGTGCCCCTCCGGAGCACTTTGAGCTCGAGCCCAGGTCGCGGAGCCGTGCCAAGAGTCTCACACGCAGCCAGACCAGGAGCGACTCGGGCACACGAAGCCCGCTGTCGGACTCCGAGTCGGACTTCAGCTCGGAGTCGCCGGAGAGCAGTGATGCCTCAGGTTGGCATTCCACAACCCATGTCCAGCAAACTGCTCCTATGCAGAAACATCCAGAGAAACACTGGCAAATGGGGGTTGCGGGAGCATAACCATCTGCAAAATTAGTTGCGCAACATGTATATCATCAGAGGGATATAGGGGTGAATGAACAAAAATTTACAATATCCTGATAGTATATATCTCATATGCAAGTTTGTGGCAGCCTTTTTGAAAATACAAAAATCAGGTATGTTAATAACTGGGGTGAAGAGGCAGTTCTATTCTATAGATGTTTGACGCACAGAGGAGGCTCGAACTCTAGATGTTCACTGCTGTATATGAACTTTGTATGTGGGATCAAAATAAGCTTGATAGAGAAATTATTTGCTGATGAAGAAGTACCTTATGGTTGAAGTACTTCTTTGTAAGTTATTGAAAAAGATATTTCGACAGGGCTTCAAGTTTGTAAAACTAAAATAACATTTACACGTGCTGATCTGCTTGGAACAGGCTACTATGATAGCGGGCATTTTGATTGGCATGATGATGAGGCTGTCTTCATTGTTATGTGGAAATTGTTTACTTTAGATTCCAATGTTTAATTCCATTAAGTTGTTGAAAATGACGACTTGGGGAGAGTAATTCTTTCTTTGCTGAAACTAGTAGCCTGTAACTTCACGAAAGTTGTAAAGCAGTAGTCGAGAGAGAGCTCTGAAGCACATAAACCAGCCGATAGCATTTAGACTTTGCTGATGCAGCTCATAATGTGTGAATGAGTATGAAATTTGGAAGTATAAAATGCAATGCAAGAGCTACTTGAAGAAAGCCTTTTAGATGTTTGTTTTATAGGAATCTGAGCGACCTGATTTAGCTGCATCAAGGTTTTGACTGAGCGAGAGATTTTCTGAATGCCTGAAAAGATTTGAAGCTATCTTCATGAGAGTGCATTGACAGTCAACGAAATACCTCTTTTATAGACTCAAGATCATCAGACATTGGTGACAGTGAAAAGAGCATTTCTCTCTCAGAAGCGAGGACACAGCACACTGAAGACCCAGACGACGATGGTGAGAGTCAATGCTGCTACCTCGAAACTAAGAAGCAAGCCAGATTGAAAATGGAGTAGGTTTGCACATTAATTTACCTGAGCCACACTGCGTTCATTTTACTGATGTGCTCTCTCAGAGCCATTTTACTCTTGTTGCAACAATGGCAGGCAATGATTCTAAAGTAGTTGTACATTGTGTTAAATACACAATAGTGACTTTTAGCTTACCCATACATACTGCCGCGCACGCAGCTGGCCAAGTAGGCAGTGCGCGTGTGGCCTAACGGTTTATCGTCCCTGCCTCCCACGCGAAAAGCCAAGGTTTGATTCCTGGGAGCGACGTGTCTTTTGTTTATCCCTGCAATTTAGTGTTCTGGTAAATTCGAGAGTTATGGTGCTTGTTCGAGGTGCGAATGTTCTGCGCGTCGAACCTTCTGCGCCGATTATTCCAGAAGCCCACGCGTGTACATAAGGGGCTTCGCGTAGCGAGCCAGAGTCAGTTTCGCCTCAGCGTTCGACTCTGCTGTCACGCCGACTTCGACGCCCGCGACGCTCTGCTTTCTTCTGTTCCTTTTTTATTTTTTTGCGCAAGTTCGCCCCATTAAACCTTTCAGTTTCCCCAGTTATTCTTTGTTTCACCTTGTCATTTGTGACAATACATTATTAGTATTCCGATATACACCAAGTTTGATAGGAAGCAAGTAATATAAAAGGGCAAGGAATAAATATCCTTCCGCACCATTTCATAAGGCCATCTAAGGGTAAAAATACTGTTGATATCTTTTGCGTGCCTAACTCGAGTACTGATATTGGAGCTTGTCATCTGATGTGCAGTGGGCTTAAAGTAGTCATGCAGCCATGGAGTCTGTTGCTACATTATAATTCCCTTATTTTGTTATGTTTTGTTTCTACGTGCATTAATTTGAAATCTGGAATTCATCCAGACACCGGAATCGACATTGTTGCTTATAGGTTTTGTAGCATCATGTTCGAGTAATGAGACAGACAAATGCCAAAGACGTTTAACACCGACATTGAGCTCCTGAAATTGCCCAATCCCATTTATAAACTTCCAATTAAAAAAAGATTTGCCGACTTTCCTCTCTAGAGGTGCTGTTGTTTCGAGACTGCAAAACGTTGCCATCTAGGGATACCTATGAATGTAAATATAAAAGCTTTGCCATATCGTTTTCATGATTCGAAAATTCCCCTCAAAACTGTGACCTGGCTCCATTTGACTGCAACACTCTTATGCGAGTAATGACGATTGATCTTTAATAGTCCCTTTTCAAAAGTCCAAGGAGCAACGCCGGCAGCCACCATATTTTAGTTATCGCTTCCTGTGCGATGCGTTTGCTTGGATTTGAGTTCCTGCCGAGTGCCCACGTGGCGCTCATATTCAAAACATGCTCAGGGTGCCGGCCCGAACAACGGCAGACTAGGGGAATGGGCGCTGCAGCCACTAGATGGCGCACACTTTTGCAGAGGGGCAGACTTACCAATAGGCAGACTAAGCAGCTGCCTAGGGTGTCAGAATTTTGGGAATTGCCAGTTTGTGGCCGCCCCTAAATTAATGGGCTCATTTTTAGAGCGCAGCTCTTAGGGGCCCGTTTCCAGCCTGAGCGGCGTCGGTGTCGCCGTCGGCGTAACCGGGCGGTGTCACGTGCCCCCCCCCCCCCCGAGGTCACGTGACCCCCCAAGGTCACGTGACTTCCCAAGGTCACGTGACCCCCCCGGGGTCACGTGACTACCCGCAGGTGACGTGACCCCCCTCAGTACCCTTCTCTACTCCTCCTCAAGAGCTGCACTCCAATTCGGCGTTACAGGGATTTGTAAACGGCTTTCATTTTTTTTTTAATCTAGCTCCGAATTTAGCTACTTTGGGAATTCTAGCTCCAAATCTAGCTACTCTTAAAGGGGCGGTGCAATGATTTTAACACTGAACGAATGCGCAGCTTGTATTTTTTATATTGTTTACTTCGGCATAAGTAAGAGAAAAAGTGCCACCATACCCCAAAATACCTCTATTTCGCTGCGTAATCGTAAAATAAAAAACGCTTTTTTTCCCAACCTGCGGCCACATGGTGGCCGCAAATGGAACCTGTGGTGTGACGTCATTCGGAGTGGTTTTTGTAAGTGATAGTGTTAGGCGATTGTAAGCTTGATTTAAGGTTAAGTTTAAAAAATCTTGTTGTTTAGGCATGCAGAGACGCTTCAAAAGCCTAATATTGCCGCTAAAAGGGTATGAATTATTTGTGGCGCCATCTACCGCAAGTCAACAAAACCTGCCGTCGCCGTCATTCGTCGACGCCCGAGGCGCCTACGGCGGCTACACGAGCAACCCGGACGTTTCGTCTTTCCCTCGCTCGACGGAGTGCGTTGGTCGTGGTCCGTAGTATCGTGGTATCGTTATTATTCCTGGTGTCTCGACCTCGACTTCGACTTCGACTGCCCGCCGCGTCGCAAGCATCTTGCGCTCGTCGTCGCTCAGGCTGTCCGCCCATGCCGCCATGTTGGTCGGGAATCGGCGGGAGAGCAGCGAGCCTGGCGAGCCGGCGAGCGCTGGGGAAACGGAAGCCAGAAGAACCCAACCGGAAACCAACGCCACTCCGAATGACTTCAGAGGCGAAGCTGGTGCCGCTTCAATGTTGAGTTGAGGGGTGCCAGAGATACCAATTTCTTTTATTTTTTTTAATGAAAACTGGGGCAAGCAGGAAAGAATAGTTTTCGGTCCTTCGTTTATATGTGGCCGGGATCAACTCCCGCAATTAATTAGCCAAAGTCCGCAAATTGTTGCACCGCCCCTTTAATAATTTTAACTACAAACATAGCTACTTTCCCCAATCCCCGCTCCCCATGGTCACCGACCATGGGGGGCGGCACTATTAAAGGCTGCTTAGGGTGGCAAAACGTTAACTCTGCCCTTGACCATGAGGTACTACATTAGGCTTCCAAGTATGAGTAAACTGTTGTTGCATACAGCCCGTCGGCCGTAACCCTTTAGCTCAAGGCCCGTCTCCCAAGGGTCCTTGTCTAGCCCGGTTTTGCAACGCCACCCGTCTGCCACTGCAGACGCGACCAAGGCGTCCCTGGTGCCTTCCAACACGGAGTACCTACCCGGCATGCTGCACTCGCTGAGTCCTGCCGGCCTGCTCCCGTGCTACAGCGCCTGGTCCCTGGTCTGCCTGGGACCCTCTAGCCTCTACTCGCACAACATCGGTGAGTCCCCCTTTCATTCTAGAGGTGTCGACTGGATGAGAACGGTAGGGGGTCTCTTTCGGACGCTAGGCCGTGCAACGTGATTGTTGCTTTCCGAGTCCTGACATGCTTTGGCTGTGTATACACGCGCAAAGCTCGCAGGATTCCAAAGCGTTATCGAAGGTAGGCAGATTCCACTCGAGGTGGACAACTGAAAGACCTCACCGCTGTTCTCATTCCGTCATTGACTATTGCATACTACAGTGGGCCCCCCAAAAATATTTACGCACTAAAATGGCCCGCAAAGATGGCAACTCGACTCTGTAACTTCTTTTGAATGGGTCTTTTACTGGTGCAATTTAAGCGTTAAATTGTGAACTCTGAGTACAAAAGAAAAAAAAAAAAAGAAGAAAAGATGTTTTCAGTGGGAGAGCAGCGGTTGTCGGGAAGAGATGGGACCAGTGGCATCACTACGTTGGGGGTGGGGGGGGAAAATTGACTTGGGTGCAGCACTCGTGGGGGGGTGCAGCTGGGCAGTGAAAGAAAGTGGGGTGGGGGGAGTGTCGTGACCCTCCCCCCCCAGTCTCTCGTTTCAAGCTTCGTTGCTTGAAACAAAAGCGGGGGGGGGGTTCGGTTCGCGTCAGGCTATTACACTGGGTGCCGCTGACCCTGCTGCATGAGTGGTGCCTAATGGCACCACTCATGGCAACTTCCGCTCCAGCACATGCTTCCACGAAAAGATGCATGTGATAATTAAATTGTCAGTGTGAGTATTCGCTAAGTTTATGAAACCTAAATTTATTAGAACTTGTAAAATCAGCAGGGGAGGCGATTAAGCCCAGGGTACCCAGGCTCTGAAGTGCAACTTTAATTATCTTTATCATTTATTTGAGGAATAGCTATATAGACAAAAAACTGATTGCATACTGCAACATATTTTTTTGCTAAGTATTGTTAAAAAGCATTGTTAAGTCAAAAATGCTTAATTTTGTAACGAGCACATTGATACATTACTCTAGTCTTTGACGCCCTAAGAGACTCTCAGGCACCTTACCATCACTGCGCAGCCAATGAGCTTGTAGCATTAGCCGATAAGGATGCAGGAGGATGAATTGCAAAGCGAGAAGCGTTAACATAGTAAGCCACGGCCTGCGTTTCTTAGGCTGACGGTGAGTACAGTCACTGATTAAAAAATAAATAAAACGCAGAAAAAACAAAAACATAAGAGTAGTTTTGTTTGTATTTCGTGAAGGCATAATGCCATGGTTGCCGGGTCTGCCTCGTTTCCGTTTGGTTGTTCAAAGCAATATTGGCGGACACTCGTATCTCCTTCCCAGGAATCCAGGACCAGCCAGGCTTTCTGGCTGGCACCAACTTCCTCCTGCCCTGGGATGTGGCAGTGAAGTTTGACAAGGAGCGCTGGCCTTCACTCTGGGAAGGCAAGAGGGCACAGACATGGAAGGGCAAGAAGAACGGCAAAGGTAGGATGTCTGGGATAAAGTAGGGAAGTTGGAAATGCGCTCGTGCTTGATATGTCCTTTTTCACTCGGCGTGTTTTCAAAAGCAGCTGCTGCAATGGGGCTTTTTAGACAGAAAGGAGTGATTCTTTCACACCATTTTTGTTGCCTCGTACGGTGCTTCTGAGCACACCTAAACAGTTGGTCAATCGTTTGGGGAAATTAAACAGTCTGCCGTACAATGAATGTTGGTTGCGATTTTAGAATGACCAAAAAGTTAATTTTGGAGCAGTAAACAAATACAGTATAGACCACTTATAACGTAACCGCTTATAGTGCAGGACCGGGTACAACGCGGCTTTTTTAAACCACCGGTTCGCCTCCCATAGAACTCTATGTATTCACATACCGCTTAAAATGCAGGCGCGCGAAGGGAAATACCGGTTATAGTGCGGTTTCTGGAACAGCCCACCGGCCCCGCTGACTGACCGGCGCAGCGAGCACGCTTCCCTGTGCGACTCTAGATAACGGCGCCAACTGCGCTAGCCGCACGCGGCACTCGCGGGGGCAAGGCTGGCAAGGAGGTTGCTCGAAGAAGCAAAGAGAGCGGCGAAGACGAATGACTGCGCGCGAGTTACAACGCAGCGAGGTAGCAAGGTGCGACCTAGAGCACTATATAGCTCCTACGGAGCAGAGTAACGCAATCCTTTGAACCCCGTGTTTTGCCGACAACACGGCCGACAGAGCGGCTCGGCGCGAGTCACGTGGTACTCGGGGTTCCAGGAGGCGGCCCGCCCTATGGGAGAATACATGGAGATCGACACAACACGGCTGATTAAAAAATGAACGGCGAGTTCACACTTTTCAAAACTAGTCTGTCGTGAAGTTAGTAAAGCACTAAACACTTTATCAAAGTTTTAACGATATCGGATGCGTGTGCAAATTTCGAGAAGGCAATTTCCAAGGCAATGGCGTTCGAAGCAGACGATTTTTGCTCGCAGCGGAGATGGGCTTTTCGGGTTGGCCGGAGCGGGTCACGTGAATGGTGTGACGTCGCCGTGTCGTCTGCTGCATGATGCCGCTCAGGCAATTTTTAAAAAAAAGTCAGGTCCTTGCGGGGCACAAAACTTAGCGCAAATTATTCTAAAGTGTTCCATTATTATGTCAAAAATGATTGCGATTCCGTACATTCCCACAATACTGGAGAAACAACGATTTTCTCACGTTCTCCATGCATTTCTGACCGCAGTTGGAACCTCCGGGCGTTCGCCGCTAGTCGCCGAGAGGCGGCGTTCTAGATTGCGCTACTCCACGGCTCTGCGCTACTCTGCTCCGAAGGAGCTATATAGTGCTCTAGTGCGACCGACAAACGCACGCGCGTGCTCAACTCCGAAAGCCCTCCATCGAGCCACTCCCAAGCCTTTCACCCTTTCGATTTCACCCTCTCGCTGTAGTGACGCAACACCAATTTCCTTTCTTGCCCCGCGCACGCGCGCCGAACGGAGGCTGGATAGCTGGATGGTTTCAGTTTCGCTTCTTGCAGAGTGCAAACTTGCACCACGTCGTCTGCTTGGACCGCGTGTGGATCGCCTCAAGCATATCGTGCGGAAATCGACCGTCCATCCCGATCTCTCCGTCTCCCAAGCCCAGGATGGCCAAGAAACGACAAGCCCTGTCTCTCGAAACTAAACAGAGCATCGTCAAAGATGTCGAAAGTGGCATGAGAAAAGCTTCCGTCGCGGCCAAGTACAACGTCGCTGACACGACGGTTTCTGCTGTCTGGAAGAACCGGGAGCAGGTACGGAAGCAGCTACAGCAAGATTCTGCGTCGCTCTCAAGAAAGAGGATTCGTACGTCAAAGTATGAGGACGTCGACGAAGCCTTGTTTAGGTGGTTTCGCGAAGTGCGAGCCAAAAACGTCCCAGTGAGTGGCCCGATGCTACAAGCGAAAGCGAAGTCTTTTGGACATTTGTTCGAACACGAAGGCTTCAACCCCCTCAACGGATGGATCCAGCGGTTTAAAGATCGCCACGGGATCAGCTGCAAAGTTATCTCGGGCGAAAGTGGGGAAGTCGACGACGCCAGCATCCAGGCGTGGTTTCGCAGGTATTGATGTCGCTGGCCTGTAATAAGGCGGAGCCTCCGGGGCAATAACGGGGGCGCGCGTTAACCCATCCGCCGCGCTGCGCTTTACGCCGCTTCGCGGCGACAGTCTGAGGCGGCTCATTACAAAAAATGTGAACCCACATGTGTGTGTGTATTGGCCCACACGTAAACGCCGCTTCGCGGCACCCAAGTATTCGCTAAAGTATCATTCGGTGAACCGCCCCCTCAGGAGGCTCCGCCTTATTACAGGCCAGCGACATCAACACCGTTTCGCATTCATCTCGAGACGATGCTTTCCGCGTACACGGACAAAGACATCTATAATGCTGATGAAGCTGGGCTGTGCTACAACATGCTTCCCGATCGCACTCTTGCGATGAGAGGTGAACCCTGTTCCGGCCGCAAAGTCTCAAAGGAACGTGTCACGGTTTTGTTTTGTGCAAACATGGACGGCTCCGACAAGCGACGCTTGTTTATCATCGGGAAATACAAACGACCCCGTTGCTTCAAGAAGCGAGAATGTCTGCCTGTGGTGTACACAGCAAATGGAAAGGCTTGGATGACCCAAGAGTTCTTTGCTAGTTGGCTGAAAAGTTACGATGAGGCCATGGTCGCAGAAAAACGGCGTATCGTCCTTATTCTGGACAACTGCAGCGTTCACAATGTGCAGCCACAATTAAGCGCAGTCAGTTTGAAGTTCCTGCCGGCAAACACCACTGCTAAAAGCCAGCCTCTCGATCAGGGCGTCATCGCTACAGTCAAGGCACTCTACAAGAAGCGCATGTGCGAAAGGGTCGTCTTGAAGTTGCAACGAGATGAACCCCTTAAGGTGGACTTGAGGGGCGCCATCGACATGATCACAGCGTCGTGGTGGCAAGTAAATGCCACAACCATCCAGAAGTGTTTTCGCAACGCAGGGTTTGTGCGCGATGCCGGGAATTCGGAGGACGCCGATCTGCGCAGTGATGCGATCGACGAGGCGATCGGAGCGAACGACGTGTGGTCCGACCTTGTGGAAAACCGCTTTGTTCCTGCAAACGACACGTTCCAAAACTATGTAGATGAGGATGACGACGACTCTCCTATCCGTGAGGAAGCAACCACCGATGAGGCTATTGTTGCAGCGGTGCGAGGTTCTGGGGCGAGTCCACCCGAAGACGAGCCGGACGACGACGAGGAGAGCACGCCGGAAGTTTCAAGTAAAGACGCACTGGAATTCTTACAGAAACTGAAGGTTCACTGTGAGCAGAACTCCTTCAGTGATGAGGTGTTAAAGTGCCTTAGCGTTGTGGAAGACCAGGTCGTCCGCAACGCCGTTAAAAGGCTGCGCCAGGCAAAACTCACCAATTTTTTTGAAAATGTGTGACACTTGAGAGAGGTGTACTAGTTTGGCGATATAAGGATCGACTTTCCTCAGACTACGCTTTATTTTTCATTTAACATAAAATAAATTGTTTTACAAAGGTAAGTTGTCTCATGGCATGTATTTTGGCCTGAAAAATTGATGTTTTGGTAATAGCGCGGTACCGCTTATAGTGCGGATTTTCGCGACTCCCGCGACATACGTTATATGCGGTCTACACTGTACTATCTTGGAGCACAAGCATGGAATAGTACTTTGTTCTCCTCTGTTCCACTGCAAATATTCCATGTCTTTAGATGCACATGCTAGCCTTTGCACTCCGTCTTGGGAGTGGGAGTGCAAAGGCCAGCGTGTGAAAATCCAAAACATTTGTTTGCTGCTCCAAAATTAACTTTTAGTCATTCTAAAGTGACATGGACCATTCACCTCATTGTCAGTTTATCATCAGTCTTTTCACTTGTGAAACCTACCTGCTGCTCCACCTGGTTCATTTTTTGTGGTGCCATCATTGTATGGGAATCCCCCTGAAGTTGACAAGGAAACAAAAATCTGGAATTTGTGAATTTGAAAGTAGAGGGACATTTCATATTTCATCGCCACAGCCCGGAGAACATGGAGCGAAAGCTCGCGCTGGTAGAACCCGGGGCTCCCGGGGTAAATTTTCATTACTGCCCACTTTGATCTGAACGAGCATCACAACGGTGCGCGCTTGGGCATCCCTACCCCAGGCAGAGACATTGGATGCCCATAGGGACCGTCTAACTTCCTGCCGGCTAAGCTAATAGACGACATAACTGCACATGCGTCATTCAATCTCTTTCAGGGGACGGCCTCCAGTTCACGGTGAAAGTGTTCATCGGCGTCGAGTATGAGTGCCCGAGGGGTCACCGCTTCATGTGCGCGGCTCCTGACAGGATGCTGCGTTCCACCAGCACCGGACTAGTCAAGGTCTGTCTGAGACACTCTGCTCGTTCCCTCTTATCGGAAGGTTGCATTTTCGTCTTTGACGTGCATAGTAATTTTCTAGATATTTGTATCGATGACTTTGTTACGCTGCAAGGCTCTGCCTTCTCTGTCATTGCAGGACAATGCCAACAAGATTGCCAACAGTCATATGCCCCTCTATTTTCCCTGCCCGTGCCGGTAAGTGGACAACTAAATTTTCGACGTGAGAGTATGTTGATCCTACTAGACATGTTCCAATATTCAATTGTTTCGGATACCAGTAGGCAGTCAAATCGGGTGCAGGTGCATAATTTGAGAATGCTCGTGCCAACAAGTAAAGTAAAGTTTATGTACTAGTTTACCCTTACCAACTTTTCTTTTATTATAAAATATTAGTTTTAAGAAACATTTATTGAATTTTATTTACTGTGTTGTTTCTTTTCGTTGAATGACATGCGATTGACAGGGTCAATGGAACATTCTTCAGTGTGCATGGGATTGACTGTTACCATCTTTTGGGGTGTAGAGCAGCCACACATTGAATGTGCTTGATTGAGTGCATTGCGTTTCCTCGTAACCGCACAACTCTCACGCACACTGGAATACTTCAGACTTGCATATAACTACACCGAGGGTTTTGAAGGGTATTGGCTAGATCAAACCTGCTCTCAGTCTACGAGAAACGGTTGCTTATATCTAGGATTCCCCGTTTTCAGTATAAATACCAACAAACCCCGATAAATAACCCCCGAAAGGGTTTTCTCGGAAACCAGGGAAAACCGAGGAACCCCGAATGAAAGCTGCCCTCGAATAGGGAAATCCCAGTTTGTGGAGAAAGATATCTGCAGCATTGTTTTTGTGATCCGGAACTCAACCCTTACTATCTGTCCTCGAGGTTACTTTTTTCTTTGGGAACCATGTCCCCTCCCGTGTCGTTTATGCTGGGACGACGTCTTTCGAGTACTTGGGACGGGGGCACATGTTCCACGAACCCTGGAAGGGGTCACAAATTCATAGACGTGCGGTTGTTTTATGACGCTAGCCTTGACAAACCCCGATTTCTTACCCGGTGCCGTAAATAAACACACAAAAAGGCGGATTCTCGTAAAAATAATAAACCCCAAAGATACGGAACCCTACTTATAACATTGCCAGAACTATTTCGAGCCCATGGTAAAAGAGTGATCGGTAAAAATGACAAAAAATATACATACGCAGGTCGGAAATGTTCCAGGACCACCCGACAGATGGCAGCAGTACGTTAAGCGATTACGAGGGAATGCAGCACCCTCTAGCATGCAAATGTGCATACTAGCCTTTACAAGGCTATAGATGCCTCATAGTATGGTGCCTGGAACGCGTCTTAGACCATTCTGTTTACCGTCACATCCTGCCCACGCATTGAGAGTCATTCCAAAGTTGCAACCAAGTGTGTTGTAGTAGCCGGCACGACACGCCATCAGATTTCGCGATCCGAGCGGTCGGTCATAGAAATACTAACCAGAAAGGCGAGTGTCGCCATGGCGTCCCATCTCATGTCGGCTTTGGTTTTCGTCGGCCGTCCGGCCGCAGGGCGACCCACGGCAGAACAAGTGTCTGCCGCATCCGTCTCCTCCACCTTGACACATATTTGTGGCGTCATCGGACGGAAATCGAGAGACCACTTTTGAGGACGCAGAAACGCGCCAGTCAGAGACGCATTCTAGGCACTGCGCTCGTAACGACCCCTCAAAGAAAGGTGCGAACGATGGGACGGCTGGCTGGCTGCCGTGTGCAGGTCCGTGAAGCCCCAGGTGGCCCAGCTGATGCGCATCCACGTGGTGACCCCCAAGGCCCCCGTGCATGTGACCCTGCAGCCCAAGGTGCAGCCGGCCCCCCACCCTGCACCCACCTTCTTCCCGGGGAACAAGGAGCCCGTCCGACTCTCCCAGTCTGCCTACTGGGTGCTCAGGCTGCCGTATCCTTGCGCGTGCCCTTTCTCTCCATTTGCGACGGCGGTGCGATGTAATAGACTACTTTCATAGATCCCTGCATGCAACACTGCGTGCGTTGCACTCTGGGAACTAATTGGTCAGGGAGGAGTGTGGCATGGTTTTGATTTTGATCGATACGTAGACATTATCTCATGTTCAGTACATGAGACGTTATCTCATGTACTGACCTGCAGCCAGTCTTGGGCAGTAGCTACCCTAGTTACTAGTAACATGTTACCGGTAACTAGTTTCTTTTTTCAGTAACTTGTAACTGTAACTCGTTAGTGCTTAGTGAAAATAACTTGTAACTGTAACAGGGATACTATTTTTCAAAAGTGACTGTAAAGAGTAAAGTCGTTACAGTTACTTCTCAAATTTATGTGCAAAAATATTGCAAACACAACCACCAAATTGTCTCGCAACTCATGACAGAGTCCCAAGTCCTGATACAGGAAGGGCACAGCAAAAACTGCTGCAGAAACCGTCTGGAACACGAGGAAAGAAAATAAAAAAAAAACTTTCAGCCTTTCCAGTCTGGTGAAGAAGGAAGACCAGCAAAGCTGTACTATGGTGGGAATGAAGTTATGGCCGGCCACAAGTTGGCAAGCCAGAGTGGAAAGGCTGGAAAGGTTGCTGCCATCTGTGAGCGACGGCGACAACCAGACAACCAGCAAGCCGGTTGTCTGGTTGCCGCCGTCGCTCATAGATGGCGGTAGCTCTCAGAAGTTTTGTGTAGACGTTTGTTTGCCTTCAGACACGATACTGGGGAAACTAGCCCTTAACAGCTCCGCTGTAAAAAGGCCCGATGTACACCTAAGCACTTCTTATGAGTTGTGAATGCCAAAGCATGCACGCTGCTCTTCCGCTCCCTTTCGTCTGCGGCGTACTTGCGTCGATGGTCGAGCGCGTGTTGTTCTTGGTGCGCTGACCTTGGGCGTGGAGCGATGGAGCCGCTGCCTCGCGGACACACAGCGCCATGGGGTGGTGGTCGTTGAAACTGATGTGCCTATCGGAGTATCGTCGATGCGTGCCAGCCAGTGGGAGCGAAGCCGAAATTCATCAGCTTTACTCCGGTCCTTTGGGATCGGGGAAACTAGGTGCCGTTTGGCTAGGCTTTTCGCGTTGTTTCATAGCTGGGAGCTGGCTTCAGTTGGAGAAAGGATTTAAGGTGCCGTTTGGTGCGACTTCAAAGCTGATGATGTCGGCTCTCTCCATGGGACAGTTAATGCTTTTACATTAAAAATAAACTAAATATTAGATGGGCCCGTCTTGGCCCATCTAATCCCTATCCCCCCAACTGGAAGGATAGGGACGTACATCACCCACAGCTAGTGGTATAGCCAGAAAATATTTTCGGGGGGTGTTTCAAGGGGCTGGTGCAATCACACACACAATAAAAAAAAAAAAAAAAAATAATATATATATATATATATATATATATATATATATATATATATATATAATCAAGTTTTGGGGGGGTGTTCTGACACCTAAGCACCCCCCCTGGCTACGCACCTGCCCGCAGCGCACGCAGATGTAACAAAGCACAGCATCTTTAAGGTGTTTTTCGTTTCTTCGTTTGGTGGAGGGAGCGAGTGCCTTTCGCAGAGGAGTTTTTAGTAATTGTTGCACCAAATGCCCACAGGCTTATGGCATAACTGATTTTCTGAACCTCGTATTTTTGCTGCCAAGCATACGTTTCCTTCCCCTCTAATTTGAATCGTCCAACTTCCAGATGCACTCTTGCAGGGTCTTGACCTTAAACCCAATTGCTCTCCCTTCCGTTTCTTTTTTTTTTTTGCATCCCAATTATTGGTTTTGTTTTTCGTCACCTGTTTGTTGTCTCCCTTTTCTCTGCTTTTCGGGTTCCATCACTTGAGAAAGAGTACTCGCTCGAAACGTCTGTGTCGTTCTGCTTGTTTGTTTTTCTTCTTGAAATTGAAAGACCGTCCTAAGCCCCGGGGCGTTATAGATATTCATGTCGGGGGCTTTCCGGGTGGTTTCTTCTAGTTGAGGTGGTGAGATGGAAGAGCGCAAACGTGTCCGACCTGGTTAGGAAGTGGCGGAGAAAAGATTGCAAGAACCGTTTAGAATTCTACACACAATGGTTGTTTGCACCTCGATCAGTGCTCCTTTGCACCGCTGCCATATTCAGCGGGTATGACGGAGGAATGTTGCCGCAACATTGCTCTCCATGTTTTCAAGAGAAGCTGTGTGTTTCATGAAAGATTGTTGTGTGCACGCAGTGGAAAACGATTAAACCGACAAGTGGATTGGAGTGGCATAAGAACACATCTAGATTGCAAGATATATAATATTATTATTGACTTTCACTTGCATGTTTTTTTTTACTCCTTCCACCCCATTTTACCTCACCAAAAAAATCCGGAATTAGAATTCATTGATTGTAAACTTGCGCCTTGATTGGATATAGTACCCGAGATCTAGACGCGTATACCTTAGTGTATACCTTATGGAGGTCGCGCTTATTTTGAAGTTCTTCGTGGATAATCAGCAGGTATCTGCTTGATTAAAATTCTGAAAAAACTAAAGTCGCTTGTAATTTTGCCAATAAAGAATCTATATAAATACTTCATCACATAGTGGATTTACCCCAACACTGCCTTAAATTATGATCTTCAGGGAGCTATTCATGGTAAAATTTAAATAGGAAGAACCAAACATGTTAATATTGATTATTTCTTAAAAAATCAGATTCACTACCGTGAAACAACACAATGTCTTATGAAAAATTCATGCTAATTTAAAGGCCCATTAAAAGGTTCATTTTGAATGTTTTCTAATATTTTTTGTGTAGTAACGATGAAGTAACGGTGTTCCCTTAGCGAAGTAACTGTAACCGTAACAAGTTACTCTTTCAATTTTGTAATTAACTGTAGCAGGGTTACTTTTTTCTTCCATGAGTAACTGTAACTGTAACACTGTTACATTGTAGCAGTAACGTGCCCATGACTGCCCACAGCACTGCACAAAGTGAAGTCATTACCCGCTTGCATTCTACAAATTCAATATCGCATATGCACATGAAGTTATCCTGCCAATCATATAGGCACATTCGCACATAGAAGCCATTTTTTAGAAAGCAACAGTTGAACACATGCGTGAAGAATGTCGCACCGTTCACCGGACGCCTGTATACGGGGGTGAACCCTCTATGCAATGCGCTAAACAAACTAAAGGATTCAAAGTGCATGTGGCGCTTGCTAATGATCATAACATTTGTTATGTGTTTGCTTTCTTCCGGACTGAGTATGCCGAGATAATATCAGACACACTGTTAGACAAAGATCTTGGGCATCGGTAAAATCTCTTCCAGAAAGGCTTAGCGAAGAAGTGGGGACGCTGGTTAGGATCCGTCGTAGCTAGCCGATCTCGGTGTTTACGAAAACTTAATCTTCAGTCAGCATAAAATTTGAGTGGGAGATATACAATGACACGAGGAAGACTTTATAGTAACTTTAGTGTTGTAGTGAGGTTGAATTCATTGCATTTTCTTAAAAGTTAATGTACCAAGGTTGGGCTCAACTCTGAGACTCCTGTGAGGATGCGGCTTGCTTTTCCAATGAAGTAACAAGAGTGGACTTTTGGCAAACAAAATATCTGTAGGGCTCAAAGTGACCAAATTTCAGTCATGGTTCACTGGTACTAGACAGAATTATTGAAATTGAGCTCAAAGATACAGTTGTGGGGTGAGGTGACTAAGTCACTTCCTACTATGTTTGCATACACACGCACAATATCCGGCATTCGAAAACCAAGAAAAGTGCCTTGGTCTTCCTTTCATATCGCTTGAGAAATGAGAGTATTGTGCATTCGTGGGAAGTCAGGTAATTGAAAACGCAAGCAGAGCATTTGGTCACGGCGTGATAGCATGAACTGAAGCTGCTCAATCAGAACCGAAACTGAGTAGTCTACTAGTTCCCAGAGTGCACTGCGTGGCACTTTGCCACAATGGAGTGCTTCGAATTTTGGAAGAAGTCTACTTTACCCAGGTTCGAAATCTGAAAGCACAACTTTCCTGTACCCTGCCAAGCGACGGATTTAATGCCATCACATTGGATATTAAAACACCATACAAACCTCTTACATTTCATTATCCTTTCAAGGTGAGCTCCAGGTTAGGGTGAAGGCTGCTCTCCTTCGCTTGTTTTGGTCCAAGCTTTATCGAGCCGTGAAACCTTGGCACATAACTAACTCCGGGCTCCGTTCAAAGTATGCACGAAGCGTCTAAATGTCCCTGGCGGGTAGTTTATATGTGCTGCGTGGAAACAGAGATTCATGTTCTTTGATTGAATGTCATTTGTTTCTGGCATGTATATGGCGTGTTTATGGCATGTAGAAGCAGGGATCCACTTTCCTCGAATGATGCGCATTTGTTGTTTGTTTCCTTCACTGTCCTGGCAGATTTGTGTATGAAAGCGATGCAGGTCCCTTCTTGCCACCCAAGGATGCGGTCCCGGTAGAATCTGCCCGGCTTCTGAACGGCGTGTACGGCATTGTGGAGCAAGCCCCCATTAGGTGAACCATGTAGATGGCCCCTTGCATGCGAGGTGGGCACAGAGTCCTCCTTGATTCGTTCCTGTACATATGGAGGCACAAAGTCAATGTTGTGGCTTGAGATTCCTCTTCATTAAACAAAGTTGGTGGCTCTCTCACTGTAAGTGTAAATATAAAGTCACGCTACAAATAAAATACTTTTAACGCAACAATGTTATTTATTGAATTTTTTAGGCTCTTGCCTATTTTTGACACGCATGACTTCATTCATTCAGCTGTGGTGACAAAGATGCATAAGTTTTTCTAATGGGCATGAATGGGAGGCAGACACAAAAACAAGCGGGTTTTTCAGACACATTCCCTTTTCATCTATTTTTACTCCTTCCAAGATTTGCTGTTTCAAAATACTACAAGCAAACAGTTTTTTTGTAAATAACTACTAATTTTTGTGAATTTTTCAATTTTAAAAAATATTGTGGAAAAACTGATTACGCAAATAGATCACCAATCTATTCTCTCCTTTTCGCTCCAGTTGAAATGTGGTGATCGCCAGTGTGCAAGTAACCTTCCAACACTTCTGGTTCTAAACTAGACGGCAGGTTTTGCAATATTTGTGAGGTGTGCTACCTACGGGAAAATGGCCGCTTGTATAGCACTGTCAGGCATAATTCAGTCTTATGGCAAAAAAATAATGAGTAAAAATTGAGAAAAAAAATATTCCCGAAACTCGGATCTTGTAAAATATTCATAGGGGAAGTATAGGTTAGAGGTCTGAAAATCACATAAACAGGCAGGTTAAAGGGGTACGGAAACAAAAATTTAGAGCTTATCTCTTTGCCTAATAACGACCCATCAGATAAAAAAACCTCGAAAACAATGATCGTTGGTCCGAAAAGGCAAGAAAAGATATTTTAAGACGAATTAAACAATATACAATTTTCTCCAAGTGGATGCCCCTGAAGCTTTGTTGGAGGTTCCTGATGTCATTGGCCCCGTAAGAGTAGCACTGTGCCACAGGAGTACAGCATACTAGAGACCATTCCACTAAGAGAATGGAGAGACAGATGCTTTCTCTCCTCTCACGCCGGCGTATCGTCTGCTCTGTAGACTGGACAATACCCAACATCCGGCTGGAGTGCAAACACTGTTGAAAATTGCGTCACTTCGGCAATATTGGGCGCAAAAGTGCGGATTTAGATGTGCAAGTTATCGCATGTTGTTAAGTCCGATAAGGAGACTAGCCGGGCACAGTCCTGCAGTCACCTGCCGCACAAGTAAAAGAAAAGTGAATACGACCCTGTAAGCAGTGCGGTCGATCTGTCGTTTCCGGAAAAAGGTAAATGTGGTCCCGGTAGCTTTTTGCAAGATGAGTTCGCACTGATTTAGGACCTTGGCAACTATGTTTGGGAAGTCTAAATTAAAAAAAAACATGAAAGCAGGTTCTTAATAACTATGAAACAACAACCGTACAATGCTTTTTTTCAACAAACAACAAATCTGTTCAGAATTCGTTACCTGATGGCCTTGAATATGAAGACCTTAAAGGACTTGCATTATTGTGGATGTTTCTAGCGGTCTATTTGTAACCAAAATAACTTTTTGTTATGTTTACGTGGTGTAGGTGGTACTTGGGAAGCGACTAATGGGTGCGCAATCAACTTCGATTCACCGCCGAAAACCCAATGATGTGGATGTGCCGGCGGCGTGGTTTGTTGTTTGTTATATATAAAAAATAAAAACAAAGCAGCTAACTTTGACGTGACAGCACTTCTCTGGCTAACAAAATTCTATCACATTTGGCTGAGAACATGTAAGGAAAACCGCTCTGGGTTTTATTGTTTTCAACCCAGGAGTAAGAAAATTTTTATGTGTGCATGGCATTTCACAAAAAACCAAGAAAGGCTTTTTCGAACTCGCTATTGTACAATCGGGATTGGGCTTTCTGCCGATGCAGTAGACAGCGGTTGAGGTAGTGGTACTGCCGGTGGACTTTGTTGCTATTGAAGCAACCGAACGAAGGTACACTAGCTGATCATTTACTGGAATAAATCAGTAGAGCACAACAAACTGATGCTCAAATATCCATAAATGTTCTAGAAATGCGAACCACTTCATAGCTGCAGCAGCGAGTGAGCGTTGGTTGTTCGTTCGGTACAGCCAAAGTGCAGCCCACGGGTATTGCCAATATACCTGGAGGACCGCCTGTTCGTCGTCTGCTGTAGGGATTGGGTGCATGCCCATCCCTCTTTTACCCCGCCGAATTCTTCATAATGCCCAGGTGAAACAAAATGGCGCCGCTCTGAGAGTGCCTAATGGAATGGTCTATAGTTGGTGAGAGGTTAAGAGGTCAGGGGAAGCTCCTCCCGCCTCTTTCCACTTTAGCAGAGTAAATGCTGGAGAGGTGACCTCCTATTCAGCATTTGCTCTGTTAAAGTGGAAAGGGTGGGAGGAGCTTTCCCGGAACTCATAGCCTGTCACCAACTACAGTGTACAGTCGAATCTCATCAATTCAAACTCTCTTAATTCAAACTTGCGAATAGATCAAACTAGCATGCAGGTCCCATCCTATGCGGAGGAAACTCCCGGTAATTCAAACTTTGCTTTATTCAAACAAACTTTCGGTTCCCCTCGACTTTGAATTAACAAGATATGACTGTATATGAACCGGGCCTTAACGCTAGCACAAGAGATCACCAGAGAATGCCACCGTTGAGTAGGCCATGCTGGGCTGCGTGGGCAATCTTCGTAGAACCGTCCCTGCGTTGACGAAGTTGATGGCCGTCCCCTTCGAAAAGATTGTTTGCTTCGTTGGACGAATCAAATGTTCGTCATCATTCTGTGTGTTTACAGTGAGATGCTGTGCTGTTGCACAACAGAGGGTTTAGGCAGCAGCGTGGTGTAGCAACTATTGTGAGATGCCAACGCACTCGTGCTAGTCTGTCATGCCCCAAGCTTGTGCGGCAATCATTTATGTATGTACTAAAGACTTTAATATGAAAGGAGCACAAGGGTGCTAAAGTAATACTGTCGAGGCCGGTTATAACGAAGTCCACAGGAATCGGAAGTCACTTCGCTATATCCGCTATTTCGTTATAACCGACTTCGTTATAATTGGTCCAGACAGTATGTGGACCGAGCAACAGCATGGCTTGACCGAAGAACCGCATGCTTGACTGTGATCTTGTTGCAAGCAAGCTGGCGCAGCCGACTAACGTCGTCGTCGAAGTAATAATAATAATAATAATAAATAATAATAAATTGTTTTATTTTTCTCATGTCCACAAACAACCTCTCGGTTTACAGTGTGGTGCACTAAACATACGTGGAGTAAAACCTCCATGTATGTTTCAAATAATCTTCATGTTGAAGTGTGGATTTTGAGTTAGAAGAAAATACAGGGTTTGGCCGAATATTTTCGATTCGAATATCAAAGTTTTTCCACGCCTTTCACTACCATTGCGTAATGCTTAGACGAAAACCCAGCTAAACTCGTGAACGTTGTTCCACTTATTCATTAATAAGCTAAGTTTATCTATATTTTTGAACTGTGTCTTTATCAGGTCTGATGCCTTATTAATACTTTTCCAAGTGTTTATTGCGGCGGGTTACCCTGTTGAGTGCGCTTCTTACCGAGCACCGATGTAATGAAGAGAGGCAACATCCGCTGAGCTCGCTTTCGCGGGAATTGCTTCTCCGCTGTGCACCGGTGCTCGGAAAGAAGCGCACTCAACGGATCTAACCGACCGCAATGAACACTTCGAAAAATGCGAATAGTGCAGTTCTTCTCGAAGCGAATTTTGAATAGTCTATTATTCGAAACTACTATTTTAAATGACGAATACTGTAAAACCCTTTATTTTCGTGGCCCCTATTTTTCGCGAGTCGGTCACATATGACATAATTGCGACCACTAAATTTCGCGAATTCCAGACGCCTGCATTGAAAATCTTCAGGACCGAAATTTTCGCGCGCCCTTAAATTTCGCGAATTCTTCAATTCGTGAAATTCGCGAAAATTGAGGGCTCGCGAACACTAAGGGTTTTACAGTATTCGCACAACCCTACTGTGAACGCGTTGGCGGCGGCGGTCGAGATGGAGCGGTCACGCTGTCATTTGGTCTTCGCGTACCTCGACACAATGAGGTTGTAACGTGTCGACTCCACCATGTGGCAAAGCTCATATCTACCGTATGCTTGGCTATGCCAGGAACAATGACGTAATCGGTGCACCTGACTTCCCAAGACGCATTGGGCACTCGTCAATGGCTGATTTTGAAGCGCTCGCAAAACTCCGGCATTAAGAAAGAAACATGTAGCCATTCCGCTCAAAATATGCAAATGTGATTATCATTTACAGGTACTATTGATCCTATTCCACTTGTTTCTGAACGTTTTCCATACATTAAAAGTTTCATTTTCTGCACATTTAAAGTTTCATTCCTTACATTTAAAGTAACACTTTAATAATATAAAGTTTCAATTCAGTATTTCTTTAACGCCCAGAACCTATATGGAGAAACGTCAGTGGTACTTAAATAGAAGCCAGCAAATGGAATGGCATCGAACTACAGAAGTTGGTCAGAATAGAAGTAGACTTTCCAACAAACAAAAGCAAAACAAAAAGGTCAGGCTGGGTATTGCTGCTGGCAACAGTGGTGTACTTGTCAGTGAATGGGCTTTCAATTTAAAAATTCCAGGGTAAGAAACTTATGCTCCAACTCATTGTGTGTGTTTTTGTTGCATTATGTTTTAGTCAAAGCAAAATAAAAATGCTTAAAAGGAACTAGGCATTTACAGGGTCTTGAGTGATATTTGGGCATAAAAAAAAGTACAATGAATGGACCACTGGAACTTCTCACAAAGGTGTCTTTAAATTTGCCTTTTTCATACTCAAATGCCATTCAAAAACAAATTTCAGACTCAAATTAAGCCTAAGAAATCCCTTTTTTTTTCTATATGCTCAGGGACATAAATGGCCAAGACTGTCTGATTGATGCTGCCATTCATAGATGGTAACCACACGTGTTCGAACCTGCTGGATGTGATTGCAGGTGTTCATCTCGGAGAAGTTTTCATGTTTTCACTTTACGTTGTGCCATCTGTAAGTAACAGCATCGACCAGATTTTTTAAATATTTTTTTTCTTATTGTGCATAGAAAAAAAGCTCAAGGTACACCTAAGCACTTCTTCTTACGAGTTTAAATGCGCAAGCCGCTCGTCCACTCCCTTTTTCGTCTGCTGCATACTTTTCGTCGCCGGTCAGCGCGCGTGCTCCCCTGGTGACCTTGGACGCTCTATGTTAACGGCCCACTGATGGACACGCAGCGCCATGGAGTGAGCGATTATGGAAACTGATGAGCGCAGCGGCCAATGGGAGCCCCGTCGATGTGTGTCAGCCAATGGAATCAAAGGCGATTGCGGTAACTAGGTGCCGCTTTCGCTCTTCAAACTGATGACGTCAGCTCGCTAAAAAATAACTAAGCCTAAAAACTCTTGTTTTAATGCGAAAGCATTAAAACAAGTTTTTAGGTTTAGTTATTTTTTTTCCTGAAAATTACTATCATGAAATTTGAGTATGACAAATGATCCACCTAAAGACGCATTTGTGAAAAGTTACAATGCATTTCTTTTACTGGCTTATTTATGCAAATTTCTATGCACCCGAATAACGCTCCTGTAATGATGTGCCCTGGGGACATTACCTTTCTTGTCATGCATATAATATAAAGTACAAAAAAGCAAATCATGTTTAGACCAAAAGAAACCAACTGAAAAATTGACCTGTTTTGATCAATTGATAAATTACTACACCATCTTGGTTGCACACTATTCCGAGACACTGAAATGTGGCTACAAGAAGTAATTGTGTCTGAAGAGGCATTTATTGTCCAAAACATCCACTGTTTCAGGTAAAAGAGAAAAGAATCAATAAGAATACAACTGAGACTAAACATGTTGGAGATAAAAGCATATTTTTAAAACCACTGAACGTCAGCACTCCAAAAGACACATATACCTTGTTTTAATAAGTATCGGTGGCAGTGGCGTCACTAGGGTCCGCAGCATGGTCGATGTGACTCCCCTCCCCTCCCCCCCTTTCACTGCCCAGCTGCAACCCCCTGAGCGCTGCACCCAAAGCGATCTGCTTCCCCCCACACACACTTAGTGACGCCACTGATTGGCGCAACAGATGCTGTCAGCCGATTGGGCCAATAGAGTAATTCTAAAAACACAAGGTCACAATGTTCATAATCTTTCTGTGCATCGGCTATCATCGACGAGACCAAACAAGCAGAACGAGCCGCGACCTTGCGCTTTCAGTACATCCATGCTCACATTCTACCCTTTGACTGCACTTGGACTTCTAATGAAACTATATAGGTATAACTCGGGCACCAGTGCAACACCAAGTGTTCAAAGATGTCCAATACTTTTCCAGACGGGGAACGCAAAAATTTATTTGACTGACCAATAAATGAGACGGCTGCCATTGGCATTAATTCAAGGTCAGTCAGCTGGTTGTGAATCCACCTTTGCTTCTTATGCAGTATATACCCATCTAGAGCAGCATTGTCCTTGGGAGGTTAATGTACACTGTCAACACAGGTGAGCCCATGTACACGTGTTTGTAGGTGGTCGACCAGAGTGAAACTCTGATCACTAACATCGGTGAGGCCCGTTTCTGGGTTGTTATTTTCATTCAAATCTCCATCACTCTGCTCGGGCTGGCTGACTCTTTCACAGCTAGTAGGACGTACCAATGTCACTGGATCCTGGGAAACTAGTGCCAAGCACCCCCGTATGGTCACCATCTTGGTTCATGGAATGGGCAGTTTCTCTTTGACCTCGCCATTTTTGGCGAGCCAATCTAAATTCGCTTGCGCCGGGTAGTTTTATACACCAACTCATGTTTACAAGCGAACCGGAGCGCCACTAGCAGCGCACCAGCGGCACCGCGCATTCACAGTGGAGTATGGGGAAGAAGCACCGCATCCCACATCAACAAACCATCGAAATCTGATTTTGTCGGCGCCAGTGCGAGCCCATGTGCTCTTTCTTGCATTGGACTTGTTGATTTTGTCTCCTAACAATGTCTTACTACTTTAGTGGCCTGAAGAAAGTTAACAAAGCTCGTTACACTGCAAATCTTTGGTAAATAATGTGGCGTGCGGCGACTCATTCCGCGTGAACGCCGCAGATTGGACACTTAAGCCTGATTAGCATGAAAAGATTCTGCTTGCTATTTTCAGTCGCGATGACGCTCGGTCTGGAAAAGCGTGGACGGTAGCTGCGAAGCTCGATGTTGATAATGAAGATCGCAAGCGGAATTGGAAGAAGTGAATCGGGCATAACAAGTCGGTGATGTCCACTGGTAACAGTGATCAACATCTCCTTGTATTGTACCGTTTACACTAAGCTTACTCACCCCAAACAACCTTCAAACTTACAAATCTTACGAGGCCTGCACTTACCTCTTATTGAGATATTTGGTCAACTGGTAGCTGTCATTTGAACAAGCAGACGACAGTCTGAATGAGTTCGAAAGAGCAGACGACAATGAGAACAATCAGACGGCCGTTTCAACGTGAAGACTCACTGAATGTGGCCCGCAGGTGGTCTGGACAACTTGACGATTTTCCTGTGTTCATGTTGGAACAAAACAAAAAAATCTCACGACCACAAGTGTCTGTGAATTCAACCCAGAGTGCTTCCCACACAAGCAATCATGGTCCGATGGTGTCCGAGTTTTCCTTTTCACAGTGCCTATCCACGTTCTCAGACGAACCGAGCAGTCAGAAAACACATGAAAACTGATCTTCATATCTTTCCGAGCTGTTTTGATAGAGCTCCAGCTGCCGCATTTAGACGAGAAAGCAGTTTCTTTTTTGGTTTCTTTCAAATTGCCACAAAAATGCCCGACCCACATGATGACCTCTGCTCACAGCCCCAGACTGGAAGTGTGCCTGATCTGCCGCCACTGCAGCATGACGTAGCAGAGTTGAGTTGGTGTGTAGAGATGTTTCCTGAATACCGAAATTTCGTTATCCACACCGGCGAAACAAGCGCACATCTTTGCGTCGCCACCACATGTGGCGCCAGTGTTGGATGGCATTGAAAAATAATTTTCCTGTTTTTAAATATGCAAGAACAACAATGCCATTGCAAGAGATCTGTGGAGATAAGCACGACTGATAAGTGGGCTGCATGCAGAGCGCCAAAGGCGCTTTTATTGGCGAGGGATGCTCCATGGCACTCTTGGTGCGACTGGTTTTGAACAGACCTTTCAAAGCTTCGAAGATCTGAATGGACCTAAATGGCGATTGCCATGGCAAGTAAGACTGATCAGCCAATCATCTGGCAAGGTTTGATCGTCTGTGTGTTGGTATCTGTTTGTGTCGGGCTAGCAGGCAGGAAAGGCAATGGCACTACTTTCATAGGATCCAGTGACTTTAGGACATAGCATTCTGTTGTCTCTCATGCTTTTGAATGTGCTGCGTCAGGTCTCCACGCACAGCAAAGGCTTTGGGACATTGCTTGCATTTGACAGACCTCTCACCCATATGCCTTTGAACGTGCTCTGTCAGGTTCCTAAGTGTGTTGAAGGTTTTGGAACAAGTCTCGCATCCATGTGTATTCGAATGCGCCGTATCATTTCTCACTTCGACTAAAGGATAAGGGACAACACTTGCATTTGTAGGGCACCTCGCGTTTGTGTATTCGCATGTGGCGGATAAGTAAATATTTTTGAGTAAATGCTTTGTGACACTGCATGCATTTGTAAGGTCTGTACCCCGCATGTGTTCGCATGTGAGTTGTACAGTCTTTACTTCGGACAAAAGACTTTGGACAGCTGGTGCACTTGAACGGCCTATTACTGACGTGCACTTTGATGTGATGTAGCAGAGCGCCCTTCCAAGTGAAGGCTTCGGGGCACTGTTCGCATTTGTAAGGCTTCTCATTTCTTTGGCTTTGCACGTGGAAACTTAGAGAACTTTTCTGAGCGAACACTTTGAGGCATTCCCCACATCTAAAATGGTTTTTACCCGTGTGCGTTTGAATGTGACTGACCAGATCGCTATTTTTCCGGAATTCTGCAGGACACAGTTGACACTCGAAAGTTCTTTCTGGCTTGTGAATCTCGGTGTGGCATCCCAAGTTTTCCCCTTTAGAAAAGTGTTCTGGGCAGTGCTGGCACTTGAGTTGTTGTTCACAATTATGGACAACCAGGTGATCGAGGATTGCACGCTGATCCCTGGTGATATGGGTGCAGAAGCAGCATTTGAAGAGAATGTCCGTCGTGGGTCCTGGTAGGCAGCCGACATCCTTCGAGCATGCACCTCCATCACCTGCAGAAACAAACGTCCCCTCGTGCATTGTGCAGCAAACATGCACCAAGACACACTGGTTTGGCTATTCCGACGCTCCTAAAATGACAAAAAAAGCCACACATTTGATCCGAAAGCACGTTCACCTGGTTGTCACTTCAGTTCAATATCACTGTGCACGTGTCCAACGGCAATTAAACGAGCACGCTTCTCTTTTGTGAATGCGCTCGTAATTGAAAAACACGTCAGAGGTGTCCGACCCCTTGCAAGCTACTCGCGTATAATAGCGCATATGACACTGATCCAAATGGAAAATTAACTTCCCTTCCTGTTCTCCCAGTTGGAACACTACAAGAAAAACGGTGAGGCCGCCGATTGGCCAGCACTGCACTTCACCTTGACGCGCTAACCTATCTCGGCGGTCGGCGGTCTCGCCAACTTGCTCGCCGAGCGTCCAACCCCTGGACTACAGGGATGGCAGATAGTGAGCTCCAAAGAGTCATTCTTGAGAGAAGTATGTCTGAAACCTTCCAATCACAGGGAGGTTTACGAAGCACGAGTTGCAAGAGACCAAACAGCAAGTGCCAGCACACATTACCTAAGCCTGAATTTCAGGGAGTGCTAATCGTGGCTATAAGATGTGTTAACATGGCTCTCTCCAACCTCGGCAAATGAAAAAATGGCCTGCTTCGGAAAAGTTCCCACTTGTAGCATGTGCCCGCAAGCGACGAATGCACGAGCAAACGTGCTGCTGCCGTTGTCTTGGGAAGATTTGCAAGACCCTGCTCACGACTCACAATCGGTTTAGACACGACAATCGTTTTTTGACCAGGTCAGGAGTAATCACAAAAGGCTCGAGGTACAACTAAAGAAGAATGACATGCATGCGAAAGCATGCACGTCATTCTTTCGCTTCCTTATTTTGTCTGCAGCGTATTTGCGTCAACGGCAGAGCGCGCCCTCTCCTCGTTGCTCTGACCTTGGACGTTTCATGTTGTCAGCGCGCTAACGGACACGCAGCGCCATGGGGTGGCGGTTGTTAAAACTGACGCACAGCGGCCAATGAGAGCCTTGTTGGTGCGCCCCAGTCAATGGGACTAAAACCGAAATCCCTCAGCTTTACTCCGCTCCTTTGGGATCGGGGAAACTAGGGGCCGTTTGGCTAGGCTTTTCGCGTGGTGTCATAGCTGGGAGCTAGCTTCACTTGGAGAAAGGGTTCAAGGTGCTGTTTGGCGCGGCTTCAAAGCTGATGACGTCGGCTCGCTCCACGGGACCAGTTGATACTTTCGCATTAAAAGTCGTTACACTGCAAGATGCTCATCTCCAGGAAATTTATTTGAATAACCTAACATTATTTGTTTTAAAAGAAACACCAAAAAAGGGGAAAAGAAACACACATTTCACAAAATAAATTTTATGCATAAAATAAAATATTTTAGTGCAATGCTTACACTGCGAGACACAATTTAGGTGAAGGCAGCCCTGCTCTACACTGCACTCATTAGTAAAAGGTGCTTAGCTAGCTAAGCACCAGCTGTTAATGGTTAGAGAGATGACTGACGTGTAGAATGTTGGTTGTGGAATTGTTTCTTCGCAACGTGATAGTCTTTTGTTCGACATATTTTGATGTTTGAGAAACAAACAATCGAGATAGTCATTATTGTTTTCAAAAAAATTGCAAGATTGCCACTTCCGTTTTGATTTCAAACGATAACAAACACTGCTGCCAACATTTGCGGCGAGTAATTCTATACACCGCGAAGTTGTCGAGCTCGATTATTTCTACGAGTGCGAGTCATCCTGCGTTCACAGAGGTGTTTAGAGGAAGATCTCCTCACTCGACTTAGTTCGCAGCAAACAAATGTTGTAAGCACATGCCTTCAGAAGTGCTGTGCGGGTGCTTGTTTTCATAGTGGGACTGGCATAAGCATAGCGTTCTGTATCCACTATTTTGCTTGATCTGGCTTGATTTGTTTGTTTGCGTGTGCCGAAGCTGCATAAAGATATTCCCGTAAAAGCGGCCCTGCTGCTCTGTGAATTGGGCAACCGCCTTGACTGCAGCCATGGTTTTAGTACTAAAAGGATACCTGCACAGGTAAGAATTTGTGAGCCATTTGGCTGGAGGCAATTGGCAGTTCGTCTTGCATCACTTTTGTTCAGGTATGCTCCCACCATTTTGCTCTTGGAGGTCTGTGGCTCTTAAGTTTTGAGCAGCGCACCTGGCTTGCCAAAGCGAATAGTTTTAGGTTTCCGTTTTGATTGTGCATCATGACGTTCGCCCACCTTGCTTGTGGACGCTATGCAAGAAAACAAGAACACAGAGGCTAAAGAAAACTCCATAGACGCTTTCAGGCAGCTGTGCATGGGCGCAGCCATAACCGACCTTCAGTTTTTGTTTCCTCTTATTCCGTTCGCTCCACTTCATCATTACCGCAGGTCATTGCCATTTTAGATTCTACTGCCTCCTCCTCCCTATCATTGACCTTTGTGAAGGCTCGTCCACGCCCACTCGGTAAGACAATAGAAGGTCGGCTATGGTGGCTTAATTTGGCGTGCGCTGAAAGCGTCTATACTTATTTTGTTGACTTTCTTTTAGTTCTTTCGGTCGCTTGTTAGCACACATTGACAGACACTTGTATTAAACTGTGTCCCGCGCACAATGGAACGCTGAGCACCATTTTCATAATCGCGTCCTACAGGCGTTGCAGATGGTGCTAGATGATGGATGCATGATAGATGGATGCAGTGAATGGCGGACGCTTACACGGCGCTGTCATGAACGAATTTTGCGTGCGTTGCAGACGGTGGTGATGTGTGATCTAATGGCAGAGGGGGAACGGTGGCCGAGTGGACTAGCGCACACCAGCTCGGAGCATGTGGAGCGAAAACTCCCGCTGCAGAACCCAGGATCCTGGGCTCAATCCCCACCCCTGCCCATTTCGATCTGGATGAGCATCGTACCGGCGTGCGGTCGTGTATCACTACTGCGTGATGCACAATATAGACCCCAGGCTAGTGGTTGTACTGCACTGGCTAAATTTCACATCTACAGCTGGGAGACTCGTCGCCCATTGAAGCAGACCAAGTTCTAGGCTGTATATACATACACACAAGCCAATTTTTTTTTCTAATGGCAGATGCCATACATTGTTGCACGTCTGCTTGCATGACCAGTAGGTGGTGTTAAACGGTAGTCTAGATGCACCGGACATTGTGACAAAGGGACATTAGACTCGCACATGTGTTGAACCGAGCAGCTGAGGTAATCCAGTAGTAATGGGCGGAGCCACTGATCTTCACCGAAATTGCATCTTGCAACATAAATATTGCACTAAAAATATTTTATTTTTGTGGGAAAGTTATTTAATGACATACGTGCCCCGCCACGAGTTTTTTTAACCAAAAACATGTTTCCGAATGGTCAGGTTTCGTTTTCAAAGGAATAATATAAAGAAGATGTCAAAGCTCAGGTTTGTTTTTTTACCTACCCAGTGGGAACACGTACAGAGCTTGCAAGCTGTTCATGTTTAGAAGCATCCAATGGAAATATTGAAAGCAAAAGGTTGTCACCTTCCATTCGATTTCATCTTTTCACGTCCGCTTCTACAACAACCTGGCGGTTTCAGATTCCAAACTAGAGGCACTTAACAGAGCTTTTTCGTCCAATGGTAAGCTCTCATTCCTGAATTCCATTCTGAGAAGCGTTAGAAGTCTGGATCGGAAGAGGCGGCACTCCGATTGCCACTACTGCCAGAGCAGCCAACATGCGAAGGGACCGTCTTGTGCGTATTAAGTGCACCAAGCATCAAATTTCAAAACTATACATAGCCCCAGCAAAGCAAAACACTGTGTGAATATAATGTTTGTAGTTTTCCAGAGACATAACAAACGGCAACACCTTGCACAGTGCGTGTGGTTTTGCGCTTAGGCGGGCACCTTCAAATGTGTGATTGCCACTGTAAATGTACAGCAACGACCAACAAAGGGTTAGTAAATAGAGTGTGGAACTCTGCCAAAAAAATGAACAACATAACAGAAGCTGAAAGAGGTGCATGAAGAAAACAAAAAGGGATCCTCGGAGTGTTTGTCTGAAATATATCGCCCCTTAGAAAGCAAAGTCCAGGCTCATTTACACCTGGGTTATGGAAAAGAAAAAATGAGAGAGTAATGATGCATTCATTGAACGAGTACATTAGAGTTATTCACATAGTAGCCATGAGAATTACCTGGTAGTACTGTACATATGAACAGCCAACACCATTTCCCAAGGATGAGATGAAGGGGAACAAGGGGGACAAAGGACAAACACAACCAAACACAGCTAGGTGACTGGTGCACGACCGAAAACATTCACTTGGTCTTGGTATCGAACCAGGTACCTCTCCATTTCCAGTGGAGTGCTCTACCAACTGAGCTAACCAGGAGTTAGACGTCAGTAGAACAATCGGGCTTCACTGGAAATGGAGAGGTCCTTGGTTCGATACCAAGAACAGGCAGATTTTTTTGGTTGCGCACCAGTCACCTAGCTGTGTTTGGAGATTTGTGTTTGTCCTTTGTCCCCCTTGTTCCCCCCCTCCAGGGATTATAATCATCATTTTTGTTCAGCTCGCTTGCACCTTTAAATTAATTGCATTATCATTATGAGATGAACCCCAATGAAATGAAAGAGGATACATCTCCACGGTGTGCGAGCTCCACTTTGATGAGTGGTTTGTCCAGAGATTTTTCTCTGGTGTTCTGTGTCGAAGGAGACATCGTCAGAACCAAATGAACTATATCCCACTCCTGGTGCCAGACACCGTTTCGAAGGTGTTCCCAAACCTGTCGAAGCATCTCACAAAGAAAGATGTGCCTAAAAAGCACAAAGATTGCACCCTCTCAAGGAAGCAAGTCAGACTGTGAAGTGCTTGTGCCCAAACGTTGCCCTTCATACAGAGTTCACTGACAGTGCCAGATTCAGATCTACGGGGTGCTCTAAAATGCATCACGAGGGAGAAATTTTTGCCACTGCATAAAAGATCATATTTCTTCAGAGTCAAATCTGGGCGCAAAACGCATCTCATTCATGGGTAAACAGGAGTGCCATATTTCTGGGTACATGGATTAAACTTTTGGCTTGAAAACAAAGTACAGCTTTGTCTAGTATTCCTTGAAATTGACTCACAAACAGTGAGGTATCTAAAATTTGTTTCATTCTTAAAACTTACTTGGAAAGTCTTCTGTGCACTCCACTTGTTTATGTAGTGTCCTAGGTGCAGGTAGAGGAACCATGTTCTCTTTGACGTACTCGCAGCCCTTGCTTCCACACACCGTTTCCGTGGATAAAGCATTCGGCACAGTTGCATTCCGGCTGGAGCTTGCCTCGATTGTACCTTTCTCCGACGTTCTAATTTGATCAGCAGTGAAGGTGTGACTTGTAGGCTGTCGAACTTTGCCTCTTTCTTCTTCTGTTTTCCAACACTTCTTCTGTTCAAGGTACGGCGTCAGCTCTGGCTTCTTTTCTCGGTTCAAGCCACTTTCATGCAACTCCACAGTTTCTGCTTGAGGTGCATCGCAAGGAGGTTTCGCTGCAGGTGCTGCAGCAGGGAAAGAATGCATGAAGAACACAGTGAACCTATGGGTAAAGGAGGACACAAAATGATCAAGCGTTGTACACCTGAGATGATTAATCAGAGAAGAGTGATTTTTTTTTTTTTTGGAGCGCAGCTCTTAGGCGCCTGTTTCCGGGTTGAGCGGTGTCGCTGTCGGCGTAACAGCGCGCATTGCATTATGGGAAATTTTCCTGCTAAATTTAGCTGGGAAGTTTTCCCGCTAAATCTAGAGTAAGAATTTTTCCACTAAAATTAAAATTTTCCAAATAAATTTAGCAGGGAAATGTTTCCGCTAAATTTAGCAAGAAAATGTTTGCTAAATTTCCTGCTAAATTTAGCGGGAAATTTAGTAAAAATTTCTTGCTAAATGGAGGGCATAAGGCGAGGAGGATACGGTAGGGGGAGAGGGAGAGGGTATATTCTCCCCTCCTCCTCCTCAAGAGCTGCACTCTAATTCGGCATTACAGAGAATTGTAATCGTCTTCAATTTTTTTAATACCCTCGAGGCTAGTGCACAGATTTGCGTATTAGTGTGCTCGAGTCTAGTGCGTTCCCTCATAACGCACCGACACTTCAGGTGGCCCCGGAACACTTCCGACTTGTGTATGACCAGACTGAAGGTTTTGCAGCAGTTGCAGAATCAAATCTACGCACTACCTGTAAAATTCGCCTCGGATATGCCATAGTTGGCACACACCGATGTATAATAAGTACAGACATTTAACACCTATTTCTCTCTTGTCGCTTATAGACAAAAGTTGGTGAAGATTTTACAAATCCAAAATTTCTGAACGATCACGTGATCGTCAGCAGTGAGGCTAGGAGGGTGTATTATTCACTTTAAAGGCGTCTTCAGAACACACATGATAAAGTTCATTGATTCACAA
Organism: Ixodes scapularis; assembly: GCF_016920785.2. NCBI lineage: Eukaryota > Metazoa > Arthropoda > Arachnida > Ixodida > Ixodidae > Ixodes > Ixodes scapularis. The sequence continues at coordinate 127,492,458 of NW_024609846.1, forward strand.
GAGCGTCTCAACTTAGTGAAGGGTCCCCCCCCCCCCCCCAGCTTTAACTTACAGAAACAAACTAAGACAGGACAGAACAGGATAAAACAGACGACTAACAATTTTGCTTTAGTACACTATTCATATGCGTAATTGTCTTCTTCAGAGGCTGTTCACATATACAGTGGAATCTCGTTAATTCAAGCTCGCAGATAATTCAAACTAACATGCAGGTCCTGTCGTATGTGTTTCTAGGAAGGAAACTCCCAGTAATTCAAACTTTGCATTATTCAAACAAAGTTTTGGACCCCCCGGGTCTAAATTAACGAGATTCCACTGTACGCAAAACGATTATTAGTTACAAAGGTTATTTTACACCAGGAATGGATCAAATTTAATGTTAACCGCCGAAATTCAACCAATTCAACTTGCTTGGCTTTAGCACTATGGAGTTGGACAAGACACCTGTATGAACATTGGGCGAAGGAGCAATGTCTGCATCTCTAAAGGTGACAAATATTTTGTTTTGAAAACACAAACAGCTGATTACATTCCAACAAAAGAAGGCAAGTGAAGCTTAATGCTCTATTGCAATTACCTCGCTTCTCCGTGGTTGGAAGATTCCACTCCGCATTGAGAAGCAGAGATGGAACTGCGTTGGCCTTCAGCTTGCGTCTGCCATTAACCAGATCAGTCTTGAACTCCTTTGCTTCAAAGTGGTCCTGGAATAACACAGGGGTCAAGTTGAGTCCCCAGACAACATTGGATGAAGCAGGGAAAAAAATTGTAGAGCCATTCCACTCTGTGAAGCTGGTTGGCCAGCAAAGCAGTAATGAATCCTACAACGATTTACCCAATGCGACATGGCGCACACTCTTTATTTACTTTGTAAGGACATTCACAACTGCTTTATGATCAGAGTGATACACGCTAAATTTTCTGTTCTCACTGTAAAGAAATTCTCAGCTAAAGTTCGATCAATGCATGATCCATGAATGATGAATGGTAGTTGGTTGAGTTACATCGGTGAAGCACATGAGTGCAGTGGCATAAGCAAGGGGGGGGGGGGGGGGGGGGGGGGGGGGGTTGGGGGTCGAAATCCCCCTGAAATGCCAAAGTTGCCCCCCCCCCCCCCCCCCCCCCCCCCCCCCCCTCTGATGGGCCCGCTCGCTACCCTGCTCACGCAGTCGGTCTTGCACGGGGCACAAGGCAAAGCTGGAGCACGGACTATCTCCAACTTATATGCTTTCGGGAGGAATGTTTGTGGGGTAGAAAATGCTCAAGTAAATAAAATAGTCAATATTTCTTCATTCAGGCTTATTTGATGGGATGTGGAACTTATCTCAGATATATAGAGAAGAATTTGATCTCAGATATGTAGAGAACAGATATTTCTAAACATTTGTGGGGTGAAAGATGGCAATTTCAAGGCAAAGTATAACCAGCTATCCTCACTCAAATACATAGTTAAATCAAACTAAAAAGTGGACCTAATAAAACGCAGATATGGTGATAATATAAAACAATGTCAGTGATGTAAGGAATATTAAATGAATTGTAAAAACAATTGCACTGTAAGCAATGGGTGGCGCTGCGTTCGCGCACACTTTGTGTACTGATCAGAATTACGTGCTTTCGACTAGAAATTACCGGGAATAAAAAAAGTAACGGTGCTAGTTATTTCAGAAAGCAATTTACAGGCTCTCTTGATCATTTCATTTATGCCAAGCGCCTACATATTCAGATGCAGCCGCCTCCGTACACGGCAAAGAATATTCAGGATGTCCACCGCTTGAACCTCAATGTCGCAGTGAACATTCAAAAGCACTAGACCGAGCAGTCGCTCATTGATGTCGACGCTCTCAGGTATGTTTTCAACTGTCGTAGTGAAGGGAACGAGTGCTCAGCTTCCGCCGTTGTTACGTGCAGAGTCACTAGGATCTTGAGGAGACGATAAACATTTGGGAATAAAGCCTCTGGACAGAGGGCGACCGCATGTAGCACAGATGCGACGGGCATTTCATGTTTCTTCCTCTTTCATTGGACGCCCAAAATTTTCCCATTTTTGGTATATTTTCCTATTTTTGGTGAAGTTTCCCTCACTTCGTGAAATTTGCCTCTATCAAGACGCACGTCTCGATGGTCACTCACAGATGCGATGAAATCTGTCTTGCTTTCTGCTTTGCATGTTGAGGTGGCATCCGATGCAATTCGTTATTAGATTAATCTTTTCGTTGCACGGAACGCCAGAAACTCCGAAGAGCCTGCATATTCTCACTATGCATAGGCACAAGGGTATTGAAGTTCGTTTCCATGTTCGGCGTGTGGTTTGAGTCTTTGTGTGTATGTGTAATGCCATTTCTCCGAGCGACGGTACGACGAGTTCCGACTGACTTCTCATTGCCCCAACAATGATTACCAGTGTGGCTTGATCCATTTACAGTGAGGAGAAGTGCATTTGCATGGAGCACTCAATGTCAGATTTGGGTGTATTCGGTGAGATGTAGACGTTGATGGCGACATTGTCGTCAATGCTTAGAGGAAGACTCTGGGCAGTCGTTTGTGCATCGATGGGGACGCTTACGACTTGGCCTTTAATCCCAAACTGTTTGCCTCCGTGAGCGAGACGTCTCATTGACATGAATAAAATCCGTGGTGCAACGAGATGTTCTTCTAAGATGTTTAGCGGAGGCAGATGTGCTAGGATTGGAGGATATACGTATCCATGAGTCTTGGAGAGTAGAGGCACTTTCCCTTCTAGTAAGGAATCCTTGCACGCACCACACACTTTAAAGTTCACAACTTCTTCCTCAGGAAAGAAACACGACCACATGTCGAGGGCGCTTTGCTTCTTTTGCGTATTGGTCACATTTGAGATGGACATCAAATTGTCCTGGTACCACAGTTAATCACACACATCACAAATAAAGCCAAATTGCACGTCACAAAAATGTCTCTTAAATTTTGCATTCGCTCCGTTGAAATTTTGAACTTTGTTTTCGTGGTACTTGTGTCGTTTGGCAGCGTTCTCTGCTTCAGCTTCACGTATTCCCTGAGCACCTATACGGCGCTGACGCTTGCGATTGGTTCTCTGGTGGCAAATACTGGGTCCTGCTTAGCCTCACGCATGCATTCAACATCTTGGGCGAGAGCTGCTGGGTTTTGCCTACGACGCTGTTGAGCAAGACGATTTTGCTTCCTGCGTCGCTTATCATATTCACGTTGTTCTTCGGAAGTTTTAACTTTACCTGGTCTACCCATAGCAGTCTTGTGACGCATGTGGCGGGAGGCTACGTACTTCGCATTGTTTGCAGGCGCTATTATCATCCATCAAATGGTTTGACTTCACACAAAGGCTTCGAATGACGTCAACCCCTTTTCAGAGCAGCTGCAACCGTAATCTGTACCGGGCAGTCTTTTAAACGTTACTAAAAAAAAGTAATCGATTACAATTACTATTACTCTTGGCTAAAAAGTATTTGATTAGATTACTGGATTACTCGACGGCAAAAGTAATTGGACATTACTTAAAGAAGTAATTGTTACTTTTCCGATTGCTTTATTGTGTAAAGACACATCTTTAGCGCTCATAACAACGAACTACTTCCAACCTATACTTCACATTTGCACAAGTACTGAAGAAGAAAAACTGGCTCCCTCTTCGTGGTCGTTGCACCTTCACAATGCGGACACAAGCATAGAATTCGTTTCAAGACGTTTAATGATTTGGGCAATCGCCAGTCTGTGTGTGTGTGTGTGTGTGTGTGTGTGGGGGGGGGAAACGGAGGGGGTTCTAGATCTTGTTAAGCTTGAGCAAGGGTTGTCGCTCAAAGTTTGCGTCGCTCATTTTATTATTCACATGTGGATGAGCTCGCATGTTATACAAAAGAGCAGCAGCTCCAGGATTTGAAACGGATCATGTGTAGTATCCATTAGCGGAAGAGATCGCCCCGACCACTTCTCAACTCGAAACATTGCTTGTCACAAAGACCACGAGGGGGAATGGGGAAATATTTCAGCTGCCTTTGTTATATTTTGCATCCGCTTAGGCATTCTTCGGTTCTGGTTCTCCTACGGGCTGCGAGTAGGTACCCTAAGCAGGATTTTTTAAATTAGCTACATTCTGCTTCCTCAAACTTCGCCCTGAATCGCCTTTGTCACACACTGTGGCTTCCCTGGGGCTTCCCACAAAAAAAAAAAAAAAACGGACATTCCACAGAAACTGTACATAGAAAGAGATTGACCTCGTTCCCTACAGCTCCGCAAAAATCTTTATTTTTTCCGTTCGAAAAAAAAAAGCAAATTTTATTTTTGTAATTTCATAAAAAAAAGGCGTGTGCGGGGGGGCCGTGGACAAATTGTAACGGTTACAAGTAATTTTATTACTTCAAAAAGTAATCAGATTACTCTTGTGATTACTGCCTAATAAAAGTAATCAACTGATTACAAAATTACTCCAAAAAGTAATCGATTACAAGTAATTTGATTACTTGCAATGCGTACGGTACAAGTCTGGAACCGAGAAATGCATGTTACGTGCTTTGCATTGCTCACATGTGCCTTGTCATCCATCATGGAATTTTGATTCTTTTTTTTTTTCTTGTTTGAAACGAATATTTCGCTTTATACTGTATGGCCTTGGAGTTTTTTGTTGACAACGACAGAAAAGAAACCATGGTGGGGTAGAGGTATACAGCTTTGCTGTAAAAAGTGGAAGTTAAGAGGGCGGCCTGCAGAGTATGCATGTAGTCATCACACGTATATTTCATATTTTCCTTTTGCATACATAATAAAATCCATTTGTTTCTCTCAAAATTGTGCAATTCGGAGAAGAACCCAACATCTCAGAAGTGGGATTACCGACACTTTGGTCATAGAAATTCCTCTCCAAAACCGATATATATCGGATTACACCGATGGCAAATCACAGATTGAGCTAGCAGGACTTTTGAATTGACTTTACAGGTGCCGTCTACTTTTATGTACCGATAGGTAACGCGAGTTCTCGGGGCATTGCTTGCAAGTCAATCTGTGCGACGTGTGCCGTCTGCTCCTTTCCCTATATAATGTGCCCCCCTGCCACGCTAGCATTCCTTCATCTCACTCCGAAGTGAAGGTCAAGCGCCTTGACATTAGAAAAACTACCTGCGTCTAGCATTGATCCGTTTGTGCTCTCACATGATCCATCGGTTAACCTCTCGTCTTGATATTAAACCAATTTTTTTCTTTTACACACGATTCGACTCGCGGGGAGCAAATGGCGTTCCCCGCAGTGAAAGTAGCAATGATGGCAACACACTGCCACGTTTTTCATTTATCCAAACCAAAATATGCTTCTGCAAAGCGTTTTTGTGCTTGACGGTTTGCAAATTACTACGAGACAACACTCACTAGTGTCGGTGATTCATAATATGTACATTAGATCAGATTGCTTTTCGATCACTGGCGCATCGAGAAGGCCTACTGGGAATGAGGTGATTAGGGCTGTTTTTGCTAGCGAAAGGAGGAAATCCGAACGGAGGGGATCTGTGTTTTCGATTTCCATCCATCGTGTAAAACATAGCGGTGACCGTGGCCCTAAACGTTTTATATAGCACGGTGCTCAGGTGAGCTGACATCGGTAATGAACTTCTTCACTCGCTACGCACAATATGCATGCAAAATGCTCCTGCTAAGGATCACACCCCAGCACACTGTCTTGTCAAACGCTTCCCATACCGCATAACCATACTGAGGGCCTTTCGTTGCCAGAAGTGGATGAGTGTTAAAGGGGCACTGACACCCCAAAGGTCGTATTTATTTTTATTGTCTAAAACGATGCAAGTTGTAGTCATAGACACGCAAAAAAAACCGCATCGCGAAAAAAAATTGTCCCGCGCGCGCGCGCGCCTTTTTATTTTTGGCGTTTGATTTTCCCGCCTCTCGCCTCCTTGCTTCTTTTGATCGGTTACGTCAAGAATCAGGAAATTTAGAAGCTTTGTAGGCGACATCTCTATAACATTTAATTACGGCAATCCTAAAACATGTTTTTTAACGCAATTGCGAACGCAGTACGGCCCTTCTTTTTGAAATACCAAAAATCGGGAGTTCGTTGTGGTGCCGTCTCCTGGATTTGTATCCTCCAACGGAAAACAGGCGACACCGCTCAAAACCGGTCCGCCGGCGTTCGCTTGCGCTCGCTCCTTTCCTCCTCGCTTTGGGTCGCCATGGCAACATGGGCAACAGCAGGGAGTGGTGAAAGGAAGTGGACTCTCAGGTCTCCTCAATTTTTGACGTCAAGGCACCGGCGCCGATCGCGCGGGAACTTCGAATTCGGCGTTTGGAAATTGTTTTTTTACTTCACGAATACTGAATTCCCAAATCTCAAAATTTGAGGGTAATGTCCTGGCATCGTTTTCAATCGTTTCGGATAATAAAAAAAAATATGATTTTGATGTGTCAGTGCCCCTTTAAGTCGGGTGCATAAAGCTCCGAATTAATTGTCGTGCAAACCGTTCAAAACAACGATAACTATGGGCACGATTGTCATGCCTTCAATGGAGGGTGTAAAGACGTATGGTTCATATAAATTGCAATGCTTAATAAAGATTGAATTGTTTTCGAAGGTACAAATGGCCTTTACAGTTTTTGTTTCTCTTTTGCTTTCTCGCCACTGACCACTGAGCCAATTCGTCGGGTCTGGCCCTGTTGGTACTCGACACTCGGAAGACCGTTGCAAGCGATGCGCAGAAAATTTTGTTCGGTTCACCTAATGTGGTGGGAGCGCGTCCTGACCCGCTTGCTTCTAGGGCTTTTGGTCTTCATACAGAACTCACCGTGTTTAGAAAGTCTTCAAATGTGAATAGTTGTCATCGCCGTGCCGTCTGCTATGACAAGGGGTCTGCTAATTCCTCAAAATGTGCAGTCAAGCCTTTTTTAATACCAACAAACGAAAGGTACGAAACTCCGGTTCCCATCTCTTTCCCATCCCATCTCATAAATTATTGAAAATATGGACAGCACCAACAATAATCGTTGCAGGGCAGTGAAAGTAACCAATTTCTTTAAACAACAGCTGCAACAATTACATGTTGAAAGAAAAGATGTTACGCCCATTTACATTGCAGTTTAGATTGTCTCAAAGGGAAAGTTAAGTCAGGATGAAGGGATAGTGCAATTGTTTTTTTATTAAGCTATGTGTAAACTAAACACACGTTTTGACTTATCATAGGAAGATGTTCATTTGGGTTTATTTCAAACTTCCTCCTTTTAACGATAATAATCCCTGGAGAAGGGGAACAAGGGGGTCAAAGGACAAACACAAATCTCCAAACGCAACTAGTTGACTGGTGCGCGACCGAAAAAATCCGCCTGGTCGTGGTATCGAACCAGGGATCTCTTCATTTCCAGTGGAGTGCTCTAGCAACTGAGCTAGCCAGGAGTTAGATGTCAGTAGAGCAAACGGGTTTTTAACAGCTGCCACCAGTCTAACACCAACAAGGATGAACGGTCTGCATTTTAGGGTTATGATTTAATGTGATTAATGCAAAGCTGCAGTGAGCTGGACAAGAAAAATATTTTCAGTCACACACCAGTAACCTAGCTGTGTTTGGAGAATTCGTGTTCATCCTTTGTTCCCTTTGTTCCTCTTTTCCAGGGATTATTATCATAATTCTTGACCAGCTCGCTGCACCTTTGCATTGGTTGCATTAAATCCTTCTTTTATTCTTTTAAGCCATGGGCCTGTTGGTGCAATAGACAGCACATAGAAAAAACTTCAGAACCCTGCCTTGCGTACTAATTACTTGCTTGACTGCTGTATGGTTTGTGTTATTGCTTGCGAAATGAGTGAGTATTGAATGTCAGTCAGCTGTAAAATTTATTTCCCTGTTGGTGAGATATGAGAAAGCATAGCGCAGAAAGGGTAAACATGTGTCGGTCAGTAAATTATCCTCAATGTGAGACTTGCAAAAGGTTTTTTTTTTCCTATCTCAGCTGCATTTAATGTACAATTTAAGATGTAATTTTATGGCATTGAATTGGAATGTAATGTTGACCGTGTTTTGACTGCAAAACCTTCACGAGAGAGTAGAAGCATCAGCCAGCCGTCTGATACAAGCTCACTTGACAGGTTCCGCCCTAATTGAAAAACAACAATAAGATAAATGGGGATGATTTGCCTCCTGAGTGAGTTTAAGCTCAGCATGTTGCACAAGCACCGACTGCACTGACAATCAAATAGAAAAATTTGTTAGTTGCTGTACCAACGTTTTGGTTAATAAAAATGTAAAAAAACAACTATTATAGATTTTATTCCACACCTTTCGTCTGTGCAAAGAAACCAGAAGCAAAAATGCAGGAGCCTGAAAACCCATCAATGGGCACGTTGAGTACACGCTCCTTTGCTGCTACTCCAATGCTCCGAGCTTCATACTCGGAGCGTACCAACAAAACGGAGCATAGCATACAGCGAAGCGTGCGGTAGCATGGCATATCAAAACTGTCGGTGAGCCGTGTGAACTACTTCCAACCGCACAGTTATAGCCAACCGAGCATCTTGTGGATACGGGTGGCAGAAGGCAAAATTATTTCAAAGGCCTGTGAGGAATGGAAGAAAGTAAAGTATAAAAGACAATGACGTTCTGAAGTTCTTAGAGCGCAGCTCTTAGGTGCCCATTTCCGCGTATAGTGGTGTCGCCGTAACCGCCCCACTAAATTTAGCGGGAAATTGAATTGGTTTTGAGGCCACGTGATTTCGCTTTTCCCGCTAAACCTAACGGAGAAACTGAATTTGTTCATGTGGGTGACATGACACAAAGTCATGTGACGTCATTTTCCCCGCTAAATGTAGCGAAGAAACTGAACTGGTGTTGAGGTCATGTGACGTCATTTTCCACGCTAGTGGGGGGAACTAAACTGGTGTTGAAGTCACATGGCGTCAATTTCCCAGCTAAATTTAGCGGGGAAACTGTGGGAGGAAGGGAGGGTATGGAAGAGGAGGAGGGGAGACCTCCGTAGCCTCCTTTCCTCCTCCTCAAGAGCTGCGCCCTAATTTCGCATTACAGAAATTTGTAAATATCTTTCATTTCTTTTAAATGCCTTAATATTCCTGAAAGGTTTAAAGACTCGCTTCGAGTGCATATGCAGAAATTTACAATGACCAATCTGTTTATTGACCATGCGTCTGGATCCGATTTAAATGAAAGCCAACATTCTTGAACTTGCTTATCGACATAGGAAACTGTCAAACTTGTCAGAGATGTTCCGTGGCTCCGTCTTGCAGCGCGAGAAGGAACCAATCCATGTGCTATTGGAACACCACCATTCTATAGATAGCACAACAATTTATTTTAAGGCGAGATGCAAGGTGCCTGTTTTACTTTAAACTCTGCCGTTCCACAAACGCCTTAATTAATTTATCCACGAAATAATTTCAACTTCTGCCACCCATATTCACAAGATGTTGGGTTTGTCATAATGGTGCGGTCGGATGTGGTTCATGCGGCTCGTCGACAGTTTCAAAGAGTTGCGCCCCTGTATGCCCTGCTCCGTTTAGTTGCTGCGCTCTAAGTATGAAACTTGGAACGTCGGAGTAGGAATAAAGGGGCGCAGACTCCATGCGCCGAGGGGTCCCATTCAATATGGCAGCGCTCTAACTTCGCAGTCCTAAACGAAATGATGCCGTCCATTGGCTTTGGTGTGCTACTACTTTGAATTTAGTTTTGTCATCAAACGTCAGGGGATTCAAATGGAACTGCGGATGGCCACCTGTAAAGTCGCCAGGAACATGGGCGAAAGGTCCGGTGGGAGGGGGGGGGGGTAACGCTGGCTAAGTTTGACCAGAGGAAAACAGGCAACTTTCTCATTGGGGGAAGAATGCAGGGGGTGATGTTTTTAGTTTTTTTGCCGAATACCCCAAAGGTCATTCTGGCGACATTCCACTTTGCCTGGTGATAGTTACAAATATGCAGAAGGGAAGCAAATTGACTTAGAAGGGCAAAGGGAAAATTATGTTTGGTTTCTAGGCTAAGTGGCACAAGCTAGTGCCCATTATAAAGGGTACAGCTATGAGCATCTGTCCATTCATCCATCCAAAAAAAAGAAAAGAAAACTTGAAAAGTCAGTTAAGATGGCAACCTGTCAAGTGCTGTGTGTGAGCAGCGATCTCTATGGCAATTTGCTGGATCGTGCTTCCCCGCTCTGCGAATATGGCCACCGGAAGTTCCAAATTGGCCATCTTGGGCATGTGTAAATCTGCAGGGTGAAGCGTTGCAGAGGGTGGAAAGTTTTGAAGTTGTGTCGCGCGTACATGTCTTTGTTGCATTCATGTCGGTCGCAAAGCTCCAGATCGTCCATCTGTTCAGGTGAGTTACTGTGACTGGTCAGTTGTTGCTATCAGTAAATAGGAAAAAATAAGTGATTGCTCTCATGCACTATCAACCACGGCTGTGTTTGATTTCTACTCGAATAGATCGAAATTACTCACGTCACATGGCAACGCAGTGGAGCAGCACAGGACGGGAGTTAGGTTTTCAAACGTCACTTAAGCAAACTCATTTCTGGCTCGGGATCGTTGTAACTTACAAATACAGTCACCGAAGTAACAGTTGTCAAAGTAAAGTAAGGCACTGCTCCCGAGGCATATACACCTTCACGCATGTTGCACTTGCAAATTTTTCCCGAAGGGTTAACTTGGCGTTGATTCTTGATCGGTATCTAAGCATGTGAAGGTGCAATGACGCAGCACTTCGGCATGCCTAGGCATGTCCTTCAATCACGGCGTCTGACCGCGAGACACGTTCGACGAGTTGCACGATTTTTCTGCGGCGCTGCGTTTTTGTAAAAATTTCCACGGGTTCTCAAAGGCAACTAAGACCATTTGCACAAGGTTTTAAAAAACTTCTACGGCGAATGACGGCAAATGAGCAGAAAACGTGTCTTTCAACAACACTTTAGTGGGCAGATTTCCACTGGCCCACGATGGCCGATTCGGAACTTACGATGGCCGCACCTGCGCTGCAGCGACCAAGCGGGGATGCGCGATCCAGCAAATTATCATAAGAGATCAGTGGTTTTGAGCACGACATGTTAGCACGTACATGAACTCATACATGAAATTCTTATTTTGTTTTTCTGTATTAAAATCAGTTTGATTTTCTTAGAACCGCGTGATTCGAAGAACCCAACAGTCATAACTTTACATGCTCCCCGCCTCCTGAAATGGTGACTGTGTGTACTATAGAGATCGACCTTCGACACATCATTGTTTTCCCTCGCGGTTGGAGCATTCTGTTCAATCCGTACTTCTTCGTTTTGATCTGGATGTGCATCGGGACATCGCACCGGTGTGCGCACATGTAGTCATTACTGCGGCAGGAACGCTAAAAACTTACGTGTTAGCAGTCGTACTTACACTGGCACCGACCAACTTCTCATCCCTCAAACATCCGCACACCAAGAAACACGCAAATGCGGAAATATGTCGCTTCGAAAAAACACCTCGGACCAGTGTACTTTTTGGAAGAGAAGCACACCCTCAATCGAAATCAAAACAAAACGCACAAGTACCTCGCAGACCTTCGCATTCCTGGAAGCTGGAGCGCTCCTCCCCATGCGCAAAAGCCAGATGAGTCGGCGTTTAACGCTATTTTTACCGGAAGGAAGTGAGTAGAGGATCTTTCCACTTCCCGAGCGAGTTTTGCACAGGGCAACAGAACAACCTGGCATTTTCAAGGGACTCTTCCTACGTGGTCCGTTGTTCCGCAGCTCAGCTGTCGGACAAGCGTCGCCAACGTCCGCTCGGTGCCTACTTGGCCTGGCTTGGCTCGCTGCTTACTTGGCTGACTTGGTGGATTGGCGGCTTGGCTTGGATTGGCTATGGTGGGCCAGCCGGAGCGCGTCTCCGACTGGTGTGTGTACCGCGTCCAAAAAATTGGAGACTTTTACAATCTTCTGTAATGCCGACCTAGAGCGCAGCTCTTGAGGAAGAGGAGGGGAGGGTTTGCCTCTGTTCCCCCTCCCCTCCCATTTAGCGGGAAAGCCTTGCCGAATTCCCCGCTAAACCTTTCCAAAAAACACTCGACCCCAGGCGCAACAAACCGTTCTCGAGCCCAGTCACTGAGTTTGAGGCTAGACTCTCACCGGCGTCCCTCCTAACCCTAACCGAGTGGACTGTGATTTCTATAGGCGCAGCCTGCGTAGGCGCAGTTTCAAACGCTGCTGGCGGCTAAATTCTGGTACGTGTATTTTCCCGACGACGTTGAGAAAGCATTGTGCCACATTTGAAAAAACAAAAAAGAAAAAACAAAAAAAACCTGTAAATTGTGTTTTTTGTTTTACGATATGGTTTGACGGCGCCGCGGGATTCGCCGCATGTGAAATGACGAAGCGATTTGCTGTCAAAAATAAATTGCAACAGAAGAGGGCAGAAATGTATGCATTTTTCACGCTCACAAATAACGTGTTCACCGATGGACAAGTGTTAACATTCGAACAATATATTGTACGTACCACACCATGCAGCGTTATCGGAATAGAATTTATTTGAGAAATATCTCAAATAACTAGTGATGGGGCGAATCTTTATCCGAATCGAGATTCGGAGCCGAATCTGCAGATTCGGAAAGATTCGGAAGAGTGGCCGAATCTCAAGCGAATCGGAAAAGTTCGGAAAGATTCATGGTTGCTAAATCACGTTGATGTGTGTTTCAACTTTTTTGTGACATTAAATTCACTAAATTCTACAAAGTACACGAAAGATTATTGTAATATAATATCACAGTAATAAATAAAATGTTCCACTTTGTTTATATCATTTTGGATGTTTATCGAGAACGGTAGCCAGACATCGCGGGAAAGTTGGTTTCGGTTCTGGATTACGACCCAAATAGGCATGCTTGATGCATGCACGTGGAAATACAAGCGCATGTTTTCATCGCCGCAAGAGATCGATGCCGTAAGTGCTGTTCGGTACAGACACATTTCGTGCCGATGATTACTGTCAGTGTGGCACACACCACACAAGTGAGTATGTTCGATTCGATTATCTCCAACGATCGAGTATCCACTGAGGTATTGCTATCGGAACACGGGAAACAATCTGAAACTTCGTTAATGCATGCTATCTGATTTAGTTAGTGTCTGTTTACGAACAATGAAGTTGCGTTAAACACCCCTGTATTGTGTTTTTTTTTTTTTTTCATCAAATAAAGTTTACGTATACAAAACTTACGGAGAAACGACAGTGCGACGTTTTTCTTTGCCACCGGTATCTCGCTCTCGCGCCTTACAGGTACAGACATACGCAGCTCTAGAGAAGGAGACGAATCATTTCCTTGGCTGAATATATATTTATTTTTCGTTGCGCCACATTACGTATAATACACAACGTTTCGCTACATTTTACCGATCACCGCGAAATTGCACAGAAAGCGAGACCGTGCATGGTTAGGCCTACGTCAACCACACCGATCAGCTCAGCTGGACCTGGGCGCGTGCCAGGGTTTACAATGACAGTACAGTACATACCATACGTTGAAATAAACAAGACGAAATCTGGTTATATGCAGTAACAGTAGCTAGAAAAGCACAACTGACCGCATTCGCGAGGTTTACGACAAGGTTCATGCTGCCGCCTGCACAGCGACGATTCAGATGAATCTCCGAATCTGCCGAATATTCGTCACGGGAAGTTCGGAAATTTCCGAATCTGTCCGAATCCGAATCTCGGGTGATTCGTCCCATCACTACAAATAACACATAGCGAGTTCGTTTCACGGCACTCGTGCCCACGCGCGCCCACTCGCAGCGTGGAACGGGTTCGTTTCGGCCGGCACTCCACGAGTGGTTGCACTCTCCGAGTTCGTTTCAGCGCTGACACCCCACGCGTGCATGCACTCGCTGCACCGAGAAAATCGGGAGTGCGCCAAAATGCAATCCCGTCATGCCTCGCTCCGGTGGGGCCGGCGAGGAGCGGGAGCAGACGACGAGGGTTCGTCTGCTACGATGTGTCGCGGAACTGAACGAAAAAAAAAAAAAAAGTGGATTTTCTGATAGAAATCGCGTCCCGCGGGCAACGAAATCAAACGCGAGGTTGAATTGTGAGCGTCTGCTATTTCACGAAGGAAGCAATTGACGACCCGTGATTTATTTGCAGGTTTTAAATCGCTCTGCTGCCGTACAAACGCTGAAATATAGCAGTGTGTAAAGAAATGCACAGAACAAACGCAACAGCGGCCCCCGAGATGTCTATCACCATCCGTGTGCGGGTGAAAAATTTAACATTTGTCGACAAAACTCCCCCTGCAGAAACCTCTGACTGCCCAATAAGCATCAGAGAAAGCTAAAAATGGAGACTTTACACGAGGATTGGGCAACATCATCATGTTTAACATTTACCTACGTCAGCTAACTTGCCCCGTCGTATTTTGTTCGAGAAAGCTCTCGATATTAGCCTTGGTGAGGGCGTCTCGACGCCCTCACCAAGGCTAATATTTAATCCACCTATAATGACAATCCAAATCGAAAGTCCCAGTTTTGCTGGATATTCCAACAGGCTAGTTTTAAGCCGTACCCTTTTAGTGGTTCACGCGTAATACCATGCTCAAACGGACCAAGCTTCTGCTCGGACAGAATTATCAGTTTTCTTCAGTGTAAACGGTTGTAAGAATTGAAAGATCGCAACCAGCTGCTTTGTAGACAGCTGGTTGCGGAAATTTACGCAGTCTGTAATTATCTCTACGGCAGCCTTGCTGCTTGAAGTCATCGCAACTATAAACTACAGGTTGCAGCGACCAACGTTTGTAGATAAACGTTGGTAGCGACTGCATTCTCGCATTCCCACGCATCACTCCGCACAGAAAGGCGCTAGTTTCGGTTTGAAGTCGGTACCTTTTCTATAACATAGATGGCGGCAGCATCAGTCTTCTGCACTCGGTGCATTTGGCGAGTTCGTTTGAGTCCAGTTTTCCGTGCAACACTCTGTGAGTGCGATGCATTCTGGGAGAGAACTCGAACGGTGCCAGTGCGTGTGAAACGAACTCGCTAACAGTCAGTCGACGACAGTCACATCTTGATGATCGGACGGAATCCGAGATGTCTTCGTTTTGGATCACGTTTTGAAGAGAGCTTCCTTTTCACAACCGCACCAAGGTAAAGGAACGGACGCAACTGACCCCAACCCGGACAACTATTTTTGGAGATGACTGAGGATTCTACGCGGATTATCTCTGGGAGGGGGGAGAACAATGTTCTCCCTCTTCCTCCTTCGTTTTCCGTGAATGTCGAGCAGAAAAGCTTCAATGGCAGGCACTTACCAGCCTTATTTCTCACAATGGAAGATAGCACAAAATGGGTACGCAGCACGCCTAAAAAAATTAAGTGGAAACTTTCAAGAGGGGCGAGAAAACGTCGAATGCAAAACCGTAAAAACATAGGTAGAGAACCGCGCTGAGCGGGTCCTCACAGTCCGAGAGAGTGGCAGAAAATTTCTAGCTGATAGAGGGCGCGAGAGTCGCACATGCCACATCAGCATCAGCAACATGGCGGCGGCCTAGGAGCATTTTTTGGAAAGGTAAATTCCCCAATAATTTAGTGGGAATATTTTTCCGCTAAATATACTGGGGAAGTTTTCTCGCTAAACATAGCAGACACAATTTTGCACTAAATTTAGCGTGGTAATTTTTCAGAAAAATATAGTGGTGAACTGGATAATTTTTTTCGCTAAATATAGTGGGGAAATTTTTTCGCTAAATTCAGCGGTAAATTTTTCCGCTAAATTTAGCAGACAAATTTTTCTGCTAAATTTGGAGGGTAATTTTTTATATTTAGCAAATAATTTTTTTTTCCGCTTAGGTAAATTTTTTAGCTGAATTTACGGAGCAATTTTGTTGCTAAATGTAGCGGAGAAATTTTGTTGCTAAATTTAGCGGAGCAATTTCGTTGCTAAGTTTAGCGGGGAAATGTTTCCGCTAAATTTATTAGAGAAATTTTGTTGCTTAATTTAGCAGAGAAATTGTTGCTTAATTTAGCGGGGAAATCTTACCGGTAAGTTTAGCGGGGGAATTCGCGACTCCTGCGACCTATAGGGGGCGCCACCACCAAACAAACATGGCGGCTGAGTCCAGGTCGCGGCCATAGAGATCATACATACTAACTCTAGAGGAAAAGGTCCGCCATTTTCCCATACATTCTGGCTGCCGCAAGCGGCGGATCATGCAGGCAGACCCTCGGGGTCCCAAACACGGTTACATCATCAGAGCAGTTTCGTGAACTTCAACAATCCACGAACTTACCGGTGGAAAGATATTCGCGTTCCTTTCGAAGCCTTCTTTTTGCATAGCGCGCAGATGTACGGCCTCGCGTTAACGCTAAACTAAACCATATACCCGGCTTCGCTGGTGGGGCGCGGCTGGGCGCGGTTGAGGAATACGAAACTGCGCAACCACCAGATTTCCGAGATTTCGACAGAAGGGAAGTTAATGCAGCGTAATGACTTTATCGCTTTTTATAAGCGTTAGAATAGCTCAGAATTTAGTTTACAACGTTAAATTATCACTGTTTATATTGCTGAGAGTTTTCACTCTTCGCGTTTACCATGGCAACGTTGCTTTCTTTCTCTCGTGTTCTGTCGCTCTCTTTTGCGATCGTTCACTCGGGACCCAGGATGTCGGCGCACGGGATTTGCCACTCCTCCTCACCCACCTTTACCCCCCTGGTCGCGGCGGCTTGGCCGGGCCGCCTGAACAGGTGGCGCGTTCAATTTAACAGATTTTCTTTTGTTTAATGCCCAATTTTATAGGTATTTGAACTGAGACGGTTAAGTGTAGCCGGTGCAGATAAACTTGCAAAGCATAGTTTTGTTTTGCCGATGTTTTTTTGTTCTTTTCGTGTCAAACTTTCGTTTCGGAGGTTTCGTTCAAAACCGAAACTATGGGCTCCGGAGAGACGGTAATATACTAATCAGTTTTGATCATCTAAGGAAAGCGGCCATGACTATAGAATTGTTCCACAGAGAGTAACTTTTCAGCTAACTTGCATGCCTCGACCATGCGACTTATCTGTCCGCGGAATCGAGCTTTTCTGCGTATCCGCGTTTACGAAACAGCTCCAGTCGTCTGCTCGGCCAATAACACAGGCTGCAGGAAAATTACGAAAATTAAGCAACCGCTCCTTGAACCAAGGACCATGTTAACCCGCGGGCGCCCCACTAAGCAGCTGATACTCGTATTTCAATTCAGGTTTTAGTAGCAATCGAGAAGTCATTTTGACGAGCGGGTTATGTATTATGTTACGTACTATGGGGGTTCCACTAAAGCGATATTAGTATATCCTTCGGGTTGAATTATGAGCTTAGGTGACTAGCTATCAGGTGAGCTGCTGAATAAAAGTATATTTGACAGACGGAGACATACTACTTAAATTTAGCCAAATGGTTCTATAGCCGGCAGCACGGAGACAAACTGAAGAGAGTCTTCATTGAAGATCCACGCAGAACCTCTCTGCATTGAACTTTGCTTCGAATCCTGAACGGAGAAAATTAGTATTTTTTGTGGCCGGTCAACCTGACCAGTGTAGACGTATATTGCTGCTGGCTTCGACGTCCTCGTAATATAAATATTGGAGGCGCGATAGGTCAAAATGCCGTGATAGCATCTAACGTTGCGAGACTTGTCTCCCACCTTTTGAAAACAGACAATTTCCCTCATTCATCATTTGCAGCGAGCAAGTTTTCCTGAATCAAGTAATTGCGAAATCATCCCAACTCCTTCAGTGTGGTCCAGAGGCTTTTTCGGCGAAAAGCAGCCAAGATGAATAGCCAACGAACCGACCGGCGTGGGTGGCTCAAACTTGAAGCTAACCGAACACAACCAAACTCAAGAAAAGCAGCTATCGAACCTTCCCATTCACTTGACTGCAACATTGATGCTCCCTCCAGTATCAGTTACCAAGCAGTCGTCACTTTGAATGTGATTCGAGACAGACAAGAAATCAAAAAGTTTCTCCGTGATTCCTCCCCACCGAAGAAATCGAAACCACACGACCGTGTGCTGTGGAGTAAACGGGCTTTCAAACACGTAATAGAAGAAAACAATCTACTGAAGCTTCACCACACTAATGATCACTCAGGCAAACTTAAGAAATATTCGGACCTTCGTCAAATTACATTGTTCGCCACCGCGCCGTCAACACGCCTCCGCGAAAGCCACCAGAGACGCGGAGGGGCGCGGAGCGACCTGGACCGGCTGGTTCCCGGTTTTCCCGCTTGGCGGCGTCCGCTTTGCTGGAGTCGCGAATAGACCATACATCGAGGGACTGTACATGGATGGATGGATGGATGAATGCGGCTGAGCCCTTTGGATCGGGCGGTAGCTTATGCCACCTAGCCATTTTGTTTTACCATTTAAGCTTAGAATATTTAAATGTGAAATCTATATTCACTCCGCACTGCAAAGAAAGTGGGGCTATAAAACCCCCTTGCCATCAGTTAATAAGGAAATACCTAGTTTTCCCTCGCTTTCTGCCACCATTCACTTAATCTTTGCTTGGTAATCTCTACAGTCTTGAAATCCACTCTCCCTTCACTGTCTCTAAAACCCAATGACTTTATTAAATCCATGTTGCCTTCGGTAGGCATAGGGTGAAGCCCTTTACAGCAGATTATCAAGTGCTCAGCCGTCTCGTCCTCCTCTCCACAAGCAGTGCACACCGTATCCATTTCCAGGTACCTCGCTCTGTATGTTCTGGTTCGCAGAACGCGCGTCCTCGCCTCAAACAACAATGAGCTTTCCCTAGAATTGTCATAAATGCTTTCTTTGGAAATAACTGTTTTGTTTAATCTATAGCTTTCCAGAGCCGTCTTTGTCTGCATTCCGACTAGCCGCCGACCTCTTTCTTTCTTTCTTTAACTTTCTTTCTTTCTTTAACTTTCTTTTTAACTGAGACCTGCTCTTCCGTATCTCCACTATAGCCTAAAAACTTTAGTGCGCTGTCTCCACTTTGTGTCTATGCTCCTCATGTATAAATAGCTGAAAACCTTTCGTGCCCATTGATCCCCATCTATTTGCCTAAACCGATCCTCAAATTCTATCTTGCTCACCGCTTCCCTGCTCTCAAAAGATGCCCATCCCATGTCTCCTTGTACTCCCTGGTTTGGCGTTTTGCAATGTGCCCCCAAAGCCAGCCTACCTACTCCGCGCTGTTTTATTTCTAGTCTTGCATGCACTTCGGTTTCATGCATAGCACTGCGTTTCCAAAAGTCAAGCCAGGGACCATGACCCCTTTCCAAATCTCCCTCACCTCCTCATACCTGTTGTAATTCCAAAGTGCTCTATTTTTCATTACAGCTGCATTTCTGTTGCTCTACATATGCGCAGCAGAGCCGTTTATACTGAGAGAGTTTGGCCAATGGGCGGAGCTTGTTGCCCGCTAGAACCAGCGGATTTCGCGATAACACAAAATGGCGTTACTTCTTCGTCTTCTTGATTCCCGAGAAATCGCATAGAGTTCCTATGAGTCAAAGCCCCAAAATGGCGGACGGAAGTAGTCATCTCCCGGTTGTCAGACTACGCTGCTGTGGTTGCCAGGCTGTCAAAATCTTCTTAAGAAGGCCAAACTCTCTCAGTATAAACGGCTCTGATGCGCAGAGGTGTAGAGCGCCATCTAGTAGCGTGCCGAGAACTACGTCCGCCATGTTGGTAGCGGCGAGAAAACGAAACCAGCGACCCGACCGGCACAGATCCCATGTAAACAAGCGACCGCGCTTCGTGCGAGAGATGCCATGCCAAACGTTTTGCTGCGTTCCGCTGCGGTTGCAGCGATAAACCTTCGATTCGTGCCTGACGGGAACGCAAACAGGGTTCACAATGTTTTTCTTATTTTTATTTGTTACTTGAGACTTTTGACAAAAACAATCGGTGACAACGCCAAGAAACATGCGTACGTTCTCGCGCGGCTTGAAACCTTTTACAACTATTGAACTGCGCTCTAATCTTTTCACGAAGTTGTACCAAATTTGTTTCTAAACTTTTTTCTTCTTCTATGTACGTTGTAGTGTCGGCCTGCGTTTTTCTTGATGCGCCAGCAGCTCAACTTATGTGGACGAGGCCAAGGCTGTTAAGTGAGGCAAAAAGATTACAGTTTTAATAATCTACGCCAACAACCATGATTGAAGATGCTTATGGTTAACAGTGAACAACAAAAACTAAAAGCACCACAAAGCCCTCATTTTGATGTCATATATATAAAAAAAGTTAACTACTTTGGAAAGCCAGAAAACAATCTCAGTGCTTTGCATCTATTTCTCTACCTATCTGGCGTCGGTAAACGAAGTTTGCAAAACACCTCTAAAACTAAACAGGAGAGTTTGTTGATATATTATTCTTTAAAATTTAAAGCGCGGTCATGTAGACTAAAAAACACAACAGACGCGAATGACATATCTTTTGTGTTTGCTCAACACTCACAGAGACGAAATTTTGCTGCCTTTTTTCTCAAACGTGGCGCTCGACTTAGCTTGATCGAAAGGGCTAAAACTTCGATGTCAGCGACGGCGAAAACTTACGTTGCCGACATCGACAGGAGCAGCATGGCCGGTGCCAACTTCATTTCACAATCTCCTTTTCTTTTTTTTTCCCATCGCAGCCAAGGTAAAAATTTTGTTTAGTACAAAGAAGCTCGGAGGGCAGTTTTAAGAAAGTCAATGCAGTTATTTTGCCACGGTTGAACAAATCTTCATTAATAGCGCAACATCTGTCAACTGTGCTTTAGGTCAACGCTATCTGAAACCAATTCGAGCTCTTTCAACGTCAGAACAATATTGTCCAAGGCACAGTTTCCTTTAAAAAACAAAACGAAAAAAAAAAAAAAACTTTCGCCAGTAAATACAAAAAAAAAAAAAGTCCTTGAGTCGCATATATTGGTGTGGAGCAGTCTACCGTTAAAACAGTACGACTTCATGCGTGTTCGCATCAAAAAAGAATTAAAAATGTCGAAGACAATCCCTCGTTCCCCTTCTCCGAGGATTATTTTCGTCATTCTTATCCAGCTCGCTTGCACCTTTGCATTTAATTGCTTTATAATTAAAAATGTCCTCAGAGATGAAAGGCATGATGGCCTGGTCGTTTGTCCACGTTGGGTGATCGGAAGTCAGAAAACAATAGTTTCTGAATCGCACTTAGTGGCAGGGCGTCCATGCCCTGGAAATGCTGAGAAACCGAAACTCAAGATACCTGATGCTACAAAGATGACCGCGTGCAGTGCTGCCAGACCACTAAGCAGTTTCGGATATGGTCTATTATTATAATGCAATTAAATGCAAAGTTAGGTGCAAGCGAGCTGGACAAGAATGACGAAAATAATCCCTGGAGAAGGGGAACAAGAGGGACAAAGAACAAATACAAATCTGCCAACACACCTAGGTGACTGGTGCGCGACCAAAAAAATCCGCCTGGTCCGGGTATCGAACCTGGGACCTCTCCATTACAGGTGGGGCGCTCTTGTGTTTGTCCTTTGTCCCTCTTGTTCCCCTTCTCCAGGGATTATTTTCGTCAGGGTCTATTAGCGGGGAATTTTTTTCGCTAAATTTAGTGGGGAAATTTTACCACTAAATTTAGCCGGGAATTTTTCCGCTGAATTTAGGCGCTGCGTGGCGTGACGTCATTATGAGAAACGTCTTAAAATGCCACGCGCGATTGCGCCGACGCCGCTCAAACCTAAAACAGGCGCTGCACTCTAAAAGTATCCCTCGACTTCCGCCTGGTGACGCCACAAAAGTGTCATGTTGTCGCTGGTCGCGATCCTGACGGTGTTCTAGCAGCTGTGGTGGTGTAGCAGGTGCCTGCTCTGCTGCAGGTCACTCTCTGGTGTGACAGTCCACGGAAGTTTCAGCAGCCAGAGGTTTGGACGCCAAGTCGACAGCGACACTTGCGTTCGCTCGTGCTTTTCGCAAGCATTTCTATGACCAACCGCTAGGATCACGACGTCCGACAGCATGACACTCCGGTTTCTGTGACGTCATTTGTTGGCACTTCGGGACCACTTTTGATGCATGGGCAGGCGGACGAAACGCCGTCCGCCGTGTCGTCTGCAGCCGTCTGCTGCCAACTTCTGCTTATCAGTGGTATGCTTCATGAGTGGTGAAACTGGAAGCCGCGCGGCACTCGCCGCTTGCCGCTAGGTTCGATACCCGCACCAGGCGGAGTTTTTCGGTCGCGCACAAGTTTGGAGATTTGTGTTTGTCCTTTGTTCATCCTGTTCCCCTTCTCCAGGGATTATTTTCGTCATTCTTGTCCAGCTTGCTTGCACCTTTGCATATAATTGCATTATAATCATAGAATTTACTTGTCCTGTGCAATATTATACACTGACTGAGTAATTGTGGTGGTGACATCTCATGGAAAGCGCCACAACTACAAGTTACCAAGAGCTTCCACGCTTTGTCGCTGCAGTGCGAGTGAGGACAGAGCCGTATATTGGGAGAGTGCGCCAGGGCTGAAAGTCTGGGAAGTAACTCGACTTCGGCACTGGTAAGAATGCTTTCACATTCCTACACTTAAGCATTGTTTTTAGTATTTTTATTTCTTTATTTATTTATTTGCGTTTTGTGGCCCTCCATGGCAGCTGATCTATTGGCGCTCACAGGTAACACAGGTTCAGGTTCTGCCGCGCATTACCTCCCTTATCATGCGACCGCCGAAGTTGTAGGCTGATCTATTCGAAAAAACGCTCCGGTTGCTTCCTTTACGTCGCGTAGACGGAGACGCTACACGCCGGCTGTTGAAACAGGCACTGCCAAGTATGTTTCAGGGTGGCGCCTCTCGATTGCTCCGGCCTACGGCCCTCAGTTTGCACTGTTTGTTTGTCTTTTCCTAACCACCCCGTAGCATTTTTACGCTTTTTTAATATGAATGAAATTGAAAAGAAGCGTATGTGCACACTCCATCTATATGGCAACCACGTTAGCGTCAATATGGCCATATCTCTCGCCTTATTAGTTCAAAGCCACATAAATACTGCATTATGTTTTTTGCAGATTATGTTAGTACATATTATAAACGTTAATTTCGGAGAGTTTAAAGAATATTAAAGATGGCCTTTTCTAATGATTTTCAAAATAATGCGTATTTAGTTCAATGCCCATATATGTGAGCAATTCTTCTGAATGTCTCCAGCTAACCAGGACAACGATATTACCGCGTGCGCACCTGACCAAGTATAGGCAGCGCGCTCGTGGCCTAGCGGCTATCGCGCTTGCCTTCCATGCGAAAGCCAAGGTTCGATGCTTGGCCGCGGGTGTACATTTTTGTTGACGCTGTAATGTGATGCTCTGATAAATTCAAGAACCGTGCTGGCTGATTCGAGGTTAAAATGTTCTAGGCGCTGAAGCTTTTACGCCGATTGTTCCAGAAGCCCACGCGTGTACATAAGGGGCTCCGTGTGGCAAGCCGCAGTCAGTCTTACGCTAGCACCGGATTCTGCCTCTTCTCCGACATCGTCGGTCGCTTACGACACCTGTTCTTTAAACCCTATGTTTCGGGCACAAGTTCGCCCCATAAACGTTTCGCCTTCCTGTTTATTTTTGTTCTTTTGCTCACCACCCGTGGCAATATTTCATTCGCAGATGAATTATGTACAGAGAACACACGCTCGCAAAGTTTCAAGACTTTAGCTTTTAAAGATATGGAGAAAACAAATCTTTAACCCAGACCGTCAATGCGCAATGTGCCGTATTTGCAATTTCGTTTCTCAAAATAGCGACCCTAATATTCGGCGATTAATACTTTTGGTCAATCCTTCCTATGCCTAATTTGTAAGTAAATATTTCTAGACCCGCAGCCGCAACAGTTTTTTTTTTTGAGGGGGGCTAAGCCGCCGAACTGCCAACCATCGCGCGATACAAAAACCGTGAACCTAAGAGAGGGTGTTTGCAATTTTTTTTCGCAAAGATAATTTTTTTTTTTCAGAACAAGGATTGTTTTTTTTTTCTGGGCATGGAGCCAGCAAATTATTTCTTTTATCAAAATTAAAAATGGTCACCGGACATGGTTGTTCAATCTTTTATGAAAACGCCCTGCAGTGTATCGGTAAATGCGAGCCATGTTAATTATTTTTAGTAATAGTGCTTGTTACGTGACAATTTTATATGTTTAACTCAGATAAACCAACTAGCCCAACAACGAACCTTATTAGATTCTTTCAGTTTCTCGTGAAGAAATGTCTTCAGGCTGCAACGCTTCCTCTTCTTCGGAGGTTCTTCTGGCACAATGTTGAAATTTGTGGCTCATCCGCCACGTCTGGAAAAGAAACTAACAAAATTAACATTGCAATCTTGAGATGTTTTATTATTTTATTTGAAAAGTGCAACCTTTTCCAGAAATACGGGAAAATATTTTACTTTATTACTCAAAAGCCCATCATCATTTTGCTTATTGTTTTTTAATGCTTATTGTTTTTCTATTTAAATGACTACAAAGTCTGTAACATGCAGTGCAGTCGGAAAGGTGACTCATACTCGTTTTGTACTGCATAGTGTGTTTTCTTACAGGATGGAAAGTTTACGGCAGCACACCTCTCCGTGTAGTCAGCACTAAAAAAAAAAGAGTACCACGAACAAAGGACTGCCCGGCTGGAGAAAAGGTGACACAACGCTTAAATCACACGCAAAAAAAAAAAAAAAAAAGAAAAAAAAAAGGTGGTCCGGTTTGACATTACGTTTATACTCCACTACCTTCCCTCTCAGTTTCCTTGCGACACCACCGAACCGCGCATGGCTACTTACACATTCCATCTGTCGGTCACTCTTGCAAACTTGTTTAGTGCCGAGTGAATCTTTGCAGCATATGAAGACGAAAAGTACCCCCCCCCCCCCCCCCCCCTAGGATTTTAAGGATAGGACATCTGAAAAGGCTACACAAATTCTATACTCCGTTTTACCTTATGACGCACAAAAGTGAACGCCACAAGCCACCAGAGCGAATTCACAGCACGGAGTGTGTTACGTGACCTACCGGGTGGGCGGAGCGACGTGGGAAGCGTGAAGTCGCCTGGTATGCACGGAGCGTCGGATTGGCTATGATAACTTGTAGCATCCGTTGCAGTCCATCGTACGGTGAAACGGAGCATAAAGACGTTTGAGAAGGTTGATTGAGGGTGAGCCTTTGTCAAAATGCGCTGCTGAATACAAATTCCGCTTGCCTCTGCAATGATTTTTGGCCGCGAGACAAATCGGTTCGGGACAGGTCTTTTGCGCGAGGAAAGCCTTTACACTCCGCTGCAGCCAATCAGAACACACGGGGAAATCGTATTTGTTGACATCACAACCTTGCCGACTGGTACAAATGGCACTGTCTTGTTGTATCAGGAAAAATAGGCATCGATACAAAATCATCCAGCCCATTTCGAAAACCATCTGATCCAGAAAGACAGTCTATAATATATGCTTAATAAAGCCAGTGCCCAGTTAGGCATGAGCAAAACGTACACACTGTCTCGCGTTTGCTCGTTGGTTTATTCCTGCACTCTAAAACAATAGTTCCAAGAGTACGTTGGCCGTGTTCTTGCAACTGTGGGCTGTTAGCTATTATATACTGCGAAGCAGTGAACTGCTGATTGCAATGGGAAGCCTACATGATACGCTGTCATCGGACACCTGTCGCCTTCTCTCCTTTGCCATAAACAGTTTTAACGCACACTTCACACATAGTTTCTTTGTTATGCAAGCACAAAAGACTCAGCACAAACATATTAACTATACGTGCGCGAGCTGGAAGTACCCTTATATTCGTAAAATTAAATGCTGCAGTGTCGACTCTCGTCGTATCCTCGAGAGACCGAACCCACGTCAACGGCGTGGTCTTTTTCCGTTGAGTAAATGTGGTCGGCGGCAAGAGCATTTTCCGCGAATATGAATACGCCATTAGCCAGGAACAAGGTCCCCTTCGGCCTCTGTAAACTGCTTACTAAAATATAGATATATACCTCATCCAAATGTTACCATACTTTTTTTTTTTTTTAACCTGGAGGCGCTTTCCGAGAATATTTTACTCAGATGCAGCAAATGCAGCACTGCTTTCACGACTCTTATGTCAAGTAACCCTACTCCAGTGCTCCATTGTGACGAGCACTGTTAGTGTGAACTTCTCTGTAAAAACGAACAACGTTCACATAAGAAAAGAAACTTAACTGACACCAAAGAAAGCAAGAATTGCAATTGTGACTATCCAGCATGTGGAAGATGAGCTGGGAAGCTACACCACCGAAGTAAAAAAAGAGTTAAAAACAAAGAGGGTTGATGGCGGTGATGATGATGATTATAAAGGACTACATGGCGCAAAATGCAACTTCGGCCAAATCGCGCCAAACCGAATGAAGAGAAGGAATAAATCTGGCCACGAACCTCTCCGCAAAATGGTGTTAGAGAAAGAGTCTAACAGCTTAATATCACTAGTTGAAACTGGAGTCCTAAGGCACTAAAACGGTTGTCACTCAGTGTCTGAGATACCAATCATAGTATATTAATTTCCCCGTTAGCCCTGTATTCATTGATGCAATTAACAAGTGCTAATGATGATTTTATTTAGAAATAAATATGCTTAACCAACGCCTTAATGTACGTTTTACTGTGCAACAACGCTCCTAAAAGCTCGTGATGAAAAAGAAGCATCTCCACAACGCACGAAATGGGGCACGGTTGCGCCACCTAGCTGCAGCTAAACAAAGACAAAGTAAAAGCAATGCAGAACATATCAGCGTTTGGTCAGCTCTTTCAAATCGATCCTGCTTCAGTGGTGCCTCGAAACAATGGTGGCTACGAACGTGAGACGCGATACCCAGGTTCAAATGAGCGGACCTCTAAACAAAGCAGTTAAGGTAATCTTGGAATACATGCATTCCAGCGACACCAATGCCGCACCCTTGCAGCAGCTTCCAAATTCACCCTTGTATTAGCAACAATACAGGAGCTTCAACAGCTTTTGCAAAAGTCAGAATCAGTCAAAACGGCTGTGCCGAAACTGCCAATGTGTCCAACAAGCAGAAGAAACTGGATCCGAAAAAAGGAGACAACTGAAACAGAGATGAGGCAAACGAAGCTGAATATTGTTCTATTCTTAATGACCGTGGCGTTCATCTTGTCAGTGACCAGTACAGAAGGAAAATATATTACATAGCTTCAACAAGCCCCATGAAAGCTGGTTAGATGCATATAAATCCTACTGATCATGAAACGCTTTCCTGCACATTTTGAGTTATCAAAGACACCAGCATCACTACTGGAATTTTTGCTCAGTGATACCAGCCATTTAAAGAACGATTGCCCTTGTCAATACATCATCGCCTGCCTTTCAAAAATATTCGTGCCTGCCGTCGCTGCCGCCTGCGAAGCAGAGGGCGGCGACGGTCACCACAGCCACCCTTGCTTAAACCGCACCACCATGAAGAAGCCACGTGGTCTTTTTGCCAGTTACTTTCGTGTATTACAGTTGTGATTGACAAGCCTAGTGAAACTTATATAGGATGCATTGTCTAAATAGTTAGAACCTGTCTCAATAGGCCCTTCTCAAAAACGGATAATCTATAGCCGCGTTGAATTTGTGTGGGCACCGTACAATCAATTCGATTAAGAAACCTAGTTTAAGCACTAGAAAGGGATACCCAAGGTTGCAGAAAGGAGCATTGCACGTGGCAAACTCCGGGTAGAGAAATAACAGCGCAAAGCACATTTAACAAAACCCATTCATTACTCAATGGCGTCGAGTCGACCATTGAGTGTACGCGGAATTTTTCAATCCAGGTATTTCTAGTATGCAGATCCGCGTCAAAGGGTGTACGTGATTGACATACCTTAATACTTTTCCCCAAGGTTACAATCAGTTTATACGAAATACAAGTTGTCTGCTTTCTTTATTTCACGCTTTTCTTTTCTGTGCTTTCTCATTTGATGTACATCACGTTCTCGTTCAATCCTGTTGTGTATAAAAGCTCCAGATTTTCCATCCAAGTTCGCAGTTGAACTCCTCTTCTGTAAACCTACACCATGACCGGAGTGAGTGCACCATTTTGAAGATACTGGACCTTAAAGCTCGCTTATCTACTTTTATAAGTATTTTATTAGGCTGTGCCTTTCCGCATATGATTATTGGGCCTATCGCAAATAAGGACTAGGCACTTGAACAAGTGTTTACCTTGCTTGCTTCGCGTAACTAGGCTACATCAACTTTTAATGCAAAAGTAGAATCTTCAATTTGTTTTAAGGTGGTTGTTTCGTTAGAAAATTGTTTGCCTGGGTTAAAAAAAGTGTTTTATAACTCTCTATCGGCGGTTGAGTTCGCATTCAACGGCGGTCTTGTTCACAAGGGCATTTTGTGCGGGGCGCACTGAGTGGTCAATTCAAGAATTTAAGTTTAAGTTGAAGAATACATTTTTTATTTGAAAGACTTTCAAGCGAACGCAATCAAGGATTGATATCACTCAGGTCTTAATAGTAGTATCTTTTGTTTAAGTCTGATATTTTATGAAATATCTCACTGAACACTTTTATGAAGTCCAAACTTCCCGCAACATATGTTACAGAAATATTTGCTGTAAAATTGCAGTCTGTCGGGCCTCCATAAGTTGATACAGATTTTTGCAACCAGAACATAGGCTTAACTTGCAAACGCAGTTTGATGGAGATGACCGCTTGCTCACAAACGATTGTGGCATACATTTTTCACATTGCACACTGATACATTAATCGGTTAAAAGATACGCCTTGATGCAAAGTGGGACGCTTTGTTTTTTTATGACTCTGAGACAGTTTAGTGCAAGCTTGATTAAACGCCGCAAAAACATATATTATAGAAGAGAAAATATTAATTTATTCAACCACAAAGCAGATTTGGAATTTCGAGCTACGTTCTCTTTCAGGATCTACATTTATTACTGTTATTTTGATTGAATGCTAACTGTAACATTCGCATTAACCAATATTTAAGCAAAACAAACCGTTTATCACCTGGCACCATCTTGCGCCATCAGTATAAAGTGTACAATATCTAACTTATTAAAATGTGCACTAATGTTGATTTATGCAGCTCCGTGCTTGTCTTCTCCTGGCTCTGGCCAGCGGAGCCATCGCTGGCTACGTCCAGAGCGGTCTTGGCTACGGCCACGGCCTCGGCTACTCTGGCCTCGGCTACTCTGGTCTCGGTTACTCCGGCCTTGGCTACTCCGGCCTTGGCTACTCCGGCCTCGGCTACTCTGGCCTTGGCTACTCCGGCCTCGGATATGGCCATGGTCTTGGCTACGGCCACGCTGTTGGTCTTAGGAACGGCTACGGCTACTCTGGTCTGACCGGCTACAGTGTTGCTGCCCCAGCTAGCTACGCTGTTGCTGCCCCAGCCGTGAGCCGCACTGTGGCCACTTCCTACCACGCCGCTCCAGCCGTTGCGACCTACGCCGCTG
The DNA here is from genome assembly GCF_016920785.2 of Ixodes scapularis. Lineage (NCBI taxonomy): Eukaryota > Metazoa > Arthropoda > Arachnida > Ixodida > Ixodidae > Ixodes > Ixodes scapularis. Next base: position 127,521,855 of record NW_024609846.1, read on the forward strand.
CTCCAGCTGTCGCCTCCTACCACGCCGCTCCAGTTGCCACCTATGCGGCTGCTCCAGCTATCACCAAGGTCGCTACCTACCAGACTGCTCCAGCTTTCGCCAGCTATGCTGCTGCCCCAGTTGCCACCTACGCTGCTGCTCCAGCCGTGACTAGGGTGTCCACCGTCCACGCTGCTCCAGCTGTCGCCACTTATGCCGCTGCTCCAGTTGCCGCCTATGCCGCTGCTCCAGCTGTTACCAAGGTCGCTACCTACCAGACTGCTCCAGCTTTCGCCAGCTATGCTGCTGCCCCAGTTGCCACCTACGCTGCTGCTCCAGCCGTGACTAGGGTGTCCACCGTCCACGCTGCTCCAGCTGTCGCCAGCTACCAGACCTACCACGCTGCCCCAGCTGTCGCCACTTATGCCGCTGCTCCAGCCGTGACTAGGGTATCCACCGTCCACGCTGCTCCAGCTGTCGCCAGCTACCAGACCTACCACGCCGCTCCAGCTCTGGCTTCCTACGCCCACGCTGCCCCAGTCTACGGATATGGCGTTGGTTCTCTGGGCTACGGCGCCGGCCACTTTGGTTACGGACACGGGCTCGGCAGCTACGGTCTGAACTATGGGTACGGTCTTGGCACCTATGGTGACTACACCACCCTCCTCCGCAAGAAGAAGTGTAAGTTTATGCAGATATATTTTTATAACCTGAATGCTTTCATTTAGCATAGAGTTCTGATGATTGAAGTTATTACCCCCTGTTTTACAGAAACTCCGCAAAGAAGAGTTACCATCGTAGACGTCAGCCACAAGGAATCTATGAAGAAGAGGTCTGTTCACTGCCATCGCTTGTTGTCGTAAAGAAAGCAATAAAAAGAATGAGACTCGTCACTTTCACATCTTTCTTTCAATCGTCGTATTGCGCCATTTTAGATTAATACCTAAATGACATGACCTGAGATATTAAGGCAGCGATTTCTAAATTCCTGACCTCTACTGAAGGAGAATATGCCGCTCATGCACGATTGTATGAAACAGGAACACCTGAATGCCTCAGGCAACCATTTCCTCCTTGCATTTGCAGTTTAGGTGTTCGATTGCGTTAATACAAAAATCAAATATCACCTCGATATTTTCCAAGATACCCTTCCGAAATCGCTACTAGAATTGTGATATATTGTGTTCGACTCTGCTGTAGGGTACAGCAGGCAACACTAGTTAGAAAACTTGCTTTCATTACAATGTCGGCCATAGCAAAATTGTTCAAAATTTGACACGGAGACGTAGGCGGGATCGGTAGAAACAGAGATATTAATTCCCAGCTCATTTGACAATCCTGGACCCCCAAATACTGCGGAGAACCTTTTCTTTAAAGCTTGTTTGGTAGTTTATATTGTCGCAGATGGAAAAGGCTCGACGAGCGTAAACTGAGAATAAAGGTTTAATCGGTGAACTTGTGCGAGACACAAAAGAAAGAAACAACGTCGAGAAAGCAGCAGCGAGCGTCTACGGAGGCAACAGCGAGCGACGGTGCGTCGGCGTGACAGCTGGCTGGCACAAGAGTGAATCAGTCGACAAGACCGCGCTCGATTCCTCATCTATTACACTCGGTATCTCGAAGATTCGACCTACAATGTTCGGGAGTGAGCAAGGGCGAGACTGACTAGGGCAGGTCCTTCCGGCCACCTTAACTTTTACGCTCGGTGTAACAATAAACACGAAACTTCTAGAGGCACGGAGAAGCGTTTGTGCTCTGTCATGCACGCGGCAGTATATTCTGTCAAACACTTAGTGCATCTGGTGATGAGAATAGCGTAATTGGTGAGGCGGGCAGTTCTCACCAATTATTATATTTATTTATTTTTTGTACAGGTTGATGAAGCCGTTTAATATGTTAGGCCGATTTTAGAATATAATTGCACTGCGTGTAAATCGTGTTTTTGGAATCTATGTCAATGCTCGTAAGGACATCCAATCTGTCAGTGTTCGGCTTGTCCTGAGGGAATACGATCGCATTCTGCATCATATGATTAACCTACATACATCATTGCACTTTAGCTACTTCAGTCAAACGACTATTCGATTCGCACCTAAATTACTGTCATTTAGTGTGGAGAAATACCAGACTTAAGAATTTTCAGAAATGCCCATATTGTGATGTCTTGACCATGTCGACACCCCCGTTCTCCCCAAAATTGTCCATAATGTGATTTGCTCATAATAACGAGACAAAAACGCATGCATTGTCCCAGTTTTTCCCCGAGAATGGTGTTCATATGGCGGGGTATCAAATGGTGTTAGAGAAAGAGTCTAACAGCTTAATATCACTAGTTGGAACTGGAGTTCTAAGACACTAAAACGGTTGTCACTCAGTGTCTGAGATACCAATCATAGTATATTCATTTCTCCGTTAACCCTGTATTCATTGATGTAATTAACAAATACTAATGATGATTTTAATTAGAAATGAATATGCTCAGCCAGCGCCTCAGTGTGCGTTTTACTGTTCAACAGCGCTCCCAGAAGCTCGTAATAAAAAAAAAGCATCGCCGCAACGCACGAAATGGGGCACGGTTGCGCCACCCAGGTGCAGCTAAACAAAGACAAAATAAAAGCAATGCAGAGCACATAAGCGTTTGGTCAGCTATTTCAACTTTATCCTGCTTCAGTGGTGCCTCGAAACAATGGTGGCTACGAACGTGAGACGAGATACCCAGGTTCAAATGAGCGGACATCTAAGCGAAGTAGTTAAGGTGATCATGAAATGCATGCATTTCAGCGACACCAATGCCGCACCTTTGCAGCAGCTTCCAAATTCCCCCTTGTAATTAGCAACAATAAAGGGGCTTCAACTGCTTTTGCAAAAGTCAGAATCAGTCAAAATGTCTGTGCCAACCCTGCCAATATGACACCCAAGCACAAGAAACTGGACCCGAAAAAAAGAGACGATTGAAACAGAGATGAGGCAAACGAAGCTAAATATTGTCCTATTCTTAATGACCGTGGTGTTCATCTTGTCAGTGACTAGTACAGAAGGAAAATATATTACATAACTTCAGCAAGCCCCATAAAAGCTGGTTAGATGTATGTAAATCCTACTGCACATTTTGAGTTATCAGACACCAGCATCACTGCTGGTATTTGTGTTCAGTGATACCCGCCATTTAAAGAACGATTGCCCTTTTCAATACATCACCTGCCTTTCAAAAATATTCGTGCCTGCCGTCGCTGCCGCCTGCGAAGCAGAGGGCGGCGACGGTCACCACAGCAACCCTTGCTTACCCCGCACCACCATAAAGAAGCCACGTGGTCTTTTTACCAGTTACTTTCGCGTATTACATTTCTGATTGACAAGCCTAGTGAAACTTATATAGCAGCGGTCTCAAACTGAGGGGATCGTGAGGGCCAGACAGCCACACTGGGAAGGCCGAGGGCCAACGTTAGACTGAGGGGGCGGTTCAAACGAGTTCGAAGTAACAGACCTTGTGCTCTACGCTTTTTGTAAACTCAGTTTAGCCAGTGACATTTTAAGATTTGGTTTGTTCATATGACTACTTTGGGCCGTGACCTGATGTAATAACAATAATTAAAATGACACCTTTCCGCCAACGGGGTCGCATTTTTAATTGAACAAAAGAGCAAGTGCACTGTCGTTCGCCTTGTCCAATTCACTCAGGGATTAACCAAGCTCAATATGTCTCTAAAAACAATCAGTTAATTTGGCAGTTCTAGGTTTCCTGACGATTTCTAGTTCAACACACATACTTGTCTTTTGATGCTTTATCTTTATCTTTATCTTCGGCAGTTCTGCTGATTCGGAGTTCGCGCATCCAAGATGCATCCTTCAACAAAAAGCTCGCTTTTCAAAAATCCGGGAAGCAAAACATAAAGCGAGACAAAGGGCGAATGAACACAGATAAGTTAAAACTATGTGAATACGTTAAAAGAGCGGAGCTACTTTTCAAGCGGAAATGAATCGGCGAGGTGAGATCACGATGGCATATGCCATTTCTATAGCGCTTGTGACATGGCAGCCGGGACTCGCAGCAGGTTGCCTGCGGGCCGCGTCCCAGCGAGTCGCGGGCCGCATGCGGCCCGCGGGCCGCGTGTTTGAGACCCCTGTTATATAGGATGCATTGTCTAAATAATTAGAACCTGTCTCAATAGGCCCTTCTCAAAAACGAATAATCTATAGCGGCGTTGAATCTGTGGGGGCACCGTACAACCAATTCAATTAAGAAACCTACTTTAAGCACTAGAAAAGGATCCCCAAGGTTGCAGAAAGGAGCATTGCACGTGGCAAAATCCGGGTAGAGAAATAACAGCGCAAAGCACATTTAACAAAACCCTTTCATTATTCATTGGCGTCGAGTCAACTATTGAGTGTACGCGGAATTTTTCAAGCCAGTTATTTCTAGTATGCTGATTCGCGTCAAAGGGTGTACGTGATTGACATACCTCAATACTTTTCCCCAAGGTTACAATCAGTTTATACAAAATACAAGTTGTCTGCTTTCTTTCTTTCAGGCTTTTTCTTTTCTGTGCTTTCTCATTTGATGTACATCACGTTCTCGTTCAATCCTGTTGTGTATAAAAGCTCCAGATTTTTCATCCAAGTTCGCAGTTGAACTCCTCTTCTGTAAACCTACACCATGACCGGAGTGAGTGCACCATTTTGAAAATACCGGACTTTAAAGCTCGTTTATCTACTTTTATAAGCATTTTTATTAGGTTGTGCCTTTCCTCATATGATTCCTGTGCCTATCGGAAATAAGGTCCAGTAGGCACTTGAACATGTGTTTACTTTGCTTGCTTCGCGTAACTAAGCTACATCAACTTTTATTGCAAAAGTGGATTCTTCAATTTTTTTTTAAAAATATGGTCGTTTGGTTAGGAAATTGTTGGCTTGAGTGGGGCGCATTGAGTGGTCAATTCAAGAATTTAAGTTTAAGTTGAAAGAATATATTTTTAATTTGAAAGACTTTCAGGCGAACGCAATCAAACATTGATATCACTCAGGTCTTAACTGTAACACGTTTTTTTCAAGTCTGATATTTTATGAAATGTATAACTGAAGTTTTTTTATGAAGACCAAACTTCCCCCAACATATGTTGCAGAAATATTTGCTGTAAAATTGCAGTCTGTCGCGCCCCCTTATGTTGATACAGATTTTTACAATCAGAACATAGGTTTAACTTGCAAACGCAGTTTGATGGAGATGACCGCTTGCTTACAAACAATTGTGGCATACATTTTTCACATTGCACGCTGATATATTAATCAGTTAAAAAATACGGCTTGGTGCAAAGTGGGATGCTTTGTTCTTTTACGACTCTCAGACAGTTAAGTGCAAACTTGATTAAACGCCGCAATAATATATAATATAGAAGAGCAAATATATATTAATTTGACCACAAAGCAGATTTAAAATATCGAGCTACGTTCTCTTTCAGGATCTACATTGATTACTGTTATTTTGATTGAATGCTAACTGGAACACTCGCGTTGACCAATATTTAAGCAAAACAAACTGTTTACTCAGCTGGCACCATCTTGCGTCATCAGTATAAAGTTTACAATATCCAACTAATGTGCTCTAATGTTGATTAATGCAGTTCCGTGCTTGTCTTCTCCTGGCTCTGGCCAGCGGAGCCATTGCTGGCTACGTCCAAGGCGGTCTCGGCTACGGCCACGGCCTCGGCTACTCTGGCCTCGGTTACTCTGGTCTCGGTTACTCCGGCCTTGGCTACTCCGGCCTCGGCTACTCTGGCCTTGGCTACTCCGGCCTCGGCTACGGCCATGGTCTTGGCTACGGCCACGCTGTTGGTCTTAGGAACGGCTACGGCTACTCTGGTCTGACCGGCTACAGTGTTGCTGCCCCAGCCGTGAGCCGCACTGTGGCCACTTCCTACCACGCCGCTCCAGCCGTTGCGACCTACGCCGCTGCTCCAGCTGTCGCCTCCTACCACGCCGCTCCAGTTGCCACCTATGCGGCTGCTCCAGCTGTCACCAAGGTCGCTACCTACCAGACTGCTCCAGCTTTCGCCAGCTATGCTGCTGCCCCAGTTGCCACCTACGCTGCTGCTCCAGCCGTGACTAGGGTGTCCACCGTCCATGCTGCTCCAGCTGTCGCCACTTATGCCGCTGCTCCAATTGCCACCTATGCCGCTGCTCCAGCTGTTACCAAGGTCGCTACCTACCAGACTGCTCCAGCTTTCGCCAGCTATGCCGCTGCCCCAGTTGCCACCTACGCTGCTGCTCCAGCCGTGACTAGGGTGTCCACCGTCCACGCTGCTCCAGCTGTTGCCAGCTACCAGACTTACCACGCTGCCCCAGCTGTCGCCACTTATGCCGCTGCTCCAGCCGTGACTAGGGTATCCACCGTCCACGCTGCTCCAGCTATCGCCAGCTACCAGACCTACCACGCCGCTCCAGCTCTGGCTTCCTACGCCCACGCTGCCCCAGTCTACGGATATGGCGTTGGTTCTCTCGGCTACGGCGCCGGCCACTTTGGTTACGGACATGGGCTCGGCAGCTACGGTCTGAACTACGGATACGGTCTTGGCACCTATGGTGACTACACCACCCTCCTCCGCAAGAAGAAGTGTAAGTTTATGCAGATATATTTTCCAACCTGAGTGCTTTCATTGAGCACAGAGTCCTGATGAGTGAATTTATTACCCCTGTTTTACAGAAACTCCACAAAGAAAAGTTACCATCGTGGACGTCAGCCATTAGGAATCCATGAAGAAGAGGACTGTTCGCTGCCAACTTTTGTTGTCATAAAGAGAGAAATAAAGAGAATGAAACTCGTCACTTTGAGATCTTTCTTTCAATCGTCGTATTGCCCCATTCTAGATTAATACCTAAGTGACATGACCTGAGATATAAAGGCATTGATTTCTAAGTTCCTGACATGTACTGAAGGAGAATATGCTGCTCATGCTGGATTCTATGAAACAGGAACGTCTGAATGCGGCAGACAACCATTTCCTCCATGAAGTTGCAGTTTAAGTGTTCGATTGCGTTAAAACAAAAATCAAATATCACCTCGATATTTTCCAATATACCCTTCCGAAATCGCTACTACAATTGTAAGATATCGTGTTCGACTCTGCTGTAGGGTACAGCAGGCAACACTGGTTACAAAACTTGCTTTCATTACAATGTCGGCCATAGCAGAATTGTTCAAAATTTGACACGGAGACGTAGGCAGGATCGGTAGAAACAGATATATTAATTCCTAGCTCATTCGACGATCCTGGACCCCCAAATACTGCGGAGAACCTTCTCTTCAAAGTTTGTTTGGTAGTTTATATTGTCGCAGATTGAAAAGGCTCGACGAGCGTAAACTGAGAATAAATGTTTAATCGGTGAACTTGTGCCAGCCACGAAAGAAAGAAACAACGTCGAGAAAGCAGCAGCGAGCGTCTACGGAGGCAACAACGAGCGACGGGGCGCCGGCGTGACAGCTGGCTGGCAGAAGAGTGAATGAATCGACAAGACCGCGCTCGATTCCTCATCTATTACACTCGGTATCTCGAAGATTCGACCTACAATGACCGGGAGTGAGCAAGGGCGAGACTGACTAGGGCAGGTCTTTCCGGCCACCCTATAGCTTTTACGCTCGGAGTAAGAATTAACACGAAACTTCTAGAGACACTGAGAACCGTTTATGCTCGGTCATGCACGCGGCAGTATATTCTGTACAAACACTTAGTGCATCTGGTGATGAGAATAGCGTAATTGGTGACGCCGGCCGTTCTCGCCAATTATTATATATATATTTTTTTGTACAGGTTGATGAAGCCGTATAATATGTTAGGCCAATTTTAGAATATGATTGCACTGCGTGTAAATCTTTTTTTTTTGTGGAATCTATGTCAATGCTCGTAACAACATCCCATCGGTTAGTGTTCGGCTTGTCGTGAGTGAATACGATCACATTCTGTATCGTGTGATTAATCTACATACATCATAGAACTTTAGCTACTACAGTGAAACGACTATTCGATTTGCACCTAAAGTACTGTCATTTAGTGTGGAGAAATACTACACTTAAGAATTTTCAAAAATGCACATATAGTAATGTTTTATCAATGTGTACACCCCCGTTCCCCCCAAAATCCTCCATAATGTGATTTTCCCATAATAACGAGACAGAAACGCATGAATTTTCCCAGTTTTTCCCCGAGAATATGGTGTTCATATAGCGGGGTATCGAAATTAACGGGGTGCATATTAACGAGACATGACTGTACCTCATGTGTAAGCTCTTGCAAAATCTTGAATCTATCATAAAAGTAGTAAAATTCACAGCACGGCTAGAAATGTGTATTAAGACAGCAGGTCGTTTGTGTGGGGTCTATTTTCCAGGCACGTGCAACATCACGTTAGGGTACCCCGAAATTACGGTGTTAAAGACTGTTTTTACTCTTCTTTATAAATATCATATAATAGAATTTGAATATTAACACCAAATTGTTTGACGATTCTGTACACTAAAGAGTTACTCTGACGATTTATCTCAAGCAAGCTTTATTCTGTCTGCCATGTCATGGATTTCTACCAGTCCGAGTAACTCTCACTAGGAGTGACTCGGTTTTCGGTTCACTTCGTTATGTTTTAACCTTATGAGGTTTTCAGTTCACTTCACTATTTTGTTTAACCTGTCAGGGATATTACCGAGGAAGCTTATGCCGAATTGCATCGGTCATTTTGAAGCGCGCCGGGATCAGTAGACAATATCTGTGATGGAGCACGCGATGCGAACGAAGTCGCTCCGCCTTCGAATCCCCCGTGGAACATGACCACACTTCGAAGATCGGTGAATGGCTTCAGGTCATTCACCATACCGGGAATCCTTCCCACGTGGTGCCGGATCTCGAAGCCCATGTTCTCTCAATCTCGGCGCAAACTACACGCGCTCCACGCACGATCGAACAGCGCAACTCTAAAATCCGCAACACCAGGCGTTGTTTGCAGAAAGGAAGGACGGCCCTCTACCTTGATCAGTTGTGCAGCGGTGCACAACAGGCGCACATCTAAAAATCCTGGTTTCTGCTCGAAGATGAGAATTTGCTTTCAGATCTAAATAATTTTGTTTTGCGCACTGCTGCCGAACACAGCTCAATGTGTGTATGTGTGTGCGTGTTTTTTTATACTTTGTACGAATACCATGACCAAAGTTAAAAGGAATCCAAAGGGTTTGCAAAAGCTCTTGATGGTCTTCGCCGCAAACTAAGGGCGGAAGCGCTAGGTTCTGCAGCGACACTTGCGATAAAGTGGACGCGATAGGGAATGACGTAAAGCACCGAAGAAAATAAGTTAAGGAATATACGAAACAGGACACTGAGCTACAGATCGAAAATCAAAGACTGAACCAGCGCGGGGAAGAACTGGAGCAATACCAACGCTCGCACAACTTTGAGATAAAAGGAGTGCCTCTCGAAGGCGATCCCCATGGTCGTGTAATAAAGATCGGGGGCTCACTGAATGGGCCAATCACAGTCTCTGATATTGGTGTCTGCCGCAGAGTGCCAACGAACAGACCAGGCGAAAAAAGCATCCTACCGTGCGTTTCGTGCAACGCACAAAAAGAGACGCGGTACCTGCGAAAACAAAAAGAAAAGCGCTTACGCGTTAAAAAAAACCGCTTAGGGCAGCTATTGCAAAAAAAAAAAAGAAATTTGGCACAGACACTAAAGAATACTTACGTGTAGGAATGTGAAAGCATTCCTACATGCAGCTTATTCCTACAAGCAGCGCGCCACGTCTTCCCTTTTTTTAGACAGCGTTCCGGTGGAGATATTACGCTCCCCCACTGCGCATGCGTGGCGAATCGCGCCGTCTCCAAGACGGCTTCCGTGACGATGCATCTGCGTCGCTGTGCTTTTCTTTGTGTTTTATTTATGAGGCGCGTGCTCGATGACGTATTAGTGTGACCATCTTTCGGGCATATCGCCGCCGCTCTTTCGCGCAGTGGGACAGGTAGGGCTTTCGCCTTAAAAAAAGAGGTTAGGTGAAACAGATCTGGACTTCGGGCGGGAAAGTTTTTGCGCAAAAGAAGGACGACTCAAGTGTGCTGAAAATTTTGTGTATGACTAATTTTGAAAAAATGACGTAGATAAAATCTTACTAATCTAGTGGTTGGTACTCTTCGTTTATGCTGGCTCAGCAATGCGAATATTGTACTAACATGCAGTTCAATGGAAGATTCGGAAATTCAAATTTATATTTTTCAGCAATTCATTTAAAAACCAGAAGTGTAAATAGAAGACCGGACGCCCTTGATGTATTTATTTTTTCACTTTGTTTGCGTTTTAACACATTATTTTTTACCGATACATGGTTACGTGAAAAGAAGGCACCTCCAAATATTCATAGCTACAGCTGTGCGAGTAGAAATTACAAGAAAAAACGAGGTGGCGGAATTTTTATTTATTTCAAAGCTTCTATTTCCTTCACTGTTGTGGGGGAACCGTGCGTATTTAATCCAGATGTCGAGTGCCTGGTTGTTCGTACAAAAAAAAATTCTTGTAACGGTATATAGGCCACCGATAGGAGACATGTCTGGTTTTCTGAACTTCTTTGACGACCTACTACGTTTATTTCCCTAACAACACTACCAATTTTAGTTATAGGGATATAAACGTTGACACAATAGAAAATTATACATGCGCAATAAATATTAATTACCCCATGTTGTCCTACGCTTGCTGAAACGTAGTAAAGCAAGCGTAGGACAACTAGAATAGTCTGTAAGAGCTCCAAATCCATATACATATGTGTGACAAATGTAGACCAGACTGAGCTTTTCACTGGACTCTTTAGTCAAGACATAAGTGACCACCTACCCATGTTTTGCTTGAGCCGTTTTCCCAGTTTCGAACAACACAAACAACTCCGAAAGTTACAGCTTTAGAAAATTAAGTGCGGAAACACTTGATAGTTTTAAACAACTTGTTGAACATTTTGACTCGTCTAGCGTTTTTCTAGAAGAGTGTGCAGATGTAGCGTATAGCAAATTTTTAAGACTATTTATAAACTTACATGGTTCCGCGTTCCCCGTAGTACAAACAAGGAAGACGAAACGAAAATTGAAAAATCCACGGCCTAATGGCAATCTTAAAAAGGGAATACAGAGGGGAAAAAATATGTACCACAATTTTGTGAAATCCCGTGACAAAACCTTGTTGTCTCAATTTAAATAAATAAGCGTTCAAAAGGCAAAGTCTTAACTATGTTGTCTCTGAGCCTCTTTGACGAAATCGTTCTGATGAAATGGGAAGCAGCTTCCAGAGACAAGTCGACCGACTCTTGAGGGCGGGGTTTCCACACCAGACAATGAATGACGTTGCAGAGAGTAAAGTCTCTAGATAAGAATGACGAAAATGATCCCTGGAGAAGGGGAACAAGAGGCACAAAGGACAAACATGAATCTCCAAACACAGCAGGTGACTGGTGCGTGACCGAAAAAATCTGCCTGGTCTGGGTAACGAACCCGGGACCTCTCCATTTCGAGTAAAACGCTCTACCAACTGAGCTAACCAGGGGTTAGACGTCAGTAGAGCAAACGGGTTTTATCAGCCGCCACCAGTCTGACACCAACAAGGGTGAAACTTACAGTGTTTAAGGTTATGATTATAATGCAATTAAATGCAAAGATGCATGCGAGCTGGACAAGAATGACGAAAATTCGTCATTCCTGTCCAGCTCCCTTGCACCTTTGCATTTAATTCCATTATGATCATAACCTAGATAAGAGTTTCCTCGAAGTAGTGACATTTTTTTGGGGCGCCGACTGCGTGACGTTGCAGGTTTCAGGAAGTGAATGGTTGCGCACAGCAGAGGTCAGAACTGAATGACGCCAATTTGTCTCAGCAGAATGTGCTTCGTCATTTGTATTGGTTGTCGTTACTTGTAAAAGAAGTATCAAGGGACTTTACCCGAGAGCGCTTGAGGAAAAGGCAGGATATAATTCCTTACATACTGTGGAAGCCACCGGTTTCCCTCTCCCGAGAACGCGTAAAGGGGTGTCCAAACAGGACACTACAAAACTCACGACTCCGGCAAATCGTGCCGCGCTCTGCCGCGATCCGCTTCCGGCCGTCGAAGGGAAATTTCCCTCCGTCAATTCTTTTCGGGGGGAAACTTCCCTCCGTCAAATCTCCCCCTCGCTTCCTCCACGGCGGCCTTGCTCTGCTTATCACGTGGGTCCGGAGAGCCACTCACACGCTCTCTTGGCTGTCGGTCAATCGCTCAAGGCCTCCACTCACAATACGGAACCGCATTGGACGCCATCACGACGAAAGTGAATCTCGACAAAGAAAGCAGATCCGAGGCGGGCGAAACGCACCCTTCGACGCAGGAATGTCCCAAATCCACCCGAAGCCGGACCTCCTTGGCCTTCGAGCCGAGGCGACGGCGGTACGCGAGGGCGTTGGCGAGGTGAGCCAGACGTAGGTGGCGAGTGACGTCAATCTGAAGAGGAGAGCAGTCGTGATCGTAAAAATTTTCACGACTCCTGAGTCCTGCAAACGTTTTCACGACTCCGACAGACCGTAAAAATAGAAGCGTCCGCTTCAATTTTCACGGTTTGCCGGAGTCGTGAGTTTTGTAGTGTCCTGTTCAGGGCGAAGCCGTCTGACTTCGAGCCCGGTCGCTCCGTATCGTGTCGGAGAGACTACGTCACCATGCTGGCCTACCATCTCGCACTCCTCCGCACGTCTCCCGTTTCCGGAGACGACCGAGATCGCGGGGGAGAGTCGGGCCTGCCCTCTGAGTGAAGGGCCATGTGTCTAGGAGTCCTGGATTGGGCTCCCGGCGACGGTTCGAATCGCGGCGTACGAGCTCGTCCAACCGGCGATGACTCGACGCTAGCGTTCCCTCTGGCTCTGACAGTCGGCGTCCCCTCTATTTAGTGGACGTCCGTATGCCGAGACCCCTGGCCTCGAACCCCTGCGACGACGGGTAGCAGCGTGAGCTCGTCCGACCGGCGATGACTCCGCTCGCATTTACCCCTTTAGCTCTCAGGTCGGCCGGCGCTGCGGGCACACTGTATACGCGGCTCGCTTGACCGCAGTGTTTTGTTGGGGACCCCTGGTACTCAACAAACGCTGTTGGATACCGGGATCATCGTTGTTGGCATGGCGTTGGACGAACCCGGCGCGGCGACCGCCCTCGCTGGTAGCCGTCGGCCGCACGGTGGGACGGGCATCGGATTTCCCTTTGAGCACCGGTGTCCGGACGTAAAAAGGTACGTGATCGACCCCTTCGTTTCCCACAATACATACCTTATCTCGCAACTTTAAGAAAGTTGCTGAACGCTATGAAGCCTTGGTAGGTTTTTCTGTTCCAAATAAGCTGTCTGGTTTGTTCCGAAAAATAAATTCCCCTCATTTGGGGAGTGAGGGCTGCAAGAAAAAGCACAAAAACAAATTTGTGGAATCCTCCACGTGGGGTGTATGACATTGCACCTTCATACGGTCGCTCTTACCTGGGACAAACTGGGCGATGCGTTAATGATCGTGCAAGGGAGCATGCTGATGCCTCTAAACAGTCACGCTCGGGCCACTTGGCTGTGCATTGTTATAGATGTGAATGCTCTCCACTTTTTTTCGGAGATTAGGATTCTCGGAAGGCACAGGAATAAAACAACAAAAAAGAAAAGGTGGCCTTTGAACTGAAGACAAGAGGCAGAAGCAAGTATGTTTATAGAGTAATATAGTAAACGTAAAGAGCGGACAGAGAAGCCGATTCGCGGCTTAGATAGTGCGTTTAATGCCCTCCGCTACGTGGCGCTTTGCTGTATTTTGGTTAGAATATTTAGAACTATTTCTGTGGGAAGTATTTTTTTTTATTTTATGCTTTAGAATTATTTAAAGTACTTAAAACAACTAAATAGTTTTAATCAAATACGTCACAAAAACCATGTGATGAATGGCGCCTGCCGTTGCCTGCGCGCCTGCACGCCTGCCGCCTCTGCATCAATCTGCATGGCCTCTGCTCATCCGTGTGTCATTCGTCTGTGCCGTGCGTGCCGTCCGTCTGTGCTTTCTGCTGCATCATGTTCGGTCGACTTTGCATCATTCAAGGTGACACATGACCGCCCGCGTGCTCGCATGCTCGGCGTGTATTTGTGGCGCCGATCGGTTTGAGCCTCTCTTCATCGTTGGTGCATCTTGATTTTCGATTTAAAGTACTTAAAACAACTAAATAGTTTTAATCAAATACGTCACAAAAACCATGTGATGAATGGCGCCTGCCGTTGCCTGCGCGCCTGCACGCCTGCCGCCTCTGCATCAATCTGCATGGCCTCTGCTCATCCGTGTGTCATTCGTCTGTGCCGTGCGTGCCGTCCGTCTGTGCTTTCTGCTGCATCATGTTCGGTCGACTTTGCATCATTCAAGGTGACACATGACCGCCCGCGTGCTCGCATGCTCGGCGTGTATTTGTGGCGCCGATCGGTTTGAGCCTCTCTTCATCGTTGGTGCATCTTGATTTTCGATGAGATTGTTTTAAAAAAGAACTTAACTTACGACTCTGCACACGACATTGTCCATGGATTTACAGATGACGGTGTTGAACGAACCGATAACATTGCAGATAGAGCCTTGGTTGTTGTGCTCTCTGAAGTTTCCAGGAAGAGGATTCAGCCCCCTGCATACACTGTTGGGCACACTTCAACACCGTCTTCTGTTATTCACAGTCTCCTCATTTCTCTCATTCGGGAGCTTAAGACTGTTGGCTTAACAGTAGAGGCTATGGTCTGTGAATAAGGGGTTTCAAACTTAAGCTTGGCCAACGAACTTGGTGTGTGTGTTCATAAGCCATTTTTGAAGTGGACCACAAACATGTTTACTTTATCTTTGATGTTATGCACCTCCCCAAAACAACCAAGAGCACAAACTTTGCATTGGAAATCAGGTCACTGAGTGGTCCCATATTATTGTACTTTATCGTTCTGCCCATGAGATGAGCTTGCCATTGGCTCTGATACTTACTGAGAGACACATTTTCAAAAACCTTTCAGTAGCATGGAAGAAAATCGTGCCGCACAGGTACTGAGTGCCTCACTCTTTCTTGCAGTCATATCCCTTGTTTATGACAAGGAGCTTCTTGAGGCAGCCATGGCTACAGCCTATTTCTGTGATAGGATGTACAGTGCCCCTCAAACTTAACGCCGCCACTCGGTTACACCCCGGTTACGCAAATATATATCTATTGCATGCTATCCAAAGATAAATTGGTCGCTGCAGCTGCTCGAATACCTTCCCCTGGTAGGGTTCGCATCGGGGACGCGAATGTTCACCAAGTAGTTCGACCACTAGGTTCAGGAATAGCTCAACAAGTGAATAAACCGGACGATCTAGTGGCGGCGTTAAGTTTGAGGGGCACTGTACATACTTTTGGATTGTCTAAATAGCTCACAATTCAAGAAGACAGGGCAGAAGTTGCATCATGTCATTCTGAAGGGAGAATCTGAAGTACTCGATTTCCTTCTCCAGCAACTCGGATGGATTTCAGCATTGCAGTTCCAAAGTAGGAGGCAGTCACAAGCCATCATAGGGTGGCAAGTTACTATAAAAAGTGTACTCATGCTCTGGGATGAGCTTTCAAACAGCCATGACTTGTAAGTTCTTACTTACACGATGCCTGCAGCAAGACCCACTCGACAAACCTTTTGGAGCTATATACGACAAATGCTAGGCTGCAACACAAACTTAAATGTGCGTCAGTTCACCTCAGGATTAAAACACATAGGGATAAAGAAACTGTTCAAACTGTCGAACAATGGAAACGTAGAGGATGACAAGGATGGACCTCCTCAAGGTGTTGCCAATATCTTCACATAATGAAAGTTCAATTTCAGGCAGTGTGGAATGTATTCCAATTGATAACTTCCCTCCACTAGAGGATATTTCTGAGCTGGCATCTGACATTAGGTCTAACCTAATTGATGACTCGTCCACTTATTACGTTTGGGGCTATTTGATCAAGCTTTTGCTTGAACAGACAACCCACTGCTGTGGCTGTTCTAAGCTGCTATGGGATTAGTCTGATAACTTTACCAGACTTCACCAGTACTTTCTTGGGCTTAAATCATACCACGCGCCTGGAAAACTCTTCGGGAACGTAGTAGTACCATCACAGGCTGCCTTTAATTTCATTCAGTAACTAGAAAATCACTTTCTTCTCATAATAGAAAGTGTGGCACATGTTCGAGGAGTGTGTGCCGCTTTGTATCGCACATTTTGAGGTCTGGGTGGCTTTAGCCTTTGCTCAAAGGAGTGCAACAAAAGGTTTTTAAAAATGTTTTGCAGAATACACTTGTGTTGGCATGTTGGATTATTTAACCAGAATTTGAACAAAGTTCGGTTGCATTCTTCAGTGGCTGGTAAGCAACTGGACAGGCTTAACTGTTAATAGTGTATTAACGGAGGCGGTTGCCAAACCAAAAACAGAAAGTGCTTATTAACTAAGCGGTGCAGCTTGCGCTCGAAACATTTGTTTCCCCTTTTTCCAGCAAATATGTGTCACGGCTCCCTAACAAAAATATTTATCCCCTTTCTACAGAATGTCTATAGAAAATAGTGTATAAAGACTGAAAATATTCGGAAGAAAATGTGTCCACTTTTGTGTCCACTGTCCATAGTTTTTTAGCCACTTTTTTCTGAAGCCATACTACTTTTCTGAACAAATTCGGGGAAGGTTTAGGGACGTTGAATCTTGTCAGATTTCGAATAGACTTCTCATTGCTTGGTAATGGCTTGCCTGCAGTGAGTTTGAGGCTAGGCAAATTGGTGTTGTCATATTAGCCGGAAATTGGGGAATTATACTATCCGGTGTGTGCTTCGCACTCTTATTCTACTCTTATGGCTGGAAATGATAGCGATGTCTTATTTATTTTTGCACTTACGGTGGGCCCGAGTCGGCGTGAAAATGAATGGATGATTCAGCATGTTCTCTGTGGAAAGTTTTTGTTCACTTGGTTCCTCTAAGAATCTATTACGAAGTGTACGATATGCCGAACTCCTTCATATTCATTTATGTTTGTGATTATCTGTTTCGTATAAAACATTCAGAGCTTCTGAAGTAAATCATGTATACATGAATGTGGTCCAATAAAATGTTTTCGAACCACTTAATGTTGTTGACCCCAAAATGCTCCACCAGACAGAAGTCAATGTGGCGGTTCTGTAACTTCAATGTTTTACAATAGAAAAAAACACAACAAAAAATACACCTATTTTTTAAGTAAGTTAAAATATTGTCTGACACATTTTGCACGGATTGTATCGTAAAAATTAAAATAAAAGTGCGTCAATATAAAAAGAAACGCACACACACACACTAAAAAAAGCGGTTTCGGGAGTCAAAGAGCTCCCGAGAGCCGAGCGAGGCGGGGAGGAAAGAGAGAGGAGAGTACCGGAGAACCGGAGCAGAAACGCCCAAATCGAAACTAACCTGACCGGAATCGGAATCAGATTACGCTTAATGCCGCCCGTTAGGAGCACTGCCTGTCACTAGTCTATCTGGGCCGCTGGGGCCTATGACAGTGTCCGCTCTTTACCTTGTGTATATTACTCTATGGTGTGTCAGCGAGCCATCATTGCCCCTTCTTGATAAGGAATTGGTATTTTTGCAGAAAGAGTGGGGGCAAGGGTAATTGACGTGCTATGACACGAACCGTAAACAAGTGAGTGTTTTTCAAATTAAACTTTTAGTAGCTAGTACGCCAACGTGTTGTCTCTTTTTCCCCTTGTCCCTGTCTTTGAAGCGTTCAGTTGAGATAAAGTCACTGGATCTGGGAAATTAGCGCCATTACCTTTTCACCTGCTAGCCGGACACAAATACCTACCAACATACAGACGGTTAAACCACTCAAGGTGTGTTGGCTCATCGCTGTCGGTTGCCATGGTGATCGCCATTTTGGACCCTTTCAAAGCTTCGAAGCTTCATTAAGGGTCGCTAAAGCCGGTCGCACCAAGTTCGCTATGGAGCATCATCGTACTGAAAGCGTTCCTCGGCCAATAGGCCAATATGAGCGTCGTTGGCACTGTGCATGCAATAAATTTATCACTCATACTTATTTCCCCAGATCTCTTACAATTATGTTGCTCTTCTTATTTGTTTCAAGACAGCAAATTTATTTTGGAATGCCCCCAAGCACCCACGTCGCGTGTGATGCCACACATATTCTTACCGCCATTACACGCAACGCCGTCCACGCCCCATCAATGAGATCGGTAAGACACGTTGAGAGGGAATGAATTTGTTTGATGGAAAATATCCCTCTTGAGGATTTCTTCGGCTGAGACTGTAGCTCTGGCGAACTCCTGCGGGTTGCGAAGTGCTCTTGCGCGGACTGCGCTTGGAGGTTCATTCGTCTCTCGTGCAGTTTTTTTTAACGCTGCTCGAAACTTCGATACCTGTGTAAGAGCCGGATCTGGCGAGTGCATGTGTTGCACAGAGACGCGTTGCTGCTGGTTGTTTTCTTCTGTAATAACAGCTCCTTTGCAGCCTTGGGTTCTATCCACGCAACGCCAGCGAACGCCTGAGGTGACGGCCTTATGCTTAGAATATTGAAATCTTTCGAAATGTAGCTTCTTGCCACTCTGATTGGTCCATACTTGAGAGGTTATAAAAAATAATCAATAATTAAAGTGTAAGATTGTAACCGCTACTGCGTTGAAAGTATGAAAAGTTCGACAAGGTAATCGAAAAGCAGAAAAAAAACACCCCCGAAGAACGAGAAATAGTCATGGCGAAGTTGTGTTACTAAAACATTCATTCTGTTATTCTACTTGTTATTCATACAACTATCTAATATCATAGAGATGTTGCACAAGTATGACAGTTTTCTACGTTAAAAAATTACTAAATTTCCAAAAGATAGTAGCGATGGTTTGAACAACCGAGCGAATTATATTCATTAGGCATAAATAACGTTAAAAGGAATCTAACGAGCACGGGCGAACAGCACAAGCTCGAAGCTAAGTTTTTGGTCAGCACAGCAATATTTTCATGTGGATACATCCCAACCAGTGAAGCACTTCTTGGTATAATTTCCGAAAGGTAATTAACACCAATGATATAAAAGGCAGTTAAATTTACAAAGCTGCTTTCTTTTTTCGATCTTGTATACTTGCTTTGTCAACTTGAAAAATAAATTCAAATAATATTTCTTATCGCGAAGCTTAGCGAAATAATATAAGAGACTAACCAAAAGTGCGTACTCACCGTGTTGGAGCTGGCGTTGGGGACAAACTTGGTAGAACAAACCTTATGTTTTGGCGATTCACCAATGAACAGCGTTATGGCGTTCGCGTGTCCCCACTTATAGAGCTTTGTGGTAGCACTAGCTTACGGCCATTCATTGTCCTAGAAGTGTTTTCTGAGAAGTGTGCTATCTACCGTACTGTACCCAACAACCTGACCAAAAAGTCACAGTAGACGTCGCGCATACAACCATGAAAGAAGAGGCCCTATCAAGGTTATATTTAGGCTATGTTTGAAGGTCGACATTTGATAAGGCAGATCGGGTCAAAGGGACCACAAACACAGATCCCGCGGAAAGTTTGGTCAAGGTCAAGATAGTCAAGGTCAAGACGGTCAAAAAAGGCAGATGCTGTGTAAGGTCCATTTTCGACTATGCTTCAAGGTCGAGGTTCAAACTCAAGTTGAACGCATGAACAGAAGAACGAATGCCGAAAATTATGCGCAATAATAGAAACTCTAGTTTGACAAACGGTTGGCAACATAACTATTTTGCTAATCACATTTAATAACAGAAACCTGTGAATAGCAAGCAACAAAAAAGCAACTTCAAAATGATCAACGGCTTATGTCATGAGTGTTTTGCAAAAGTTAATACACGCAATTTACAAACCTCCGAAAAGCAAGAAAAGATATTCCGGGAAAATGACTCGGAACCGTTTTGTCCAGATTAGCACTCGGGACCATTTTGTCCGGGACCATATTGTTCGGGATCATTTTGTCCGGGACCACATTGTTCGGGACCATAATGTCCGGGACCATATTGTCCGGATTCGACTCTTGATGGTCCACAATTACGCCGCGGTGCACCCAAGACAGTGAGATATCGAATGGGATCGAACCCGAGAAAGCGAAATGCAAGCCCGGCGCAGTCACCGACAGAATAATACGTTCTTTTTTCCCATGCAGCATGGTTTCAGAGCGTGTTTTTCTTGCAATGCGCAATTAGTAGAAATCGTCCATTACCTATTTTTTCAGTTAGCAATGGTTTTCAAGTCGACTGTGTCTTTTTGGACTTTCGGAAGGATTTTGACTCGGCATCTCATACTCTGTTATTACAAAAGATGGCAGCTGTTAAGATTTCGGATTCACTTTTATCCTGGCTTGAAGCTTATCTTGTTGGAAGGAAGCAATGGGTGGTTTTAGGAGGTGTGAGCTCGTCAAATGTTAGTGTTTATCAGGTGTTCCGCAAGGATCGGTGTTGGGCCCCGTTCTTTCTTTAGCGTACATAAATCATCTTGCTGGTCATCTTTCTGCTGATGACTGTTTTATATACCGTGATATCACATATGCGGTGGATTCTCAAATACTGCAAGGCGATCTTTATTTTGTGATTTCATGGTGTGAAACATGAAGTATGACCTTAAATTTAAACAAATGTAACACAGTCAGACTTTCTAACAAAGGACAACCTCTGGCCACAAAATATTTCCTAGGTGGCACGAGATTAGCTGTTGTAGCTGAAAGTAAGTATCTGGGAGTTTTATTTTCTAGTAACTTGTCATAAAATGCTCGTGTTGATTATTTGTCATCTAAGGCCAGCCGCACATTAAACTTTCTAAACGCAATCTTGGTCAGGCACCTCCTGACCTTAAGGAAATGTTGTGCATATGGAATGAACCTTCCATTTTGGAATATCTATGTGCTGCATGAGAGTTCCATACACGTCACACCATTGAAGAAGTCGAACGTGTTCAGAAATGGGCAGCTCGGTTTGTCTCCGGCAAACATGATTTCTCTAAAGGGTCATATGAAACGCACCGCAAACTGGAATGACCTCTGTTGGAGGACAGAAGAAGCTACCTTAGGCTCACTTTATTTTTCAACATATTAAGCGGTAGAATCGGTATCGACAAAGAACGTTATCTTGGAGAACATAGTTGTGTGTCGCCGCGTGGAGATCATTACTTAAAAGTACGTGAATACAGATGCAGAAAAATGTATTTAAGCACTATTTTTTTTTCTACGAACAATACACAAATGGAGCAATTTACCTATTGATGTCATCTCTGCGGCACCTTCCTCCGTTCTTACTGCCCTAAAAAGTTACTGTTTTAAAAGTTTTTCACTTTGCTCTTCTAACAGTGCCTGTCAGTATACTTTGTTTCTCTATATTCTACAAAATGTTGTATTTTTATCCTAAAATGACACATCCTCTATTTCTACATTAGAAAATGTCTTGTATATCTCTATATTTATCGTTGGCTATTGTTTTGTGTTGCTCAACCCCTACAATATTGCCCAGAACTGGGCGATTAAGGTATTCGAATAAGTAAATAAATAACTAGCCGCTAAGCCACACCACAGTCACCGTGAGCGGTATAAGCCTTGCATATGACCTCGAGTACGGTCGCTGGGTGCGGATAGTGGAGGTATGTCGCTCAAAATGCGCTCAGGAACTTTTTTGAATGGTACTACCGTGAATCTACCTGGCTATAGGTAGTATATGTTGATTGCTGTCTGTGATGGGAGTGCAGAAAACCGGCAAAAATGTATTTCATTTCTGTATTGACAAAAACTCCAAATAAGCAAATAAAGGAGTCACGCATAGTCCCCGCCTCCTTAATCAACGCTTACTTTTTTCAGGGGTCTGTCTAGATGAATTTAATACCGCAAACTCCGTCTCTCTTGCAAGATTTCTCGTACAAATTGAGCAGAATTTTAATCGCCCATTTGGAACCACCTTCCACTCTTTTTTAGGTTCTCTTTTTGTGTCGAGGCGATGTCAACGCCCATCAAGAACCCGTGTCTTGAGGCGCTTTGATAACTGTGCCCTAACTTTTACTTTTATGACGAGAAAACGAACTTTTCCACTGAAATTTTTACAGGGAACCGGCGTCTGCAGATAGACGGCGCAAGCAACCATGTTTTTGATTCTTGGGAAGGCACCACTATTGATAAAATTTTTTTAATCTTATACTTGTGCAGCTTGTGGAATTATTTATTCGTGCTGGGAGGCCCTATTGGAATGGCACCCTCTTAACCCGCATTAAGAACCCCGAGATTACAGGTAGGATGTCTTGAAGTTCCTTCATAGAAAGAGGCAGCTTTGAGGTGGAGCTAGAAGCTTCGATGAGGTTCACGTGCAGTGCAATAAAGCAACTTCATATGCTTTTTCTATAGAGGGTTTTTTACGCTGACTCTTACATTCGAGCATAACTCCCCACGAATTTCTTTGTTCCTCTGAATTCGCCTCGGGTTTCTAAACGAGAAGGAAAATCACGCCTCGGCTGTTACAGAGGTTCCTGCAAGCATTCTTCCACATCTCTTTACTCACATATTTCTAAAGCCAAAACCAACGCGCATAATACTTATCGCATACCCTTCGCTTTGCATAAAATTTTTTTATGTAGTTTTCTTTTTTTTTCAGTCCAATTACACGTGAAGCTACTCTAGCCTTGCGCGTTGCCTAAGAGTAAGACTCCTCCGACTTGAGATCTGACACAATGAATGCTCTTTTTGATGAAACGCTCACATAATAAAAGAAGAGAGAATGATGAGATATACAATTTATTTTTAAATAAACTTTTTATTAGCTAGAATAATCCACCATTACTTGCGTCGAGTTAGATATCTTGTTTGTTTGTCTTTGCCTCTGGCGGTGTTGGTTTCATTACTATGCAAGAACCGTCCGAAACACTGAAGGTACCGAGTATTAAAGGTTGGAACACTGGGGAGGGGGGGGGGGGGAGGGTTAAATGAGGTAGAGAGTCATGGTCAAGAAAGCGTTACGGACCAAGCGTGACACTGTTTCACATTACATCATGCCTTGTCAACATGACTTGATGTCACGTCAAGTGAAATCACATGGTGTCTCCATCTCACGTCGCACCACGACTTGTTACCAAAAGGCACGTGTCATTTAACACCTTCTATACTCGTATTCACCTCAAAAACCGTAGTAAAAAACGTTCTGCTCCTCGCGGTGAATTACTAATTTTCACCTGTATGTAAAGAATTATGATATATGTAGGTGCATTTTAGATTAGAAATGTTATTTTATCAAGACATTCATGTTTCAAGTTAACCATGTTGAATTAACCTGAGACTGGGCTAGAGAAGATACATCAACAGGTAAAAGAGACAAAAAGAAGACAGGACGACGTTTCAAACTCTGCCAACTCGTTTATTTAGTCCACCTTTATATAGTCTCAACCTTAAGGTCATCACCCCCAACACGAAAGGACGAAGTCTATGCAGTTCAAGCGTCATAGTCTACATTACACAATGTAATGATGTGGACAACCTTACAGGTCGACGTGACGGGACAACACAGCACCACCACCAGAACCAGCATAAATGAGGCTGCGGGCTGTCACCACGGTGTCATGCTTCATCTCTCAAGGATGAAGACGACCTACAAGTTGGATGCACCGTATTGTACATCCCGACTGAGAACCACAAGGTTGAGTCGCTCAGCAAACTCAAGCTTAGAGACTACCTGAAGAAGGCTTCGTCAGGCATGGTGAGTGTGGTCCGGATTAAGAAAGCTCGGAACATTGTCGCAGTTGATGTGAACTGACCTTTTTGGCAGCGGCGGTAGCCAATCGTCCACCACCATAACTTACACCCTTCAAACATTCACAGGTTGGAATCAATATCCTTCTTAACACGTTTTACCGTTGAGAAATCCGCTGACGCCACTGCCTTTAGCGTCTTTAGCGTGTTTTTCTCTTCGTGCTTGAAGCGTTGAAATGAGTGCTTACCTTGCAAACTCTGCGAGGATCTAAAAAAAGATATTAAACGAGATCTACGCCAATTCCGTAGCTTCTTTGAAAGGGACCTGCGGAAGGGACTGAGAGAGATTAAGGCTAGTCTTGAAAACTTCAACGAAGGTTCTGAATATCTGAGGAAAGGGGCAAGCACCGTTAAAAATAAAACACCGGCTTGAAGACTGAGAACGCTGCGCTGCGACGGGAATGCGGGAACAAAAGAAAAACACGTTGAGCAAAACAGCCAGAGGCTCACACTCTGTGAACAATATTCTAGAAATCAAAATATTGAGATAAAAACGTTTACGAGATTCAAGGCGAAAACTTGGCCGCTGTTTTGCAGAAGATCGGCGAGCTGATCGAAGAACCGATTCCGGAAAGTGATGTTGACATTTGCCACCGCGTGCCAGCAGGCAAGTAATCCGCATGTCCCAACGTCATTGCTCAGTTCATTCTTCGCTCAAGAAGAGACGCGGTCATCGAAAAAGCACGGAGGAAACGAATGACAACTGCTGACCTTGGTCATGCGTCATATACCACTATCTACTTGAACGAGCATTTGTGCCCTGAAGTAAAAAGGCTTCTGGACACGACAGTTGCGAAAAAACACGAGCTGAAATGGAAATTTGCTTGGGTGAGGGGAGGCAAAATATATATGCGCAAAATGGAAAAACTTCAGGATTGTTTGTCAATAGCGCTGATGACCTTGCTAAATTAGTGTGACATGTTTGATTTTTATTCTACCCGGTTTACAAAGCTTTTTTTTATGATGGCTTTCTCAGCCGAATTAACACCAAATCAAATAACCACAAACGTTAAAGTTTGTGAAGCTCACCAGACAAAAGCTCACCCATTTTTTCACCGACCCGGAAAAAAGCTCACTAGGAGAAAATTTCATGTTTGTCTTAACACGAGTGCGGACAACTTAGGTGCGTCGGCAAATGGAAGAATTCACTCTCGGTTCAGCGGCAGAAGGAGCAGAAGCATAACGGAAGGGCCGTTGACATACGTGCAATCCAAGTAGTCCAGCAGGTCGTCGATGTCGCCGGTAGACTTTTCCCTGATGTAGGTTAGTACTTCGGGCACACGCTATGGTGGAAGGAACGCCAGCTTATCGGAAATCCCGCGCAGCTTTCTAAATTGGTGATCTGTTGTGTACTTCTCCAGAAGGCCCAACTCCCGTTAATTGAAAATAATAAAAGAAAAACCCTCAGCGTTTTTGTATATTATAGTTTTGCTTCAGTTTTTTTTTATATCACCCTGAGATAAGTCTTGATTTCAAATACATCTACGAGGCTGAATGACGGAAAGAATTTAATTTTCCTTGCCATTCACTTCAAATATCACCGAACCCCAAGAAAACCAATGGATTAGTAATGAAGAGACATTGTGGGCTAACGTTTATGTGCGTGTTTAGCATGACATAAGCACAATGAAATAGCGAGGTCACCGAAGGGTGACTTCGCTTCTTTGGTCACTCCTCGGGGTCAAAAACTTCGGTTCACTAAGTTTCGGGGGCGGTTCACAAGGGTGAGTCAAGCAAACATGATCTTATCAGCTCCGCTCAGTTTCAGTGACCTAAATTTTGGTCCCAAATCGTTACTTCTCTGCCGGTTATGGCTTATCTGTCCACACCTTTGTATAGGGTGGGATGCCAGTTCTAAAAATGTTGCAATGCCCATCGCGTCCGCACTTTATCCCAGCCCGTGTTTTGCCCGGGCAGCAGAAGAAAAAAAAAAAAAAAGAGGTGAGCTTTTGTTCGGGTCTGTGAAAATAAACGCGCAAGCTTTTGTTCGGTGAGCTTTTGTCCAGTGAGCTTCTGTCCGGTAAGCTTTTCCCGGTGAGCTTTTGTCCAGTTACCATCACAAGTGCAATGAATTCAACATTAAGCATCAAGATTTTGTCTAAAAGACCATAAGCCTGAAATGACCTTTCGAGCGGTCATTAATGAGAGTGGGACATGGCAGAGAGTGGTCTTAAAGTTTCTACAACAACGGTTGAGTTATGCATGCTTACAGAAGTCGCTATCCCTTAGAAATTAAAAAGTATTGATTGACATTTTGGAGACTCATATGGGAGGCGTTGTTTTGTTAATGCAGAGAGTGAGGGAGGAATCGCAGCTGAATCTCGTTAGGTTTTAATCGAGTTTAGGTATATCGGTAGAAAGTTTCTTAGCAATCCTGGAGTTTTATATAAAGTCAACGGTAGTGGAGTACGAAGGAAGGAAGTATAAACAAAAATAAGGTATTTGTATATGGTTATTAGTCACACCGATCTTAGCCGAAATTTACCTAAACTCTTTGGATCGTGCAGTGAACGATAATCTAGGGGTGTTGTCCCCGGGTATGGTAATATTGAGAAGATATGTAGATGACATCCTGGCGTGTACGTTTATGGAAGGTCTGTCAGAAAGCATAGAAGGTGTGCTAAGGTCAACGGCTCCAGAATTGAAGTTTACAGTCTAATAACCGGAGGAAGATATTCTATAGTTTCCGGATTCACGTATTCACGCGAATCAAGGGCTGTGTTGGGAATATGAGAATATGTAAAAGAATGAGTTCTCATTCGAAAAACCGTAAAGGCTGGGTGTAAAGTCGTTGGTCAGGAACGCGTTAGAAATGTCGTGGGTCCGTAATATCACTGAATTGTTAGAAAGTCATTGGAAATGGTTGATTAGTGTAGGCTATGATGACAGTTTTATTTAACGGCAATTAGAATTGCTCATTAAAGGTAGGAGAGAAAGGGAACACAAATTAAGGAACCGCTTTGCTGTAACCTCATATTTTCATGAGATTTCTCACAACTTGAAGGCATGTGCGAGGCAGCTCGGAGTGGACACGGTCTTTAGTTCAGATTTTATGTTAAGCAAATTGACGCCATTTTAAACCGGTCTGAGTGAGTGCAAATAGGCCCATCGGGAAAACTCGGTATGTTGCGAGAATGGTGTTGTGTATGAAATACCATTGGAGTGTGGTTTTAAGTACATAGGACAGACGTCATGCTGCATCAATGACAGGTTAAACGAACATAGAATACATGTGAAGAACAATGCACAAAACTCGGAAATCGCGAAACACATTCATGAATGTAACAACTGCACGGCGCTCTGGTCGGAGACTGAAATCATGCACAAAGAGAGGAACGATATAAAGAGAGTAGTATGAGAGGCTGTGCGAATAAAATCTCTAGCCAGTTGTATAAGTCAGGCTTCGCTACAGTTCAGAAGCAATTAGAGAAGCTTTTTAAAAATGTGATGCAAACAATGTTTTTAAATTGTGAAATGGGAATTCTCTATTGTGATTGTCCAAAATGACTGTAAAGCACTTTTTTTTGGTTGTTTCTGTTTTTTGCTGTCTGACATGTGTTGGCCCGAAGGCCGTTTCGGTGCTTTTTGGGTGCAGTACGTGGAGAGGGCGTCTTTTGAACCAGAAGTGATGACTGTGTTTAGAATGGAAGGTGAGATAGATCCTGTATTTTAAGTTAGAAGGAGGATGGATGTTGACCAATCAATCAATCAATCAATCAATCAATCAATCAATCGTTTTTATTTGCATCTTTAGAATAATACAGGCACTGGAAGCATGAACAAAAAGCCGACAGATGTCGGCTTGACGTGGTTCACGCCCCCTTTTTTAGCAAACGGCAAGCAACCGAAAAGAAAGTCAAATACTTAAGAAAAATAATCACTGTGGTACATAATAGTCAAGATACACGTTTAAAATTGGGCTATACATTACAATGTCAAGGAAAAAAATACGCTTTCTATTATAAAATACAATTGTATGACATAAATATTTACAGAAACATCAGTTTTAAAGAATGAGATGTTAAATGTTCGATGATAACGTTATTTTCAATTAAATGGTTTAGTAAAAAAAGGAAGACAATGTTTTAGCAGAAGAGTTCTATAGGTGGTTCGACTGAATGGTAGCCTTCATACTTCTTCGTGACGTACGTTATAAGGTCTAATGTTTATTGTTAATTTTTATATGTTACTAATGTCGGGCGTCTTTTGTCTAATACTTGCTATATATCGAATAAGTAAAGTATACTCGTACAGTTTGTTTGATGATAGGACGTTCAATGATTAAAGCAATGGTTTCGCGTGGGTTGATTGTGGTACATTCGTTATAGCTCGGATTGCCTTTTTTTGAAGGATCGTTAACTTGTCAAAGTTAGTTGTAGTTGATGTTCCCCAGACCAAGTGGCAATAATTCAATTGTGACATGATTAAATAATTGTAAATGAGAAGCTTAATTTTGATTGGTAAACTAGAACGGAACTTGTTGAGAACGCGGACAACACTTTAAATTTTTTTTATTACAATTTGAATGTGGGTGTCCCATGACATGTTTTCATTAAACATTACACTGAAGCTTTTTACATTTGGGACGACTTCAATGCTGGAGGGGCCAAGTTTAAGGTGCAAGTCAATATTTACCAATTTATTATCTGGCTTAAAAATAATTGCTTTTGTTTTCGATGTATTAGTAGAGAGTTTGCTTCGCTCCATTCATGTAAATATTCCAGTGTGTTGTTAGTCGTTTCTGCAAGTGTGTCGATATTGTTAGCTGAAAAGAGTAGTTTTGTTTCATTAACGTAACTGATGAAAGTGGTGTTTGGGCAAATCGTTACAATGTCGTTTATATAAATTTTAAACAGAAGTGGGCCTAACATACTTCCTTGAGTGACACCTGTTTTTAATGTTTGAAAGTCTGAAGAATAGTCATTTATAAAAAAACAGATTGTTTACTAAATTCTAAATATGATGTTAACAGGTTTAGGGTTAGTTCACGGAAACCATAAAACTGAAGTTTACTAATTAATGTGGTATGATTTATGCAATCAAAAGCTTTAGAGAAATCAACAAAGACGCCAAGAGTTAAAAATTTTTGTTTGAATGATTTTGAAATGAATTCTTTTTGATTTAGCGGCGCGAGTTCAGTTGATCTACCCTTCCGGAAACCATTATGTGATGAGGTTATGAGCGAGAACCGGTCACAAGAAGAGGTTACACGACGACGAATAATTTTCTCTTGGCATTTAGAAAACACAGGAAGAATGGAAATCGGACTGTAGTTTGAACGACTGTTTAGGTCTCCACCTTTAAAAATAACTGTAACTTTCGCAATTTGCATTTTTTGGGAACAGATGCCGGATAAAATTACAATTTTGAAAATATTGGTAATTATGGGTGTTAGTATGTCCAGTACATATTTAACAGGCTTGATTTTAATGTTGTCAATATCAGTACATTTGCTATTTCGAATTGTGTTAAACATATGATAAACCTCATGTTCATCAGTGGGGGCGAGGAAAGCGCTGTTCTCATTCGGTGTTCCTAAAACATTTGGTGCGTCGCTGTTTTGTGTGCCTTGTACCAGGTTTACAGAATAATTGTTAAATGAATCAGCTAGGGCCTTTTCTCGTAAGGTTGATTCTCCGACATTCATCTCGGTGACATTGTATAGCTGTGCTAACCGGTTCAATAATTTATTAATTGTCTTTCATGTCTGGTCTGGCCTGGACATCGAATGGCCATTAAATAAGCACTGAAGATAGTTACATTTCAATTTTCTCAGAAGGTTTGTCAGCCGATTTCTATAGGTTTTAAAACAGCGTAAATCATCAGGATCTCTGGTCTTTGAACATTTTTTGTACAACCTGTTCTTTTTCCTTATAATTTTTAAGCATTCTCTGGTTATCCAAGGTTTTTGTCGGGAACTTTTTGGTCGAATTGGCTTGTATTTAAATGATATGTTGTATATAAGCTTAAATTTTGTTAAGAAAGTATCGTATGCGTCATCAGGATTACCCAAGTTATAAATTTCATCCCGGCCTGTGGTGCTTGCTAAGGACATACATTTTTCGAGGGTGGTTGGGTTTACATTTTGGAACGTTGGTACGTTTTCAGTCTTATTTTCTTTGTTTTTTAGTGGCGTGGATTGTAAACACGTAGAGTGACATATGGTCGCTTAGCTGTGCGTTGATAATTCCGCCAGACGTGTTGCGTGTGTCGGAGTTAGTGATGAACAAATATATCAGTGTTGATGATGAGCTTGTTATTCTAGTTGGTGAGGCAATCACATTCACAGAACCACTAGATTCAAGTATAGACGAAAATGAGAACTTCGCGCACGAGGGACGTAGCATATCTGTATTAAAGTTACCGCCAAGAAAAGGGGCATATTGACCGACATTGACTAAATCGAGAAACCTCTCTAGGTATGAAAAGAAACTTCCGATATTGCCATTTGGGGGTCGATACATAACACTAACCACTTATTGATCCCATTTAACTAATAGTACTTCTTGGTCATTGGAAATATATGAAAAACGTGGTAAAAGCTCACAGCAAAGCGTATTCTTAACAGATATCAGCACTCCCCCACCACGTTTGCTTTCACGGCTTAAAAATATATATCTTGTAGTGATTCATTTGAAGTACCTCTTGTTCATTTTGATACCAAGTTTCAGTTAGTATGACGATGTCAAACTGAGAACTGAATTCCTGTAAAAGTATGCAAAGTTCATCTTCCTTGTTCCGCGCGGAACATAAATTAGAATGAAAAAAAGATAGTTTACTACCTTCACAAGATATAGAGTTTGTGGTTATCTGATTTGGTGTTAATTCGGCTGAGAAAGCCATCATAAAAAAAAAGCTTTGTAAACCGGGTAGAATAGAAATCAAACATGTCGCACTAATTTAGCAAGGTCATCGGAGCTATTGACAAACAATCCTGAAGTTTTCCCATTTTGCGCATGTATATTTTGCCTCCCCTCGCCCCAGCAAATTTCCATTTCAGCTCGTGTTTTTTCGCAACTGTCGTTCCCAGAAGCTTTTTTAGTTCGGGGCACAAATACTCATTCACGTAGATAGCGATACGTGACGCATGACCAAGGTCAGCGGTTGTCAATCGTTTCCTCCGTGCTTTTTCGATGACCGCGTTTCTTTTTGAGTGAAGAATGAACTGAGCAATGACGTTGGGACATGCGGATTACTTGCCTGCTGGCACGCGGTGTCAAATGTCAACATCACTTTCCGGAATCGGTTCTTCGATCAGCTCGCCGATCTTCTGCAAAACAGCGGCCAAGTTTTCGCCTTGAATCTCGTAAACGTTTTTTATCTCAATATTTTGATTTCTAGAATGTTGTTCACAGAGTGTGAGGCTCTGACTGTTTTGCTCAGCCTGTTTTTCTTTTGTTCCCGCATTCCCGTCGCAGCGCAGCGTTCTCAGTCTTCAAGCCGGTGTTTTATTTTTTAACGGTGGTTGCCTCTTTCCTCAGATCTTCAGAACCTTTGTTAAAGTTTTCAAGACTAGCCTTAATCTCTCTCAGTCCCTTCCATAGGTCCCTTTCAAAGAAGCTACGGAATTGGCGTAGATCTTGTCTAATTTCTTTTTTTAGATCCTCGCAGAGTTCTGCAAGGTAAGCACTCATTTCAACGCTTCAAGCACGAAGAGAAAAACACGCTAAAGACGCTAAAGGGAGTGGCTCAGCGGATTGCGCAACGGTAAAATGTGTTAAGAAAGATATTGATTCCAACCTGTGAATGTTTGAAGCGTGTAAGTTATGGTGTGGACGATTCGCTACCGCCGCTGCCAAAGAGGTCAGTTCTGATCAACTGCGACAATGTTCCGAGCTTTGTTAATCCGGACCACACTCACCATGCCTGACGCAATCTTGCTCAGGTAGTCTGTAAGCTTGAGTTTGATGAGCGACTCAACCTTGTCGGTCTCAGTCGGGATGTACAATACGGTGCATCCAACTTGTAGGTTGCCTTCATCCTTGAGAGATCAAGCATGACACCGTGGTGACAGTCCGCAGCCTCCTTTCTGCTGGTCCTGGTGGTGGCGCTGTGTTGTCCAGTCCAATTCCGTCCAATGGCTGCGCAGCAGGATGTTGATTGCGCTTGGTGGATTCGGCACGTGGCAGATGGGTTCCTTGAATGACGATGTTCCAGTGCTTGTCGTCGATGGAGTCTGTGAATGTTTGAAGTATGTAAGTTATGGTGTGGACAATTTGTTGCCGCCGCTGCCAAAGTGGTGGTCACAGCCCGCAGCCTCCTTTGTGCTGGTCCTGGTGGTGGAGCTGTGTTGTCCCATCACGTGGACTTGGAAGGTTGTCCACATCCTTACAGTGTTTAATGTAGACTATGGCACTTGAATTGTATATACTTCGTCCTTTTGTGGGGGGTGATGGCCTTAAGATTGAGACTATACAAAGCTGGACTAAATAAACGAGTTGGCTGAGTTTGAGACGTCGTCCTTTCTTTTTTTGTCTCTTCTACGTGTTGATGTTTCTTCTCTACCCCAGTCTCAGGTTAATTCAAAATGGTTAACTTGAAACGTGCATGTCTTGTTAAGATAACATTTCTAATTTAAAATGCACCTACATATATCATAATTCTCTACATACAGCTGAAAATTAGTAATCCACAGCGAGGAGCAGGACGTTTTTTACTACAGTTTTTGAGGTGAAAACGAGTAGAGAAGATGTTAAATGATACGTGCCTTTTGGCAGAGTGTCGAACCGAAATTTTAATCGGTTCGGTTCCGGTTCGGGTTCACGGCTTTCGGTTCGATTCCGGTTCAGTTCCGGGGAGCAAAAAATAACGGTTCAAACCGGTTCGAACCGGTTTGAACCGCTAAATTAAGAATATATTTTCCGCGTTGTTCTGGCAAAGTACACCATTTTTGGCCGTAAAACAATAAGCTATATAGTTTTTTCGATCCTCCGTGCAATTTACTTGTGTTTTTATGTACCAAAAGTATGAAATTCAGTTATTTAATTTCGACGCAAGTGTAGAAGAAAATCTACATTAACGTACATAACGTCGTGTTCATACGACTCAACATCCCTTGTTTACATGTCACATATGCTTTAACTGAATCCGAATGTTTAAGTAGAACAGTAAAGAGTTGAGCTTGTTGGTACATACCTGCAAATAGATCAGCTTGAAATTTAGAACTATATTGTACTTTCTTGTCCTTTCTTCATGTTAAAGTAAAATCCCAAAGTTCAAGCTGATCTAGTTACATGGTATAAAATGTTATCGCGAAGTGTGATAGGTCGACTAAAATACCCTTGATTGGCCCAACTTTGTGTCGCAGTATTGAAATTGAAATCGTGATTGTGTCCTTGAACTAAGGAATTAATTACATCACATAAAATTATGAAATGAGCACCTCGATCGTGGCCATATATATCATGGAACACGGTTTACGAAATACGCTTCACAATATATATGTATATGATGACGACACAACTGAGCTAAAAGCAATGAAATTGTCAATATGTCACAGAAGTTTTAAGATAATTCTTTTCAGTTTATTTTTATAGAAACACAGAGTGGCAAATCAAAATGCTTGTTGTTCTAAGCATATATTGTTTACACTCAGCACCGCATGCATGCGACTAATCATGCAGCAATGAGTAATCGCAATTGCTCACTGTAACCTATACGCACCTTCGCACTGAGATCGAATCTGGCCCAAAATAGCGCTTGCTTAAGTGAACATTTTCTTATACAGGATAAGCTGGCATAGCCTGGCTGTTGAGGTTTGTTCTTAACAAGATGCCGGTCAATTTAATTTGCAAATGAGCATCACCCTTGCTAATTGATGATTTCAATTCGATAGCGTTAAGGAGCTAATGTCGCAAAAAAGCAGATGTCGGTGGCGTGACTGGAAAATCCTGATTGGTCGATAGGGTCATGACGTCACAGCTACATACCGTCGCGCAAGAATTTCAAACAACCCACAATGCTCACGTGAAACGTGACATCACACGTGGAATGAGAATGATTAAAACATGACATGTAATACGAATCAAAGGTCGCTGCATGTCTCGAATGATTTCATTTTTCAAAGTAATTCCTTTGCCTCAAAGAAAAATAATTAAAATTTTTAGGCGGGATTTAAACCCACGACCTCTCGGTATCGAGTCAGACGCTTTTGACTAGGCCACTCGAGTCACGCTTGCGCGGCAAATGAGAATGCGGTGCAAACGAGGCCCGTTAACGCTATCGCGTTGCACTTTTAAAGGCGAAGCATGAGCGTCCTCCGAGGTTCTTTTTTTAAGTAAAACGAAGTAGTATTTCACGTTCCACTCGACTTGTCAGCTACTTAATTGGACACTTTTTGACGGTTTGCGTGCGTAATCGTCATAGTTCTGCGCTCCCCTGTTTACTTTTTTTTTTGTCCAGCCCACAGACACATAAAAGTTATTTTCACCACATAAAAGAGCCAATAACAGACTTCTACATGTTTGAGAAGTTATATGTGTGAGGAACACATTGTTATTTAAATTAGCTTCAAAATCAGAAATATGTATAAGGCTGTCCTATATCACTTACAACATGCCTGTCGAGGATAAAAACGCCGGAAAAGATTGGCAGAACACCTTTAAGATAATTTGGGAGGCATGGCTTTAGGGTGGTCGGCCCTTTATTTATGTTGTTAAATATTCAGTTAGTAATTAAATATATTTTTATAATTATCAATAAATTTTACTTTATAAAGTTCACATAACCGCATGAGACCAACGCGGAAGGACGATACTCGAAACTACGCGAGCTGTGGGGTCTGCGTAAAAGTGTTTTTCTGTTTGGCTGATTGGCAGTGTGAAACATCGGGTTGCAGGGTGCGCCAAAAAGGACTTTGTGCTCACATGATAGATTGAAAGTCAAATACGCGAAATGTGCAAAAAGAGAGAGATGATTCATATTATTTTTCTAAAAAACCTTC
Source organism: Ixodes scapularis (assembly GCF_016920785.2). Lineage (NCBI taxonomy): Eukaryota > Metazoa > Arthropoda > Arachnida > Ixodida > Ixodidae > Ixodes > Ixodes scapularis. Next base: position 127,556,578 of record NW_024609846.1, read on the forward strand.
TACAGAACGCCTTACTGCAAACGGAGATGCGTAAAGACGCACGCAATGATATTCATAATTTTACATAAAAAGGGCGAAGGACAAACAAAGATTCTTAGAATCTCAGTATAAATCACATTTCATCAGCTTGCATGAGCTCGAAACTTCACGAAATACTGCCTCGGGAGGCTACTGTTATATTAGGTTTTACCTGCACTTGTTTTGGGCCCTCACTTTACAACATGCTGCTTGAATAGTCATGCGCTCTAACATTTCTCTAGGCTGCCGTATATCATCGCGAGACTGCTATAAACACTGCACAACTTTACAATTAGGATATCTATTGCTAGTGTTGCGAACACCACATTTCACCAGAAAGCTGAACTGTTTAGCATGGTATGCACGTGACGTCATCACACTTTAGGCTAGTGGTCATTGTGATTTCTTCTTGCTGAGAAAATCGAATTCGATAATGCAAAATGCACGCTGCAGGAGGTACAAGCTCAGTGAAAGCCAAGGATCTGAAAGGCGCGTAATATTATTCTTAGTGCATCATCGTGAGGAACGGCGCGAGCGTCTGGCACGACAAAAACGTGCTTTTTGGCAAGAGCGTCATTGCAAACAAAGTAGTTTCCGGGGCCACGCTTTTTGGTCTGCGCCAAAATGCGGGGAAGAGAAACCTTTACAACACAGTAGGTTTTTAAAACTAACACTCCCCTCCGCCCCTCCGCCCCCCCCCCCCCCCCACACACACACACACTTCTTTTTACAGAGGATCTGTTAAGGGATAGTTTCCCCAGTATCGTGTCCGTCAGCAAAGAAATGATGACACTAAACTCTGGACAGCTACCTCCATCTATAAGTGACGACGGCAACCAGACAACCGACTTGCCGGTTGTCTGGTTGCCGCCGTCGCGCATAGATGGCGGCAACCTCTCTAGTCTTTCCACTCTGGCTTGCCGACTTAACGGCCGGCCATTACTTCAATCCCACCATAGTACAGGTTCGCTGGTCTTCCTTCATCACCAGAGTGGAAAGGGTGAAAGTATTCCTGAGGGACTGCCTCCTCCGTTTGTGTGTGCTTATTCGCCAATTTTATTGGTCACTTACTAACAGCACCCCTTTACGGTTCAGGTTCGACACCCTGCCTTTTGGTATCAAGTCGTGGTGCGACGTGAGATGGAGACATCATGTGATTTCACATAACGTGACATGAAGTCACGTTGACAAAGGCATGATGTAACGTGAAACAGTGTCCCGCTTGGTCCGTAACGCTTCCTGAACCATGGCTCTCTACCCCATTTAAAACCCCCCAGTGTTCCAACCTTTAATATTCGGTACCTTCAGTGTTTCGGACGGTTTTTGCATAGTTATGAAACCAACACCGCCAGAGGCAAAAACAAACAAACACAGGAACAAACAAACAAACAAACAAGCCATCTAACTCGACGCAAGTAATGGTGGATTATTATAGCTAATAAAAAGTTGATTTAAAAATAAATTGTATATCTCATCATTCTCTCATCCCTTATTATGTGAGCGTTTCATCAATGAGAGCATTCGTTGTGTCAGATCTCAAGTCGGAGGAGTCTTACTCTTAGGCAGCGCGCAAGGCTAGAGTAGCTTCACGTGTAATCGGACTGAAAAAAAGAAAGAAAACTACATAAAAAATTGTATGCAAAGTGAATGGTATGCGATAAGTATTATGTGCGTTGGTTTTTGTTTTAGAAATATGTGAGTAAAGAGACGTGGAAGAATGCTTGCAGGAACCTCTGTAACAGCCGTGGCGTGATTTTCCTTCTCGTTTAGAAACTAGAGGCGACTTCAGAGAACCGCAGATATTAGTGGGGGATTATGCTCGAATGTAAGAGCCAGCGTAAAAACCCTTATATAGAAAAAGCATATTACGTTGCTTTTTTACACTTGCCTCCAGCCTTATCCGGAATTCTAGGGCAGAGTTGCGCGAACTTTCGAGGTGCCGAAAAAACAACAGGGACGTCAAACCGCCCAGCTACCTTTTTCAAATTGTGCGAGAGTTTGTGCATGTAAGGGAGTACCTGTGGGGAGTGCATGTAAGGGAGTATCCAATGTGCCGTAAGGCACAGGAACAAGTATGTTGATTTTGTGTTTGGGGTGGTATACAGGATACCACTAAGCTGCGGAAGAGTGTACATCGGCCAAACTGGTCGATGCATTAATGACAGGGCACATGAACATGATTGGACACTCCTGTCGACCGCTGGGGGTCACTTGCCTCTGCATTGTGCTGCCTGTAAATGCCAGCCCCAATTCAATAACATCACCATCATCGGGAGGGGCACAGATAAAACTACCAGGGAATTATTGGAAGCGTATGCAATAACAGAAGAGGGGCAAGATCCATGCGTCAGTCAAACATAGGTTTTTCTTCACAAAAAAGAAATTGCCTATCTTGACACGTACTGAAGCGATAGTGCTGTTTACTTCGTTGGTGTTTTTTCAATAAATGTTTAGTTGTGAGTTCAGCGCTTGTGTCGTTCGCACCTTCCTTTCGTCCTTGTGTATTTTTTGCGCGCTGTTTATTTCCGTTTATAACATGAACCAACTCGCCTACATCACGACACTAATCCATTTTAATTATTGATTTTTTTAAATTTTTTATAACCTCTCAATATGTACTTCAGTGACACCAATCAGAGTGGCAAGAAGCTACATTTCGAGAGATTTCAATATTCTAAGCATAAGGCCGTCGCCTCAGGCGTTCGCTGGCGTTGCGTGGATAGAACCCGAGGCTGCAAAGGGGCTGTTATTACAGAAGAAAACAACCAGCAGCAACGAGTCTCTGTGCAACACATGCACTCGCCAGATCCGGCTCTTACACAGGTATCGAAGTTTCGAGCAGCGTTAAAGAAAACTGCACGAGAGACGAATGAACCTCCAAGCGCAATCCGCGCAAGAGCACTTCGCAACCCGCAGGAATTCGCGAGAGCTACAGTCTCAGCCGAACAAATCCTCAAGAGGGATATTTTCCATCGAACAAATTCATTCCCTCTCAGCGTGTCTTACCGATCTCATTGATGGGGCGTGGACGGCGTTGCGTGTGATGGCGGTAAGAATATGTGTGGCATCACACGCGGCGTCGGTGCTTGGGGGCATTCCAAAATAAGTTTGCTGTCTTGAAACAAGCAAGAAGAGCAACAAAATTGTAAGAGATCTGGGGAAATAAGCTTGAGTGATGAGTTTATTGCGTGCACAGTGCCAAAAACGCTCATATTGGCCGATGAACGCCTTCAGTACGATGATGCTCCATAGCGAACTTTGTGCGACTGGTTTTAACGACACTTAATGAAGCTTCGAAGCTTTGAAAGGGTCCAAAATGGCGATCACCATGTCAACCGACAGCGATGAGCCAATACACCTTGAGTGGTTTAACCGTCTGTATGTTGGTAGGTATATCTGTCCGGCTAGCAGGTGGGAAAGTAATGGCGCTACTTTCCCAGATCCAATGACTTTATCAGAACTGAACGCCTAAAAGACCGGGACAAGGGGAAGAAGAGACAACACGTTGGCGTACTAACTATTGAAAGTTCAATTTGAAAAACACTCACTTGTGTACGGTTCGTGTCACAGCACGTCAATTTCCCTTGCCCCCACTCTTTCTGCGAAAATACGAATTTTCGTCATTCTTGTCCGGCCCGCTTATACCTTTCCATTTAATTGCATTATAATCATAACCTTAAAAACTGTAAGTTTCACCCTTGTTAGTGTCAGACTGGTGGCGGCTGATAAAACCCGTTTGAACTACTGACGTCTAACCCCCGGTTAGCTCAGTTGGTAGAGCGCTCCACTCGAAATGGAGAGGTCCCGGGTTCGTTACCCAGACCAGGCGGATTTTTTCGGTCATGCACCAGTCAACTAGCTGTCTTTGGAGATTTATGTTTGTCCTTTGTCTCCCTTGTTCCCCTTCTCCAGGGATCATTTTTGTCATTCTAATCTAGGGACTTTACTCTCTGCAAAGTCACTCAACGTCTGGTGTGGAAACCCCGCACTCAAGAGTCGGTCGACTTGTCCCTGGAATCTGCTTCCCATTTCATACGGATGATTTCGTCAAAGAGGCTCAGAGACAACATAGTTAAGACTTTGCCTTTTGAACGCTTATTTATTTAAATTGAAACAACAAGATTTTGTCACGGGATGTGACAAAACTGCGGTACGTATTTTGTTCCCTTCTGTATTCTCTTTTTAAGATTGCCATTAGGCCGTTGATTTCTCAATTTTCGTTTTGTCTTCCTTGTTTGTACTACGGGGAAAGCAGAACCATGTAAGTTCTTAATTAGTCCTAAAAATTTCGCTATACGCTACATCTGCACAATCTTCTAGAAAAACGCTCGACCAGTCAAAACTTTGAACAAGTTATTTGAAACTATCAACTGTTCCCGCATTTATTTTTTTAAAGCTATAACTTTCGGAGTTGTTCCTGTAGTTCGAAACTGGGAAAACGGCTCAAGCAAAAAATGGGTAGGTAGGTGGTCGCTTATGTCTTGACTAAAGAGTCCAGGGAAAAGCTCAGTCCGGTCTACATTTGTCACACATATGTATATGGATTTGAAGCTTTTACAGGCTATTCTAGTTGGGAGCTTTACTACGTTTCAGCAAGCGGAGGACAACATAAGGACATTAAAATTTATTGCGCATGTATAAATTCCTATTGTGTCAATGTTTATATCCCCCATAAGTAAAATTGGTAGTCTTGTAAGGGAAATAAACGTAGTAGGTCGTCAGAGAAGTTGAGAAAACCAGACATATTTCCTAGCGGTGGCCTATATACCGCTACAAGAATCATTTTTTCCGTACGAACAACCAGGCACTCGACATCTGCATTAAATACGGACTGGTCCTCCACAACAGCGAAGGAAATAGAAGCTTTCAAATAAATCAAAATTCCGCCACCTCGTTTTTGCTTGGGATTTCTACTCGCGCAGCTGTAGTTATGAATATTTGGAGGTGCCTCCTTTTCACGTAACCATGTTTCGGTAAGAAATAATGTATTAAAACTCAAACAAAGTGAAAAAAAGAAACATATCAAGAGCGTCGGGTCTTCTATTTATACTTCTGGTGTTTAAATAAATTGCAAAAAATTATGAATTCTAATTTCCGAATCTTTCATTGAACTGCATGTTAGCAAAATATTCACATTGCTGAGTCAGCATAAACGAAGAGTACCAACGACTAGATTAGTAAGATTTTATCTACGTCATTTTTTCCAAATTAGTCATACACAAAAGTTTCAGCACACTTGAGTCGTCCTTCTTTTGCGCAAAAACTTTCCCGCCGCAGTCCAGATGTGTTTCACCTAACCTCTTTTTTTTTTAAGGCGAAAGCCCTACTTGTCCCATTGCGCGAAAAAGCGGCGGCGATATGCCCGAAAGATGGTCACACCAATACGTCATCGAGCACGCTTTTCAGAAATAAACACAAAGAAAAGCACAGCGACGCGGATGCTTCGTCACGGAAGCCGTCTTGGAGACGGCGCGGTTCGCCGCGTCTGCGCAGTGGGGGAGCGTAATATCCCCACTGGAACGCTGTGTGAAAAAAGGAAGACGTGGCGCGCTGCTTGTAGGAGTAAGCTGCACATAGGAATGCTTACACGTTCCTACACGTAAGCAGTCTTAAGTGTCTCTGCCGACTTTTTTTTTTTTTTTGCAACACCTGCCCCAAGCAGTTTTTTTTTTTCGCGTTAGCACCTGTTTTTTTGTTTTCGCAGGTACCGCGTCTCTTTTTGTGCGTTGCACGAAACGCACGGCGATGCTTTTTTCGCCTGGTCTGTTCGTTGGCACTATGCGGCAGACACCGATATCAGAGACTGTGATTGGCTCATTCAGTGAGTCACCGATCTTCATTACAAGGTTATCGGGATCGCCTTCGAAAGGCAATCCTTTTATCGCAAATGTGTGAGCGTTGTTATTGCTCCAGTTCTTCCCCGTGCTGACTCAGTCTTTGATTTTTGTTCTGAGGATCAGTGTTCTGTTTCGTCAATTCCTTATTTTCTTAGGTGCTTTACGTCATTCCCTATCGCGTCCACTTTATCGCAAGTGTCGCTGCAGAACCTAGCGCTTCCGCCCTTAATTTGAGGCGGAGACCATCAAGAGCTTTTACAAACCCTTTGGATTCCTTTCCATCCTTGGTCATGGTATCCGTACAAAGTATAAAAACACACACACATACACACATTGAACTGTGTTTGGCAGCAGTGCACAAGACAAAAGTATTTAGGTGTGAAAGCGAATTCTCACCTTCGAGCAGAAACCAGGATTTTTAGATGTGCGCCTGTTGTGCTCCGCTGCCCAACTGATCAAGGTAGAGGGCCGTCCTTCCTTTCTGCAGGCAACGCTTGGTGTTGCGGATTCTGGTGTTGCGCTGTTCGCTCGTGCGTGGAACGTGTGTAGTTTGCGCCGCGATTGAGAGAACATGGGCTTCGAGATCCGGCACCGCGTGGAAAGGATTCCCGGTATGGTGAATGACCTGAAGCCATTCGCCGATCCCCGAGGTGTGGTCATGTTCCACGGGGGATTCGAAGGCGGAGCGACTTCGTTGGCATCGCGTGCTCCATCACGGATGTTGTCTACTGATACCGGCGCGCTCCAAAACGACCGATGTAATTCAGCATAAGCTTCCTAGGTAATATCCCTGACAGGTTAAACAAAATAGTGAAGTGAACTGAAAACCTCACAAGGTTCAAACATAACGAAGTGAACCGAGAACCGCGTCACTCCCAGTGAAAGTTACTCGAGCTGGTAGAAATCCATGAGATGGCAGATAGAATAAAGCTTGCTTGAGATAAATCGTCATAGTAACTATATAGTGTACAGAATCTTCAAACAATTTGGTGCTGACATTCAAATTCTACCATATAATGTTTTGAAAGAAGAGTAAAAACAGTCTTTAACGCCGTAATTTCGGTGTACCCAAACGGGGTGTTGCGCGTGCCTGGAAAATAGACCCCACACAAACGACCTGCGGTCTTAATACACATTTTTAGCCATGCTGTGAATTTTACTACTTTTATGATAGCTTCCAGATTTCGCAAAAGCTTACACATGAGGTACAATCATGTCTCGTTAATATGCACCTTGTTAATTTCGATGCCCCGCCATATGAACACCATTCTCGGCGAAAAACTGGGACAATGCATGCATTTTGTCCCGTTATTATGGGCAAATCACATTATGGACAACTTTTGGGGGAACGGGGGTGTCCACACTGACAAGACATCACAATATGTGCATTTTTGAAAATTCATGTCTGGTATTTCTCCACACTAAATGACAGTAATTTAGGTGCGAATCGAATACTCGTTTGACTGAAGTAGCTAAAGTGCGATGATGTATGTAGGTTAATCATATGATGCAGAATGCGATCGTATTCCCTCAGGACAAGCCGAACACTAACAGCTTGGATGTCCTTACGAGCATTGACATAGATTCCAAAAACACGATTTACACGCAGTGCAATTATATTCTAAAATCGGCCTAACATATTAAACGGCTTCATCAACCTGTACAAAAAATAAATAAATATAATAATTGGTGAGAACTGCCGGCCTCACCATTTACACTATTCTCATCACCAGATGCACTAAGTATTTGTACAGAATATGCTGCCGCGTGCATAACCGAGCACAAACGCTTCTCCGTGCCTCTAGAAGTTTCGTGTTTATTGTTACACCGAGCGTAAAAGCTAAGGTGGCCGGAAGGACCTGCCCTAGTCCGTCTCGCCCTCGCTCACTCCCGAACATTGTAGGTCGAATCTTCGAGATACCGAGTGTAATAGATGAGGAATCGAGCGCGGTCTTGTCGATTCATTCACTCTTGTGCCAGCCAGCAGTCACGCCGACGCTCCGTCGCTCGCTGTTGCCTCCGTTGACGCTCGTTGCTGCTTTCTCGACGTTGTTTCTTTCTTTTGTGTCTCGCACAAGTTCACCGATTAAACCTTTATTCTCAGTTTACGCTCGTCGAGCCTTTTCCATCTGCGACAATATAAACTACCAAACAAGCTTTAAAGAGAAGGTTCTCTGCAGTATTTGGGGGTTCTAGGATTGTCAAATGAGCTAGGAATTAATATCTCTGTTTCTACCGATCCCGCCTACATCTCCGTGTCAAATTTAGAACAATTTTGCTATGGCCGACATTGTAATGAAAGCAAGTTTTCTAACTAGTGTTGCCTGCTGTACCCTACAGCAGAGTCGAACCCAATATATCACAATTCTAGTAGCAATTTCGGAAGGGTATCTTGGAAAATATCGAGGTGATATTTGATTTTTGTATTAACGCCATCGAACACCTAAACTGCAAATGCAAGGAGGAAATAATTGCCTGCAGCATTCAGGTAGTCCTGTTTCATACAATCGTGCATGAGCAACATATTCTCCTTCAGTAGAGGTTAGGAATTTAGAAATCACTGCCATAATATCTCAGGTCATGTCATTAAGGTATTAATCTAAAATGGGACAATACGACGATTGAAAGAAAGATGTAAAAGTGACGAGTCTCATTCTTTTTATTGCTTTCTTTACGACAACAAGCGATGGCAGTGAACAGTCCTCTTCTTCACAGATTCCTGGTGGCTGACGTCTACGATGGTAACTCTTCTTTGCGGAGTTTCTGTAAAAACAGGGGGTAATAAAATCAATCATCAGAACTCTATGCTCAATGAAAGCATTCAGGTTATAAAAATATATCTGCATAAACTTACACTTCTTCTTGCGGAGGAGGGTGGTGTAGTCACCATAGGTGCCAAGACCGTACCCGTAGTTCAGACCGTAACTGCCGAGCCCGTGTCCGTAACCAAAGTGGCCGGCGCCGTAGCCCAGAGAACCAACGCCATATCCGTAGACTGGGGCAGCGTGGGCGTAGGAAGCCAGAGCTGGAGCGGCGTGGTAGGTCTGGTAGCTGGCGACAGCTGGAGCAGCGTGGACGGTGGATACCCTAGTCACGGCTGGAGCAGCGGCATAAGTGGCGACAGCTGGGGCAGCGTGGTAGGTCTGGTAGCTGGCGACAGCTGGAGCAGCGTGGACGGTGGACACCCTAGTCACGGCTGGAGCAGCAGCGTAGGTGGCAACTGGGGCAGCAGCATAGCTGGCGAAAGCTGGAGCAGTTTGGTAGGTAGCGACCTTTGTAACGGCTGGAGCAGCGGCATAAGTGGCGACAGCTGGAGCAGCGTGGACGGTGGACACCCTAGTCACGGCTGGAGCAGCAGCGTAGGTGGCAACTGGGGCAGCAGCATAGCTGGCGAAAGCTGGAGCAGTCTGGTAGGTAGCGACCTTGGTGACAGCTGGAGCAGCCGCATAGGTGGCAACTGGAGCGGCGTGGTAGGAGGCGACAGCTGGAGCAGCGGCGTAGGTGGCAACGGCTGGAGCGGCGTGGTAGGAAGTGGCCACAGTGCGGCTCACGGCTGGGGCAGCAACAGCGTAGCTAGCTGGGGCAGCAACACTGTAGCCGGTCAGACCAGAGTAGCCGTAGCCGTTCCTAAGACCAACAGCGTGGCCGTAGCCAAGACCATGGCCATATCCGAGGCCGGAGTAGCCAAGGCCAGAGTAGCCGAGGCCGGAGTAGCCAAGGCCGGAGTAACCGAGACCAGAGTAGCCGAGGCCAGAGTAGCCGAGGCCAGAGTAGCCGAGGCCAGAGTAGCCGAGGCCGTGGCCGTAGCCAAGACCGCTCTGGACGTAGCCAGCGATGGCTCCGCTGGCCAGAGCCAGGAGAAGACAAGCACGGAGCTGCATAAATCAACATTAGTGCACATTTTAATAAGTTAGATATTGTACACTTTATACTGATGACGCAAGGGGGTGCCAGATGATAAACGGTTTGTTTTTGCGTAAATATTGGTTAATGCGAATGTTGCAGTTAGCATTCAATCAAAATAACAGTAATCAATGTAGATCCTGAAAGAGAACGTACCTCGAAATTCTAAATCTGCTTTGTGGTCGAATAAATTAATATTTTATCTTCTGTAATATATGTTTTTGCGGCATTTAATCAAGCTTGCACTAAACTGTCTCAGAGTCATAAAAGAACAAAGCGTCCCACTTTGCATCAAGGCGTATTTTTTAACCGATTAATGTATCAGTGTGCAATGTGAAAAATGTATGCCACAATCGTTTGTGAGCAAGCGGTCGTCTCCATCAAACTGCGTTTGCAAGTTAAGCCTATGTTCTGATTGCAAAAATATATATCAACTTATGGAAGCCCGACAGACTGCAATTTTACAGCAAATATTTCTGTAACATATGTTGCGGGAAGTTTGGTCTTCATAAAAGTGTTCATTCAGTTAGATATTTCATAAAATATCAGACTTAAACAAAAGATACTACTATTAAGACCTGAGTGATATCAATCCTTGATTGCGTTCGCTTGAAAATCCATCAAATAAAAAATATATTCTTCAACTTAAACTTAAAGTCTTGAATTGACCACTCAGTGCGCCCCGCACAAAATGCCCTTGTGAACAAGACCGCCGTTTAATGCGAACTCAACCGCCGATAGAGAGTTATAAAACACTTTTTTTAACCCAGGCAAACAATTTTCTAACGAAACTAACACCTTAAAACAAGTGGAAGATTCTACTTTTGCATTAAAAGTTGATGTAGCCTAGTTACGCGAAGCAAGCAAGGTAGACACATGTTCAAGTGCCTAGTCCTTATTTGCGATAGGCACAATAATCATATGCGGGAAGGCACAGCCTAATAAAATACTTATAAAAGTAGATAAGCGAGCTTTAAGGTCCAGTATTTTCAAAATGGTGCACTCACTCCGGTCATGGTGTAGGTTTACAGAAGAGGAGTTCAACTGCGAACTTGGATGGAAAATCTGGAGCTTTTATACACAACAGGATTGAACGAGAACGTGATGTACATCAAATGAGAAAGTACAGAAAAGAAAAGCCTGAAAGAAAGAAAGCAGACAACTTGTATTTCGTATAAACTGATTGTAACCTTGGGGAGAGGTATTAAGGTATGTCAATCACGTACACCCTTTGACGCGGATCTGCATACTAGAAATAACTGGATCGAAAAATTCCGCGTACACTCAATAGTCGACTCGACGCCATTGAGTAATGAATGGGTTTTGTTAAATGTGCTTTGCGCTTTTATTTCTCTACCCGGAGTTTGCACGTGCAATGCTCCTTTCTGCAACCTTGGGGATCCCTTTCTTGTGCTTAAACTAGTCAAATTGATTGTACGGTGCCCCCCCAGATTCAACGCCGCTATAGATTATCCGTTTTTGAAAAGGGTCTATTGAGACGGGTTCTAACTATTTAGACAATGCATCCTATATAAGTTTCACTAGGCTTCTCAATTACAAATGTAATACACGAAAGTTACTGGCAAAAAGACCACGTGGCTTCTTCATGGTGGTGCGGTTTAAGCAAGGGTGGCTGTGGTGACCGTCGCCGCCCTCTGCTTCGCAGGCGGCAGCGACGGCAGGCACGCATATTTTTGAAAGGCAGGTGATAGATGTATTGGCAAGGGCAATGGTTCTGTAAATGGCGGGTATCACTGAACACAAATACCAGCAGGGATGCTGGTGTCTGATAACTCAAAATGTACAGTAGGATTTACATACATCTAACCAGCTTTCATGGGGCTTGTTGAAGTTATGTAATATATTTTCCTTCTGTACTAGTCACTGACAAGATGAATACCACGGTCATTAAGAATAAGACAATATTCAGCTTCGTTGCGTTATCTCTGTTTCAATTGTCTCTTTTTTCGGATCCAGTTTCTTGTGCTTGGGTGTCACATTGGCAGGGTTGGCACAGACATTTTGACTGATTCTGACTTTTGCAAAAGCTGTTGAAGCCCCTTTATTGTTGCTAATACAAGGGTGAATTTGGAAGCTGCTGCAAGGGTGCGGTATTGGTGTCGCTGAAATGCATGTATTCCATGATCACCTTAACTACTTCGCTTAGATGTCCGCTCATTTGAACCTGGGTATCTCGTCTCACGTTCGTAGCCACCATTGTTTCGAGGCACCACTGAAGCAGGATAAAGTTGAAATAGCTGACGAAACGCTTATGTGCTCGGCATTGCTTTTATTTTGTTTTTGTTTAGCTGCACCTGGGTGGCGCAACCGTGCCCCATTTCCTGCGTTGCGGAGATGCTTTTTCTTTATTACGAGCTTTTAGGAGCGCTGTTGCACAGTAAAACGTACATTGAGGCGCTGGCTGAGCATATTTATTTCTAATTAAAATCATCATTAGTATTTGTTAATTACATCAATGAATACAGGGTTAACGGGGAAATGAATATACTATGATTGGTATCTTAGACACTGAGTGACAACCGTTTTAGTGCCTTAGAACTCCAGTTCAAACTAGTAATATTAAGCTGCTAGACTCTTTCTCTAACACCATTTTGCGGAGAGGTTCGTGGCCAGATTTATTCCTTCTCTTCATTCGGTGTGGCGCGATTTGGCCGAAGTTGCATTTTGCGCCATGTAGTCCTTTATAATCATCATCATCACCGCCGTCAACCCTCTTTGTTTTTAACTCTTTTTTTACTTAAGTGGTGTCGCTTCCCAGTTCATCTTCCACATTCTGGATAGTCACAGTTGTACATCTTGGCTTGTTTGGTGTCAATTAAGTTTCTTTTCTTATGTGAACCTTGTTCATTTTTACAGAGAAGTTCACACCAACATAGCTCGTCACACTGGAGCTCTAGAGTACGGTTACTTGACATAAGAGTCGTGAAAGCAGTGCTGCCTTTGCTTCATCTGAGTAAAATATTCTCGGAAAGCGCCTCCAGGTTAAAAAAAAAAAAAAGGTATGGTAACATTTGGATGAGGTATATATCTATATTTTAGTAAGCAGTTTACAGAGGCCGAAGGGGACCTTGTTGTTGCCTAACGGCGTATTCAGATTTGCGGAAAATGCTCTCGCCGCCGACCACATTTACTCAACGGAAAAAGACCACGCCGTTGACGTGGGGCTGTCTCTCGAGGATACGACGAGGGTCGACACTACAGCATTTAATTCCACGAATATAAGGGTACTTCCAGCTCGTGCACATAGTTAATATGTTTGTGCTGAGTCTTATGTGCTTCGATAACAAAGAAAATATGCGTGAAATGTGCGTTAGAACTGTCTATGGCACAGGAGAGAAGGTGGCAGGTGTCCGATGACAGCGTATCTTGTAGCCTTCTCATTGCAATCAGCAGTTCACTGCTTCGCAGTATATAATAGCTAACAGCCCACAGTTGCAAGAACACGGCCAACGTACTCTTGGAACTATCGTTTGAGAGTGCAGGAATAAACCAACGAGCAAACGCGAGACAGTGTGTACGTTTTGCTCATGCCTAACTGGGCACTGGCTTTATTAAGCATATATTATAGACTGTCTTTCTGGATCAGATGCGTTTCGAAATGGTATGGATGATTTAGTATCGATGCCTATTTTTGCAGATACAACAAGATAGTGCCATTTGTAGCAGTCGGCAAGGTTCTTATGTCAACAAATACGATTTCCCCGTGTGTTCTGATTGGCTGCAGCGGAGTGTAAAGGCTTTCCTCGCGCAAAAGACCTGTCCCGAACCGATTTGTCTCGCGGCCAAAAATCATTGCAGAGGCAAGCGGAATTTGTATTCAGCAGCGCGTTTTGACAAAGGCTCATCCTCAATCAACCTTCTCAAACCTCTTTATGCTCCGTTTCACCGTACGATGGACTGCAACGGATGGTATATGCTATCAAAGTCAGTCCGACGCTCCGTGCATACCAGGCGACTTCACACTTTCCACGTCGCTCCGCCCACCCGGTAGGTCACGTAACACACTCCGTGCTGTGAATTCGCTCTGGTGGCTTGTGGCGTTCACTTTTGTGCGTCGTAAGGTAAAACGGAGTATAGAATTTGGGTAGCCTCTTCAGCTGTCCTATCATTAAAATCCGAGGGGGGGGGGGGGTACTTTTCGTCTTCATATGCTGGAGACATTCACTCGGCACTAAACAAGTTTGCAAGAGTGACCGACAGATGGAGTGTGTACGTAGCCATAGGTGGTTCGGTGGTGTCGCAAAGAAATTGAGAGTGAGGGTAGTGGAGACTAGACCTAATGTCAAACCAGACCAACCTTTTTTTTATTATTTTTTTTTTGCGTGTGACTTTGGCGTTGTGTTACCTTTTCTCCAGCCGGGTAGTCGCTTGTTTGTAATACTGTTTTTTAATTCTGACTACACGGAGAGGTATGCTGCTGTCAACGTTTCCAACCTGCAAGAAAACACAATATGCAGTACAATACGAGTATGAGTCACCTTTTTGACTGCACTGCACGTTAGAGACTTTGTAGTCATTTAAATAGAAAAACAATAAGCATTAAAAAACAATAAGCGAAATGCTGATGGGCTTTTGGGTAATAAAGTAATATATTTGGCCGTATTTCTGGGAAAAGTTGCACTTTTAGAATAAAATAATGAAACATCTCAAGACTGCAATGTTAATTATGTTAGTTTCTTATTTAGACGTGGCGGATGAGCCACAAAGGCAATAAACATTGTGCCACAAGAACCTCCGAAGAAGAGGAAGCGTTGCTGTCTGAAGACATTTCTTCACGAGAAACTGAAAGAATCTAATAAGGTTCGTTGTTGGGCTAGTTGGTATCTGAGTTAAACATATAAAATTGTCACGTAACAAGCACTATTACTAAAAATAATTAACATGGCTCGCATTTACCGATACACTGCAGGGCGTTTTCATAAAAGATTGAACAACCATGTCCGGTGACCAGAAGAATTGCTCACATATATGGGCATTGAACTAAATACGCATTATTTTAAAAATTATTAAAAAAAGGCCATCTTTAATATTCTCGAAACATCCGAAATTAACGTTTATAATATGTACTAACATAATCTGCAAAAAAACATAGTACTGTATTTATGTGGCCTTGAATTTATAAGGCGAGAGATGTGACCATATTGACGCTAACGCGGTTGCCATAGATGGAGTGTGCACATACGCTTCTTTACAATTTCATTAATATTAAATAGCGTAAAAATGCTACGGGGTGGTTAGGAGAAGACAAACTAACAGTGCAAACTGAGGGCCGTGGGCCGGAGCGATCGAGAGGCGTCACCATGAAACATGCTTGGCAGTGCCTGTGTCAACAGCCGGCGTGTAGCGTCTCCGTCTACGCGACGTAAAGGAAGCAACCGGAGCGTTTCTTCGAATAAATCAGCCAACAACCTTGGCGGTCGCATGCTAAAGGAGGTAATGCGCGGCAGAACCTGAACCTGTGTTACCTGTGAGCGCCAATAGATCAGCTGCCATGCAGGGCCACAAAACGCAAATAAATAAATAAATAAATAAATAAATGAGTAAATAAATAAAAATACTAAAAACAATGCTTGTGGGCTACGCTGATGCACATCGCTTATAGACACGCATCTTTCACATAAGGATTGACTTCTCTCGTGCGTTGAAGACGTGTAGTTAGCGCCGCGATTGCGAAAACATGTGATTCGAAATCTTGGACCGTGTGAAGGGAATACCAGGGACGGTAAATGACCTGCAGGCATTCGCCGAACCCGGAGGTGTGGTCATGTTCCGCTGGGGATCTGAAAGCGGAGCGACTCCATTCGCATCGCGTGCTCCATTAAGGATCTGGTGTACTGATCCCTACGCGCTCCTAAACGACCAGGAGAATTCGCCATAGGCTTCCTAGGTAATATGTCTGACAGTTTAAACAACATAGCGAAGTGAACCGAAAACAGAGTCACTTCCAATGAAAGTGACTCGGATTGGTAGAAATCCATGAGATGGCAGGAATAAAACATTCTTGAGATAAATCGTTTTAGTAACTCCATAGTGTACACAATCATCAAACAATTTGGTGTTAATATTCGAATTCTAGCATATAATGTTCATAAAGAAGAGTAAAAACAGTCTCTGACACCGGACATTCGGTGTACCCGAACGTGATGCTGCTCTTGTCTGAAAAAAAGACCCCACACAAACGACCTGCTGTCTTAATATACATTTTTAGCCATGATGTGAATTTTAATACTTTTATAATAGCTTCAAGATTTTATAAGAGCTTATTTCATAAGGTATTGTGATGTCTCGTTAATATGCACCCCGTTAATTTGGATACCCCTTATAGCCGATTCACACGACGGACCGAATCGCGATTTTCGTCCGCGGACCGTGTACCACGTGACCGGCACGTCACTGATTCGTGCAATCCGCGCCTCGTCCGCGGACGCGCGGACTGATAAAGTCGAGTGCCTTTTTCACTCGACTTTGGAAAGCGTTTAGTCTGGCAACGGTACAATGTTTTCTTGGTTTTTTACTTCTGGGCGTTCAAAACAAAAATGGCGCATCGTTGTGTTTTGTGCGTTCGTTGTTTCATTTTGACGCGCGATTCTTGGTTCCACGAGTGAAAGAAACTCCAGAAACTTGTCTGGCTGACGCGACGCAGGTTTCGGTACTCCTCCCAGTCTGTGTCAAGAAGCTCCCGTCAAAACTCGTCTAGCACGCCGCGGTAATTCTTGCACGTCCGTTCAGGATTTCACCGAGCAAGACCTCTCTTGTGAATGTGGTGTGCTTGAGTGTTGTGCACGAGCGCGGAGTGCGTGAAGGCATCTCCAAACGCCCCTCCGCGAGCCCAGAACTTCGTCGCGTCTATGCCGAAGCTTTCTCGAGCGGGACCATGCATGCCTGTGTCACTGTCATGCTTTGGGTTAGTAAAGTTAGTGGCGCTTGGTGCGAAGCCTGCCCCGGTGTTTTGTCTCGATCTGTGCGTAACAGCGGCGTATGATTCTTAACCGCGGTAGCAAATGTCGATTCCTCTCTTGGACAACGGTGCCACGATGCGATGTTGGAATTTCGCGGCACTGTGGGGTGGCGAGCAGGATCGGTCCGTCTTCACTGGCGTCTGCTCGTCGTCTCCCTCGTGTGGATGCGCCTGGGAGACGGATGAACCGCGGACATGTCATCACGTGATCTATCCGTCCGCGGATCAGTCCGTCGTGTGAATCGGCTATTATGAACACCATTCTCGGGTGAAAACTGGGAAAATGCACGCATTTTTTCTAGTTATTATAAATAAATCACATTATGGACCTTTTTTCGGGGGAACGGAGGTGTCTATATTGTAACGAATGTCAAATGATGAGATGAAGAATAACTAAAGAAACTAAAGTTTAATGAGGCGAATTTATGGCCAAAACTAAATTAAAGTAACGTAGCGTCGCGGGCGTCGATGTCGGCGAAACAGCAGGATCGAACGCTGGAGTGAGACTGACTCCGCTCGCCTTGCGGAGTCCCTTACGTACCCTCGTGAGTTTCTGGATCATTCAGCGTAGAACTTTCGGTGCGTAGAATATTCGGAACTCGATCAGACGAGAATGTTCTCGAAGTTACGAGAACGCCAAATTGAAAGAATAAATGAAAGGACAGTCCGTTGACTGGAATCGAACCTACACCGATCACGCGAAAGTCAAGCGCGGTAACCACTCGGTCACGCACGCGCTTGCTCGCCGACGCGCGTGGCATTACTCCCCTCTTTAAAAGCGCATCGTCTCGATGTGACGTGCCGGGAAACAAAAACAGCAAAACAAAAAATAATGCCAAACTACGCTCGTGCAGCACAATCCTATCGAGCGTGTTACAAAACACAATTCACAGTCCTATCGATCGTAGTACGGCTTGAGTCGCACGACGTGGACGACTTCCGGTCATGGAGGGCGGCGTGATGAAGCCCGTGTTCCGTCGGGCATCACCTCGTAGTTCAGATCCCCGAGTTGACAAAGCACTTTGTAGGGTCCAAAGTAGCGTTTCAGGAGTTTCTCGCTGAGACCGCGGCGCGAATCGGTGTCCACACCCACACCCTGTCTCCGGGCTGGAAGTGGACGTCCTGACGACGAAGGTTCTAGCGGCCAGTGTCGACACGTTGTTGGGCTTTGATCCGAAGTCTGGCGAGCTGACGGACTTCTTCTGCCCGTTGGGCAACCACCAGGGCGTCGTCGCTTCCGTCGACAGCCGGTTCGTGGGGTAACATAGCGTCCAGCATTGTCGTTACCTTGCGCCCATGCACCAATTGAAAGGGTGTCACTCCGGTGATCTCTTGTACGGCCGTGTTGTAGGCAGATGTGACGTACGGAAAAACCTCGTCCCATGTCTTGTGCTCCACGTTGACGTACATGGAGATCATGTCGGCTATGGTCTTGTTTAGGCGTTCCGTCAGCCCTTAAGTCTGAGGAGGTACGCTGTGGTTCGCCGGTGGTTGGTGATGCTAAGACGGAGGATCGCATTAGCTGTGTCATGAACGATGATCCACGGTCTGTAATGAGGACTTCGGGGGCGCCGTCCTGAAAGACAATGGACTCGATAAAAAAACTTGGTGACTTCAACAGCCGTTCCTGATGGAAGGGCTTTCGTCTCGGCGTACCGTGTGAGATAATCGGTTGCGACGATTATCCATCGGTTTCCGTGCGTCGAGGGTGGGAATGGTCCAAGTAAATCCATTCCGATTTGCTGGAAAGGGGCCGATGGTGGCGCAATAGGCTGAAGAAGTCCTGCCGGTCTCGTCGGTGGTTTCTTCCGTCTTTGACGCTCGTGGCAAGAGCGGGTGTAGTGGTGGACTATCTTCGCAAGCTTGGGCCAGTAGTACTTTTTGCGTATCTTGGCAAGAGGCCTGCTGTAGCCAAGGTGTCCCGCCGTCGGGTCATCGTGGCAGGCTTGAAATATTTTGTCTCGAAGACTGGAAGGGATTACCAACAGCCACGCCGCTTTTTTGTCACTGATGTTCTTCTTGTAGAGCACACCTTGTCGGATTGAGAATGTTGGCAGTGTTCGTACGAACAGGTGGGGAACGGCGCTTCCTTGTCCCTCTAAGTGGTCGATGAGTGCTCGCAGCTCAGGGTCGTCTCGTTGAAGTGCTGCCATGTCGCTGTCATTCAGGGTGCCGAAGAAACATTCATCGTCGTCGTCTTTGGTGCAGGCAGGACCGGCCTCGACAGGGGCCCTTGACAGGCAATCGGCGTCATTATGCTTCCGGCCGGACTTGTACACCACGGTCATGTCAAACTCCTGCAGCCGTAGGCTCCAACGGGCGAGGCGTCCGGAGGGGTCCTTCAGATTCGCGAGCCGGCAGAGCGAGTGGTGGTCTGTGACCACATGAAAAGGACCTCCATACAAACATGGGCGAAACTTTGTTTTTGCCCAGACGACAGCGAGGCACTCCTTTTCAGTCGTTGAGTAGTTCCTCTCCGCGCTAGACAGCGTCCAACATGGGTATGCGATGACTCGCTCTGCCCCATCCTGCATTTGAACTAGTACAGCCCCCAGTTCGGCGTGGATCTCTTTTTCAGCAAACTGGTCAAAATAGCCAAGGATCGGAGGCGTCGAGAGTCTTTGTTTGAGTTCATCGAATGTCCGCTGGTGTTCTTCTGTCCACTCGAACTTTACGGCGTCCTTCGTAAGGTGCATCATCGGTGCGGACAGCTTGGCGAAGTCTCGAACAAAGCGCCTGTAGTAGGCACAGAGTCCAAGACATCTTCTCACGGCCTTCTTGTCAGACGGCGGAGTAAATGCAGCTACGGCCCGGGTCTTCTCGGGGTCAGGGAGAACACTTTTGTTGTTCACGACGTGGCCAAGGAACTTTAGTTCCCCATAGGCGAATCGACATTTTGTTGGCTTGAGTGACAGGCCGGCGGTCTTGATGGCTTGAAGCACGGCTCGAAGTCGTCTCAGGTGCTCGTCGAACTCTCGTGAGAATACCACGACATCGTCCAGGTAGACGAGCCAGCTCTGCCATTTCAGACCTGCCAGCACGGTGTCCATGACACGCTGGAAGGTGGCTGGTGCTGTACAAAGTCCGAACGGCATCACTTTGAACTTGTACAGTTCGTTGGGAGTGACGAAGGCAGTTTTTTCTTGGTCCCGTTCGTCGAATTCACCGAAGCCAGTATGCCAGTAGCCCACTCTTCAGTAGCCACTCTTCAGGTCCATCGACGGAAAATATCGGGAGTGGCGCAGGCGGTGTAGCGTATCGTCGATGCGGGGGAGCGGATAGACGTCCTTTTTAATCACAGCATTCAGTCTACGATAGTCTACGCAGAACCTGAGGGTTCCGTCCTTCTTTACAAGGACGACTGGGGACGCCCACGGACTTCTTGAGGGTTGGATAAAGTCATCGTTGAGCATTGCCTGGACTTGATCTTGCATCACCTTCCTTTCCTTTAAGGGGACTGTACGGCGACTGGTGGACAGGGAGCGCGTCGTCGTCGGTAACAATGCGATGTTTCGCCATTGCTGTTTGGCGAACTTTCGAAGACGTGGCAAAACAGTCACTGTATTCGGCGAGGAGATCAACCAGCTGCCGGCGCTTAGGAGCCGGGAGCCCGGGGTCGATCTCCAGCTGCGGCGGCGACGTGCTCTTCTGCTGGGACGACGAGGTTTCCTCGGCGATTGTGGTGACCACGGCTGGCGCCTGAAGCTCTTCGACGTGGCCCTAGGTGGTACCCTTCGTTAGGTGCTGCTACTCCCCTCGAAAGTTTGTCAGGAGAACAATTGTACGCGTCCTTCGTGGAGATCCGTTACGCCACGTGCGATGCCAATTCCTTTTTCAAGGAGCAGTTGGACGCTGCCTTTCAGAAGAGCTTTACCGTGCATGGCTGCGTCGGTTAAGACGGTTACGAAAACACTCGACCGCGGCGGCAGGTTCACATGGTTGGCAATAACTCGGATCGCGGTTGACGTCGTGTTGGTCTCCACCGGCGGTAGAAAAGGCTTTCGCAGCGTCAACTGGTTTGCCCCGAGGTCGATGAATGCGCCATTCTCGCAAAGGAAGTCCATTCCGAGGATAACGTCCTTCGAACAGTCTTGCAGAACGACGAACTTGACAGGGCACGCCTCATCGTGGATCTCGACGCGAGCAGTGCATCTCCCGACTGGTGTGATGAGGTGCCCACCGACGGTTCGTATTTGAGGGCCTTCCCACGGCGTTGTCACCTTTCGCAGGCGGCGAGAGAGCCTCCCAGTCAAGACTGAGTAGTCTGCTCCGGTGTCCACGAGTGCTGATGCCTCGTGGCCGTCGTTGTTGGACACCGAAGCAGGAGCGTCGTTGCGATGCGCAGCGTCGGGAGAGTGGGAGCGCTCCGTCGTTCTTGGAGGCTCTTTAATTCAGTCGTCTTCGGCAACGCCACCTCCAGTCGTTGCCGCACTTAGTTTTCACGGCGACGCGGGGGAGACAGGCTCTGTAGGCGGGGACGTGGTGCTGGAGACGCTGAATGTCTAGGCGACGGTGAGCGGGATTCACGGCGGAGAGGCGATGCTGAGGATAGCGAATGTCGAAGGTACTCCTCAATGTCGTGAGGGCGTTCGCAGTACCTCGGGCGTGGGTGATTCGGATGGAATCCACGCAGCCCAAGTTCGCGCTAGGGGCATCCATGATAGATGTGGTTGGCTTCCCCGCAGTGGTAGCAGAGCGGGCGTCGGTCGGCCGTTCGCCACAGTTCGGTCTTTCTTGACGCAGATGGTTCTCGGCGTACATGCGCCCAATCTTCCTGGCGTCGGGGATACTGCGGCTCGGGAGGCTCACGTCGAAGGGCCGCCATGCACGGGCGCGGGGCTGGTGGCGTTCGTCGGACCATTGCGGCGTAACTAAGAGCGGGCTCCTCCGGTGCTGCTACAGTGATAGGAGTATCCGGCTGGAAGGCTCGGTGAACCCCCCCTCGCACGACTTCGGCGAGTGAGAGAAGACGGGCAATCTGCTGTCGACACCGCTGGTATTCGGGTCAAGTAGGGAAGCTGCGACGGTTGGAGCAGTAGGCGCGCCGGAAGGTCGGTGGTAGTGGCTTCACTCACAAAAGCGTCGATGGTCGTCGGGGGATTGCGAACCAGGCTTCCAAAAATTTCTGCCTTGACGCCTGGCATGAGGATTCAAAGTTTCTTTTCCTCCGCGGCCTCCGGGTCGGCTCGGGCACTTAGACGCAGGACATCCTCAACGAAGCTGGCCAGGCTTTCGCTGGGGCCCTGTACCCTTGTTTGAAGCAGGTCCTCTGCTCGCTGGCGACGATGGTGGTTAATGAATGTCCGCTTAAGTTCGGCGACGCAGGACTCCCATGTAGTGAAGGAGGGTTCGTGGTTTTCAAACCAGTGCTTCACAGTGGATTCAAGCGAGAAGTAAAGGCTGTGAAGGCACTGCTCAGTCGTCCATCCGTTATGGTGGGCTACACGTTCGTAGTGTCGCAGCCAGTCTTCAATGTCTTCGTGGACCTCCCCGTGGAAAGGCGTCGGAGTCCGGACTCCGGGGTGCGACGGGCAGGACGACTATGGTTGGGACCTTCTTCCGGTTCTTGGGCAAGAGACCCAATCCGGGAGACTGATCTCTGGTACGACGGCTTCTTCGGGCTTAGGCTTCTTCGGCGAAGGGTAGCCTTCCGGGGCTGAGCACATCACTTGGCCGGGATGTCTTCGGAGGGGTACGCTTAACGGGCAGAGAATGCAATACCCCGCACCTCCACCAAAATTCCCGAATGACAAATGATGAGGCGAAGAGTAACTAAATAAACTAAACGTTTAATGAGGCGAACTTGTGCCCAAAACAAAATAAAAGTAAGGTAGCGTCGCAGGCGTTGTCGGCGAAACAGCAGGATCAATCGCTGGAGCGAGACTGACTCCGCTCGCCTTGCAAAGTCCCTTATGTGGGTTTCTGGATCATTCGGCGTAAAACTTTCGGTGCGTAGAATATTCGGAACTCGATCAGACGAGAATGCTCTCGAACTTACGAGAACGCCAAATTGAAAGAATCAATAAAAGTACAGTCCGCTGACAGGAATCGAACCTACACCTACCGCGCGAAAGTCAAGCGCGGTGACCCCTCGGCCACGCACGCGCTTGCTCGCCGATGCGCGTGGCAATATTAACGAGACATCACTGTAGCACCAAAATATTAATAACAACTGAAAATATAAATTCACGTGGTTTGCTGCCATTAAGGCGAGAACAAGGGCGCGAACGATCAATAGCAATTTGGTCTGTAGATGCGTAGCACTTTTGAAACTGAACTTGGTGCAGTTTCACTGTAAGATTCTGGTCCAGAAAGCTACTGATATGTTTCTGAATTAAAGATTCGAGCAGCTTGCAGCACTCGGACGTTATCGACATTGAACTATAGTTGGAAAGCTGCTTGTTTGTGAAGGTTCCACACAGACTGATTTTTATTTGCACCCTCAAAGTGACTTGGTACGTCCGCATCATACACCGATGTATTAAAAATAAACGTAGGTATTTTGCTAAATATTTAGCACAAGAATTCAATAGCGAATATGCTAGCAGCTAAAGTTCTATTTTCAGTTTGATCTACAGTTATAAAATCACAAGGCAGCATAATTTTAGCCTTCTTAGACATAAGAGGAATGGCCATTGTTTGGTCCTTCCGTGTCCGTTGTCGCGTTCCAGCCAAACTATATTTTTAGCCTATGTGTTTGTAATAGTAGATTCCTTCACGCAGTCAGCGCCATGCATTTTAAAAACTGAGCAATCGCTGCGGCTGTCCACCTTCGGTTGCCATTGTGTGATGTTATAGGTTCAGGTCAAACCGCCGAATGAGGAATTCAGTCACACCGTGAGGTTTGATCAAGATATATATATATTAAAAAAAATTAACAAAAAAATAAGAAACGTTCTAGCTATACACAAATCTACAGGTCAGAAATTGCCTCACTTTCAGTCCGTCCTTGTGTGGCTGAAGGTCTTGGTGCTGTCTTGTTTTCAGCAGCGCTTGGTTGTTGGTGCGTGTGGTTCCTTGTTGGTGGTCTGGGATGCTCTGCTCCGAGACACCGCCGAAGTCGTTCCCCGTGATGTTCCTTGGGGCTGGTCTGGGATGTTCTGCTCCGGGACACCGCCGAAGTCGATAGTCTTTCCCACCAGCGGCTCCTTCGGATCGCTGCCGAATGCCTCGTTCATGCCGGATGTTGCCGCTTTGGTTGCACACCGCCAAGCTGATGTTTCACCCGACAGTAGCAACCTCGGGACGTTGCCGGGTGTGCTTCCACCTGGTCGGGTTACCGCCGAACAAGAACCCCTCTTCTTCCTCTTTTTCGCTCCCTTCTCCTCCGGCCTGCTCCCTCGACGTTTTCCTCTTCTACTCCATTTTTTTCTGTTGTAGCACGACATTTACCCCCTCCTCCAGAATTTAGTCGTACTAAATTTCTACACCACGTTGATGCATCATCCCCCTTTTTTTTTGTTTACGTCCCTGTGTTGATTCACCAGTTTGCGCATCACTTTCACACCCTGAACGTTTTATATCTGGCCCGCACCCAGTTCACAATTTCAGGTACACCAGCACATCAGCTGCATCTCACTGCCGCCGCTAAAGCACTTCTATCCGTTACTGTATCACGGTATACTTCCATCATGCGTATAAATATTACCATATTTACAAAACAAATTTCCACCCTACCCCTTTTTGTCGATCAAACTCTGCTCAAGTAGTCCGCCCCGATATTGTCTTTGCCTTTTATATACTTAATCCTAAATGTAAACTCTTGCAGAGATAAACTCCACCTCATTACCCTCGCGTTGTTGACTTTCGTCTTATTCAAATATTCTAGCGGTTGATGGTCCGTCTCAACTACGAATTCCTTTCCGTACAGGTAAATAGCATATTTACCAATTGCCCACACGAGTGCGAGGCATTCACGTTCTATAGCCGCAAAGTTCTTTTCGCTCGCGCTAAGTTTTCTACTGCCATATAACACTGAATGCAGCATGCCCTCGTGCTCTTGCAACAGCACTGCTCCCAAAGCTTCGTCTGATGCATCCGTACGCAGGACAAATTGCTTAGACACATCGGGCGCTAACAAAATGGGTGGTTCTGCCAGCCTTCTTTTAAGCTCTTTGAAGCTTGTGTCATGTTCAGAGCACCATTCTACTGTGTTACTTTGTCCCTTCCTTGTGAGGTTAGTAAGTGGGGCTGCTATCTCTGCATAACGGGGTATAAACTCTCTATAATACCCTGTAAGACCTAGAAAGGCTCGCACCTGTTTTTTTTGTCTTTGGCGCCGATGCTTGTTGAATCTTTTCTATTATTTCCCTCTTCGGTGCGATTTGGCCCATACCAAGCTTGTGACCTAAAAATGTTATCGCGTCAAACCCAACCTCACATTTGTTTGGCTTAACCGTGAGATGATTCCTCTTGAGACATTCAAAAATTTGCCGTAATGTTTGGCAGTGGTCTTCCCACGAGTCAGTGGCCACCAGAATGTCGTCAATGTAATGATGTACATTGGGCACCCCCTCCAGGACGGACCTCATCAACTTGGTAAACACTGCAGCAGCCGTCTTCAGTCCGAAAGGCATAAACCGGAATTGGTAAAGGCCCGTTCTTGTAGAGAAGGCAGTCTTTTCTTTGGCTGATTCTTCCATCGGTATCTGCCAATACCCCTTTGCTAGATCCAATTTAGAAAAATATTTTTTTTGCCCGACTCTTGCAAACACTACGTCCGACCTTGGTATAGGTTCAGCGTCAGCCACTAAGACTGCGTTCAATCGCCGAAAGTCAACACAAAGCCTATTAGAGCCATCAGGCTTTTTTACCATTATTATGGGTGCGTTGTAGGCGGACGTGGATCGTTCGATGATGCCTAATCTTAGCATCTCTTCCACTTCTTCTTCCACCTCGTCCTGGATGGCAAAAGGCAACGGATACTGCCTTACAAACACCGGCTCTTCTGTCATCAATCGAAGTTTGCATTGCAATGCATTTGTTCTGCCCGGTACGTCAGAGAATATATCTTCAAACACCCCGATCGCGTCAGCCAGATCTTTCTTTTGCTTTTGGCTTAATTTAGGATTGATGACCACATCCTGCGCTCCCTGTTGCCTTTTTAGACTGGGCGTCGTGATCTCCCCTAAGTCTTCAACCTCATCCTGGACCACCATCACCCCACAACTTTCATTCTTAGTTTCGCGATCTACATATTTTTGTAACATGTTTATGTGAAACGTTTTTCTTTTGTCGCCAACCAGCAGTTCGTAGTTTAAATCGCCTTTTCGCCTCGCAACTTCGTATGGTCCCTTCCACTGCATGGTTGTTTGTTGTGGTCACTGGGTAGCAGTATGAGCACTCTGTCGCCTGGCTCGAACCTTCGAGCCTGGCTCTTCCGGTCGTAGAACCTTTTCTGTTTTGTTTGCGCCTCTGCCATGATCTCATGCGCCACTTCACATGTTTTCTTCAGTTTGTCCTTGAGTTCGATCACGTATCCGTATGATGTTTTTAACTCCTGGTTTAAGCTTTTATTGGACCACAGCTCCTTAAGGATGGTCAAAGGACCTCTCACATTTCGCCCGTACAACATCTCAAATGGTGCGAAGCCTAGCGACGCTTGTGGTACTCCTCTATAGGCAAAGAGGAGTGCCGGGATATACCTATCCCAGTCCGTGGGTCGTTCTTGGCTCATTCTCTTCATCATTTGCTTGATGGTACCATTAAATCTCTCTACAAGCCCATTACACATTGGGTGATATGGCGTAGTTAACAACTGCCGAAAGGATAATAGCCGTCCTATCTCTTTCATAAGATTGGAAGTGAAGTTCGTACCTCGATCACTCAGAATCTCCTTAGGTACTCCGTACCGGGAGAACATCTCGACTAGGGCTTCTGCCACCTGCGGGGTATCAATGGTTTTCAATGCCACAGCGTCCGGGTACCTCGTGGCTACATCAACCATTGTCAAGATATATCGGTTTCCCTTGCTGGACTTCGGGGTTATTGGTCCAATGATATCTATCGCTACCCGGTGGAAGGGTTCTTCAATTATGGGCATACTCATCATTGGGGCTTTTTTCACGGTGCCTTTTGGTATAGTGCGTTGGCACACATCACAAGACCGTATGTAACGTTTCACGTCGCCTTGCATACCAGGCCAAAAGAATTCTTCCGCTACCCTAGCGACCGTGCTCTTTACCCCCTGATGGCCCGACATTATTCCATCGTGAGCCAATTCCATTACAGTCTTTCTAAATACCGTTGGTACAATCAGTTGGTGTCTCACGTCCCCGTCGCTGAATTCGACTCGGCGGAACAACAAATCATCCTTCACGACGTATTCCGTTGTTACGTCACATCTCCATTTCCGCACTCGTTTATTCAGACTTCTAAAACACCTCTGCAGACTCTCATCCGACTTTTGCTGCCCCGTTAATTGAAGAGCTGTGACTTCTAGCAGCTCTATAACCGGCGCCTTGAGCTGGGGCAATTGTTTCTCTTCTCTTTTGTCCGTTCTTTTTGCTCCTGCTGCAAATGACACCTCGTTATGAATCTGCTCTGCATTCAACGCCTCCTTTTCCCCGATTTCTTGCAGTAGTCGGTCGTTCTCAGCATGTGATGTAACGCTGTTCAATGAATTAGACGGCGTTTCGCCAAACACTTCATCTTCCCGGTGACGTATTTTCTTCGTACTTGTGCCCCACCCTGGATCCGGGCAGTCCACTTTTCTAGCCCCTGGGATGTTACCCAGTATGAGGTCATACAGCGGTTCTTCTACGCATTTGGCACGTACTTCCCCCGTGTAATAAGGTGTATCTATGTTGATTATCGCTTCAGGCATATCCCTCATGGTGCCGTCAACCAGGATAACGCCAGTGGACGTCCCTGTGAACTCCTCACTTCGTACCAGCCTTTTTCTTACTAGTACTGTGTTGGTTCCACTATCCCTCAGCACTGATATCTTAATATCATGTAACCTCCCTTCGACCACCGGCATCATTATGTCGATATGGTGTACTAAGTCAGCGTCAGTAACATGCTCAAATCTTGTATTTGTTATCGCTCCCTGCTGTTCTTTGTTGTCCCTCTTTAATGCCTTCTGTCTTTTATCCAGGACACACGCTGCTTTGTTCTGTGAGTGATTGGCGCACTGCCCAGCTTTGTGTCCCATTTTGCCGCACTCCCAGCATCGTACTCCTGCCTGATTTTGTCTATATCCGCTTCTGCAGTCAGTTGCCTTATGCCCAACCTTACTGCACAGAAAGCATCTAGGCGATGGTCTTCGGGTTCCTCCCGTTTGTCCAGTACCCTTACTGTTCTCGCCGTCTGGTCTCACTGTTGTACAACCCCCATCTTTCATAGCACCCAGATTGCATTTTCCCTGGGCTTCCAGGTACTGGTCAGCTAACTCTGCCATTTCTTGCGCTGCGTTCACGTTACGTTCTTTTAGAAAAATGGCCAGCTTAGGGTGACAGCAACTAAGGAACTGTTCGGCAATCACCCTGTCCCTCACTGCCTCGAACGTCTTCTCTGTCTGCGCCATCTCGAGCCACCTATCAAAATAATTACTCAATCTGGTACAGAATTGTCGTCCAGTTTCTGCCTCCTCCGGCTTGCTTCGTCTGAACTTTTCTCTAAAACCGTCTGCAGTTAGTCTGAATCGTTGGAGCAAGGAGATCTTAACCTTC
This sequence comes from Ixodes scapularis, assembly GCF_016920785.2. Taxonomy (NCBI): domain Eukaryota; kingdom Metazoa; phylum Arthropoda; class Arachnida; order Ixodida; family Ixodidae; genus Ixodes; species Ixodes scapularis. The sequence goes on from NW_024609846.1 coordinate 127,584,987, forward strand.
TCATAGTCTAGGGAGTCAGCTGCTGTCATCCTCCCGAATGCGGTTAAAGCTTCACCCACCAGGCAAAGACTAAGGGACGTCGCCCATTCCTCCTTCGCCCATCCTTGTCCTACCGCAATCCTCTCAAATCTATGCAGGTAGGCATCTAAGTCATCGCGTTTCTCGTCAAAGGGCGGCATCAATTTCTTCAAGCACGCTCGTCCTCTTGACTGACCTTCGCTCCCTCCGTCTGTTGTCGCTCCACTGGCGCGTTCTGTTTCCGCGAGCGTGATCTTAAGCTCTATCATAGCGATCTCATGTGCCGCTTTCAGTCTGGCGTCCTCCCTCTCCCTCTCAGCCTTCTGCTGTTCCCTCTCATGTTCGAGTTTGGAATCTTCTCTAGCGTGCACTCTCTCCTCTCTCTCACGCTTTATTTCCTCCTCCAGAAGATGCAACGCTTCCTCTTTTGTTAGTCCGAGGGAGCTTCCCAAAGCCATTATCTTTTCAAAATCCATTTCAAACTTGTTGGGAACCGTTCACCGGTACAACTGGTTTTCCTCACTCTGCGGTTTGTATCCTGGCAGGCTCGCCAAATTGTGATGTTATAGGTTCAGGTCAAACCGCCGAATGAGGAATTCAGTCACACCGTGAGGTTTGATCAAGATATATATATATTAAAAAAAATTAACAAAAAATAAGAAACGTTCTAGCTATACACAAATCTACAGGTCAGAAATTGCCTCACTTTCAGTCCGTCCTTGTGTGGCTGAAGGTCTTGGTGCTGTCTTGTTTTCAGCAGCGCTTGGTTGTTGGTGCGTGTGGTTCCTTGTTGGTGGTCTGGGATGCTCTGCTCCGAGACACCGCCGAAGTCGTTCCCCGTGATGTTCCTTGGGGCTGGTCTGGGATGTTCTGCTCCGGGACACCGCCGAAGTCGATAGTCTTTCCCACCAGGGGCTCCTTCGGATCGCTGCCGAATGCCTCGTTCATGCCGGATGTTGCTGCTTTGGTTGCACACCGCCAAGCTGATGTTTCACCCGACAGTAGCAACCTCGGGACGTTGCCGGGTGTGCTTCCACCTGGTCGGGTTACCGCCGAACAAGAACCCCTCTTCTTCCTCTTTTTCGCTCCCTTCTCCTCCGGCCTGCTCCCTCGACGTTTTCCTCTTCTACTCCATTTTTTTCTGTTGTAGCACGACACATTGGCATGTCGACAATGTTTTAGTAATTTTTTGTGTTTTTCGGCTGCGACTCTAAAGTAATCCATGTCACTTTCACTTCGACCGCACCTATGCTATTGTTCATGGCATCCAGTCGAGCAGCATCAAAAGTGTATCTTCGCGGCACTACTCTTTGAATTTGTGCATTTTCTATCAGCGGCTCAACCAATCAGTAAATGCGCCGCAATCCTGCACCCTTTTCCCTGTGCATGATTGGTCACGCCGGTGACAGCAAACGCACAAAGACAACGAGTGCTTTTACAACTCATTAAAACTTTGGTTTGGGCTAGTTGGTCCATCGTAGGTATAAGATTTAAAAGCGCAAACAGACAGGGACAATAGAAAATAACACAAACGACAGGGACAAGGCGGTACTCTCAACTGATTTATTGCAAGATCGTTCAACGCTTTTATACAACTCATCCACCATATACATTTCAGAAAATGCCAACAGCCAATAAAACACCTTACAGACACCCATCGAGATAGGTCACTTCTTTATCTAGTAGGCTAACAGATGGCGCACTGATGGACTTGTCATTCTTCTTTTTAATATAGAAAAGCCTCCCGCTCTGTTTTTCCTTTCGCTTTTTTCAAGAACGTTGTTGACTCCAAAATCGGCTCGCAACCACAACGCTTGCAATGCTCCGACAGATGACTCCCCGAATTGTTGCGTACAGATAGTTTGTGCTCCCTTGCCCTGTCATTGAAACAGTGCCCTGTTTGTCCTGTTTGCACCTTCCCGCAACTAAGCGGTATTTCATAGATGACGTTAGTGACACAGTCTGTATATTGGCTTGCATGCTTCTTGGAGCACAGAACTTTCTTTTTTCTAGTCATCATCGGACAAATCTTAGCCAGTTTGCAGAGCGCAGAAAAAACAATGTTAACATTGCATCTGCTGGCAATCTTTTTTATGTTGTGTGAAACTTTGTGCATGTATGGAATGACACGCACTTTTTTTTTGTCTTTTTTGTGATACTGCCATTCTGTTGGTTCTTTTGTTTGATTTTTTGAAACAGGCTTTCACACACACTAGAAATCAGCCATGAAGGGAACCCTGCATTCCGTAGCCTTTTAATCTGTATATCAAAGCTAGTCGACATTTGGTGATTACAACTTTTTGCAAATGCTGCCTGGAGGCAGGTTGTAGCGATTCCCCTCTTAATGAGCTTAGACTGAACACTGTCAAACGACACTAGACTTTTCTTTGACCGCGGTTTATACATCCAACAAAAATGGTCTCCAGAAAAATGTATCATGAGATCTAAGAATTGAATGCGCTTGTCATCTGGCATCTCCCAAGTGAACTGCAGACCTCCTGATGCCTCTGTGAAGGCTCTAACAACTTTCACAACAACTTCATCCAAATTAGTAACAGTATTTAAAATTACAAGGAAATCGTCAACATACCTAAACGCCTTTACTATATGTAATTGCGCAAGACCTTCAGAGATCCGCTTGTCCAACGATGCTAAAAAAATGCCACAAAAAAGTTTGAAAGTTTTAATAAGTTTTAATGACTCATATTCGTTTTTCACTGCATAGTGTGTTTTCTGGCAAGATGTAAACGTTTAAAGCAGCGTACCTCTCCGTGTAGTCAGTATTAAAAAAGTGTATCACAAACAAGCGATTGCCCAACTGGAGAAAAGGTAACACAACAAAAAAGAAGCACGCAAAAAAAAAAGGTTGGGCCCGTTTGGCTTTAGGTCTATAGACTCCACTACCCTCACTCCAATTTTTTTTTGCGACACCACAGCAGCGCGTATGGCTATTTGCCCACTCCATCTGTCGGCCACTTGTGCTAACGTTTTTACTGCCGAGTGTATGTCTGCACCGTATGAAGACGAAAAGTACCCCTCGGGCTTAAATGATAGGACGGCTGAAGAGGCTACACAAATTCTATACCCCGTTTCACCTTATGACGCACAAAAGCGAACGCCACAAGCCACCAGTGCGAAATTATAGCTCGGAGTGTGTTACGTGATCTATCGGGTGGGCGGAGCGACGTGGGAAGCATGGAGTCGCCTGGTACGCACGGGGCGTCGAACTGACTATGATAACTTCTAGCACCGGTTGCAGGTCCGTCGTACGGCAAAACGGAGCATAAAGAGGTTAGAGAACATTGAATGAGGCCGAGACTGTCAATATGCGCTGGTGCATACCGATTCCGCTTGCCTCTGCTATGATTTTTGGCGGCGAGACAAATCGGTCCGGGACAGGTCTTTGCGCGAGGAAAGCCTTTACACTCCGCTGCAGCCAATCAGAACACACGGGGAAATTTTATTTGTTGACATCACAACCTTGCTGCCTTGTACAAATGGCACTTTCTTGTTGTATCAGCAAAAATAGGCATCGATACTAAATCATCCAGCCCATTTCGAAAAGCATCTGATCCAGAAAGACAGTGTATGTAATACAAATATGGGGAATAAAATCAGTGTAGAGTTAGGCATGAGCAGAGCGTACACACTGTATCGCGTTTAATCGTCCCCCCCCCCCCCCCCCCCCCCCCCGGGTTGGTTTATTCCTGCACTCTCAAAACGATAGTTCCAAGAGTATGTTGGCCATTCTCTTCGCACTGGGGGCTGCTAGCTAATATTGCCACACGCGGTGCCGAGCGATGGCGTGCGTGGCCAAGTGAATCCGGGTTGGATTCCAGGGAGCGGAATCTTCTTTTATTTATTCTTTCTACATGGAGTTCTCGTAAGTTCGAGAACCTTATCGTCCGATCAAGTTACGAATGTTCTGCGAGCCGAACGTTCTGGGCCGAATCTTCCAGAAGCCCACGCGTGTACAAAAGGGGCTTGACGAGGCATGCCGGAGCCAGTCTCGCCCCAGCGCTCGATCGGCGGTTTCGCCGACATCGACGTCCGCGACCCTCTGCTGTTCTTTTAATTTCCCTTTTTGTTTTTGTTTTAATGGGGCACAAGTTCACCCCATTAAACGTTTAGTTTCTTCAGTTATCATGGCCTCATCAATTGTCATTCGTGACAAAATAGATTTCGAAGCAGTGAACTGCTGATTGCAACGAGAAGGCTACAAGATACGCTGTCATTGGAAACCTGTCGCCTTCCTTCCTCTACTATAGACAGTTCTAACGCACCCTTCACACATATTTTTTTCAGTGAAGCACATACGACTCAGCACAAACCTATTAACTATGCGTGCGAGAAGAAAGTACCTTCATATTTGTGAAAGTAAAATGCGGCAGGTGTCACGTCTCGTCGTATCCTCGAGAGACCGGAGCCACGTGAATGGCGTTGTTTTTTTTCCGTTGAGTAAATCTGGTCGGCGGCGAGAGCATTCTCAGCAAATCTGAATGTGCCATTAGGCAGCAACAATGTCCCCTTCAAACCTCTGTAAACTGCTTACTAAAATATAGATATATATACCTCATTCAAATGTTACCATACCTTTTTTTTTAACCTGGAGGCGTTTTCCAAGAATATTTTTGCTTAAATGCAGCAAAAAACCCTTACGTCAAGTAACCCCACTTCAGTGCTCCAGTGTGACGAGCTATGTTAGTGTTAAAAGAAAAGGTTCACCCTTGAAAACAAACTTAAATGACACCAAACAAAGCAGGGTGGTTTTATTTGAAACCGAACATGCTTGTCGGGGTGGGTCTTTCGGCTTTTTTTAAAGATATATATATGTAATTTCCCCATTTCTGCAAAAAAACAAAACCGTTTTTCAACATTTTTTTAAATATTTCGTTTCACAAAAAAACAAATATTAAGTGGAGCAGGGTGAAAATATGTTTTTTACTCCGTGATTTTTCTACCCGGTTCTCTGCTCTGGGTAGAACGAAGCTGCTGCTTCGTTCGTAAGCATAGTGGTCGCTCCAAACGCAACTGCACGTCAACTGCATGCAAATATTGTGTGGTTTATGAATATAAAATATGTAAAAACTTCCTACCGTTATACCAGGTACAACGCTAACTTTCAGGCCTTCTACCTCAATCTGTTTGAAATTAACGAGTTTGAAAGCTACACATACTATAGGCCAGGGCATCTAAATTATTCGTGAAAAATATGAGCTTCCGATAAAAATATTACCATAACAAAACTTTATTTGAAAAAACACATTTTCAAAAAAAATACACATATTAAAAAACAAAATGAAAGAAAACCGGTGTAAATTTTAATAAAACTGTGGGGTACAACTTTCTTTAGGCCAGGCAAAAAGAAAGTGCAAAAACATGTTGCATCATTTGCTTAGTACAAAAAGTGTAACCGGTCAAAGTGGCGGTTGCAAAGAGTCTTGACTCTGGCGTTTTTCGTTTCTCCCCGCTGCTAACCTTTTTTTTTTCTAAAACAAATTTAACTTTTTTTTTGTCACAAATAAGAAAATTTATGTGTTGTAGCTTGCTGTCAAAGAAGATAAAAAATAACTTTCCAGATTTTTTTTTTTGCTTGTGGCTTTTTACGGGCACTCATGAAAGTTTACGATGGGTGATTCCACGAGAGATCAAACCTGCATGTCCACTCGACATTTCTTACTTTTTTTTTATTCGATGTACACACAAATGAATCGCACGAAACTTAACTTTGTTTATCGAGAATGCGTTTTCACTTCCAGAAAAATGTAGATGCTTTAAGATTGCGGGACGGCCCTGCTTCCACCGCGGACTGCAATAGTTGCCAACTTTGCGGTCCTGTGGACGGCGGGCTAAAAGTAGTACGACAAAAATGATTTTGTTTTTTTTACTGCATCAAAGTTTAAGTCAACTGCACACAATTATTATGTTATCTATAAAATGAGAAAGTATGTAAAAATGCATAACTTAGACTAGGCGAAACAAATACACAAACTATGTGGCCTTCCACCCCAAGATGTATGACGTTAACGAGTCCGAAAACTATGCACAAAAAAGGCCAGGGCATCCAAAATGTACTTAAAAAAACATGATTTTTCGGTAAAAATATAAACATTAAAAAATAATTTTTAAACAACACATTTAAGAAACAATCCCATATTGAAAAACAAAAATAGCCAGTTTCCGTTCTACTAAAACTTGAGGATACAACTCTTCTTAAACCAGGCAAAAAAAAAAAAAAAAAACAACGTAAAAAGACATCATTTGCTTGGTACAAAAGTTCTAACCGGTCAAAGTGGCGGTTGCGAAGCGTCTTGACTCCGGGGCTTTCGCTTCTCTCCGCCGCTGGTCTTTCTTTGCATTCTCTGAAAGAGTTCACTTTTTTACCGCTCCATACAAGAAGTTCAGTCTGATAGTATGTATTCACAGGAAACACCACAAAAGTTAGCGATGCTTCTGGCGCTTAGAACTGGCACACATAAAATTAAATTGTTGTTGGCCTTCTTGGCTGCCTTGCGAGTTCGAACCAATGTCAAGATGGCACATTCGCTATAATCAGATTAAAAAAAAAAGGTTTAATTGCAGTGAGCTCGGTTGCAGCAGTTCCCGCCACCAAGAGGACATGACCGCACTGCTCATCTTGTGTGCAGATCCACACATGCCACGATTGTATGCCTGGCACACGTGGCAAAGTTTTCCACTCGTCCGTATACGAAACTGCTCGACGGCTGACACAGGCAGTGACACGTTCCTCAGCGTGTCTGTCAGCTGAGCAATCACTTCAGGTGCGGAATGGATGAGGTCGGTGTTTCCTGACCTCAAGTTGTGCAGAGAAGCCTGATGCTTGATGACCCCACCCACTCCGTCACAAGCGTTCTTCCCATGCCCTGTGGCAGAGAACAGCCATTTGGCGGATGTATAGTTGACACGGCACAGCTCATACAGCTGAAACCTGTTCTTAAAATGGCTGGCTACACCATCGCTAACGTAGGTTACGTGCGTGTAGACGGGCTGTGTTTCCTCCAAGAGCTCGTGCACCTTTCCTATGGCATGAAAGGCGTGAGCTGAATCATGATGCAAGTCGTCGCTAATAACGGAAAGCTCCTAGTTGACTTTTTTGTCGTGACAACGCAGGTAAAGATAGAAACTTGCTTTTTGTGCCAATAATAGAACTGCGTTTCATTCGGGAGGAGAACTGTCCAATTCTCTGCAAAATCAAAATGCAGAACAATGCTTGCTCTCTGTTCAGATTCCTTCGACTCATGGATAGTCGCGGCTTGAGTGCGACGTACATAATCATGGGAAATTCCATTTGGTCACCCATTTGCCGAGCTCTTTCATAAAGCTGGTTGGGGACACTGTCTTTTTGATTAAGTAGCCGCGTTCCCACAAAGCAAATGTGACCTCATCTTCGACGGTCACTCCCAAACTATCCACGGTAAGGCCGTCACCCATTGGGCAGCGCTTACATTGACCCAAGAAATATTTTGTAGACGGCGAGCTGCAAAGGCAAAGCGCTTTCAGGCTTTCTATTGGTTTCTCGCTACCCGTTGTGTTTTCGAGTGCGGAAACACACATGTTGGCATTGGCGCGATAGGTGCAGACGCATACTTCTTGTTGAGGGGCGTGCAGTACCCATTTTGGGCGCAAAGTGTAGAACTTTGACAGACCAATTGAACTGTGAGGGTGAGCTTCGTGGAATATTTGAAATGTTTCTGAATGTGTCATAAATCTCTTCGAGACATACTCTCTTTTGCCGTCGATGACAACAGACACAACGTTTTCTGCTCGGGCTCTGCCGCGAGCATCCCAGTTCGTCTCTTGTGAAGTAGTCCAGTGCAACCTGCACATGTCACGGGCTCAATCTTGACCTCGTGTAGGGATCCGAAACTGACCACACTCCGCTCTTCTCGCGATAATTTTGAGACTTCCCTAGCATGTATTTTGTGACAGCTGGAACTGCCTCCTGAAGTCGTTTCCTAGGTAGTTCAGGTGGAAGTAAGGTTAAGAGACGAAGACGCTCTTGGTAGGATGTTGAAGCCTCATGAGCTTGTTTCAAATTCCTTAGCCAACCAGTGCATACGCCACATTCCTCCTCTATCTGTCCAGGGGTGCTGGTGGTTCCATAGGCGATACTTAAACTTGAGCGTATTTTTGACAACACTTCCTTTTCAATCCTCGCCTGTTTTCTCTCTCCATAAGATTTTTTTAACCGTTTCCGAATGAAAGATGTTGGCTTCAACGGAGAAACTTTGAAAAGTTTGACGTACCTGTTGAGATCACTGACTGCTTCTTCTTCCTGAAGAAATGTCTCGTCGGTTTCTTCAGGTGTGCTTGCAGATGAGGATATTATCTCTCATTCGAGGAGATATGTCTCGTTCGTTTCTTCAGGTGTGCCGGCAGATGAAGATAGGAGCGCCTTAATGTATAAAAACCAGACAAATTAAAAATGTTGAGTGGACCTGCTGGTTCGATATCTCGTGGAATCACACTGAAGCGTTGTGCTTTTCGACTCACCACAGAAAGAAATCAATACATTCAGGAAGCACTAAAAAGAAGAATGGGCCTCAGTAAGTGCTTGCAAAGGATTACGCTCCTTACATATGTGGTGCACACTTCGCGAGTCAGGCCCGGGCGGAACCTAAGGTGACATTAGCACGAGGTGTACAGTCTCCGGCAATATAAAAGACACATTCGCCGATGCTGTTTATGCCGCTGTACAAAGTCTACCTTGACCGGCCGCGCTTCATTTTGAAGGAGAAAATAGAACAAAGATTTATTTACTCCCAAACCAAAGCAATGTGTGCATAGCTTAAGCGAATCTACCGTAGCCAGCTAAAATAAAATCGTTGTGGGCATGTCGGAATCTTCGCTCCTTGGCGTTCAGAGATATCGATCAGTCTTTGAACAAAAGCCAACACTTTTATTTTTAACTCCACACACTCGCTCAAAAAAAAAAAAAAGGACCACCGTCTCCGGTTCAACGCTCGCTTGCTTTGGTTCCGCTTTCGTCCTGTCCGTCTCGACTTTCTACGCTGTTGACCTTCTCGACTGCATCCAAGGTCGCATCCGACCGCTGCGGTACAAAGTTCAGCTTGCCCCCGTGCTCCATCGTCTCCGCAAAGGCAGGCCGATGCCGTTGTCGAAAAGTTCAAACATTGCTAATTGTGTTGTCCATGAACTGGACTATTTAAAGCACAGAAACATATTGTTCTACAAGTGCATCCTAAATATACCAGCCTTAATTATCAAAAGTGACAATTTATCGTCCATTGGTGTTTGTGTTCTGTAAAAAATTGTCTCCGCTTCATGTAAACGCAGTCTGTATTCCCTCCTTTTTTCTGTAAACTTCTTTTCCTTCCTTAAAGAGGGGCATGTGATATTACATACTTTTAATATACACACTGAAAATAAAGAACAGGCATTTACATGGTTATTTGATCGCACGCGACAAGGCATATCATGGATTAGCGGCCCGTGCCGGGTACTTCCTGGGTGTAACAAAGCTGACTTACAGCGCGAGGGGCCTGGCACGCTGTACGTGCCTTAGAAGCTGTGTATAGCACAAACAGATATATTGTCGCGAAGTTTTGCTCGCGCGAGTATTTAGTCTAGCTTCACTTTATGTTTTTTGCTTCTCTGAGAGTTCTTTCCGTCTACACGGGACGGCTCATGGGTTCCACCGAAGTCAGGGGGCCCCAAATGGGGGCGAACGTGAACGCGGTAACGCCACATTTAGTTTACAGAACTCCGCGTTGGAAATGTTTTTTCTTGTGCATGTGTGCTTTTGGGATCTCTACTTCGGAGGTGGTTTTGCCCTGTGTATGTATAACTTCTCTGTCTAAGTACGCATGTACTTTTTATTGTTTATGACTGCTCTTGTGAGCTTCGTTTGGAATGTGTTCTGTCTAGTGTAGCGCATGTCTTTTGGAATGTTCGTATTTGATTTGGGCTCCGAGCCTTTTCATTGGTGCTAAGAAAACCCCTCTTGATTGGTCCTTTCAAAACTTTCTCATTGGTGGACTGGTTGGCTCCTGGATACCAAGCCTTGGACATCTCCCTGCCTCTGGAAGCCAACCTGCACGTCCGACCCCCCTTCGGCTGTGGAGTCGTCCGCCCGCTAGCTCGCAAACTTGGGACCCCTTACGGCTGTGGAAGAGTTCGGCTCGCCCGCCTTTGTGCGGAACCTTGTTTGTTGAGTTTGGCTGAGGTCGGCGCCCTGCTGAGGGTGTGTGTGATGAAGGAGGACGGCAGGGAAAGTTTCCTTAGGTTAGGATCATTCCCTTAACATTTATTGACGAATTGGCCATATCTGTTGTAAAGATTTTAGAGGGCAGCTCTTAGGCGCCCGTTTCCGGCTTCAGCGGCGTCGCTGTCGCCGTAACCAAGGTCACCTCAAGGTCACGTGACCCCCAAGGTTACCCCAAGGTCACGTGATCCCAGGTCATGTGACCCCCAAGGCCACGTGACCCCTCCCAAGGTCACGTGAACTTCAAGGTCACGTGACCCCCGGTGGTCACGTGACTCCCCCCGAGGTCACGTGACCCCCGAAGTCACGTCACTCCCCTGAGGTCATGTGACCCCCCGATGACGTCATCGTCACTGATGACGTCACTGGCATCCGCATCGTCATCATCGCTGGTGACGTCATCGTCACTGATGACGTCACCGGCATCCGCATTGTCATCGTCATCATCACGGATGGCGTCATCAGTGACGTCACTTATGACGTCAATGGCATCCGCATCGTCATCGTCATCATCACTGATGACGTCACTGATGACGTCATCAGTGACGTCATCAGTGACGGTTTATTTGTATTTACATTATTTATTTGATATTTAATCAATTTGGGGTTGTGCTTTTTTATTAATATAGTGATATATTAATATAGTGATATTTAATAATTAAAGATTAAATTTAATATATCAATTACAATAATAAGAATTATTGTAAATAATAATAATTATTTACAATAAGGTATTGCACTTACCTTACCGGTAAGTGCAATACCAATATAATTGGTATATGATACCAATTATATTGGTATTGCAATGATAGTGATATTGATATTGCACTGATATGATAGTGATATTGCACTGCACGGTATTGCAATATCACTATATTAAATTGTAATTGGTGATATTGCGATATATGAGGGAAAGTGGAAGGTTTCAGTTGTTGGTATTGTACTGAAACAGTGTTGCTACTTTATTTATATTTAATGTTTATTACATTTTTATATTACTGATTAAATATCAAATATTGTGTATTTGATATTTAATATCACCAAGACAACACCAATGGAAGGCCAGGTGTCGGGGTGTCTGCGATCCTGGAGTGTTGTATTTATATCAGCTTTTCTATATAATATAATTGATATTATTTACACATATATACTGCATCCGGGATCGGCCCACCTCACTGATCAAGGTAGCCTATGCCAATTTCCCAAAAGTGGCATAGGCTACCTTGATAGATTTTTATATTATATTTATTAGTTCTATTTTTTTCATAAAATTTAATAATACATTTGGCCCAGCTTGGGATAGTGGCTGGAATCAGTTGGCCCCGGTTTTGGGTTGACCCGGAGGCAGTGCAATGGTGTCGGGGTGTTGCAATACTACAGTAATAATACTGTAGTATTATTATTAATATAATATAAAAATTAAAAGGGAAAGTGGCATAGGGCGGGATCGCGGCTGTGCAATACCACTATACCAATACCTGGAGGTATTGCACTGCCTCCGGGCCAACCCGTGTGCTTATATATGAATTTAATTGTTTGGGATAGTGGTATTGCACTGCCTGCATGCTGTGCAATACAACTATACCAACACCTGGAGGCAGTGCAATACCTCCAGGCCAACCCTGGAGGTATTGCACTGCCAACCCTGTTATTGTCAATAACAACTCCAGGCCAACCCATTGACGTCATCCAATGATGACGTCAATGGCATCCGCATCGTCATCGTCATCATCACTGATGACGTCATCAGTGACGTCACTGATGACGTCACCGGCATCGTCATCGTCACCGACATCCGCATCGTCATCGTCATCATCACTGGTGACGTCATCAGTGACGTCACTAATGACGTGATCGGTATCCGCATCGTCATCGTCACTGATGACGTCATCGGTATCCGTATCGTCATCGTCACTGATGACGTCATCAGTGACGTCACTGATGACATCATCGGCATTGTCATCGTCACGTGACCACCAGGTCACGTGACACCCCAAGGTCACGTGACCCCCCCTCTCCGGTCAGTTGAGCCCCCCCCCCCCAGTACCCTTCCCTCCTCCTCCTCAAGAGCTGCGCTCTAATTCGACGTTACAGGGAGTTGTAAACGGCTTGCACTTTTTTATCCTATCTCTTAAAGGGACAATGAAGGCAATTTCGGAGATCTTTTTGGCGATTGAACTGGGTTCCAGGCACGTCTCAGGCCACGTTGCCCAAATTTCAGCCGAAACCGGCGCTTGTGTGCCGCGCAAATCAATTAAACAGTCGCGGTAATAATCGTACCGGGATCGACTGGGGCGGCGCCCCAAGAGTTGCGAGAGAAGCCAGGAGAAGCGGAGCTCACGTGACCGATGCGGGGCCAAGGAGTGCGACGTCACAAGAGATGCGTCAGCGATTGGTCGAAACGAGAAACGTGCCCTCGGTCACGTTTTGGTTCACGATTTTTAGAAATACTGTTCTAATTTCCGCTTGAATAACCATCAAAAGTATAAATCGGATCGGAAATGATTACTAAACCGTAAATAAAGCAGCATCATTGTTTTTTTCTTTGCTACGCTGGACGCGAAACCGGCAACGAGCAACTATGGGCCAACAAAATAAAATTAAAAAAGAACACGGTACTCGAAAGATTTTACAAAATGGTAGCTGTAGATGGATGTTCTAACGGTCGACTGAAGACCAGTATTCGTTCGGGCGACGCTAGTTTTCACGTGTGGGTTGCTGTTCGTGTTCTTTGACGATGAAAAGAGTAAGTCCGCGGAGGAACCGGATCCCGGAACGGCGGGATCGCTGCCGCTTTCCCTTCGGCATCTCCCCCGCGTCCGTCCTTCGGCATGCGGGCCGCTCGTTGCCGGCTGGGCGGTCTCCGTCGGGCGATGGCAGAGGCGGCCACACACGTACTCCCGTTCCGTTGGTCACTGAACGGAAGCTCGAACTCGCTCGCGAGAGCGGCATTCGTCCATGTTGACAGAGTCGGCGCAACGACCGCGCCACCGCGCTGCTATAACCCACCGCGGTAACCAGAGTCTCGATCTCCTAAATACTACCGATACCGACTATTCACACTTGACGTCACTCCCTACGTCACCTCCGTTTTCGGAGGCCCAGAAACGAGACTGGAGATGGTTCAGTTTCGGTTTCTTTACTTCTTTCGTAGGCACATAAATACGCGTCATAAATGTCTACAAAAAATTGGGCGGCATGCTATGTCCCCAAGAAGCATTAAAACACCATTTAAAAAAATTAAATAAAATCGTCTTCATTTTCCCTTTAAATAAACAGTTGTCTTGGTTAACATCAGTATCGTTTCATGAACGGAGAAGAGGAATCCTTAGTTTTCTTCGTTACAATATGATTCCCGTCTGGCTACATGAAGAGCTCGTTCCGTCCTCTCTGCCGTTTGTGCCTTGGCCGGATAATGGAACATCCGCTGCACCGCTAACTATCGGACTAAGGAATGTCAGATGCCATCATTACAAAGTTAAGAAAAAAGAATATGTAGCCAAGCACAAGTGTTCTCAATGACAATAAATTTTCCCGCTGCATTTTAACACAAAAATATGCAGTGCAGTCTTTGCAGCAAAGCCGACCTACGGAAACTGCGTTTTGCCGTACCGAGAACGTGGGAGCAATTTCGATTATTTCTAGGGAAGGTACAACAAAAAAAAAAAAAAGGGGGAAATCGCATCAAGCCATTTGTAATTTCATGTGATCGACAGCAATAATTAAAAAAAAATTGAACGAAATAAAAAATGGCGTTTTTCAGTAAAGTAGGTTCAAAATATCAGTTAATCTCATTTTCGACGATGTTTCAAATTTTATATTAAAACATTCCGTGAAAATCAAATAAACTAAGCCTATGCGTGAGTTACAACTTACAAGGCTCTGGAGATGCCACCGGGTTGTCAAAGAGACGATGTTTGACAGTTTTTACCTCACTAAACAAAAATACAAAAGTATTTTTCTTTAAACGACAAAATAGTCGGAATAACATACAAGCACACAATAAATTACCACGAGTCTTGTATGCTTTCCGTATTCATACCAGAGTACAAAACTGGGTAGAAAAATTATGGAGTAAAAAACAGAATTTCATCCTGCTACACTTCATATTTTTGTGTGAAGAGAAATGTATTTAAAAAAAAAATTGAAAAGCGGTTTGTTCTTTACAGAAATGGCCGGGGCAGTTACATAGCTTTTCATTAAACAAATCAAAAGACCCACCCTGAAAGCGTGTTCGCTTTCAAATGAAACCACCCAGCAAGGATTACAACTGTGACTATCCAGCATGTGGAAGATGAGCTGGGAAGCTACACCAGCGAAGTAGAAACGGAGTTACAAAGAAAGACGGTTGATGGTGGTGATGATGATGATGATTAAGGACTACATGGCGCAAAATGCAACCATGGCCAAATCGCGCAAAAACGGAGTAAAATCTGCCACGAACCTCTCCACAAAATGGTGTTAGAGAAAGAGTCTAACAGCTTATCGTGACTAGTTGAAACTGGAGTCTTAAGGCACTAAAACGGTTGTCACTTAGTGTCTGAGATACCTACCACACTCTCAAGAAAAAAGGGTGTAAAAGGGTGTATCATTACACTCTTTGTCCCATATATACACCCCAAAACTTCAATTCGACGTACAGCGCCCGATACTGGAACAGACGACTCGAAATTTTACGAGGGGCTTGATAGCCGTGTGGTACAACTTACTAAAATAGCTAATGTACGTTTTACTGAAAACAAAAAAGAATAATCCGGGTTTTCTTTTCCCTACTGTAAAAACTCGGTGTTTTCTTTATGTGGTCTTTGATACGTACTTTAGCTATTTAAAAAGTTGTACCACACGGCTATCAAGCCCCTCGTAAAATTTCTGACCGTCTTTTCGACTGTAGGGCGCTGTACGTCGAAAGGAAGTTTAGGGGTGTATTAGTATATGGGACAAAGGGGTGTAACGATACACCCTTTTACACCATTTGTTTTAATCTGCATAGTATATTCATTTCCTCGCTAACCCTGTATACATTGTTGTAAGCAACAAGTACTAATGACGATTTTAATTAGAAATAAATATGCTTAACCAACGCCTCTATGCACGTTTTACTATGCAACAGCGCTCCTAAAGCTCGTGAAAAACGAAGCGTCTTCGCAAAGCACGGAATGGGGCACGGTAGCGCCACCTAGCTGCAGCTAAACAAAGACAAAATAAAAGCAATGCAGAACACATAAGCGTTTGGTCAACTCTTTCAAAACTATTCTGGCTTCAGTGGTGCCTCGAAGCAATGGTGGCTACCAACGTGAGATGCGATACCCAGGTTCATATGAGCGGACTTCTAAGCAAAATAGTTGAGGTGATCATAAAATACATGAACTGCAGCGACACCAATGCCGCACGGTTTGCAGCATCTTTCACATTCACTCTTGTATTGGCAACAATACAGGGGTTTCAGCAGCTTCTGGAGGTCAGAATCAGTCTAAATGGCTGAGCCAACTCTGTTAATGTGCCCACCAAACAGAAGAAACTGGATCCGAAGAAAAGGGTGAATTGAAACAGAGATGACGCAAACGAAGCTGACTATTCTGCTATTCTTAATGACCGTGGCGTTAATCTTGTCAGAGAAGAATACAGAACGAAAGTCTATTCCATAGCTGCAACAAGCCCCTTGAAAGCTGGTTAGATGCAAATAAAACCAACTGAGCATGAAAGGCTTTCCTGCGCATTTTGAGCTATCAGAGAAACCAGGATCACTACTGGAATTAGTACGCAGTGATACCAGCCATTTACAGAACGATTGCCCTTGCCAATACCTCTATCGCCTGCCTTTCAAAAATATGCGTGGCTGCCGTCGCTGCCGCCTGCGAAGCAGAGGGCGGCGACGGACACCACAACCACCCTTGCTTACCCCGCACCACCATAAAGAAGCCACGTGGTCCTTTTGCCAGTTCCTTTCGTGTATTGTATTTCTGATTGACAAGCCTAGTGAAACTTATATAGGATGCATCGTCTAAATATATAGAACCTGTCTCATTATGCCCTTCTCAAAAACGGATAATCTAGAGCGGCGTTGAATCTGTGGGGGCACCGTACAACCAATTCGATTAAGAAACCTAGTTTAAATACTAGAAGAGGATCCCCAAGGTTGCAGAGAGGCGCATCGCTCGTGGCAAAATCCGGGTAGAGAAATAACAGCGCAGAGCACACTTAACAAAACTCTTTCATTACTAGAGGCGTCGGGTCAAGTATTGAGTGTACGCGGTATTTTTCAAGCCAGTTATTTCTAGTATGCAGATCCGCGTCAAAGGGTGTACGTGATTGACATACCTTAATACCTTTCCTCACGGGTACAATCAGTTTATACGAAATACAAGTTGCATGCTTTCTTTCTTATGGGCTTTTTCTTTTCTTTTTGTGCCTTCTCTTTGGATGTCGATCACGTACTCGTTCAATCCTGTGGTGTATAAAAGCTCCAGATTCCCCATCGAAGTTCGCAGTTGAAATCCCCTTCTGTAAACCTACATTATGACTGGAGTGAGTGCATCATTTTTAAATTACTTGACCTTAAACTCGTTTATTTACTTTAAGACTATTTTAATAGGATAGGGTTTTCCGCATATGATTATACTGTCTATCGCAAATAAGAACCAGCCGGCACTTGAACACGTGTTTAATTTGCTTTGTTCACGTAACTAGGCTCCATCAACTTTTACTGCAGATACAGAATGTTTATTCTTTTTTTTTTTCAAATTGAGGTCGTTTGGCCAGACATTCGTTGGCCTGGGTTTAAATAAGGTTTTTATATTTCTCTTACGACGGTTAAGCGCTCAGTTGATGGTGGTCTCTTTCACTACGGCTTTTTGTGTCGAGCGCAATGAGCTATCACTACAATAGCTTAAATTTTAGCTGAGAGAATATATTTTTTCTTTATTTAAAGGATCTTGAAGCGAACGCAATAAAAAATTTACATCATTGAGGTTCTAATGGCAACCAGTTTTAATTAAGCACGATTTTTTTCTGAAATATCTAACTGAACATTTTTATTAAGACCACATATGTCCTAATATGTTGTTAATCCCGCAACGTATGTCTTATCTTAATCCCGCAACATAAGTCGCAGACAATTTTGCTGCGAAATAGCACTCTGTCGCGCCTGCCTATAAAATAAGTTGATAAAGAGTTTTGCAATAACAACATAGGTCTAACTTGCAAAAGCAGTCTTATGGAGATGACTGCTTGCTCGCAAACACTAGTGGCATACATTTTACACGTTTTAAACTGATACAATAATCGGTTAAAAGATACGGCTCGATGCAAAGTGCAAGCTTGACTAAACGCCTCAGTAAGACGTTTTTTAAAAGAAAAATATACACTAATTTGACCACAAACCAGATTTGAGATTTCGAGCTACATTCTATTTCTGGATCTACTTTGATTACTGTCATTTTGATTGAATCCTAACTGGAAAATTCCCATCGACCAAACTTTAAACGAAACAAAACTGTTTACTTAGCTGGCACCATGTTGCATCATCAGAATAAAGTAGAAAATTTCCAGTTAAATAAAATGTGCACTAATGTTTATTTATGCAGTTCCGTGCTTGTCTTCTCCTGGCTCTGGCCAGCAGCGCCATCGCTGGCTACGTCCAGGGCGGTCTTGGCTACGGCCACGGCCTCGGTTACTCTGGTCTCGGCTACTCTAGCCTCGGCTACTCTGGCCTTGGCTACTCCGGCCTTGGCTACTCCGGCCTTGGCTACGGCCATGGTCTTGGCTACGGCCACGTTGTTGGTCTTGGGAATGGCTACGGCTACTCTGGTCTGACCGGCTACAGTGTTGCAGCCCCAGCTAGCTACGCTGTTGCTGCCCCAGCCGTGAGGCGCACTGTGGCCACTTCCTACCACGCCGCTCCAGCCGTTGCCACCTACGCCGCTGTTCCAGCAGTCGCCTCCTACCGCGCCGCTCCAGTTGCCACCTATGCGGCTGCTCCAGCTGTCACCAAGGTCGCTACCTACCAGACTGCTCCAGCTTTCGCCAGCTATGCTGCTGCCCCAGTTGCCACTTACGCTGCTGCTCCAGCTGTGACTAGGGTGTCCACCGTCCACGCTGCTCCAGCTGTCGCCACTTATGCCGCTGCTCCAGTTGCCACCTATGCCGCTGCTCCAGCTGTCACCAAGGTCGCCACCTACCAGACTGCTCCAGCTTTCGCCAGCTATGCTGCTGCCCCGGTTGCCAGCTACGCTGCTGCTCCAGCCGTGACTAGGGTGTCGACCATCCACGCTGCCCCAGCTGTCGCCACTTATGCCGCTGCTCCAGCTGTCACCAAGGTCGCTACCTACCAGACTGCTCCAGCTTTCGCCAGCTATGCTGCTGCTCCAGTTGCCGCCTACGCCGCTGCTCCAGCCGTGACTAGGGTATCCACCGTCCACGCTGCTCCAGCTGTCGCCAGCTACCAGACCTACCACGCCGCTCCAGCTCTGGCTTCCTACGCCCACGCTGCCCCAGTCTACGGATATGGCGTTGGTTCCCTCGGCTACGGCGCCGGCCACTTCGGTTACGGACACGGGCTCGGCAGCTATGGTCTGAACTACGGGTACGGTCTTGGCACTTATGGTGACTACACCACCCTCCTCCGCAAGAAGAAGTGTAAGTTTATGCAGATATCTTTTCATAACCTGATTGCTTTTATTGAGCATAGATTCCTGATGTTTGAATGTATTATCCCCTATTTTACAGAAACTCCGCAAAGAAGAGCTACCATCCTAGACGTCATCCACTAGGAATCTATGAAGAAGAGGACTGTTCGCTGCCAACTTTTGCTGTCGTAAAGAGAGAAATAAAAATAATGAAACTTGTCACTTTCCCATTTTTCTTTCAAGCGTCATATTGACCCATTTTAGAATAACACCTTAATGACACGACCTGAGATATAAAGGCAGGGGTTTCTAAATCCCTAACCTGCACTTAATGAGAATGTGCTAACCATACTAGATTGTTTGAAACGGGAACAACTAAATGCGGCAGGCAAGCGTTTCTTCCTTGAATTCGCAGTTTAGGCGTTCGATTGCGTTCAAACAAATAGTAAATAATACCTCGATATTTTCCAAAATACCGTTTCGAAACCACCACTACAATTGTGAGGTATTCGGTTTGACTCTGCTGTTGGGTACAGTAGGCAACGCTGGTTACAAAAGTTGCTGTCATTACTATGTCGACCATAGCAGAATTGTTCAAAATTTGATACGGAGACATGGGCGGGATTGGTAGAGACAGTGATATTCATTCCTCGTTCATTTGATGATCCTGGACCCCCAAATTGTGCGGAAAACCTTCTCTTCCAAGTTTGTTTCGTTTGGTAGCTTGTGTTGTCACAGATGGAAAAGGTTCGACGAGCGTAAACTAAGAACAAAGGTATAATCGGTAAACTTGTGCCAGAAACAAAAGCAAGAACAAACGTTGAGAAAGTAGCAGCATTGTCGACGGCGGCAGCAGCGAGAGACACAGCGTCGGCGGGACAGCTGGCTGGCGCAAGAGTGAATGAATCGGCAAAACGACGCTCGACCCCTTATCTTTTACAGTCGGTATCTCGGAGATTCGACCTACAATGTTCGGGAGTGCGCAAGGGCGAGACTGACTAAGCAAGGTCCTTCCGGCCTCCTTAGATTTTACACTCGGAGTAAGAATAAACACGAAACATCTAGATGCACGGAAAAGCGCTTCTGCTCGGTCAAGCACGCGGCAGTATATTGTGTACAAACACTGAGTGCATGTGCTAATGCGAATACCGTAATTGATGAAGCCGGCAGTTCTCGCCAATTATGATATTTGCTTTTTTTTGTACAGGTTGATGAAGCGGCATAATATTTGAGGCCGATTTTAGAATTGCATTACGTGTAAATCGTTTTTTTCATCTAAATAGATGCACTTAAGGTCATCCATTTTATTGGTGTTCGTCTTGTCGTGAGGAAATACGATCACACCTAGCACTTTTAAACATCATCACACTGCACCTAATACAGTCAAACTCAAATTTGATTCCCACCTAAATTACTGTCATTTAGTGTGAATAAATTCCACTTCTATAAATTTTCAAAAATGCTCCCATTACAGTGACGAATGCTAAGAAATATAGAAAACGTTTCGTATAACCCCCTTTTCAAAGATTTTGTATAGTGTACATTTATGGCATCTATGGTTATTGTTTAAGTTAGGGCTATAAGCTCAAACTGTTAAATCACGAGCATTTTATTGTTCAATTGGCATGTTTACGTAAAAAACTGTTTTATATCCCACACGCAGCACCCATATTTGTAACATTTATTCGTGCAAAACAAGTTACGGTGAAGAAATAATAAAACATAAACTTCCATAATTGATGATTAAAAAATTTAATTATACGATCTCAGAAAAACGAAACTTGAGGTTATTTATTTTTGATGCGATTATGTTTATATGAAAATTACAAGGTTTACATTTTTTTAATTTATTGTCAGTATTTTAGTTCTTTAATTGCGACCAATATTTATTCTTTTCAAATGTGTTGCACACTGATGTTTTTAATGGTTGCTTTTGAACCAGAGTGTTTCTGCGCAAGGTACGAAGCGTACTGTATTTTTTTGTTTTTTTACTGCACAATTTCTAGGGAGAAGGGGACTCGTCATGTTGATTTTTCAACTCTTTTTCCCCAACCTTTTCTATCGCTTTGACGAGAAAAAAAGGTAGTATTAGTTTGACAGGGTTTGTCTAAATGAATGCCGTCTCCGCCATTTTCTTACTTTTTTTTTTAAATTTATCCTATTCCGATTGGAAGTTGCGCTTTATTGTATTGTTATTCGCTACATAATGTGTCTCAATAACTAGGTTACCTTTCAATGGTTCCACCATACGCCTCCGAGATATTCATTGTTTTTACTGACCATGCATTAGTGGCATTTTATACCGGCGCAAAGGGTATCCCGCGAGAACGAGAATGTTTTAATATCTAAACCAGGGGTGGCCAAACCGCGGCTCGCGAGCGGCTCTTTGCTGGTCCAAGTGTGGCTCGCGGATCCCTCGTAAGGAACCCCCCCCCCCCCCCCCCCCTCAACCAGCCCCTTTCTGCGTTTCCCCAGGAAAAAAAAAGAAAGGATTTCAGAATAAAGCATGGCTCGCGGTTTAGCGGCCTTGTCCCCCATACGTACAGTCGTACAGCCTGCGTCCCCATTCGTACAGTCAGACTCTGAACAAAGTTTTACCTTATTTCTAACTTGTCGAAACTCATTACGCAAATCATTGTTATTAGGAGACCTCCGGCACCGTTTCCAAAGAAGGTCCTTTTCTTTAATTAGTTTAAGAATATAAGAGCTGAGCCATTGATGGTTAGGTTTACGTCTGCTTAGAATTACAGTTCTTTTTGCTGATTCGGTAAAGTTTTTAAAAGCCTCTACAAACCTTGGATACACGTTGGTAGTGTTAACTGAACCCAGAAATCCTTTCCAATCATACGAGGCAACCAATTTGTCAAATAAAACAATATCAATAATCTGGGCTTGTCGTGAAGCTCCCCATTCAGGTTTGAAAGCTAAATTATCTGTTAGTCGACATGCCACGAAGTAGTGATCGGCTAACTTTTCGAGAATTACAGCAGATTCCACTTGAGCATTCGGTGTTCGTATGGAAATGTGGTCAATGCATGAAGAGACTAATTTGGTTCCTAAGATCTCTTCTCGTGTTGGGGCCGAAATAACACATTCCAAACCAGAATTTGATAAGATGTTTAAGTAGTCACATACAATAGGGTTCGTTGTGTTTAATATGTCGATGTTAAAGTCGCCTACCAAACAAAGGTATTGTATAGAGGAGAAATTGCAAAGTGTTGATTCAAGCTCATCAAGAAACAGTCGAGCACTTTCCGCAGGAGGCCTATAAAAACAAAGAAGAGAAATTGAGAAATTCGAATTATCAAGTTTTAGGGGAAGGACCTCACTGTGAGAAAAAGTTAAATCGAGGTGAGAGACTTGCCATATTTGATGGACATAAGCCGCAATCCCCCCGCCACTGCGTTTCGATCGTGTGGAAAAAAAGGTATTGTGATCTGAAAGGGTGTATTGACACAGCATGAACTCCGGAATATTGATTTCTGTAAAAATAAACGCATCGACATGAAACATTATGTTTCGAACTATTATTCGAAAATTATCCCAGTATTTGCGGAGGCTTCTTATGTTCACGTGCAAACATATAAAAGTGCTCTCCTTTCTTTGGTCGAGCGAAGTGTGAAAGTCCAAGAAGTTACTATACTGCGCAAATGTAGCTGCCAGGGTTTAAACCATTTTTTCAATATTCCCTACGGAGGCAATCCGTAGGACAGTTGTGCTGTCGCTTTTTTTTGCATAGATTTGCCTGTTTTTCGTCCAAATGTTCTTGTACTGCTTCTCCTTTCCTTTCATCCTCGCCTTCCAGAAAAGCTCACGGTTAGACCGAGAGAGGTTTTCGTTGAAAAATATTTTAGGTGCCAGTCCGGCGTGGCTGAGTTCCCTCAGTCGCCCACGGCAACCCATCCATTGTTCCTTTAGGGAAACCGACGCAAAGCTGACCAAAATTAATGTAGCAGTGCCAGGTTTGTCTGTTTTCTTAGGGGGTAGACGCCGAGTGGAGAGAACATCAGATGGTTGAAATTGGGAGAGGCCGATCTTCGAGGCAAGGTCACACAGAACCACACTCAAGTTTTCTTTTGGAGTGGAGGGCAGGCGCTGAATTTCCATATTAGACAAACGCTGTTGTTGGTCGAGCTCATTGATTTCTGTCTGAAGCAGGCGGATGGAATTAGCCTGCTCCTTCACCGTGTTCCGAAGTGTCCCGACTTCGGCCTCCATGTTCTTTGTCAGTTGTTTTTGAGCTGTGAGTTCTGTCACCACGGAGTCATACTTGTCGTTAAGGAATGTAACTGATTTCTCAACAGCGTCAACGGTAGTCCGCAGCCATTCCACTGTGGGTCTCAAGGCCAGGGCCCGTTTGCTCGAACCACTAACCGCGGCTAAAGTTCGCCGCAGTACCTAGGAAAGGGATTTCGAGATCACGTGACTGGCTCGGTAGGGATGCGGGGAAACATGGCGGTGCCCCAGTGAGTGAGCGCCGCTCGCTTTGGAACTAATATGTCGTTGTGGTTGCAATATCGGGCGCGTTAGTCAGCAACGAATGGTGCAGAAGGCTTTCACTTTGCTTTACCTCACTTAAGCCGCAAAGCATGGGCAATGACATCGCCGCATTTTTAAGATAGTGTTTCGAATCTGGGCACTCCTAAGCCTAAATGAACGCGATGATTGCCGGCATAGCAACGTCTTTGAAAAGCGGATTGTTGATAGCAAACAAAAGCAGACGGCGTCCCAACAGACCTTTTTTTCTAAATTATCCAAGCACCGAGGTGCATGCTACGACTGTAGTTGCACGCGTCGGACGTGCTGGCGTCTGCAGTAGTAACCGTTCTAAAGCAAAAAACATAAAACAAATTTTGCCTTGCACGCGCGTTCGTTAAAACCTTATTATGATTTTTTACTTCAAATCTTTTATAAGAGGAAGGCCAGCGCGCATGAACCGTAGAATCACACTTCCAGCGTTCTCCTCGCGATGCTTGGATAATTAAGAAAAAAGTATGTTGGGACGCCGTCTGCTTTTGTGTGCTATCAACAATCCGCTTTCCAAAGACGTTGTCATGCCGACAATTATCGCGTTCATTTAGGCTTAGGAGTGCCAAGAAATGAAACACTATCTAAAAAATGCGGCGATGTCATTGCCCATGCTTTGCGGTTTAAGTGAGGTAAGGCAAAGCGAAAGCCTCCTGCACCATTCGTTGCTGACTAACGCGCCCGATATTGCAGCTACAACGACATATTAGCTCCAAAGCGAGCGGCGCTCACTCACTGGGGCACCGCCATGTTTCCCCGCATCCCTACCGAGCCCCAGTCACGTGATCGCAAAATCCCTCTCCTAGGTACTGCGGCTAACTTTAGCCGCGGTTAGTGGTTCGAGCAAACGGGCCCAGGAGAGCGTCGACTTTTGCTGGCAGCGTAAGAAGAGTGTCAACACTTTCTTTCAAAGAAATTAGCATATCCAGCTTTTGGTTGACAGAGGCTAGCTGCGCCGAGAAAGCGAGGGGGTCGTCTTGAGAGACAGCGTCCGCAGCCCCTGCGCCCGAGCGACTGTCACCACTGCGACATCTCTTACATCTCCACTTCTCTCGTTTTGAGGCACCCATCGCCGTGAAGGTAGCGTCGGCGATACCAGCACACTGGCCCAAATGAAGGACGCTATGACATTCCACACACTTCATATGTCTTCCATCCGTCGGCACGGACACATCACACACACCACAGGCGGGAGGCGGGGACATCTTGTAGTGTCGAGTTCTCAGGCAGCAGCAAAGAGGACGACGACAAAAGTGCCGGAATAATAGAAGTACGGGCTTACCGGAAGCAGCCTGGTAGAGGTGACACCACACTGCACATAAACACAGAAGGGCGTCTCCGGGGACGACTCAGAAGTGTTCGGTGGAAATGAGAAGGATCTTTCAGGCTCAGTCGCTCAGAGGCAGACAGAAGCGCACACTTGGCTGGGACTCAAACGGTGATTGACAGAGGCGATCTAGTAGAACAGCCACAGCTCAGCTATCTCTGCCAGTGGCGTCATAGATCCTGCGATTCCATTTACAGCGCAGATGGTTTGCGCAGATTGAACAGGAACCATTTTCAGCACACCGCGAAGAATGACGTTCTAGTTGAGCTGGCGTACAGCGAGTGTAGCGAGAGCCTGGAACGGTGATATCGCCGAGGCCTGACCTGGATCCGTGGCCAAAAAGACTGTACTGACCTGGTCTTGGGTGGGGACCGTTCTTGCGAAGTTCTCTGGTCCTTAACCTGGGCCTCCGGTCGGTTACCGATTGTAGACGGGCGCTAAATTATTTGATTTTCGTTAAAAATATGGAAAGCATTCGGAGAAACCGACTGCTCTCGGGACTTCTTCTTCTTCTAATTCTCAATAATAATAATAATAATAATAATAATAATAATAATAATAATAATAATAATAATGTTTATTTTTCCGTCAAAACACACACGACGGAGGGAGACCGAGGAAAAAAGCTGTATCATGCAGCTTGACGGGCCCTCGGCCCCCCCCTCGTTATACATGGCAGCAGTGGTACAAGTAATCCAAAAAGAAAACCAAGAGAAAAGATAACAATTTCAGAGATAAGAACAGGACAATATTACAAAAAAGGTGTGACTATATAAAAGGCAAACAAAATCAAAGCACATGCAAGCAAAGCATTATACAATTCAGCAAAAATTTAGGTTATGAAACATGACAACTAAGCAATCACACTTGGAAAAGAAAAAAATGCTCGGAGATTTTTTACAGATGTTGTCGGAAGGTCAGTTGTCGGAAGGTCAATGTTGTGAGTAACAAGAAAATTAAGCAGTCGAGGAAGTGCATATTTTAACATTTGTTCACCGTAGTTAGTTTTGCAAATAGGGAGCGTCCAAATTTCCGTGTTTCGAGTAGGATATGTTGCTACTCTTAGCGAGAAAAACTCCAATTCACTAAGGGCATGAAGATTTGTTTGTACTTCGGATTTATAGGTCATGCATAAACGATATTTATATAATCTATTTACAGGCATCAAATTTAAACGTTTAAAGAGAGGTTCGCTAGGGTGATCGTATGACACGTTACAAATACTTCGCAATATTTTCTTTTGTATCACAAGTATTTTGTTTAAATTTGTATTCGTAGTAGTACCTCAGACTAAGAAGGAGTAATGGATCTGGGAGAGAAATAATGCATTATAAATAATTAATTTTACATTTGTGGGCAGAATATGGCGATGACGATACATTAAGCCTGCGACTCGTGACAATTTTACCGAAATATAATTTACGTCTTCATCCCAACTCATTCGATCCGTGAATATAACGCCAAGTGTCTTAAAACTAGATAGAATCTCTATTTTGGTTCCATTTAAAACAATATCACTAGTTATATAATCATTCTTACTTTTTGGGCGAAATAAAATTGCTTTTGCTTTGTTATAATTTATTTTTAAAGCATTACATTGACTCCAGGTAGCGAGGTCTTTCAACGTTTGATTTGCCTTTATTGCTAGTTCCTGACAGCAGTTACCGGTAAAAAATAAACTTGTATCATCAGCGTAAATTACGAATTTAACGCTTTTATTAATATTGATAATATCGTTAACATATAAATTAAAAAGGAAGGGACCTAATATGCGTCCTTGTGGAACGCCAGATAGAATGGGTTTAATATCAGATGAATAACCATTTATATGAACATACTGTTTACGATGTGCAAGATAAGATGTTATGAGAGTTGATGCATGTCCACGAAATCCATACATTTGTAATTTTTTTTAGTAGCAGACTGTGATTTAAGTGATCGAATGCTTTGCTGAAATCAATAAAAATACCAAGAGTAATTTTTTTTCTTCAAAGCTTTTCAAGATGTATTCTTTTTGCTCCAGAAGTGCCAATTCTGTGGAACGGTGTTTGCGAAACCCAAACTGTGATGGAGTGATTAAACCGTGTTTATCTGCGAAATGTACCATACGCGAAAGTAGAATTTTTTCGAGGCCTTTTGAAAACACTGATAAAATTGAGATTGGCCTGTAGTTACCTATATCATTCTTGTTACCTTTTTTATAGAGAACGCTAACTTTCACAATCTGCATTTTTTGGGGAAATACTCTATTGTACAAGCACAAATTAAAGATATACGTCAAACAGGGCGATATGAGATCTAAAACGTATTTTATTGGACCTATTTGTAAGTCGTCAGCGTCACAGCTGCTAGTGATAAAAATGCTTGTGTCACCTCTTTATCAGTTACTGGCTGAAGAAAGATAGAGCTACTACTTCTGTGTTCGATATACGCGCAAGCATTTGTATGGGGATCATCTCTTGATAGGTTTACAAAATAATCATTGAAAGCATTTGCTAGTGCTTGATCCGTTAGGTCCGTATCATTCAGGCGTATTTTTTGGATATGTTTTATGTTATGTGAACGATTTAGAACATTGGTAAGCTTTTTCCATGTGACGTCTGTCCTCATTGATGATGATATAAAGTAGTTACTAAAGTACCTTGCTCTAGCTGTTTTTAGTTCCTTTGTAAGTCTATTTCGATATGATTTGAAAACTTTAAGGTTTTCAGGCTCCCTTGTTTCCACAAACTTTTTATACAAAACATTTTTTCTATTAATTTTAATAAGAAGCTCTGGTGTTACCCATGGTTTACGATTTCTTTTGGTCAATCTTACAGATTTATAAGGAAAGCACACTTTATATAGTAGCTGAAATTTGTTTAAGAACAAATTATATGCTTCGTCAGCGTTCATTTCATTATAGACTTCGTTCCAACCTAGTTCCGAGATTTTAGTCCTAAATTCACGAAGGTTATACTCAGTAATATTCTGAAAGGATCCTCGAAATCTGTTCCTAGTAGTTTTAGATATTTCCTTTTTGACACACAAAAAGATACCTAGATGATCACTTATATCTGTACTAATTATCCCCGATTTTACGCAGGGTAATTCAGAACTTGTTATAAACAAATCGAGCAAAGTTGATAATTCTGCCGTAATTCTGGTAGGTGAGGCAATGACATTCGTACAACCACTACTGTTAATCAGTACTTCTAATTGCCTTTTATTTGGGGTGTCTTGAAGCATATTTAGATTAAAATCACCCCCCAGAATAATATTATATCTGTTTTCTGTTGCGAACCTAAAATATGTTTCTAGAAAAGCAAAAAAAGACGTCAAACTCCCGTCCGGTGGCCTATAAAACACAGAGATAAGATTTTTGTTCAAAAGCAGGGATAGCACTTCATAGTCTTTATTAATGTTTCAGTAGAGTAGATTGTTGGGCTAGTTGGTTTTGGAATTTGAAATACATTTTAGCGCTCAAAAAACAGGGACAAAGAGGCGAGAAACAGACAGCACAGTGCGCTACTAACAACTGATTTTATTACGTGAAACGACACTTTTATACCATCCGAGTTTCTGATTTTGCTCCACCACTAGCCAACCCTGTTTTTTGAGCGCTAAAATGTATTCCAAATACTTTATTAATGATCGAGTATTCTTCTAAAACCTCACCACACATATCTCTAAGCATTAACGACACGCCTCCTCCGCGCCCAGTTGTTCTGGGCGCGGAGGAGGCGTGTCGTTACATTGGCAGTTCAAAAACATCACTGTCGTCTGAATACCATGTTTCTGAAAACATAATAACACCGAACCAAAAACAAAATTCATTAAAAAATAAAGCAAGCTCTTCAATTTTGTTCTGGGCTGAACGAGTGTTTAAGTGGACACATTTGAATGACTTACTATACTCATTCCCGAGATAGGATTGTAATTCAAAGGCCAAAAAATAATTCAGCTCTGGCATAATTTTTATGGAAGTAGTCATGAAAAAATACAAAACAAAAAAACAGTAACATTATTGAGTTCAAATGCTGCAAGTTCATCTCGCTCTTGATAAGAATGGCCTGATCACCGTCGGTTCGTCTCACGAAAATTTTACCGTTTCGGTGCGACGTGTAGCGGTAATCATTTTGCTTTGCCCATTCTGTTGTTTTCCAGAGCAGAGCACGGCTTTGGGTAGTCAAGTTCTCAAGAATGTATGTGTCTTCTCCTGTGCGATTTAGTTTCTTCCGTTGATTGAACCACTGTTCACGGGTGTCCTGTCTTGCAAAGCGAACGATAATTCCGGGTACTTTGTCTTGTCGCGCCGGTAGCCTGTGCAAGGCAACAACCTCAATCTCGGAAAGTACCGGCACGTCCAGTTTTATAGCGACCTGGTTTAACTTTTCAAGAAGGTTCTCGTGCTCAGACACTGGAATTCCGTGTATCTCAAGGTTCATTTTCCTACTTTGCCATTCGAGTGCGTTCAAGTCCTGGGCAATATGTTGAACGTTTATTTCTTTGTCACGGTTTTCTATGTTTGTCACCCTTTTTTTTAGATCTTTTATGTCGGTGTCATGTTGACGCATATGTTGGAGTACCTCGTCGTATTTCGCCGACATCATGCTCACAGACAGTTCGATGGCAGAAACAGTTGCCTTTAGTGACATGAGCGACTCCAGTTTTTCATGAATTCCAGCGCGTATAGCGGTCACATCGCTGTCATCCGATTTCTGTTTGCCGCTCTGACTGCTCCTTGACTTAGCTGTTCTGCATGTCGGGCAGCGCCATGCAGTTCGCCATGTTTCACCTTTCGATTTGTAAGTTGATGCAGAGACACTTGAACAGGCTCCCAAATGGTATAAATAATTACATTCCACACATGTCACAGAATATTTCCTTTCATCAATTGGTTCGTCGCAACATACGCAAGACGCCATTACAAAATAATTCCAGAGTTCCCCGGAAGAAATTCAATATTCCAGATAATGACAAAAAAAATTAAACAATACAGTTGGAAGCAAGCAAGGCAGCGGCAGCAGCAGCAGCAACAACAGTAAGTACAAATCAAAAGCAGAAGTTCAATTACTAACCTGCAGAAAATTTACAAGTTGTTTAGCTGCTGACCGTATGCCACCGCCGCTGCTGCCAAGTGAAGTCGCCGAAGAAGAGATGCCGTCCTTTTGTGGGCTTTCGCTGGTGGTAACGATGCTGGTGGACCAATCAGCTGGACTGTCCTTGTCTGCAGTGGCGCCGCGGATGATAGCGATGCGCGTGCTGGCTTGAAAACGTGACGGTGCGGTGAAAAGTGCTCCCGCACAGGTGATGCTCACTTGATCTTGCTGACGGGCCAGCCAACGTTCTGCAGAAAATTTACAAGCTGTTTAGCTGCTGACCGTATGCCACCGCCGCTGCTGCCAAGTGATTGCAGATTATGTACTAACATAATCTGCAAAAACGTAATGCAGTATTTATGTGGCTTTAAATTTAAAAAGCGAGAGATATAGCCATATTGACGATAACGCGGTTGCCATAAATGGAGTGTGCACATACGCTTCTTTACAATTTCATTAATATTAAAAGGCGTAAAAATGCTACGGGGTGGTTAGGAGAAGACAAACTGACAGTACATAGGTGGACGGTAGTTTTGATGGGAAAATTCCTAATACATTTTCGTACGACCGACCCGAAAATTCCCATGGGCCGGAGTGATCGAGAGGCGCCACCCTGAAACATGCTTCACAGTGCCTGTTTCAACAGCCGCCGCGCAGCGCCTCCGTCTACGTGACGTAAAGGAAGCAACCGCAGCCACTTTTTAAACAGATCAGCCTACAACCTTGGCGGCAGCATGATATAGGAGGTAGGGCGCGGCAGCACCTGAACCTGCGCCGCCTGTGAGCGCCAATAGATCCGCCGCCGTGGAGGGCCGCACAATGCACAATACATAAATAAATAAATAAAAATGTTGAAAAAAAAAATGCTTACGTGTAGGAATGTTAATGCATGCCTACCGCTGCCGAACTCGATTGTTCCGATGAAGAGACAAGTGGGCTACGCTGATGCAAATCGCTTATTGACACGCATTTTTCATATAATGATTAACTTTGCTCGTGCGTGGAACACGTGTACTTTGCGCCGCGATTGCGAAAACATGTGCTTCGAGACCCGTGACCGTGTGAAGGGGATTCCAGAGGCGGTGAATGACCTGAAGGCATTCGCCGAACCCGGAGGTGTGGTCATGTTCCGCTGGGAATCCGAAAAAGGAGCGACTCCGTTCGGATCGCGTGCTCCATCACGAATCTGGTGTACTTTTTCCGGCGCGCTCCTAAACGACCAGGAGAATTCGCCATAGGCTTCCTAGATAATATTCCTGACAGTTTAAACAACATAGTGAAGTGAACCAACAACCTCATAAGGTTAAACAACATAGCGAATGAAAGTGACTTGGGTTGGTAGAAATCCATGAGAAGGCAGAAAGAATAAAACGTGCTTGAGATAAATCGTCATAGTAACTCCATAGTGTACACAATCTTCAAACAATTTGATGTTAATATTCAAATTCTAGTATATAATGTTCATAAATAAGAGTAAAAACAGTCTGTAACACTATACTTTCGGGGTACACCCGAACGTGATGTTCCAATTGTCTGAAAGAAAGACCCCACACAAACGATTTGCTGTCTCAATAAACATTTTTAGCCTTGCTGTAAATTTTACTAATATTATGATAGCTTCAAGATTTTGTAAGAGCTTATTTCATGAGGTACAGTCATGGCTCGTTAATATGCACCCCGTTAATTTGGATAACCCGGTATATGAACACCATTCTCAGGTGAAAACTGGAAAAATGCATGCGTTTCTGTCTCGTTATTATGGGCAAATCCCATTATGGATGACTTTTCAGGGGAACTGAGGTGTCCATATTAATGAGACATCACTGTAGCACCAGATGTTTTAATAACAACTGAAGATAGGAGATCACGTGGTTTGCTGCCATTAAGGCGAGAGCAAGGGCGCGAAAGATCAATATCAGTTTGGTCTGTAGATGAGTAGCACTTTTGAAACCGAACTTGGTGCAGTTTCACTGTAAGATGTTGGTCCAGGAAACTAGTGATACTTTTCTGAATTAAAGATTCGAGCAGCTTGCAGCAACAATGAGCGCAGTTATGACGCCCTTTCTGCACTGGTTGGTTGAAAAGGAAACGGAGTATAGTCGGCGGGAATTCGCCTTCTCATTGCACCTTGTCACTCAGCAAGCTGCGAGGAGCGAAGGATAATAGAGTTTTAGAAAAGTCACTTAAGACTGCGTACGTGTAGGAATGCTTTCGCGTTTCTACACGCAACGCATTCCTACAAACAGCGCGCCACATCTTCCTTTTTCACACGGCGCTCTGGTGGTCACATCACGCTCCCCCACTGCGCATGCGCGGCGCCCGCCGCCGGCTCCATGGCTTCCGTGACGATGCATTTGTGTTGCTGTGCTTTTCTTTGTGTTTTATTTCTGAGACGCGCCCGCTTTTCAGCCAGTGGGAATTTATGTGCCGTTTCGCGCAGCCAATGGGAATTGAGGTGCCGTTTTTCCTGCTACAGACGGAATTTAGGTGTCGTATTTCGCTGCTACAGACAACACCGGCTTCGCTCCTTGGGGCAGTTAAAGGGATAGTCCACTGGTTTTTTCATTGTCTCCGATTTGCTTGAAATTTTGCTAAACTAACCAACAAATATCGTGAAAATAGTATCCCAAATATTTGGTCAAAATATTGTTTTTTTGCAAAGTTATTGAATTTACAGTTTTGGTCCTCACCGTGTTTTTCAAGCTCGAAGTCTCTACTGGCAACAGTGAAAAAGTGACGTCAGTGGAAGGCAGGGGTTCACTGTTTGGGCTGTAGATTTTGTTTTAAACTGATTCGAAGCAGTTTCATGGTGTCAAATGAATGCTTGGGAAGCTCGCTGCAGTACCCGCGCTCCAGCACGGAGCAAATGATTGACATATTCTATTTTTTGGCTGCTTGCTCGACTGGCAAGTCTGCCTGCCACTGACGTCACGGCACTGAAAAGTGCGCGAATATTTGAATGTTGGTTTTTGGATCATTTTCATTTGCCGATTTCACAATACCTATTATTAATTTCGCGATTCTAAATAGCATACCGGAGAGAGTAGGGGCCGGGGAGTCAGAAAATATAGTTAGTTAAGGTAGCTAAAAAAATCGGTGGAGTACCCCTTTAATGCTCTCATTAGTAGGGGCCCTTAACGCTCTGGGAACATCTGTTCAGCGCACCCAAACCGTTGGAGTTCTTTATTTAAAGCTCTCTCACAATAAAACAAGGATTATAACTTTTCTATTTTGTTATTCTAATTACTTTACCGAAAGAGAGCTTGCTGCTTTGTAGAGAAAGAATGTGTTACGCGAACGGCACATGTGAGTGAAGCGTTTGGAAAAAGCTCTGCATCTCGTAAATAATTCAACACGAGCTCTGCAAAGTGTAGCCGTGCTGCAAGAGTTATCGGTGCAAAACCCTTCAAATCTGGTTTACAAGGTTACAAGGTTTACATTAATTACAAGGTTTACATTAAAAAATGTAAACCTTTTAATTTCCATATAAACATAATCGCATCAAAAAGAAATAACCTCAAATTTTGTTTTTCTGAGACTGTATAATCAAATTTTTTAATCATCAAGTCTGGAAGTTTACGTTTTATTATTTCTTCTCCGTAACTTGTTTTCCACAAATAAATGTTACAAATATCGGTGCTATGTATGATATATATGCAAGTTTTTAAGATAAACAAGCCAATTGAACAATAAAGTACGTATGATTAAACAGTTTCAGCTTATAGCCCTAGCTTAAACGATACGAATACATGTCATCAGTGGCGTACCAACTTGTTCTCGATCAGGGGGGGGGGGGAAACCAGATCGCCCCCCCCCCCCCAGGACCGGGGGGCGGTGCCCTTGGTATCCCGTGGGAGCCGCCGGCCAGTGTTTATCGTGCCCAGTGGTATTGGCTGTTTCAAAGCAGGGCAAAACACGTGTCTTGCCCCCCCCCCCCCCCTTCCCCCCCCCCCGGGTTGGTAGGCCCATGCATGTCATAAATGTGCAGTATACAAAATCTTTGAAAAGGAGGAGCTCAAGGGTGGTTATATGAAACGCTTTCTACATTTCTTAGCATTTCCTACTGTAATGGGTGGATTCTTGAAAATTCCTAAAAAAGTGGAATTTCTTCACATTAAATGACAGTAATTTAGGTGCGAATGAAATATAAGTTTGAGTGTAATAGGTTAAGTGTGATGATGTTTATAGGTTAATCATACGATGCCGGATGTAATCGTATTTCCTCACGACAAGACGAACACCAATAGATTGGATGACCTTAAGTGCATTGATTTAAATTAAAAAAAAACGACTTACGCGCAGTGTAATTATATTCTAAAGTCGACCTAAAATATTATGCCGCTTCATCAACCTGTACCAAAAAAGAGCAAATATCATAATTGGCGAGAACTGCCGGCTTCATCAATTACGGTATTCGCATTCGCAGATGCACTAAGTGTTTGTACACAATATACTGCCGCGTGCTTGACCGAGCAGAAGCGCTTTTCCGTGCATCTAGATGTTTCGTGTTTATTCTTACTCCGAGTGTAAAAGCTAGGGAGACCGGAAAGACCTTGCCTAGTCAGTCTCGCCCTTGCGCACTCCCGAACATTGTAGGTCGAATCTTCAAGATACCGAGTTTAAAAGATAAGGGGTCAGGCGTCGTTTTGCCGATTAATTCACTCTTGCGCCAGGCAGCTGTCCCGCCGTCGACGCTCGCTGCTGCTTTCTCAACGTTTGTTCTTGCTTTTGTTTCTGGCACAAGTTTACCGATTAAACCTTTATTCTTAGTTTACGCTCGTCGAACCTTTTCCATCTGTGACAACACAAGCTACCAAACCAAACAAACTTGGAAGAGAAGGTTTTCCGCACTATTTCGGGGTCCAGGTTAGTCAAATCAGTGAGGAATGAATATCACTGTTTCTACCAATCACGCCCATGTCTCCGTGTTCGATTTTGAACGATTCTGCTATGGCCGACATTGTAATGAAATAAAAGCAAGTTTTGTAACCAGCGTTGTCTACTGTACCCAACAGCAGACTCGAACCCAATACCTCACAATCGTAGTAGTGGTTTCGGAACGGTATTTTGGAAATTATTGAGGTATTATCTGCTATTTGCTTGAACGCAATCGACGCCTAAACTGCAAATTCAACGAGGAAATGGTTGCCTGCCGCATTTGGTTGCTCCGGTTTCATACGATCTAGCATGAGTAGCGCATTCTCATTCAGTGCAGGTTAGGGATTTAGAAATCCCTGCGTTTTTATCCCAGGTCGTGTCATTAAGGTGTTATTCTAAAATGGGGCAATACGACACTCGAAAGAAAAATGAGAAAGGGAGAAGTTTCATTTTTTTTTTATTTCTCTCTTTACGACAGCAAAAGTTGGCAGTGAACAGTCCACTTCTTCATAGATTCCTGGTGGATCACGTCTAGGATGGTAGCTCTTTGCGGAGTTTCTGTAAAAGAGGGGGTAATACATTCAAACATCAGGAATCTATGCTCAATAAAATAAATCAGGTTATGAAAACATATGTGCATAAACTTACACTTCTTCTTGCGGAGGAGGGTGGTGTAGTCACCATAGGTGCCAAGACCGTACCCGTAGTTCAGACCATAGCTGCCGAGCCCGTGTCCGTAACCGAAGTGGCCGGCGCCGTAGCCGAGGGAACCAACGCCATATCCGTAGACTGGGGCAGCGTGGGCGTAGGAAGCCAGAGCTGGAGCGGCGTGGTAGGTCTGGTAGCTGGCGACAGCTGGAGCAGCGTGGACGGTGGACACCCTAGTCACGGCTGGAGCAGCAGCGTAGGTGGCAACTGGGGCAGCAGCATAGCTGGCGAAAGCTGGAGCAGTCTGGTAGGTAGCGACCTTGGTGACAGCTGGAGCAGCGGCATAGGTGGCAACTGGAGCAGTGGCATAAGTGGCGACAGCTGGAGCAGCGTGGACGGTGGACACCCTAGTCACGGCTGGAGCAGCAGCGTAGGTGGCAATTGGGGCAGCAGCATAGCTGGCGAAAGCTGGAGCAGCCTGGTAGGTAGCGACCTTCGTTACAGCTGGAGCAGCGGCATAGGTGGCAACTGGAGCAGCGGCATAAGTGGCGACAGCTGGAGCAGCGTGGACGGTGGACACCCTAGTCACGGCTGGAGCAGCAGCGTGGGCGGCAACTGGTGCAGCAGCATAGCTGGCGAAAGCTGGAGCAGTCTGGTAGGTAGCGACCTTGGTAACAGCTGGAGCAGCCGCATAGGTTGCAACTGGAGCGGCGTGGTAGGAGGCGACAGCTGGAGCGGCGGCGTAGGTGGCAACGGCTGGAGCGGCGTGGTAGGAAGTGGCCACAGTGCGGCTCACGGCTGGGGCAGCAACAGCGTAGCTAGCTGGGGCTGCAACACTGTAGCCGGTCAGACCAGAGTAGCCGTAGCCGTTCCCAAGACCAACAACGTGGCCGTAGCCAAGTCCATGGCCGTAGCCAAGGCCGGAGTAGCCAAGGCCGGAGTAGCCAAGGCCAGAGTAGCCAAGGCCAGAGTAGCCGAGGCCAGAGTAGCCGAGGCCGTGGCCGTAGCCAAGACCGCCCTGGACGTAGCCAGCGATGGCTCTGCTGGCCAGGGCCAGGAGAAGACAAGCACGGAACTGCACAAATAAACATTAGTGCACATTTTATTTAACTGGATATTTTCTACTTTATACTGATGATGCAACATGGTGCCAGCTAAGTAAACAGTTTTGTTTCGTTTAAAATTCGGTCGATGCAAATTTTCCAGTTAGGATTCAATCAAAATGACAGTAATTAACGTAGATCCAGAAATAGA
The DNA here is from genome assembly GCF_016920785.2 of Ixodes scapularis. NCBI lineage: Eukaryota > Metazoa > Arthropoda > Arachnida > Ixodida > Ixodidae > Ixodes > Ixodes scapularis. The sequence continues at coordinate 127,621,590 of NW_024609846.1, forward strand.
ATGTAGCTTGAAATTTCAAATCTGGTTTGTGGTCAAATTAGTATATATTTCTCTTCTATAAAACGCTTTATCGGGGTGTTTGGTCAAGCTTGCACTGAACTTTCTCAGACTCATAAAATAACAAAGTGTCCCACTTTGCATCGAGCCGTATCTTTTAACCGATTAATGTATCAGTTTAAAACGTGTAAAATGTATGCCACTAGTGCTTGCGAGCAAGTGGTCATCTCCATCAGACTGCGTTTGCAAGTTGGACCTATGTTGTGATAGTAAAAAGTTTTATCAACTTATTTTATAGGCAGGCGCGACAGAGTGCTATTCTACAGCAAATATGTCTGCGACATATGTTACGGGAATTTTTGTCTTAATAAAAATATTCAGTTAGATATTTCATAAAAAATCAGGCTTAAATGAAACAGGTTGCCATTAGGACCTCAATGATGTAAATTTTTGATTGCGTTTGCTTCAAGATCGTTTAAATAGAGAAGAAATATATTCTCTCAGCTAAATTTTAAGTTATTGGATTGACAACTCAATGCGCTCCACACAAAAAGCCGTAGTGAAAGAGACCGCCATCAACTGAGAGCTCAACCGTCGTAAGAGAAATATAAAAAAACCTTTTTAAACCCAGGCCAACAAATGCCTAACCAAACGACCGCAATTTGAAAAAAAAAAAATAAAATAAACATTCTATATCTGCAGTAAAAGTTGATGGAGCCTAGTTACGTGAAGCAATCAAATTAAACACGTTTTCAAGTGCCGACTGGTTCTTATTTGCGATAGACAGTATAATCATATGCGGAAAAACCTAACCTATTAAAATAGTTTTAAAGTAGATAAACGAGTTTAAGGTCAAGTATTTTCAAAATGGTGCACTCACTCCGGTCATGGTGTAGGTTTACAGAAGAGGATTTCAACTGCGAACTTGGATTGAAAATCTGGAGCTTTTATACACCACAGGATTGAACGAGAACGTGATCTACATCCAAAGAGAAAACGCAAAAAGAAAAAAAAAAAAAGAAAAAAAAATGCCCGAAAGAAAGAAAACATGCAACTTGTATTTCGTATAAACTGATTGTACCCGTGAGGAAAGGTATTAAGGTATCTCAATCACGTACACCCTTTGACGCGGATCTGCATACTAGGAATAACTGGCTTGAAAAATACCGCGTACACTCAATACTTGACCCGACGCCTCTTGTAACGAAAGAGTTTTGCTAAGTGTGCTTTGCGCTGTTATTTCGCTACCCGGATTTTGCCACGCGCGATGCGCCTTTCTGCAACCTTGAGGGTCCTCTTCTAGTATTTAAACTAGGTTTCTTAATTGAATTGGCTGTACGGTGCCCCCAGAGATTCAACGCCGCTGCAGTGTATACGTTTTTGAGAAGGGACTAATGAGAAAGGTTCTAATTATTTAGACGATGCATCCTATATAAGTTTCACTAGGCTTGTCAATCAGAAATGCAATACACGAAAGGAACTGGCCAAAGGACCACGTGGCTTCTTTACGGTGGTACGGGGTAAGCAAAAGTGGCTGTAGTGTCCGTCACCGCCGTCTGCTTTGCAGGCGGCAGCGACGACAGGCACGCATATTTTTGAAAGGCAGGCGATAGATGTATTGAAAAGGGCAATCGTTCTGTAAATGGCGGGTATCACTGCGCACTAATTCCAGTAGAGACGCTGGTTTCTCTGATAGCTCAAAATGCGCAGGAAAGCCTTTCATGCTCAGTAGGTTTTATTTGCATCTAACCAGCTTTCAAGGGGCTTGTTGCAGCTATGGAGTGGGGCTTTCGTTCTGTATTTGTGTCTGACAAGATTAACGCCACGGTCATTAAGAATAGCAGAATAGTCAGCTTCGTTTGCGTCATCTCTGTTTCAATTCACCCTTTTCTTCGGATCCAGTTTCTTCTGTTTGGTGGGCACATTAACAGAGTTGGCTCAGCCATTTAGGCTGATTCTGACCTCCAGAAGCTGCTCAAGCCCCTGTGTTGTTGCTAATACATGGGTGAGTGTGGAAGATGCTGCAAACAGCGCGGCATTGGTGTCACTGCAATTCACGTATCTTATTATCACCTCAACTATTTTGCTTAGAAGTCCGCTCATTTCAACCTGGGTATCGCATCTCACGTCGGTAGCCACCGTTGCTTCGAGGCACCACTGAAGCAGAATAGATTTGAAAGAGTTGACCAAACGTTTATGCGTTCTGCATTGCTTTTACTATGTCTTTGTTTAGCTGCAGCTAGGTGGCGCAACCGTGCCCCATTCCGTGCCTTGCGGAGATGCTTCGTTTTTCACGAGCTTCAGGAGCGCTGTTGGGTAGTACAACGTGCATAGAGGCGTTGCTTGAGCATATTTATTTCTAATTAAAAGCATCATTAGTATTTGTTGCTTACTACGATGTCTACAGGGTTAGCGGGGAAATAAATATACTATGATTGGTATCTGAGACTCTGAGTGACAACCGTTTTAGTGCCTTAAGACCCCAGTTTCATCTAGAGCTGTTAAGCTGTTATACTCTTTCTTTAACACCATTTTACGGAGAGGTTCGTGGCTGATTTTACTTCTTCTTTTCATCCGGTTTGGCACGATTTGGCCATTTGCATTTTGCGCCATGTAGCTCTTAATAATCATCATCATCACCACCATCAACCGTCTTTGTTTTTAATTCTTTTTTTACTTCGCTGGTGTTGCTTCCCAGTTCATCTTTCACATGCTGAATAATCAGTTGTAATTTTTGCTGGGTGGTTTCATTTGAAATCGAACACGCTTGTTGGGGTAGGTCTTTTGATTTGTTTTAAAAAAGATCGATGTAACTGCCCTATTTCTGTAAAGAACAAAACCGTTTTTCAAATTATTTTAAAAATATATTTCGCTTCAAACAAAATTATTAAGTGGAGCAGGCTGATAATCTGTTTTTTACTCCGTGATTTTGCCTTTCAGTTTTGTACTCTGGTATGAATACGGACATTATACAAGACTCACAGTAATTATTTGTGTGCTTGTATGTTATTTCGACGATTTTGTCGTTTAAAAAATACTTTTGCATTTTTGTTTAGTGAGGTAAAAAAGGCCAAACATCGTCTCTTTGACAATCCGGTGGCATCTTCACAGCCTTGTAAGTTGTAACTCACGAGTTATTATAATTGTCACTTACCAAATACTTATGCGGGTGTATTCCTTCCTATACATGGGCTATCGATGGGCATAGGCGTGTTTATTTTATTTTCACGGAATGTTTTATGCAAAAATTTTAAACATCGTCGAAAAGGAGATTAACCGATATTTTGAACCCACTTTATTGAAAAACATCATTTTTTTTTATTTCATCCAGTTTTTTATTATTGCTTCCGATCACATGAAATTCCCATTGCATTTTTGTGATTTTCCACTTTTTTGTTGTATTTTCCCTAGAAATGATCGAAATCGCTCCCATGTTCTCGGAACTGCAAAACGCAGTTTCCGCAGGTCGGCTTCGTTGCAAAGAATATAGGGCTTATTTTTGTGTTAAAATGCAGCGGGAAAATTTATTGTGATTGAGAACACTTGGGCTTGGCTACATATTGAATTTCCTTAACTTTGTAATGATGGCGTCTGACATTCCTTAGTCCGATCGTTAGCGGTGCAGCGGTTGTTCCTTTATACGGCCAGGGCACAAAGGGCGGAGGAAACGGAACGAGCTCTTCATATAGCCAGACCGGGGTCATATATCTGTTTGTGATGTACACAGCTTGTAAGGCACGTACAGCGCGCCAGGCCCCTCGCGCTATAAGCTAGCTTCGTTACAGCCGGGAAGCACCCGGCACAGGCCGCAAATCCATGATGTGTCTTGTCGCGTGCGATCAAATAACCATGTAAGTGCCTGTTCTTTATTTTCAGTGTGCATATTAAAAGTATGTAATATCACATGCCCCTCTTTAAGGAAGGAAAAGAAGTTTACAGAAAAAAAGAGGGAATACAGACTGCGTTTACATGAAGCGGAGACAATGTTTTACAGAACACAAACACCAATTGACGTTAAATAGTGACTTGTGGTAATTAAGGCTGATATATTTAGGATGCACTTGTAAAACAATATGTTTCTGTGCTTTAAATAGTCCAGTTCATGGGCAACACAATATGCAATGTTTGAACTTTTCGACAACGGCATCGGCCTGCTACTGCGAAGACGAGGGAGCACGGGGGCGAGCTGAAATTTCGGTGCAGCAGCGGTCGGATGCAGCCTTGGATACTGCCGAGAAGATCAAGCGGGTGGAAAGTCGAGACGGACAGTACGAAAGCCGGAACCAAAGGAAGCGAGCGTTAAACCGGAGACGGTGGTCCTTCTTTTTGAGCGAGTGTGTGGAGTTAAAATAAAAGTGTTGGCTTTTGTTCAAAGACTGATCGATATCTCTGAACGCCAAGGAGCGACGATTCCAACATGCACCTAACGATTTTATTTTAGGTGGCTACGGTAGATTCGCTTTGGCCATGCACACATTGCTTTGGTTGGGGAAGAAATAAATATTTGACTATTTTCTCCTTCAAAATGAAGCGCGCCCTGTCACGGTAGACTTTGTACAGCGGCATAAACAGCATCGGCGGATGTCTCTTTTATATTTCCGAAGACTGTACACCTCGTGCTAATGTCACCTTAGGTTCCGCCCGGGCCTTACTCGCGAAGTGTGCACCACATATTTGAGGAGCGTAATCCTTTGCGAGCACTTACTGAGGCCCATTCTCCTTTTTAGTGCTTCCTGAATGTATTGATTTCTTTCTGCGGTGAGTCGAAAAGCACAACGCTTCAGTGTGATTCTACGAGATATCGAACCAGCAGGTCCACTCAACATTTTTAATTTGTCTGGTTTTTATACCTTAAGGCGCTCCTATCTTCATCTGCCGGCACACCTGAAGAAACGAACGAGACATATCTTCACGAAGGAGAGATAATGTCCTCATCTGCAAGCACACTTGAAGAAACCGACAAGACATTTCTTCAGGAAGAAGAAGCAGTGAGTGACCTCACCAGGTACGTCAAACTTTCCAAAGTTTCTCCGTTGAAGCCAACATCTTCCATTCGGAAACGGTTCAAGAAATCTTGTGGAGAGAGAAAACAGGCGGGGATTGAAAAGGAAGTGTTGTCAAAAATACGCTCAAGTTTAAGTATCGCCTATGGAAGCACCAGTACCCCTGGACAGACAGAGGAGGAATTTGGCGTATGCACTGGTTGGCTAAGGAATTTTAAACAAGCTCATGAGGCTTCAACATCCTACCAAGAGCGTCTTCGTCTCTTAACCTTCCTTCCACCTGAACTACCTAAGAAACGACTTCAGGAGGCAGTTCCAGCTGTCACAAAATACATGGTAGGGAAGTCTCTAAATTGTCGCGAGAAGAACGGGGTGTAGTCAGTTTCGGATCTCTACTTGAGGTCAAGATTGAGCTGGTCACATGTGCAGGTTGCACTGGATTACTTCACAAGAGATGAACTGGGATGCTCGCGGCAGAGCAAGAGAGAGTATGTCTCGAAGAGATTTATGACACGTTCAGAACCTCGCAGTTCAATTGGTTTGTCAAAGTTCTACACTTTGCGCACAAAATGGGTACTGCACGCCCCTCAACAAGAAGTATGCGTCTGCACCTATCGCGCCAATACCAACATGTGTGTTTCCGCACTCGAAAACACAATGGGTAGCGAGAAACCAATAGAAAGCCTGAAAGCGCTTTCCTTTGCAGCTCGCCGTTCACAAAATGTTTCTTGGGTCAAAGTGAGCGCTGCCTAATGGGTGACGGCGTTACCGTGGATAGTTTGGGAGTGACATCGAAAATGAGGTCACATTTGCTTTGGGGAAACGTGGCTACCTAATGAAAAAGACAGTGTCCCCAACCACCTTTATGAAAGAGCTCGGCAAATAAGTGACCAAATGGATTTTCCATGATTATGTACGTCGCACTCAAGCCACTGAGTCGAAGGAAACTGAACAGAGAGCAAGCATTGTTCTGCATTTTGATTTTGCAGAGAATTGGACAGTTCTCCTCCCGAATGAAGCACAGTTCTACCATTGGCACAAAAAGCAAGTTTCTATCTTTACCTGTGTCGTCACGACAAGAAAGTCAACTAAGAGTTTTCCGTTACTAGCGATGACTTGCATCATGATTCAGCGCATGCCTTTCATGCCATAGGAAAAGTGCACGAGCTCTTGGAGGAAACATCGCCCGTCTACACGCACGTAACGTACGTTAGCGGTGGTGCAGCGAGCCATTTTAAGAACAGGTTTCAGTTGTATGAGGTGTGCCGTGCCAACTATATATCCGCCAAATGGCTGTTCTCTGCCACAGGGCATGGGAAGAACGCTTGTGACGGAGTGGGTGGGGTCATCAAGCATCACGCTTCTCTGCACAACTTGAGGTCAGGAAACACCGACCTCATCCATTCCGCACCTGAAGTGATTGCTCAGCTGACAGACACGCTGAAGAACGTGTCACTGCCTGTTGCAGCCGTCGAGCAGTTTCGTATACGGACGGGTGGAAAACTTTGACACGTGTACCAGGCATACAATTGTGGCATGTGTGAATCTGCAAAGAACATGAGCGGTGCGGTCATGTCCTCCTTGTGGCGGGAACTGCTGCAACCGAGCTCACTGGAATTAAACCTTTTTAAATCTGATTATAGCGAATGTGCCATCTGGACATTGGTTCGAACTCGCAAGGCAGCCAGGAAGGCCAACAACAATTTAATTTTATGTCTGCCCGTTCTAAGTGACAGAAGCATCGCTGACTGGATTAAATGGAACAACTGCTCCTATTTTATAACGTTATCATACTGTATTAGCATTAGGGCCTAGGGAACAGTCGCACTCACAGTTCAGTTGCATGCACTCATTTGCGACGTCCTGCTTCGGGTTCTTCGTTGGTGTGGGCGTGTTTTACCGACGACTGAGTTTAGAAAGCCGGACTTTATCCTACAAGACTCGGTTGTAAAAGTTTGCGCACTTATATGAAAAATAAATAAAGAATCATCTCCCAAAAACGGGACATGATTCTTTATTGGGACAAAAAGACGGGACGGCAGAAGTAGACCTTAAAATCGGGACTGTTCAAGCCCAAACGGGATGTCTTGCCACCCTAGTTCTTGTGATTTTTTTAATTTTTTTCAACGAAACCCTTTGACGTCCGTATCAAGGAGCCGTCCTACGAACGAAAATTGCGTGCTGTGGCGAGGTGCTTTAAGCCTTACAAGCTGTGAATAGCACCCCGGTCTTGCTACATAAAGAGCTCGCCCCGTTTTCTCCGCCCTTTGTGCCTGACTACACATTGGACAATAGAACAGACGCTGTACCGCTCACGATCGGACTAAGGAATGTCAGATGCCATCATTAGAACATTAAGAAAATACAATATGTAGCCAAGCACGAGTGTTCTCAATCGAAATAAATTTACCCGCGGCATTTTAACACAAAAATAAGCTGTATAGTTTTTGCAGAAGAGCCGACCTGCGGAAACTGTGTTAGGCCGTTCCGAGAACGTGGGAGCAATTTCGATCACTTCTAAAAAAGATTAAAAAAAGGGAAAATTGCATTAAGCCAATTGAAAGTTTATATGATCGGCAGCAATAATAAAAAAATTGAACGAAATAGAAGATGGCGTTTTTCATTAAAGTGGGTTCAAAATATCGGTTAATCACATTTTCGAGGATGTTTCAAATTTTGATATAAAACATTCCGAGAAAATAAAATAAACTAAGCCTATGCCCTTCGATAGCCCATGTATAGGATTACACCCGCACAGTATTTGGTAAGTGACAATTATAATAACTCGTGAGTTACAACTTACAAGGCTCTGAAGATGCCACAGGATTGTTTAAGAGGCAATGTTGGACTTCCTTTCCTCGGTGAACAAAAACAGAAATGTATTTTTCTTTAAACGAAAAATATAGTCGGAATTACATACAAGCACAAAAAAAATACTGCGAGTTTTGTATGGTTCCCACATTCATACCAGAGCACAGAACTGGGTAAAAAAATCACGGAGTTAAAGACAGATTTTGACCCTGCTCCACTTAATATTTTCTTTTCTGAAGCGAAACATAAAAAAAAAAGTTGAAAAGCGGTTTTGTTCTTCGCAGAAATGGGGAAATTACATATATATATCTTTAAAATCGAAAGACCCACCCCGAGAAGCGTGTTCGATTTCAAATAAAACCACCCCGCTTTGTTTGGTGTCAATTAAGTTTGTTTTTCTAAGTAAGCTTTTTTTTTTTTTTTTTTTACAGAGATGTTTAAACTTACATTGATCGTCACACTGGAGCACTGGAGTGGGGTTACTTGACGTAAGGGTCGTGAAAGCAGCGCTTTCTTTGCTGCATCCAAGTAAAATATTCTCGGAAAACGCCTCCAGGTTAAAACAAAAGGTATGGTAACATTTGGATGAGGTATATATATATATTTTAGTAAGCAGTTTACAAAGGTTTGAAGGGGACATTGTTGTTGCCTAATGGCACATTCACATTTGCTGAGAATGCTCTCGCCGCCGACCAGATTTACTCAACAGAAAAAAAACAACGCCAGTCACGTGGCTCCGGTCTGTCGAGGATACGACGAGACGTGGCGCTGCAGCATTCTACTTCCACAATTATGAAGGTACTTCCTGCTCGCACGCATAGTTAATATATTTGTGCTGAGTCGTATGTGCTTCACTAACAAAGAAAATATGTGTGAAGGGTGCGTTAGAACTGTCTATAGTACAGGAGGAAAGGCGACAGGTGTCCAATGACAGCGTATCTTGTAGGATTCTCATTGCAATCTATATTAGCTATATCTATATTTGCTTACAGCCCCCAGTGCCAAGAAAATGGCCAACATACTCTTGGAACTATCGTTTAAGAGTGCAGGAATAAACCAACCGGGGGGAGGGGGGGGGGGGGGGGACAAAACGCAATACAGTGTGTACGTTCTGCTCATGCCTAACTCTGCACTGATTTTATTCTCCATATATGTATTGTATACATACACTGCCTTTCTGGATGAGATGCTTTTCGAAATGGGCTGGATGATTTAGTATCGATGCCTATTTTTGCCGACACAACAAGACACCGCCATTTGCACCAGTCTACGATTCTGGCGACTCGGCAAGGTTGTCATCTCAGCAGATACGATTTTCCCGTGTGTTCTGGTTAGCTGCAGTAGAGTGTAAAGGCTTTCCTCGCGTCAAGACCGGTCCCGAACCGATAAATTTGTCTCGCGGCCAAACATTATGCCCGGGCCCAGTGCCAGTGGCAAGTGGGATCGGTATGCACCACCGCATATTGACACTGTCTTGGCCTCATTCAATGTTCTCCAACCTCTTTATGCTCCGTTTTGCCGTACTATGGACCTGCAACGGATGCTAGAAGTTATCATAGTCAGTAGACGCCCCGTGCGTACCAGGTGACTCCATGCTTCCCACGTCGCTCCGCCCACCCGGTAGATCACGTAACACACTGCGAGCCATGAATTCGCTCTAGTGGCTTGTGGCGTTCGCTTTTGTGCGTCATAAGGTGGGACGAAGTATAGAATTTGTGTAGCCTCTTCAGCCGTCCTATCATTTAAGCCCGAGGGGTACTTTTCGTGTTCATATGGTGCAGACATACACTCGGCATTAAAAAGTTAGCACAGGTGGCCGACAGATGGACTGGGTCAATAGCCATACGCGGTGCTGTGGTGCCGCAAAGAAAATGGGAGTGAGGGTAGTGGAGTCTATAGACCTAAAGCCAAACGGGCCCAACCTTTTTTTTTTGCGTGCTTCTTTTTTGTTGTGTTACCTTTTCTCCAGTTGGGCAATCGCTTGTTTGTGATACTCTTTTTAATGCTGACTCCACGGAGAGCTGTGCTGCTGTAATTGTTTACATCTTGCCAGAAAACACACTATGCAATGAAAAATGATTATGAGTCACCTTTCCGACTGCACTGCACGTTAGACACTTTGTAGTCATTTAAATAGGAAAGCAATAAGCATTAAAAAAGAAGAAGAAAGATGCTGCTGGGGATTTGTGTAATGAAGTAATATATTTGCCCGTATTTCTGGCAAAGGTTGCACTTTCAAAATATTGAAGCATACCAAGGTTGCAATGTTAATTTTGTTAGTTTCTCTTCCAGATGTGGCGGATGAGCCATAACGTCCATTTAACATTGTACCAGATGAACTAGTAAAGATGTACTATGTATAGTAATAAGGTGGTGAACTGGGCCAGTTGGTTGACGTTATACATGATGGGGAAAACAGCTCTGAAAACACGGACTACGAAGAGGAAAACACGACAGGACAATACTTACTCGAAACTGAAGAATTTTAATAAAGGAAACAAAGACAGAAAAAATATGCACAGTATCTTAGAAGAATACGCACAAACAAGGGACCACTCTCACCAACCGTGAAGCGTGTCAATAAACTACCCGTTCACAATATGACTCATTTTTTGCCACAGGAAAGAAATCTCTTGGGCTGAGAGCGCCAATGACGGTTCACTAAAACATGAATGACCATGACACGAAATGTGGAAGGCCTCAATGATCTCTCTCGTCACCCTATCCTTGTGCGCGCCCAGAACGGTGACTCTGCCAAAGTCATTCGGACATTTGCACTGTCTGCAATGAATGGGCAAAAGCCCCCCAACCGTGGTTCCGAGCGAATATGAATGTTCTCGTAATCTATCATTCAGACATCTTCCTGTTAGCCCCACGTAGCACCTGTTACATGACAAAGGTATCTTATATACCACACACAAAACACAAACAAAAAAAGTATTTTTTTTTTTTTTTTTTTTTTGCGCCTTGGTGCACTTCGCGCTTGAACAACCAACTACCCCCGCATCAATCCTGGAACATATATGTCCTATTTTCTGGGGCGCCGAAAACACTACCGGTATTCCATATCTGCCATCTACTTGTTTCAGGTTATGGGAAACGCGGTGGAGGTAGGAGACTACTACCACACGCTTCTTTTCCCTTTCCGGCCTCGTCCTCTCAACCCCTTTAGCTTTCTTAAGAAGTGAACTGGCTACTTCCGCCAAGAGTGTCAACGGGAACCCCGACTCCTTCAATCTACCAATTTGTTTTCTATAACCTTTGGTCACCTTGTGGGAACATGATTTTTTGAGGGCCGACCCAAGGCATGACACCGCTAGGACCTCTTAAGGGACACCACCCCCCCCCCCCCCCCCCCTCCCCCAATTTTTTTTTACTTCTTTGTCTGGCGATTCATTACGGTGTGGGAATGCTACCCAAGTAATATTTTGCTACCTAGTCACGTGTTTTCTTAATAAAGCCAGAAAACGCAACTGCTCGAAACTGAAACCGAAACTCCCGCACCGCACGGAGAAGTAGAGAGGATAGAGTGAATGGCGGAAGTATCGTGGCTACACCCGACCATGCGGTTTTTTTTTTCTCCGCACGTAGCAGACGAAACGCGTTCGTCCGCCGTGCGATTACTTTGCAGTTATGTTTGTTCCGCCCGCTGTTCTGTACTTCAAGATGAGTTGTTTTGTACATTTAAGTGTTAAGAATTAGTAGTGAGTGCCCGAGTGCCGTGGTGAATTCCCTTGATCGGCTCCGAAAACAGTATTCCCATGATGTTGCGCGAAGAGTTGCCTCACATATCCTGTATCTCAAAGTGGCATTGTGCGGCAGAGTTCACAAGTTTTTGAAAGATCAACGGGTCGGGATCAATGGCTGGCTGGAATTTCTGCGGAACAGTTACGCGAAGCTCGGAAAGCGGACGTTACTCGATTTATATGGTCCTTGCATTTTGTGGAAAGTGACTACATTGAGTTCGCTGGTGTCAAAAATGGAATCCCATACCATTTAGTTCAGTAACGTATCGTCCACAAACATTTTTTTTCAGTGATGATTGTAAAGAAAGAAATGTAAACATCTCAAAAGACATGACAAAAAAAAAGTAGTCCCGCACCATGGATTAAGCCCGTACCCCCTGCGTATGAAGCGGACGTCTTTCCACTGACCTACTGAAGGAACTCTATAATCCATAGTAATGCAGCGGTAGACTGTATGTCGGAAGTTTGCTGCCGATTTCCCTTCAATGCACGCACTCCCGGCTTGAAGTCGGGCAGCATCATGCATAGGCCACATTTGCACCTCGTAAAGAAACCGTACGCGTGCGTATTCAACTCGAAGTACGCACTTCGTGCTCGACATTTGAGCGAGCGATTTCTTCAGCCACGAGAAGGAACGACGGCTCGGCCACGTCTTCGTGCAATCGGCTTGCTGGTCGTGCGTGTCATACGGGATGAATATCAGTTCTTTTGATCGGTCCAAAATTTCTTTTCCGAAGGAAGATAGAATTCGCCGGTACCGTGAACGACAGTTCTGAAGTAGAAGTTTAACGCCCGTCGTCCGCTGCCATCCGCTAGTCTCACGATACGCGAAACGACGCCATGTTGAGAATTATGCAGTGAACGCACAGAATGCTTCCGATTGTCTGTGCTACCTTTTTCTTCAATCAACGTATTTTCAGCTTTTTGGAAGCCACAAAAAAATGGGTTTCATATGTTTTTCTATGTTTAATATTAACTGTGTGCCTTCAATGACCCACGACTTTGATTAAATTTGGTGGTCACGTCGAAACCTTAGAAAAGGGCCCGTGACCAGGGAAAAGAGAGTGAGCGCGACTCAAACAAGCCAGTTCTCGATCGGCTGTTCTCGGGCGGAAAGAAACCGAATTTCGAGCCGCAAATTTTGTTCTGAGTAGTTGGGCTTTCATATGTCACGTACAACTAAAACCCTCGGCGAGCATAAATACCCTGTCAGTGTCACTTTAACCACCTTAGAGTGGCAAGGTTTAAAATGTAGTATCGCCTTTTTGGAGCGCGGGCAAAACGACCAACATATCTAGTCTTATCACCCGGGTGCATCGTCAAATCAAGGAACTGCAGAGCCCCTTCCTTTGGCTCTTCTCACGTAAACCTCTTGCCCCCACCACACTTCTCAAATGCGTCTAAAACGAAACGCCGCGTATCGTCTTCTTCTGCTCCCTCATACAATACGATACTAGATTTTATATCTCCCCACTCGAAGGTGGTTAAAAGGTCCATAGCTGTGTCATGCCTTTGGTCGGCCCTCAAAATATCATGTTCGCACAAAATGACCGAAGGTTTTAGAAAACAAATTGGTAGATTAAAGGAGTCGGGGTTAAAGTTGACACTCTTGGCGGAAGTAGCCAGCTCATTTCTTAAGAAAGGTGAGGGGGTGGAGAAGACGAGGCCGGAAAGGTAAAAGATGTGTGTGGTAGTGGTCCCCCACCTCCACCGCGTTTCCCATAACCTGAAACAAGTAGGTGGCAGATAAGGAGTACCGTTAGTGTTTTCGGCGCCCCAAAAATAGGCCAGATATGATCCAGGACTGGTGTGGGGTGGATGGTCGTTCCATCGCGAAGTGCCCCAAGACGCACAGAAAGCCTTTCGTCACTTGTGTTTCGTGTGTGGTATATAAGATACCTTTGTCATGTAACAGGTGCTACGTGGGGCCAACAGGAAGAGGTCTGAATGATAGATTACGAGAACATTAAATATCCGCTCGGAGCCACGGTTGGGGGGCTTTCGCCCATTCATTGCAGAGAGTGCAATTGTCGGCCTGACTTTGGCAGAGTCACCGTTTTGGGCGCGCACAAGGATGGGTTACGAGAGAGATCACTGAGGCCTTCCACATTTCGTGTCATGGTCATTCATGTGTTAGTGAACCGTCATTGGCGCTGTCAGCCAAAGAGATTTCCTTCCTGCGTCAAAAAAATGAGTCAGTGTGAACGGGTAGTTTATTGACACGCTTCGCGGTTGGTGAGAGTGGTCCCTTGTTTGCGTGGAATCTTCTAAGATACTGTGCATATATTTTTCTGTTTGTGTTTCCTGTATTAAAGTTCTTCAGTTGCGAGTACAGCATTGTCCTGTCGTGTTTGTTCCTCTTCGTAGTCCGTGTTTTCTGAGCTGTTTTCCCCATCAGGTATACAATGTCAAGCCTTGCAGTCTGAAAACATCTCTCCACAAGAAACTGAAAACCAATATAATAAGGTGCGTTGTTGGGCTAATTGGTTTATCAGAGTTAAACATATAAAAATGTCACGAACAAGCACAATCACTAAAAAAATTAACATGGCTTGCATTTACCGATACACTGCAGACTGTTTTCAGATAAGATCGAAGAACCAAGTCCGGTCGCCATTTTTAATTTTGACAAAAATATTTTGCTGGCTCCATGCCCAGAAAAACAAAACCAATCCTCGTTCTAAAAAAAAAGTCTTTGTAAAAAAAAAATAAATTGTCTTTGTAAAAAAAAAAAAAAAAGTGTAAGCACCGTCTCGTGCACGTTTTGCATATCGCGCGATGTTGGCAGTTCGGATAACTTCCCCCCAGAAACCGTTCTGGCTGCGGGTTTAGAAATATCTACTGACAAATTATGCATAGGAATTATTGACAAAAAGTAATAATCACCGACTATTAGGGTCGCTGTTTTGAGAAACAAAATCGGAAATACGGCACATTCGCAATAACGCTCTGGATTAAAGATTTGTTTTCTTCATATCTTTAAAAGCTAAGGTCTTCAAACTTTGCCAGTGTGTTTCTCTGTATATAGTTCATCTGTGAATGAAATATTCTCACGGGTGGTCACAAAAAAAAAATAGGAAGGAGAAAAGTTTAATGGGGCGAACTTGTGCCCAAAACAAAGGGTTAAAAGAGCAGGTGAGCCACGATGTCGGCGAAGAGGCAGAATCACGGTGCTAGCGTAACACTGATTGCGGCTTGCCACGCGGAGTCCCTTTTGTACACGCGTGAGCTTTTGGAACAATCGGCGTAGAAGGTTCGGCACGTAGAACTTTCTAACCTCGACCCAGCATCACAATTCTCGAATTGACCAGAACATCGCGTCACAGCGTGAACAAAAATGTGCACCCGCGGCCAGGCATCTAACCTTTGGCTTTTCGCGTGGAAGGCTTTGCAAGCGCGATAACCGCTAGGCCACGAGCGCGCTGCGCGCTTGGTCAGCTGCACACCCGGTAATATCGTTGTCCTGGTTAGCTGGAGAAATTTACAAGAATTGCTCACAATATGGCCATTTAACAAAATATGCATTATTTTGAAAGTCTTTGAAATGATAGGCCATCTTTAATATTCTTTAAACTCTCCGAAATTAATGTTTTAATATGTACTAACATAAACTGCAAAAACATAATGCAGTATTTGTGTGGCTTTGAAGTTATAAAGCTAGAAATATGGCCAAATTGACGCTAACGCGGTTGCCATAAATGGAGCGTGCACATACCCAATCCTCACAATATCCTTAATATTAAAAAGCGTAAAAATGCTACGGGGTGGTCAGGGAAAAAAAAACTGGCAGTACAGAGGTGTACGGAAGTTTTGAAGAGAAAATTCCTAATACATTTTCGTACAACCGACAAGAAAATACCCATAGGGCGGAGCGATCGAGAGGGGCCAATCTGAAACATGCTTTGCAGTGCCTGTTTCAACAGTCGGCGTGCAGCGCCTCTTTCTACGTGACGTAAAGGAAGCAACCGGAGCCACTTTTCAAACAGATCAGCCTACAACCTTGGCGGCAGCATGATATAGGAGGTAAGGCGCGGCAGAACCTGAGCCTGTGTTACCTGTGAGCGCCAATAGGTCCGCCGCCGTGGAGGGTAGCACAACGCAAAATAAATAAATAAATGAAGATACTGCAAAAAATGCTTACGTGTAGGAATGGCAAAGCATTCCTACCGCTGCCGAACTCGAGTGTTCTGATTGTTCTGTCCGAGGAGTTCCCCAGGCAGCCTCAGGCAGTGCCAGGCGACGACAGGGATCGCAAACTGACTCCAGGCAGGAACATCAGGAGACGGGAGGTCTTTCACGATTAACTCTGTTTATTACCGACATACAGAAGTATCTACATCGTCCGAGAGCACCTTTTGGGACCCCTCGTTTTCTCTCTTTATGGGGTCGCTGTAGGTGCTCCCGCGGTTGGCAGCCAATGATGGCCGAACGGATAACCGACGTGAGGTCCAGGCCCCGCCCCCACTCATCACCTCGAGCACGCAGGCGAGAGTTATTCGTGAGAGACCCTCCCGTCTCCTGGTGTTCCTGCCTGGAGTCAGTTTGCGATCCCTGTCCTCGCCTGGCCCTGCCTGAGGCTGCCTGAGGAACTCCTCGGTCACAACGCGATGAAGAGGCAAGGGGGCTACGCCGATGCAAATCGCTTAGCGACACGCATTTTTCATATAATGATTAAGTCCGCTCGTGCGTGAAACATGTGTGGTTTGCGCCACGATTGCGAAAACATGTGCTTCGAGATCCGGGACTGCGTGAAGGGGATTCCAGAGACGGTGAATGACCTGAAGGCATTCGCCGAACCCGGAGGTGTGGTCATGTTCCACTGGGGATCCGAACGCGGAGCGATTCCGTTCGCATCGCGTGCTCCATCACGGATCTGGTGTAATGATCCCGGCGCGATCCCAAACGCCCTGTAGAATTCGCCACAAGCTTCCCAGGTAATATGCCTGACAGTTTAAACAACATAGTGAAGTGAACCAAAAACCTCATAATGTTAAGCAACATAGCGAATGAAAGTGACTTGTGTTGGTAGAAATCCATGCGATGGCAGAAAGAATAAAACGTACTTGAGATAAATCGTCATAGTACTCCATAGTGTACACAATCTTCAAACAATTTGATGTTAATATTCAAATTCTAGTATATAATGTTCATAAAGAAGAGTAAAAGCAGTCGGTAACACCATACTTTCGGGGTATACCGGAATGTGATGTTCCACTTGTTTGAAAGAAAGACCCCACACAAACGACCTGCTGTCTTAATAAACATATTTAGCCATGCTGTGAATTTTACTACTTTTATGATAGCTTCAAGATTTTGTAAGAGCTTATTTCATGAGGTACTGTCATATCTTGTTAATGTGCACCCCGTTAATTTGGATACCCCTCATGAACACCATTCTCAGGTCAAAACTGGGAAAATGCATGCATTTTTGTCTAGTTACTGTGGACAAATCCCATTATGGACGTGGTTTGCTGCCATTAAGGCGAGTTTGGTCTGTAGATGCGTAGCACTTATGAAACCGAACTGGGTACAATTCACTATAAGATACTGATCCAGAAAACTAGGGATACATTTCTGAATTAAAGATTCGAGCAGCTTGCAGCACTTGGCGTTATCAACATTGAACTATAGTTGGAAAGCTGCTGGTTTCTGAAGGTTACACACGTAGATTGTTTTTTAATCGTTCCTTTAAAGTGTCTCGGTAAGTCGGCATCAAACAGTGATGTATTAAAGATAAACGTAAGTATTTTGCTACTTATTTAGCAGAAGGATTCAATAACGATAATCCTAGCGGCTGAAGTTTTATTTTCAGTATGATCGAAAGTTATAAGATCACTGGGTAGTATAATTTTAGCCTTCTTAGACATAATAGGAATGGCCACTGTTTGGTCCTTCCGTATCCGTCGTCGTGTTTCAGCCAAACCAATTTTTAGTCTATGTGTTTGTAATAATAGATTCCTTCACGCAGTCAGCGCCATGCAGTGGTAACGTTTAAAAACTATGAGTTTTCGCTGCGGCTGTCCACCTTCAGCTGCCATTGGCATGTCCACGATGTTCCAGTAGTTTTGTTTCTTCGGCTGCGTCTCTAATGTATTCCGTGTGACTTTCACTCCGACCGCACCGACACTTCAATTTATGGCAGGCAATCGTGCAGCCGCAAAGGTGCACCCTCGCGCACTACTCATCGACTTTGTGCATTTTCTATCAGCGGCTCAACCAATCAGTAAATGCGTCGCAATGCTGCGCCCTTTTCTCTGTGCATGACTGGTCACGCCGATGACAGCAAACGCACAGAGACAACGAGCGCCGTTATGACGCCCGTTTGGCACCGCTTGGTTGGAAGGGAAACGGAGTATAGTCGGCGGGAATTCGCCTTCTCATTGCACCTTGTCACTCAGCAAGCTGCGAGGAGCGAAGGATAATAGAGTTTTAGAAAAGTCACTTAAGACTGCTTACGTGTAGGAATGCTTTCGCATTTCTACACGCAACACATTCCTACAAACAGCGCGCCACCTCTTCCTTTTTCACACGGCGCTCTGGCGGTCACATCACGCTCCCCCACTGCGCAGGCGCGGCGCCCGCCGCCGGCTCCCGGGCTTCCGTGACGATGCATTTGCGTTGCTGTGCTTTTTTTTGTGTTTTATTTCTGAGACGCATCCGCTTTTCAGCCAGTGGGAATTTATGTGCCGTTTCGTGTAGCCAATGGGAATTCAGGTGCCGTATTTCTCCGCTACAGACGGAATTTAGGTGTCGTTTTTCGCTGTTAGAGACTACACCGGCTTCGCCCCATGAGACAGTTAATGCTCGCATTAATAGCGGGCCTTAAAGCTCCGGGAACAGCTGTTCGGCGTACCCAATACGTTGGGGTCCTTTATTTAAGGCTCTCTCACAATAAAACAAGGATTATAACTTTTCTATTTTGTTATTCTAATCACATTACCGAAAGAGAGCTTGCTGCTTTGTAGAGAATGAATGTGTTACGCGAACGGCACATGTGAGTGAAGCGTTTGGAAAAAGTTCTGCATCTCGTAAATAATTCAACACGAGCTCTGCAAACTATAGCGGTGCTGCAGGAGTGATCGGTGCAAAATTCTTCAAATCTGGCGTTCCGAGACCGCTCCTGATTTCTGCCTGTGATGTGCTATAACGACAATGTTGCCTGGGTCCTAGATGTGGAGAATAGTATTCTTGTTTTACGTGTCTCCGCCTTGCTTTTACGGGGTTTGAGCGCATATACTCACGGAAAATTATTATTGCTTCAAAACGCCACGAGGGCAGTAATTTTTTTTTTATCATTTACGCACGAAAAATTTGCAATGGTTTTTTTTTGTATTGTTTAGACGTTAAAACCATTCTCGTTCCGCAGGTTTAAAGCGCCATTAATGCGTGGTCAGTAAAAAGAATGAATATCTCAGAGGCGTATGGTGGAACCATTAAAAGGTGACCGAGTTATTGAGACATATTATGTAGCGAATAACAATACAATACAGCGCAACTTCAAATCAGATATAATAAATTAAAAAAAAGAAGAAAAAGGCGGAGACGGCACTAGACGACGACAAACCCGGCTAAACTAATACTACATTTTCCTCCTCGTCAAAACGATAGAAAAGGTCGGGGAAAGAAAGTAAAAAAATCAATATGACGAGCTTTTTCCTCCCTAGAAATTGTGCAGTAAAAGAACACGAAGGAATACAGTACGCTTCGTACCCTGCGCAGAAACACTCTGGTTAAAAACTACAATTAAAAACATCAGTGTGCAACAGATTTGAAGAGAAAAAATATATTGGGCGCAATTAAACAACTAAAATGGTGACAATAAATTCAAGAAATGTAATCCTCGTAATTTTTGGATAAACATAATGGCATAAAAAAGGAATAACTTAAATTTCTTTTTTCTAAGGTCGTATATCGTTTTTCTGAGATCGTATAATTAAATTTTTTAATCATCAATTCTGGAAGTTTACGTTTTATTATTTCTTCACCGTAACTTGTTTTGCACGAATAAACCTTACAAATATGGGTGCAGCGTGCGGGATATATGACAAGTTTTTGGTAAACATGCCAACTGAACAATAAAATGCGCATGATTTAACAGTTTGAGCTTATAGCCCTAGCTTAAACGATAAGCATACCTGTCATAAATGTACACAATACGAAATATTTCAAAAGATGGAGCTCAAGGGTGGTTATACGAAACGTTTTCAATATTTCTTAGCATTTCTTACTGTAATGGGTGCATTTCTGAAAATTCCTAAAATTATAATTTATTCACGCTAAATGACAGTACTTTAGGTGCGAATCAAATATAAGTTTTACTGTTATTGGTTAAGTGTGATGATGTATATAGGTTAATCATACGATGCCGGATGTGATCGTATTTCCTCACGACAAGACGAACACCAATAGATTGACTGATCTTAAGTGCAGTGATATAGATTTAAAAAAAAAAAAACGATTTACACGCAGTGCAATTATATTCTAAAATCGGCCTAAAATATTGTGCGGCTTCATCAATTTGTACAAAAGAAGCAACTATCGTAATTGGCGAGAACTGCCGGGTTCATCAATTACGGTATTCGCATTAGCAGATTCACTAAGTGTTTGTACACAATATACTGCCGCGTGCTTGGCCGAGCACAAGCGCTTCTCCGTGCATCTAGATGTTTCGTGTTTATTTTTACTCCGAGTGTAAAATCTAAGCAGGCCGGAAGGACCTTGCTTAGTCAGTCTCGCCCTTGCGCACTCCCGAACATTGTAGGTCGAATCTCCCAGATACCGAGTGTAAAAAATAAGAGGTCGAGCGTCATTTTGCCGATTAATTCACTCTTGCACCAGCCAGCTGTCCCGCCGACGCAGCGTCTCTCGCTGCTGCTTTCTCAACGTTTGTTTTTGCTTTTGTTTCTGGCACAGGTTCACAGATTAAACCTTTATTCTTAGTTTACGCTCGTCGAACCTTTCCATCTGTGACAACGCAAGCTACCAAACCAAACAAACTTGGAAGAGAAGGTTTTCCGCACTAATTGGGGGTGCAGGATCGTCAAATGAGCGAGGAATGAATATCACTGTTTCTACCAATCACGCCCATGTCTCCGTGTCAAAGTTTGCACAATTCTGTTACGGTCGACATAAGTAACTTTTGTAACCAGCGTTGCCTGCTGTACCCAACAGCAGAGTCGAACCGAATATCTCAGAGTCGTAGTAGCGGTTTCGGAACGGTATTTTGGAAAATATCGAGGTATTATTTGCTCTTTGCTTGAACGCAATTGAACGCCTAAACTCCAAACTCAAGGAGGAAATGGTTGCCTGCCGCATTTAGTTGTTTCGGTTTCATACGATCTAGCATGAGTAGCGCATTCTCATTCAGTGCAGGTTAGGGATTTAGAAATCCCTGCCTCTATATTCCTGGTCGTGTCATTAAGGTGTTATTCTAAAATGGGGCAATACGACGCTTGAAAGAAAAATAGAAAAGGGACACGTTTCATTCTTTATATTTCTCTCTTTACAACAGCTAAAAGTTGGCAGCGAACAGTCCTCTTCTTTATAGATTCCTAGTTGATGACGCCTGGGATGGTAGCTCTTCATTGCGGAGTTTCTGTAAAATAGGGGGTAATACATTCAAACATCAGAAATCTATGCTCAATAAAAGCAATCAGGTTATGAAAACATATCTGCAGAAACTTACACTTCTTCTTGCGGAGGAGGGTGGTGTAGTCACCATAGGTGCCAAGACCGTACCCGTAGTTCAAACCATAGCTGCCGAGCCCGTGTCCGTAACCGAAGTGGCCGGCGCCGTAGCCGAGGGAACCAACGCCATACCCGTAGGCTGGGGCAGCGTGGGCGTAGGAAGCCAGAGCTGGAGCGGCGTGGTAGGTCTGGTAGCTGGCGACGGCTGGAGCGGCGTGGACGGTGGATACCTTAGTCACGGCTGGAGCAGCGGCATAGGTGGCAAGTGGAGCAGCAGCATAGCTGGCGAAAGCTGGAGCAGTCTGGTAGGTAGCGACCTTGGTGACAACTGGAGCAGCGGCATAGGTGGCAACTGGAGCAGCGGCATAAGTGGCGACAGCTGGGGCAGCGTGGACGGTGGACACCCTAGTCACGGCTGGAGCAGCAGCGTAGGTGGCAACTGGGGCAGCAGCATAGCTGGCGAAAGCTGGAGCAGTCTGGTAGGTAGCGACCTTGGTGACAGCTGGAGCAGCGGCATAAGTGGCGACAGCTGGAGCAGCGTGGACGGTGGACACCCTAGTCACGGCTGGAGCAGCAGCGTAGGTGGCAATTGGGGCTGCAGCATAGCTGGCGAAAGCTGGAGCAGTCTGGTAGGTAGCGACCTTGGTAACAGCTGGAGCAGCCGCATAGGTGGCAACTGGAGCGGCGTGGTAGGAGGCGACAGCTGGAGCAGCGGCGTAGGTGGCAACGGCTGGAGCGGCGTGGTAGGAAGTGGCCACAGTGCGGCTTACGGCTGGGGCAGCAACAGCGTAGCTAGCTGGGGCTGCAACACTGTAGCCGGTCAGACCAGAGTAGCCGTAGCGATTCCCAAGACCAACAACGTGGCCGTAGCCAAGACCATGGCCGTAGCCTAGGCCAGAGTAGCCAAGGCCGGAGTAGCCAAGGCCAGAGTAGCCGAGGCTAGAGTAGCCGAGGCCAGAGTACCCGAGGCCGTGGCCGTAGCCAAGACCGCCCTGGACGTAGCCAGCGATGGCGCTGCTGGCCAGAGCCAGGAGAAGACAAGCACGGAACTGCATAAATAAACATTAGTGCACATTTTATTTAACTGGAGATTTTCTACTTTATACTGATGATGCAACATGGCGCCAGCTAAGTAAAGAGTTTTGTTTCGTTTAAAGTTTGGTCGATGCGAATTTTCCAGTTAGGATTCAATGAAAAGGACAGTAATGAACGTAGATCCAGAAATAGAATGTAGCTCGAAATTTCAAATCTGGTTTGTTGTCTAATTAGTATATATTTCTCTTCTATAAAACATTTATTGGGGCGTTTAGTCATGCTTGCACTAAACTGTCTCAGACTCATAAAAGAACAAAGTGTCCCGCTTTGAATCAAGCCGTATCTTTTAACCGATTAATGTATCAGTGTAAAATGTGTAAAATGTATGCCACTAGTGTTTGCGAGCAAGCGGTCATCTCCATCAGACTGCGTTTGAAAGTTAGACCTATGTTGTGATTGCAAAACTTTTTATCAACTTATTTTATAGGCAGGCGCGACAGAGTGCTATTTTACAGCAAATATGTCTGCGACATAAGTTGCGGGATTTTTTGTTTTATGTTCAGTTAGATATTTCATAAAAAATCAGGCTTAAATGAAACAGGTTGCCATTAGGACCTCAATGATGTAAATTTTTGATTGCGTTCGCTTCAAGATCCTTTAAATAAAGAAAATATATATTCTCTCAGCTAAATTTTAAGTTATTGTATTGATAACTCAATGCGCTTCACACAAAAAGCCGTAGTGAAAGAGACCGCCATGAATTGAGGGCTCAACCGTCGTTACAGAAATAAAAAAACCTTATTTAAACCCAGGCCAACGCATGTCTGGCCAAACGACCGCAATTTGGAAAAAAAAATAAAATAAACATTCCATATCTGCAATAAAAGTTGATGGAGCCTAGTTACGTGAAGCAAGCAAATTAAACACGTTTTCAAGTGCCGACTGGTTCTTATTTGCGATAGACACCATAATCATATGGGGAAAAACTTAACCTATTAAAATAGTTTTAAAGTAGATAAACGAGTTTAAGGTCAAGTATTTTCAAAATGATGCACTCACTCCAGTCATAATGTAGGTTTACAGAAGAGGAGTTCAACTGCGAACTTGGATGGAAAATCTGGAGCTTTTATACACCAGAGGATTGAAAGAGTACGTGATCTACATCCAAAGAGAAATCACAAAAAGAAGAAAAAAGCCCATACAAAAGAAAACATGACTTGTATTTCGTATAAACTGATTGTACCCGTGAGGAAAGGTATTAAGGTATCTCAATCACGTACACCCTTTGAGGCGGATCTGCATACTGGGAATAATTGGCTTGAAAAATACCGCGTACAATCAATACTTTTGTAGGTTTAGAAAGAGTTATTTACGTAAAGACAGAAAGACAGACTCTTACTAAACCTACATCATTACCAACGCGCTCACTAGCAAGTGTAATGAATACTTGACCCGACGTCTCTAGTAATGAAAGAGTTTTGTTAAGTGTGCTTTGCGCTGTGATTTCTCTACCCGGATTTTTCCACGCGCGATGCGCCTTTCTGCAACCTTTGGGATTCTCTTCTATTATTTAAACTTGGTTTTTTTAATTGAATTAGTCGTACATTGCCCCACAGAACCAACGCCGCTATAGATTATCCGTTTTTGAGAAGGGCCTATTGAGACAGGTTGTAATTATTTAGCCAATGCCTCCTATATAAGTTTCACTATGCCTGTCAATCAGAAATGTAATACACGAAAGTAACTAGCAAAAAGACAACGTGGCTTCTTCATGGTAGGGTGGGGTAAGCAAGGGTGGCTGTGGTGAAGGCAACTTACTGGTTTCCAGGCGGCAGCGACGACAGGCACGTATATTGTTTTAAAGGGAAGCGATAGATGTATTGACAAGGGCAATCGTTCTGTAAATGGCTTATATCACTGCGCACAAATTCCAGTAAAGATGCTGGTGTCTCTGATAGCTCAAAATGCGAAGGAAAGCCTTTCGTGCTCAGAAGGTTTTATTTGCATCTAACCAGCTTTCAAGGGGCTTGTTGTAGCTATGTAATAGACTTTCGTTCTGTATTCGTTTCTGACAAGATTAACATCAAGGTCATTAAGAATAGCTCAATAGTCAGCTTCGTTTGCGTCATCTCTGTATCGATTCACTCTTTTCTTCGGATCCAGTTTCTTCTGTTTGGTGGGCACATTAACAGAGTTGGCTCAGCCATTTAGACTGATTCTGACCTCAAGCTGCTGAAGCCCCTGTATTGTTGCTAATACAAAGGTGAATGTAGAAGATGCTGCAACAGCGCGGCATTGGTGTAGCTGGAATGCATGTATTTTATGATCACCTCAACTATTTTTGCTTAGAAGTCCGCTTATTTTAACCTGGGGATATCATCTTACATTTGTAGCCACCATTGCTTTGAGGCACCGCTGAGGCCAAATAGATGTGAAAGAGTTGACCAAACGCTTATGTGTTCTGCATTGCTTTTACTTTGTCTTTGCTTAGCTGCAGCTAGGTGGCACAACCGTGCCCCATTCCGTGCTTTGCGGAGATGCTTCGTTTATCATGAGCTTTAGGAGCGCTGTTGCATTGTAAAACGCGGATACAAGCGTTCGTTAAGCATATTTATTTCTAATTAAAATCATCATTAGTACTTGTTGCTTACAACGATGTATATACGGTTAACGGGGAAAGAACTATACTATGGTTGCTATCTCAGACACTGAGTGACGACCGTCTTAGTGCCTTAAGACTCCAGTTTCAACTAGTGATGTTAAGCTTTTAGACTCTTTTTCTAACACCATTTTGCGGAGAGGTTCGTGCCAGATTTTACCCCTTCTGTTCATCCGGTTTGTCGCGATTTGGCCGTAGTTGCATTTTGCGCCATATAGTCTTTAATAGTCATGATCATCACCACCATTAACCGTCTTTGTTTTTAACTCCTTTTTTACTTCGGTGGTGTAGCTTCCCAGCTCATCTTCCACATGCTGGATAGTCACAGTCGTAATTCTGGCTGGGTGGTTTCATTTGAAAGCGAACACGCTTGTCGGGGTGGGTCTTTTGATTTGTTTAATAAAAAAAGCTATGTAACTGCCCCATTTCCGTAAAGAACAAACTGCTTTTCAAATTTTTTTAAAAATATATTTCGCTTCACACAAAAATATTAAGTGGAGCAGGCTGAAATACTGTTTTTTACTCCGTGATTTTTCTATCCAGTTCTGTACGTTGGTATGAATACGTAAACCATACATGCTTGTATGTTATTCGGACAATTTGTCGTTTAAAGAAAAATACTTTTGTATTTTTGCTTAGTGAGGTAAAAACTGCCAAACATCGTCTCTTTGACAATCCGGTGACATCTTCAGAGCCTTGTAAGCTGTAACTCACGAGTTATTATAATTGTCACTTGCCAAATACTATGCGGGTTTAGTCCTATACATGGGCTATCGATGGGCACAGGTTTAGTTTATTTCATTTTCACGGAGTGTTTTATTTAAAATTTGAAACATCACCGAAAAGGAGATTAACCGATATTTTGAACCCACTTTATTGAAAAACGCCATTTTTTATTTCGTTCAATTTTTTAATATTGCTCCCGATCTCATGAAATTTCCATTGGATTGATGTGATTTTCCCCTTTTTTGTTGTATTTTCCCTAGAAATGATCAAAATCGCTCCCACGTTCTCGGAACGGCAAAACGCAGTTTCCGCAGGTCGGCTTCGTTGCAAAGACTTTACGGCTTAGTTTTGTGTTAAAATGCAGCGGGAAAATTTATTGTGATTGAGAACACTTGTGCTGGGCTACATATTGTATTTTCTTAGCTTTGTAATGATGGCATCTGACATTCCTTTGTCCGATCGTTAGCGGTGCAGCGGTTGTTTTATTATCCGGCCAGGCACAAAGGGCGGAGGAAACGGAATGAGCTCTTCATGGTAGCCAGACCGGGGTCATATATCTGTTTGTGATATACACAGCTTGTAAGGCACGTACAGCGCGCCAGGCCCCTCGCGCTATAAGCTAGCTTCGTTACACCCAGGAAGCACCCGGCACAGGCCGCTAATCCATGATGTGTATTGTCGCGTGCGATCAAATAACCATGTAAGTGCCTGTTCTTTATTTTCAGTGTGTATATTAAAAGTATGTAATATCACATGCCCCTCTTTAAGGAAAGAAAAGAAGTTTACAGAAAAAAAAAGTTAATACAGACTGCGTTTACATGAAGCGGAGACAATTTTTTACAGAACACAAACACCAATGGACGATAAATAGTCACTTTTGATAATTAAAGCTGATATATTTAGGATGCACTTGTAAAAAAATATGTTTCTGTGCTTTAAATAGTCCAGTTCATGGGCAACACAATATGCAATGTTTGAACTTTTTGACAACGGCATCGGCCTGCTACTGCGAAGACGATGGAGCACGGGGGCGAGCTGAAATTTGTACAGCAGCGGTCGGATGCAGCCTTGGATGCAGCCGAGAAGGTCAACAGCGTAGAAAGTCGAGACGGACAGGACGAAAGCGGAACCAAAGCAAGCGGGCGTTGAACCGGATACGGTGGTCCTTCTTTTTGAGCGAGTGTGTGGAGTTAAAAATAAAACTGTTGGCTTTTGTTCAAAGACTGATTGATATCTCTGAACGCGAATGTGTCTTTTATATTTCCGGAGACTGTACACCTCGTGCTAATGTCACCTTACGTTCCGCCTGGGCCTAACTCGCGAACTGTGCACCAGATATGTGAGGAGCGTAATCCTTTGCGAGCACTTACTGAGGCCCAT
This sequence comes from Ixodes scapularis, assembly GCF_016920785.2. Taxonomy (NCBI): domain Eukaryota; kingdom Metazoa; phylum Arthropoda; class Arachnida; order Ixodida; family Ixodidae; genus Ixodes; species Ixodes scapularis. The sequence continues at coordinate 127,648,634 of NW_024609846.1, forward strand.
TCTTCTTTTTAGTGCTTCCTAAATGTATCGATTTCTTTCTCCGGTGAGTCGAAAAGCACAACACTTCAGTGTGATTCCACGAGAGATCGAACCAGCAGGTCCACTCAACATTTTTAATTTGTCTGGTTTTTATGCGGAACCAAAGCAAGCGGGCGTTGAACCGGATACGGTGGTCCTTCTTTTTGAGCGAGTGTGTGGAGTTAAAAATAAAACTGTTGGCTTTTGTTCAAAGACTGATTGATATCTCTGAACGCGAATGTGTCTTTTATATTTCCGGAGACTGTACACCTCGTGCTAATGTCACCTTACGTTCCGCCTGGGCCTAACTCGCGAACTGTGCACCAGATATGTGAGGAGCGTAATCCTTTGCGAGCACTTACTGAGGCCCATTCTTCTTTTTAGTGCTTCCTAAATGTATCGATTTCTTTCTCCGGTGAGTCGAAAAGCACAACACTTCAGTGTGATTCCACGAGAGATCGAACCAGCAGGTCCACTCAACATTTTTAATTTGTCTGGTTTTTATACCTTAAGGCGCTCCTATCTTCATCTGCCGGCTCACCTGAAGAAACGAACGAGACATATCTTCTCGAAGGAGAGCTAATATCCTCATCTGCAGGCACACCTGAAGAAGCCGACGAGACACTTCTTCAGGAAGAAGGAGCAGTCAGTGACCTCATCAGGTACTACAAACTTTCCAAAGTTTCTCCGTTGAAGCCAACATCTTCCATTCGGAAACGGCTCTAAAAATCTTATGGAGAGAGAAAACAGGCAGTGATTGAAAAGGAAGTGTTGACAAAAATACGCTCAAGTTTAAGTATCGCCTATGGAAGCACCAGTACCCCTAGACAGGCAGAGGAGGAATTTGGCGTATGCACTGGTTGGCTAAGGAATTTGAAACAAGCTTATGAGGCTTCAACATCCTACCAAGAGCGTCTTCCTCTCTTAACCTTACTTCCACCTGATTTGCCTAGAAAATGACTTCAGGAGGCAGTTCCAGCTGTCACAATATAGATTCTAGGGAAGTCTCAAAAATATCGCGAGAAGAACGGGGTGTGGTCAGTTTCGGATCCCTACTCGAGGTCAAGGTTGAGCCGGTCACATGTGCAGGTTGCGCTGGACTACTTCACAAGAGATGAACTGGGATGCTCGCGGCAGAGCCCGAACAGAAAACGTTGTGTCTGTTGTCATCGACGGCAAGAGAGAGTATGTCTCGAAGAGATTTATGACACGTTCAGAAACATTTCAAGTATTCCACGAAGCTCAACCTCGCAGTTCAATTGGTCTGCCAAAGTTCTACACTTTGCGCCCAAAATGGGTACTGCACGCCCCTCAACAAGAAGTATGCGTCTGTACCTATCGTTCCAATGCCAACATGTGTGTTTCCGCACTCGAAAACACAACGGGTAGCGAGAAACCAATAGAAAGCCTGAAAGCGCTTTGCCTTTGCATCTCGCCGTTCACAAAATGTTTCTTGGGTATATGTGAGCGCTGCCCAATGGGTGACGGCGTTACCGTGGATAGTTTGGGAGTGACCGTCGAAAATGAGGTCACATTTGCTTTGTGGAAACGTGGCTAAGTAATCAAAAAGATGGTGTCCCCAACCACCTTTATGAAAGAGCTCGGCAAATGGGTGACCAAATGGATTTTCCATGACTATGTACGTCGCACTCAAGCCGCGGCTATCCATGAGTCGAAGGAAACTGAACAAAGAGCAAGCATTGTTCTGCAATTTGATTTTGCAGAGAATTGGACAGTTCTCCTCCCGAATGAAGCACAGTTCTACCATTGGCACAAAAAGCAAGTTTCTATCTTTACCTGTGTCGTCACGACAAGAAAGTCAACTAAGAGTTTTCCGTTACTAGCGATGACTAGCATCATGATTCAGCGCACGCCTTTCATGCCATAGGAAAGGTGCACGAGCTCTTGGAGGAAACATCGCCCGTCTACACGCACGTAACCTACGTTAGCGATGGTGCAGGGAGCCATTTTAAGAACAGGTTTCAGTTGTATGAGGTGTGCCGTGCCAACTATATATCCGCCAAATGGCTGTTCTCTGCCACAGGGCATGGGAAGAAAGCTTGTGACGGAGTGGGTGGGGTCATCAGGCATCACGCTTCTCTGCACAACTTGAGGGCAGGAAACACCGACCTCATCCATTCCGCACCTGAAGTGATTGCTCAGCTGACAGACACGCTGAAGAACGTGTCACTGCCTGTTGCAGCCGTCGAGCAGTTTCGTATACGGACGAGTGGAAAACTTTGCCACGTGTGCCAGGCATACAATCGTGGCATGTGTTGATCTGCATACAAGATGAGCAGTGCGGTCATGTCCTCTTGGTGGCGGGAACTGCTGCAACCGAGCTCACTATAATTAAACCTTTTTATATCTGATTATAGCGAATGTGCCATCTTGACATTGGTTCGAACTCGCAAGGCAGCCAGAAAGGCCAACAACAATTTAATTTTATGTGTGCCCGTTCTAAGCGAGAGAAGCATCGCTGACTGGATTAAATGGAACAACTGCTCCTATTTTATAACATTACCATATTGCATTAGCATTAGGGCTAGGGAACAGTCGCATTCACAGTTCAGTTGCATGCACTCATTTGCGACGTCCTGGTTCGGGTTCTTCGTTGGTGTGAGCGTGTTTTACCGACGACCTAGTTTACAAAGCAGGTCTTTATCCTACAAGGCTCGGTTGTAAGAGTTTGCGCACTTGTATGAAAAATAAATAAAGAATCATCTCCCGAAAACGGGACATAATTTTTTATTGGGACAAAAAGAAGCGGAAATAAAAATTGGGACTGTTCCAGCCCAAACGGGACGTATGGTCACCCTATGTTCTAGTGATTGTTTTAATTTTTTTCAACGAAGCCCTTTGATGTCCGTATCAAAGAGCCGTCCTGCGAACGAAAATTGCGTACTGTGGCGAAGTGCTTCAAGCCTTACAAGCGGTGTATAGCACCCCGGTCTGGCTACATAAAAAGCTCCTTCCGTTTTCTCCGCCCTTTGTGCCCTGGCTTTACGCATTGGACAATAGAACAACCGCTATACCGCTCACGATCGGACTAAGGAATGTCAGTTGCCATCATTAGAACATTAAGAAAATACAATTTGCAGCCAAGCACGAGTGTTCTCAATAAAAATAAATTTACCCGGTGCATTTTAACTCAAAATAACCAGTATGGTCTTTGCAGAGAAGCCGACCTCCAGAACCTGCGTTTGGCCGTTCCGAGAACGTGGGAGCAATTTTGATCACGTCTAACAAAGATTAAAAAAAGGGGAAATTGCATTAAGCTAATTGAAAGTTTATATGATTGGCAGAAATAATAACAAAATTGAACGAAATAAAAAGTGCTTTTTCGATAAAGTAGGTTCGAAATATCGGTTAATCTCATTTTCGAAGATAACTCAAATTTTATATAAAACATTCCATGAAAATAAAATAAACTAAGCCTATGCCCGTCGATAGCCCATGTATAGGACTGCACCCGCATAGGATTTGGTAAGTGACAATTATAATAGCTCGTGAGTTACAACTTACAAGGCTCTGAAGATGCCACCGGATTGCTTAAGAGGCGATGTTTGGACTTCTTTACTTCAGTAAACAAAAACACAAATGTATTTTTCTTAAAAAAAAAAAATCGGAATAGCATACAAGTACACAAAAATTACTGTGAGCTTTGTATGGTTTCCGCATTCATACTAGAGCACAGAACTCTGTGGAAAAATCACGGAGTAAAAAAGAGATTTTGACCCTGCTCCATTTAATATTTTCTTTTGTGAAGCGAAATATGAAAAACAAAAAAAAAAAAACGTTAAAAAGCGGATATTTTTTTTTTGCAGAAATGGAGCAATTACATATAATATAGAAATAATTATATCTTAAAACAAAATCGAAAGACCCACCCCGACAAACGTGTTCGGTTTCAAATAAAACCACCCTGCTTTGTTTGGTGTCAATTAAGTTTGTTTTCCAGGGTAAACCTTTTCTTTTTAACACTAACATAGCTCGTCACACTGGAGCACTGGAGTGGGGTTACTTGACGTAAGGGTCGTGAAAGCAGTGCTGTCTTTGCTGCATTTAAGCAAAAATATTCTTGGAAAACGCCTCCAGGTTAAAAAAAAAGGTATGGTAACATTTGGATGAGGTATCTATCTATATTTTAGTAAGCAGTTTACAAAGGTTTGAAGGGGACATTGTTGTTGCCTAATGGCACATTCAGATTCGCTGAGAATGCTCTCGCCGCCGACCACATTTACTCAACGGAAAAAGAAACAACGCCATTCACGTGGCTCCGGTCTCTCGAGAATACGAGGAGACGTGACACTGCAGCATTTTACTTTCACAAATATGAAGGTACTTTCTTCTCGTACGCATAGTTAATATGTTTGTGCTGAGTCGTATGTGCTTCACTAAAAAAAATATGTGTGAAGGGTGCGTTAGAACTGTCTATAGTACAGGAGGGAAGGCGACAGGTGTCCAATGATAGCGTATCTTGTAGCGTTCTCATTGCAATCAGCAGTTCAATGCTTCGAAATTTATATTAGCTAACAGCCCCCAGTGCCAAGAGAATGGCCAACATACTCTTGGAACTATCGTTTGAAAGTGCAGGAATAAACCAAAAACGGGGAGGGGGCGGGGGGACTAAACGCGATACAGTATGTACGTTCTGCTCATGCCTAACTCTACACTGATTTTTATTCCCCATATATGTATTTTATGCATACACTGCCTTTCTGGATCAGATGCTTTTCGAAATGGGCTGAATGATTTAGTATCGATGCCTATTTTTGCTGATACAACAAGACACCGCCATTTGCACCAGTCTCGGATACTGGCGACCCGGCAAGGTTGTGATCTCGTCAGATACAATTTCCCCGTGTGTTCTGGTTAACTGCAGTGGAGTGTAAAGGCTTTCCTCGCGCAAAGACCAGTCCCGAACCAATTTGTCTCGAGGCCAAAAATCATGGCAGAGGCAAGCGGAATCGGTATTCGGCAGCGCATATTGACACAGTCTTGGCCTCATTCAATGTTCTCCAACCTCTTTATGCTCTATTTCACCGTACGATGGACTGCAACGGATGCTATATGCTATCAAAGTCAGTCCGACGCTCCGTGTAGACCAGGCGATTTCACGCTTCCCACGTCGCTTTGCCCAGCCGGTAGGTCACGTAACACACTCCGTGCTGCGAATTGGCTCTGGTGGCTTGTGGCGTTCACTTTTGTGCGTCATAAGGTGAAACGGAGTATAGAATTTCTGTAGCCTCTTCAGTTGTTCTATTATTTAAGCCTGAGGGGTCCTTTTCGTCTTCATATGGTACAGACATACACTCGGCACTAAAAAGTTAGCACAAGTGTCCGACAGATGGTGTGGGTAAATAGCCATTCTTGGTGCTGTGGTGTCGCAAAGAAATTGAGAGTGAGGGTAGTGGAGTGTAGACCTAATGTCGAACGGGTCAAACTTTTTTTTTTGCTTGCGACTTTTTTTGTTGTGCTACCTTTTCTCCAGTTGGGCAATCGCTTGTTTGTGATACTCCTTTTCAATGTATACTGGAGTATACCGACAGACAGTATATTCATACGTAAAAAGATGTAACTTATGAGAGAAACTTTTAAAAGTAGATAAACGAGCTTCAAGGTCCAGTATTTTCAAAATGATTCGTCGGCGAGAACGAGAACATTAAAAACATTTTCGTTCTCGTGGAATACCCTTTCCGCCGGTGTAAAGTGCCACTAATGCATGGTCAGTAAAAATAATGAATATCTCGGAGGCGTATGGTGGAACCTTTTATGGATCTCCCTATGGTTCTCCGCAATCTACGGAGGAACATTGCGGAGGAACATTCCTCAGCAATGTTCCTCCGTAAACAATTCGGAGGAACATTGGAAGTTCCTCCGCAATGTACGGAGGAACTTGCGCATGGTACCTTGCGCAAGTTACCATGCGCAAGGTACGAAGCGCAAGGTACGCTTCGTACCTTGCGCAGAAACACTTTGGTTAAAAACTACGATTAAAAACATCAGTGTGCAACAGATTTGAAGAGAAAAAATATATAGGTCGCAATTAAACAACTAAAATAGTGACAGTAAATTTTAAAAAAATGTAAACCTCGTAATTTTCACATAAATATAATCGCATCAAAAAGGATTAACCTTGAATTTCGTTTTTCTAAGGTCGTATAATTAAATTTTTTTAATCATCAATTCTGGAAGTTTACGTTTTATTATTTCTTCACCGTAACTTGTTTGGCGCGAATAAATGTTACTAATATCGGTGCTGCGTGTGGGATATAAAACCGGTTTTTTAAGTAAACATACCAATTGAACAATAAACTGCGCACGATTTAACAGTTTGAGCTTATAGCCCTAGCTGAAACGATAAGCATACACGTCACAAATGTACACTATACAAAATATTTGAAACGGTTGAGCACAAGGGTGGATATATAAACGCTTTCTAAATTTCTTAGCATTTCTTACTGCAATGGGTGCATTTTTTGAAACTTCCTAAGAGTGGTATTTCTCCAGACTAAATTAGAGTAATTTAGGTGCGTATCAAATAGAAGTTTGACTGTAGTAGGTAACGTGTGTTTTCAATGCCCCCAAGCTCCAGCGCCGCGTGTAATGCCTTACTTTTTCGTACCACCATCACACGCAAGGTCACTGCTCGGAGGCATTGAAAAATAATTTTACTGTATTTAAAGCTCAAACCCCCAAGAAGAGCAACATAATTATAAGGGGTCTAGCGAAAAAAGTATGAGTGGTAAGTTTTTTGCATGCACAGTGCGAAACACGCTCATATTGGCCGAGGAACGCTTTCAGTACGATGTTGCTCCGTTGCGATCTTGGTGCAACTGGTTTTAACGACCCTTTTGAAGCTTCTGTGCTTTGAAAGGGTTCAAAATGATGATCACCATGGCAATTAACAGCGATGAGCCAATCACCTTGAGAGGTTTTGTTGTCTGTATGTTGGTATTTACTTGTGTCCGATTAGCAGGTGGGAATGCAATGATGCTACTTTCCCAGATCCGGTGACTTTAGCCCTAGCTCTAGCTCCCGAAGATTCTAGGTTGAATCTTCGGGATACTGAGTGTAAAAAATAAGGGGTCGAGCGTGGTCTTGCCGATTCATTCACTCTAGTGCCAACCATCTGTCCCGCCAACGCATCGTCGCATGCTGCTGTCGCCGTCGGCGCTCGTTACTGCTTTCTCGACGTTTGTTCTTCCTTTTGCTCCTGGCACAAGTTCACCACTTAAACATTTATTCTAAGTTTACGCTTGTCGAGCCTTTTCCATCTGCGACAATACAAGCTACCAAACATACTTGGAAGAGAAGGTTCTCCGCAGTATTTGGGGGTTCAGGATTGTTAAATGAGCAAGGAATAAATATATCTGTTTCTACCGACCACGGCCACGTTTCCGTGTCAAATTTCGAGCAATTCTGCAATGGTCGACGCAGTAATGAAAGCAACTGTTGTAACCATTCTTGACTGCTGTACCTTACAACAGAGTCGAACACAATATCTCACGATTGTAGTAGCGATTTCAGAATTCAAGAACGAAATGGTTGCCTGCCGCATTCAGATATTCCTGTTTCTTACAATCTTGTATGAGCAGCATATTTTCCTTCAGTACAGGTCAGGAATTTACAAATCACTGCCTTTATATCTCAGGTCATGTCATTAAGGTATTAGTCTAAAATGGGGCACTACGACGGTTGAAGGAAAGATGTGAAAGTGACAAGTTTCATTCGTTTTATTGTCTCTTTACGACCACAAAAGTTGGCAGCGAACAGTCCTCTTCTTCATAGATTCCTAGTGGCTGACGTCTACGATGGTAACTCTTCTTTGCGAAGTTTCTGTAAAACAGAGCGTAATACATTCAATCATCATCAGGACTCTGTGCTCAATGAAAGCAATCGGGTTATTAAATATATCTGCATGAACTTACACTTCTTCTTGCGGAGGAGGGTGGTGTAGTCACCATAGGTGCCAAGACCGTACCCGTAGTTCAGACCGTAGCTGCCGAGCCCATGTCCGTAACCAAAGTGGCCGGCACCGTAGCCGAGGGATCCAACGCCATATCCGTAGACTGGAGCAGCGTGGGCGTAGGAAGCCAGAGCTGGAGCGGCGTGGTAGGTCTGGTAGCTGGCGACGGCTGGAGCAGCGTGGTAAGTCTGGTAGCTGGCGACAGCTGGAGCAGCGTGGACGGTGGACACCCTAGTCACGGCTGGAGCAGCGGCATAGGTGGCAACTGGAGCAGCAGCATAAGTTGCGACAGCTGGGGCAGCGTGGACGGTGGACACCCTAGTCACGGCTGGAGCAGCAGCGTAGGTGGCAACTGGGGCAGCAGCATAGCTGGCGAAAGCTGGAGCAGTCTGGTAGGTGGCGACCTTGGTGACAGCTGGAGCAGCGGCATAGGTGGCAACTGGAGCAGCGGCATAAGTGGCGACCGCTGGAGCAGCGTGGACGGTGGACACCCTAGTCACGGCTGGAGCAGCAGCGTAGGTGGCGACTGGGGCAGCAGCATAGCTGGCGAAAGCTGGAGCAGTCTGGTAGGTAGCGACCTTGGTGACAGCAGGAGCAGCAGCATAGGTGGCAACTGGAGCAGCGTGGTAGGAAGCGACAGCTGGAGCAGCGGCGTAGGTGGCAACGGCTGGAGCGGCGTGGTAGGAAGTGGCCACAGTGCGGCTCACGGCTGGGGCAGCAACAGCGTAGCTAGCTGGGGCAGCAACACTGTAGCCGGTCAGACCAGAGTAGCCGTAGCCGTTCCTAAGACCAACAGCGTGGCCGTAGCCAAGACCATGGCCGTAGCCGAGGCCGGAGTAGCCAAGGCCGGAGTAGCCAAGGCCGGAGTAGCCAAGGCCGGAGTAGCCAAGGGCAGAATAGCCGAGGCCAGAGTAGCCGAGGCCAGAGTAGCCGAGGCCGTGGCCGTAGCCAAGACCGCCGTGGACGTAGCCAGCGATGGCGCTGCTGGCCAGAGCCAGGAGAAGACAAGCACGGAACTGCGTAAACAAACATTAGGGCACATTTGATATAACTGGATATTTTCTACTTCTGATGACGCAAGATGATGCCAGCTAAGTAAACAGTTTGGTTTGCTTAAATATTGGTCAATGCGAATGTTGCAGTTAGCATTCAATAAAAATAACAGTAATCAGTGTAGATCCTGAAAGAGAACGCAGCTCGAAATTTAAAATCTGATTTGTTGTCAAATGAATATATATATTTTCTAGTTTGTAATATATTTTATTGAGGAATTTTGTGAAGCTTGCACAAAATTGTCTCAGAGTCATAAAACAACAAAATATCCCACTTTGCATCAAGCCGTATCTTTTACCTGATTAATGTATCAGTGTGTAATGTGTAAAATGAATGCCACAAGAGTTTGTGAGCAAGCGGTCAACTCTATCAAACTGTCTTTGGAAGTTAAATTTTGTCGTGATTGCAAAAATCCGCATCAACTTATTTTATAGGCAAGCGCGACACACATGCTACTTTGGAGCAGATAATTCTGCGGCTTAGGTTGCGTGAACATTGGTCTTAATAAAAATGTTCGGTTAGATATATTATAGAGTACCAGACGTAAACGAAACATGTTACCATTGGAACCTTAGTGATATAAATTTTCGATTGCATTCGCTCCAAAGTCTTTCAAATGAAAAAAAAAAAAGATATTTTCTCCACTTAAGCTTAAATTCCTTAATTGAAAACTCAACGCGCACGCAAAAAGCCGTCGTGAACTAGACAGCCATCAATTGAGCGCTCAAGCGTCAACCGTCGGAAGAAAGATATAAAAGCTTTTCTTTTTAACCCAGGCCAACACTTGTGTATCCAAAAGGCAAGAATTAAAAAAAAAATATATATTTATATTATATAAATTATATAATAACGCCGGTTCAAGTGCCTACTGGTCCTTAGTTGCGATAGACAATATTTATACGCGGAAAGGCCTAACTTATGAAATATATATATATATATATATATATATATATATATATATATATATATATATATATATATATATATATATTATATATATAAAACACGGGCTCAAGGGCGTACTAGTCCTTAGCTGCGACAGACAGTATATTCATACGTAGAAGGCCTAACTTATGAGAAAAACTTTTAAAAGTAGATAGACGAGCTTCAAGGTCCAGTATTTTCAAAATGGTGCACTCACTCCAGTCATGGTGTAGATTTTCAGAAGAGGATTTCGACTGCGAACTTCGATGGGAAATCTGGAGCTTTTATACACCACAGGATTGAACGAGAACGTGATCTACATCCAATGAGAAAGCACAAAGGAAAAGACTTAAAAAAAGAAAAGCAACCGGTATTTCGTATAAACTTATTGTAACCTTGGGGAAAGGTATTAAGGTACGTTAATCACGTACACACTTTGACACAAATCAGCATACTAGGAATAACTGGCTTGAAAAATACCGCATACAATCAATACTTTACTCGACCCTTCTGAGTAATGAATGAGTTTTGTTAAATGTGCTTTGCGCTGTTATTTCTTTTTGTACCCGGATTTTGCCACGCGCGATGCGCCTTTCTGCGACCTTGAGAATCCTCTTCTAGTGTTTAAACTAGGTTTCTTAATTGAATTGGTTGTACAGTGCCCCCGAAATTCAACGCCGCTACAGATTATTCACATTTTTGAGAAGGGTCTATTAAAAAAGGTTGTAATTGTTTAGCGAATGCCTCCTATATAAATGTCACTGTGCCTGTCATTCAGGAATGTAATACATTAAAGTACCTGGCATGAATATCACGTGTCTTTTTCACGCGGGTACGGGGTAAGCAAGGGTGGCTGTGGTGAAGACGGCTCTCTGATTCGCAGGCTCCACCGACGGCAGGCAAGCATATTTTTGAAAGGCAGGCGATAGATGTATTTGGAGGAGCAGTCGTTCTGGAAGTGGCTGCTATCACTGAACACAAATGCCAGTTGTAATGCTGGTGTCTCTGACAACTCAAAATGTGCAGGAAAGCCTTTCATGATCAGTAGGTTTTATATACACCTAACCAGCTTTCATGGGGCTTGTTGAAGTTATGTTATAGGCTTTTATTCTGTACTGGTCTCCAGCAAGATAAACACTACGGTCATTAAAAATTGCGCAATATTCAGCTTCGTTTGCCTAATCTTTGTTTCGATTCACTCTTTTCTATGGATCTAGTTTCTTCTGCTTAATGGGCACATTGGCCGAGTTGGCACAGCCATTTTGACTGATTCTGACTTTTGCAAAAGCTGCTGAAGCCCCAGTATTTTGCTAATACAAGTGTGAATGTGGAGGTGTCGCTGGATGCACGGATTCATGATCACCTTAAATATATTGCTTCGAGTCCGCTCATTTGAACTTGGGTATCGCGTCTCACGTCGGTAGCCACCATTGTTTTGAGGCACCGCTGAAGCGGGATAGAGCTGAAAGAGCTGACCAGACGCTCGCATGCTGTGCAGTGATTTTACTCTGCCTTTGTTTAGCTGCATCTGGGTGGTGCAACCGTGCCCCATTCCGTGCTTTGCAGAGATTCTTTGTTTATCACGAGCTTGAGGAGCGCTGTTGCATAGTAAAACGTTCATAGAAGCGTTCGTTAAGTATATTTATTGTTAATTAAAATTAGCATGAGTACTTGTTGCTTTCATCAATAAATACAGGGTTAACGGGGTAATTATTCTACCATGGTTGGTATCTCAGACATTGAGTGATGACCGTTTTAGTTCCTTAGGACTCGAGTTTCAACTAGAGATGTTAAGCTGTTAGATACTCTTTGTCTAACACCATTTTGCGGAGAGGTTCGTGGCAGATTTTACTCTTCTGTTCTTCCGGTTCGGCGGAATTTGTCCGAATTTGCATTTTGCGTTATGAAGTTCTTAATATTCATCATCATCACCACCATCAAGCGTCTTTGTGTTTATCTCTTTTTTACTTCTTTTGTGTAGCTTTCCAACCCATCTTCCACGTGCTGGATAGCCACAGTTGTAATTCTTGCATTGTTTGGTATCAATTATGTCTCTTTTCATATGTGAAGCTTGTTTTTATAACAGAGGACTTCACACTTACATATCTCGTCACACTGGAGTAGAGTTACTTGATGTAAGGATCGCGAAAGCAGTGCTGCCGTTGCTGCATCTGAGCAAAACATTCTCGGAAAGCACCTCCAGGTTCTAAAAAAAAGGAATGGTAACGTTTGGATGAGATATATATCTATATTTCGGTAAGCAGCTTACAGAGGTCGAAGGGGACCTTATTGCTCCCTAAAGGATTATTCTTGTTCGCGGAAAATGCTCTGGCCGCCGACCAAAATCTCTCAACGGAAAAAAAGACAACGCCGTTTACGTGGCTCCGGTCTCTTGCGGATACGACGAGACTTGGCACTGCAGAATTTTAATTTAAAAAATATTAGGTTATTTTCTGCTCGCACACATAGTAAATCTTGTTGTGCTGAGTCGTATATGCTTCAATAACAACGAAATATGCGTGAAGTGTACGTTAGAATTCTCTATGGTACAGTAGAAAAAGTGACATGTGTCTAATGAAATCGTATATTGTAGCCATCCTCTTGGAATCAATAGTTCACTGCTACGCAATATGTTTTAGGTAACAGCCCACAGAGCCAAGAAAATGGCCCTAATCCTCTCGGAAGTATAATTTGAGAATGCAGGAATAAACCAACGAACAAACACTAGACAGCTTGTACTTTCTGCTCGTGCCTAATGCTGCACTAGCTCTGTTGCGCATCTCTTCACTGTCTTTCTGGATCAGATGCTTTTAGAAAATCACTGGAGGATTTAGTGTCGATGCTTATTTTTGCTGATACAACAATAGAGTGCCATTTGCACTAGTTTAGAGCTCTGGCAACTCGGCAAGGTTGTGATGTCCACAAATACAATTTCCCCGTGGGTTCTGATTACCTGCAGCAGAGTGCAAAGTATTTCCTCGCGCAAAGACCAGTCCCTCGCCGATTTGGCTCGCGGCCAAAAATCATGCACTGGCAAGCGGAATTTGCATGCACCAGCGCATATTGACACAGGCTCATCCTCGTTCAACCTTCTCAAACCTTTTTATACTCCGCTTCACCGTACGATGAACTGCAGCGGGTGCTACAAGTTATTATAGTCAATCCGACGCCCCGTGCATACCAGGCGACTTCACGCTTCCCACGTCGCTCCGCCCACCCGGTAGGTCACGTAACACACTCCATGCAGTGAATTCGTTCTGGTGGCTTGTGGCGTTCACTATCGTGCGTCATAAGGTGAAACGGAGTAGAGAATTCGTGTAGCCTCTTCAGTTGTTCTATCATTTAAGTCCGGGGGGTACTTCTCGTCTTCATATGCTGCAGACATACACTCGGCACTGAACAAATTTGCAAGAGTGACCGACAGATGGAATGGGTAAATAGCCATACGCGGTGCTGTGGTATCGCAAAGAAATTGAGAGTGAGGGTAGTAGGAGTCTAGGAGTATAAACCTAATGTAAAACCAGTCGTGTCATTTTTAATTGTTTTTTTGCGTGGAATTCACAGTTGTGTCACCTTTTCTCCAGCCGGGTAGCCGCTTGTTTGTGATACTTTTTTTTAGTGCTGACTGCACGGACAGATATGCTGCTGTAAGCGTTTCCATTCTGCCAGAAAACACACTATGCATGCGGTAGAAAACTAGTATGAGTCACTTTTCCGACGGCACCACACGTTATAGACGGTGTAGTCATTTCAATAGGAATGCAAGAGGCATTAGAAAAACGAGAAGAAATATACTGATGGGCTTTTCTGTAATAAAATAACATATTTGCCCGTATTTCTAGCAAAGTTTGCACTTTCGAAATAATGAAACATCTCGACGTTGCAATGTTAATGTGTTTTTTTTTGTGCTTTTTTTTAGATGTGGCGGATGAGCCACAAAGGCAATAAACATTGTACCAGAAGAGCCTCTGAAGAAATTCAACATAAAGCCTTGCGGTCTGAAGACATCTCTTCACTAGAAACTGGAAGAGTTTACTAAGGTACGTTGCGGGCTAGTTGGGTTATCTTAGTTAAACATATAAAATAGTCATGTAAGAAGCACTATCATTAAAAAATTAGCATGGCTCGCATTTACCGACACATTGCAACACTTGTGGCTGTGTACTGCGACTTTAGCAGATATGGATTCTGGGGAGATGCCGTGAAACTGTTGCTTCGACACTTTCGAGGGCATTTTTATTAAAAAAAAAGCTGGGACGTCATTTGTCAGTGACGCGTCAATCATGCTTCATGTAAATAAATTTCCCTTTTTGGATGACCAAACACCGAATTGATCGCAGTATATCTTGCCTCTTTGCGTATGTATATATGGCTTGGTTTTTCCGAAGTAAAAATTGTTGAAAGTTAGCGCCGGTCCTGTTTATTCGTTTCCCTGTACTTTTTTTCTCACTTTTTTATATGTTTACCTAAACTGTAAGAAAAACTGCAAACGTGTATTTATGATAAGGAAAGAGGGACATGGAAGACAAACAGACAAGGCAGGCTGTCCTTCTTTCGTTATCATAAATTAGAAACCAACACGCTCAACCATCTACGTGTATTTATGGTTTCGGCATTTGGTCTTTAAAAAATATTTCTACTGCAGTTCTTTTTATGTCATTCTCTTAACACACAATTTAGATCTGAAGCTTTTAGGGTAAAACGTTAGGTTTTTAGGTATTGTAGTGGTGAGTCAGCGATCGAATTATTGTGATTACAGAAGTGATATCTCGTAAAGAAACTGATCTGCAGGATGAGCCAAGGGGCAATCCTGCCAAACATTAAAATATCTCATATATGCTTCTGAGTATATCAGAGTATACTAATATTATATACTTTTAAGAAGCATATATTTAGGCTTCCAGATCTCCCGCAAAAATACTAGAATTAACGAACAAAGGGCGCAAACTAGCTGCTGATGATTGAATTAAGTTTAAGACGAAACCCCGATAGTGGACAAAAACGAAGGACGAACACAGCACACAGTCCCAAACAAAGCTGCATTTTATAATACATGTCCTGTGTTCGGCCTTCGGTTTTTCCCCAGTTTCGGGGTTTTTCCATAAATATTGTTCAATACTAGTATGACGCTTTAAGTTATATCTCTCAGAAGCTGAATAAGGATGCTTCATGCTGCACGAAAAAACATTGCTTTAGGAAGCATAAAAGAAATCTCCAAAGCATACTTACAGAAATCTTGTTTAAGACACCTAAAAAGACATTTTGGAGCATACCTCGAAAGTATATATTTCATGCGTCTTAAATGTATGGCGAAATCTTACTTCGAAGACTGCTAGAAGCACTCTAGAAATCGGTCCATTCAGGGCAGCAAGCTTACTTCTCGAAGTGAGGAAAAAGCATGCTTCGAGAAGTGCAGTGTCCCTAAAAGGGTGTCCAAAGAGGACAGTACAAAACGCGCGAATCCGACAAATCGTGAAAATTGAAGCGCACGCTTCTATTTTTTCGATTTGTCGGAGTCGTAAAAATTTTTGCAGGAGTCGTGAAAACTTTCACGATCACGACTTCTCTCCTCGCCTCCTCCACTTTTCTCTGACGTAGGTGCTCGTCAGATTTGACGTCACACGCCATCTGCGTCTGGCTCACCTCGCCACCGCCCTCGTGTACCGCCGTCGGCTCGGCTCGAAGGCCAAGGAGGTCCGGCTTCGGATGGATTTCGGACATTCCTGCGTCGAAGGGTGCGTTTCGGCCGCCCTGGCTCAGCTTTCTTTGTCAAACTCCACGTTCGTAGCTCGAAAAAAAAATAAATAATAAAGTGCAGTGCGCAACAGTGAGACTTTTAGTTGTATGAAAAAAAACTGAGAACTTAAGAATATATTATTTATTTGATTAAACTCCAAACCAACCAGGTTTGTTTGTCTATACGAGGCATAGAGATCATATACGAGGTACGTTAGGAACAAGAGCCGCGGGAATTCAATCCAATCCACAGAACTGCTGGAAGACGACACAACCTTGGATACCACGCGCGCTCTCCCGATCGCCTGGCTTGCCCCCTCACACTCTAATCTTCCCTTTCCCGTTTTCGGGACTTGAAAAACGGCGGAGGCCTTGAGCGATTGACCGCCAGCCAACAGAGTGTGTGAGTGGCTCTCCGGACCCACGTGATGAGCAGAGCAAGGCCGCCGTGGAGGAAGCGAGGGGGAGATTTGTCGGGAGGAAGTTTTCCCCCGGCAGGCTTTGACGGAGGGAAATTTCCCCCCGACGACCGGAAGCGGAGCGCGCCACGATTTGCCGGAGTCGTGAGTTTTGTAGTATCCTGTTTGGACAGGCCTTAAGCTGTACGCTTGGCAAACACGACGGCGAGAAATCTGGCGGCCGCGATTGGCCAACGCCACACTTGACCTTGGGGCCGGCCAATCACAGCCGCCGAATTTCTCGCCGACTTTTCCGCCAAGTGTCCAGATAAGGGCCCCAGTACAGTATACCCGAAGAGACTCGGTCTTTCGCTAAGCTAAGGAACCGACGCTATACCATTCGAAGGCACCGATCAAGCAGCACCAAAAGTGCGTCGTCACGTACGACACTCGTCGCTTTCGTGAATTTTCTAGCACCGGCTAAACCCGTCGCGGAGCATAGTGAGTGCGGGGCAATCCTTCTTTTTTTTTTGTGCATGATTGGCATGATTGGATAGCAACCACACAAAGAGAAAGAGCACCGTGACGACGCGCTTTTGAAGCTGCTTCATTGGCTTCATAGCGATGTCCGCAGTTGGACTAAGTATAACGCCTTATAGTCGGCGGGAAAGTGCCCTTTCCTTGCAGCTTTTCACCCTGCATGTTGCGAGGCGTGAAATATCCTAGAGTTTTAGAATATGGAGCCTCAATGGGCTCTGGAATCCCTCGAGCTGCTGGGGGTACCCAAATGGTCTCCTATTCTCAGACTTCCAAAGGGTCACCTATTCTAAAACTTATTAAAATCAAGTTTATAACTTGCCCCTCCCCCCCCCCCCCCCCCCCTTTTTTTTGAGGGGGTGGGGTACAATCCTTCTACCGAAAGGGGTCTTGTTGTTTTGAAATAAAATAAAATGTCACGCGAACTTTACATAGAAGTAAAGCGTCTGAAAAAAAAAAGCGCAGCGTTTTGTAGATTATTGGAGACGAGCTCTGCAAAGTGTGTATAGCTAATCTACCGTAGTGATCGGCACAAAACCTTTCCCCGCAGGGGCACCTGTGAAAGCAGGTGTTTGGAGAGTGGCGTCCCCACGGACCCCGAGCACCGCAGGGAGCGCCTGCACCTTAGGTGCTAGATGCTTGGTGAGTAGCGCCACCACGGACCCCAGCAACGTGGGCCACCATACCCGCACGCAGGGGGCGCCTACTTCTGTAGGTGCTTGGTGAGTGGCGTCACTACGAACCTCGAGCCATGTGGGTTCCCCCACCCACGTCTGGCTGTGCGTGGCGTACCCGTGTCCGGGGAAAAGGGAACCCTGGTAGTTGAGCTAAGCCCGGGGTATGGTTTGACCCTTCGGGGCCCCCCGGGCGAGGAAATACACCGCTTCGGCCCCTGCTTCTCGTAGACGGGTGTCCTAGCTTGGCCCGACCCGGATAATTCAGTCCAGTCGCCTTTCTCCACCTCTCTTTTCTATACCTTTCTGCTTCTTTTCCTCTTCCTTCTTATTTCACCTTCTTTGGCGGCAAGGGCTAACCTTGGGTGGTGACAGATGCCCTCGTCCAGATCCACACTTGGTTATAGTTTCCCGGCAGCACTGTTAGCGTAACGTCTCCAGCCAAGCCCTTCTTGTTATGGTGCGTTACCTAACCCTTTGTTGGGCTCGGTGGTGGGTGGTGCACCGCGGATTCTGAACACTCTTTGCCCTCCTATGGCGCCCCACCCCTCCAAACCCCGTTCAGGGCAAGCCTTTAAAAGGCGTTGTCTTGAACCCAAGACAATTGAAAAAGAATCTAAAGAAGAAGCCTTTACAAAGTGTTTTTGTCATTCATTCGCTGGATGAACAGAAACCAGTTGCAAAGCTCTCGCCCTTTGTCGTAGCTAAAGTTCTCGAGCACCTTGTAGGGTTCTCCTATAAGGCTAAGAAGCTCCACTGTGAAGACCTCCTTGTGGAGGTAGAAACAACTCTCTAAGAGGACCAAAATTGTGGACTTGAAAGTGTCGGTGAGCTCTCACCGTACACTTAACATCATTCGTGGTGTCCTCTCTGAGGATGACTTCCTTCATACCAGCGAGGAGGAACTTCTTGAGGGCCTTGAAGGCTCTGGTGTCGTCGCCGTCAAACGAATAATGTTTAAAAAGAATGGTGAAGAAATTCCCTCGAAGCCTGTTATTTTGACTTTCGAGAGACACACTCTACCAGAGACAATTAAAGCAGGGTACCTTAATTGCCGCATCCGCCCTTATGTCCCCAACCCACAGCGGTGCTTCCGTTGTCAGCGTTTTGGCCACGGATCACGCAGCTGTCGCGGAAGGGAGACATGTGCAAAGTGTGGAAGTCAAGGCCACGTCTCCGACATTTGCGAGGCCGTGGCCCATTGCGCTAACTGCGGTGGACCACACCCCGCTTACTACCGCAGCTGTCCTTTCTTTCAGCAAAAAAAAAAAAGTATTCTTGCCCTTAAAATCAAAGAAAATATCCCATACATAGAAGCAAAAAAAGCGTTTTTCCTTTTTGTCAAAGGGTAGTTATGCTGAGGCGGTGCGCAGGAGCCCTGCACCGCGCTCGGAGTCGAGGGCCACCCTGGTATCTCCCGAGATCTTGGCGGCCGACCTTAGGGCCCCGGCTCCCCGACCAGGGCAGGAGCAGCTTCCTCCAGCCCCTGGTGGTAGCATACAGGCTGCCCCTCCATCCAAGAACAGGCCGGCAGCAGCCGCGCCTACCCCCTCTCTTAAGTCCCCTCCTAGGGAGGAGCGAGCTTCTCGCTCCTGCTCGGTGGAGAGGGTCCCCCTACCGAAGGAGCAGCATGGTACCCATGCAGCTCCTGTGAAAGGTGTCAAGACAAGCTTGGGTGACCCCTCACCCAGTTCGTCCGTCACTCCTCCATCCGGTCGTGGCCGGGGTTTTCCCCCGCGCGTGCCAGGCCGGACCAGCTCTGTCATGCTCCATCCATCGGACACTTCCCAGGACATGGAGATACCAACTGATGCTGACAGTCAGTCTACTCCTGGGTCCGACCAGGATGGTATGGAATGGGAGACAGCTTCTCGTAAATCTAAAAAGAACCAACCTGTAGTACCACCTAAATGGTAGCCCCGATAGCTGTTGTATTGTGATCACATCTTCCACTTAGCTCGAGTTGGCTCTCCATAGTTTTATTTATTTTGCTAGCTTTTATCTCCTTATATTTACATATTTACACACTTTTTAATAGATGACAAAGTTACATTTTATGCAATGGAACTCTCGCGGTATTTTAAGAAATATTGATGATGTCAATCATTTCATGGATGAGCTTCGACCCATCGCTCTTGCCTTGCAAGAAACCCATCTTCACTCTAATTCTTTTAACATTTTAAGGCGCCATTAGGTTTTCAGGAAAGACCGTCCCGCTTCCACTCCTTCTGGTAGTGTTGCAGTATTGTGCAGAGTGGAGTCGCGTGCTCTCAAGTTCCACTCCGCACACCTCTGGAGGCTGTTGCAGTGCGTCTCCTCGTGGACCGCCTTGTAGCGCTTGTTTCTTTATACTTGCCACCAAATATTCCTTTGAATCTTCAAGAGCTGCAGGGACTTGTATGACAGCTTCCTCAACCGTTTTTAATTTTGGGTGATTTTAACGCTCATCATCCCATGTGGGGTAGTACCCGTCAGGACTCCTGGGGTGGTGTTATTGAACGTCTTTTATTGTCTTCTGGGCTGTTTCTTTTTAACGGGAAAGAACCAACTTTTTTTAGTGCGGCACACAACTCATTCACATCTATTGATCTTTCTATCGCTTCACCTTCATTACTTCCTTGCTTTTCATGGAAGGTTCTCCTTAACCCTTTTGGAAGTGATCATTATCCTATTGTTTTAGAAAGTGATGTTCCATTGCCTAATCTTTTAAAGCGTCCCCCTAGGTAGAAATTAGGCAAGGCTGACTGGACACTTTTTAATCTTCACTCCACTTTAGATTCTTTGATTCTTTTTTCTATGTCACCCGAGAACGCTACACTTCATGTTACTGAGCAGATACTAAGGGCTGCTCAGCGCTCTATTCCACAAACTTCTGGTAATGTGCCAAAAAAATGTAAACCTTGGTGGAACAAGGAGTGTGCCGCAACCCTGGCAGATCAAGACAGGGCCTGGGAAAGATTTCGTAGATATCCCACTTCGTACAACCTTGTGGAGTTCAAGCGCCGAAGAGCCAAGGCTCGTTGGACTAGGAAGCGAGCAAAACGGAAGTCTTGGATGAAGTACCTGTCTTCTCTAACTAGTTTTGTCTCTGCCAAAGAGGCCTGGGACAGATATAGGAAAGTAAATGGGGATTATAGGTGCTTTGCCATCCGAACGTTTAATGCTCCTTGTTCGTCATTAAAAGACATAGCTAACATCCTCGGAGAACATTTTTATAATTCATCCTGCTCCGCCAACTGCAGTGCTAACTTCGCACAGTTTAAAGCCCGTGCGAAGCAACAAAAGCTAGTCGTAACTGGAGGAAAGGCAGCCTCTTATAGTCGGCCATTTACGCGATATGAACTTGAGATGTCCCTTAATGTAAAAAAGCTATCTGCTCCTGGGCCCGATGGGCTTCACTATGAAATGCTTCGTAACCTGTCCACGGAATCCCTTGAAAACCTTCTTCTTTTTTTTTAATTTTTTATGGGAAAAGGCTTGTTTTCCTCAGACTTGGAGGCATGCACATATTATTCCCCTTCTAAAACCTAATAAAGATCCTTCACAGCCATCAAGTTACCGCCCAATCGCACTGGCGAGCTGCCTCGGAAAAACGTTTGAAAGGCTGATAAACAGGCGACTGGTTTATGTATTGGAACAACAGAGGGCCTTTGATAACAACCAGTGTGGATTCTGCCGAGGTCGTTCTACTCTCGATCACTTGGTACGCTTGGAAACTGTGATACGTAAGGCATTTGTAAACCGGCAGCACTGTGTCGCAGTTTTTTTCGATTTGG
The DNA here is from genome assembly GCF_016920785.2 of Ixodes scapularis. NCBI lineage: Eukaryota > Metazoa > Arthropoda > Arachnida > Ixodida > Ixodidae > Ixodes > Ixodes scapularis. The sequence goes on from NW_024609846.1 coordinate 127,669,722, forward strand.
AGAAGGCATATGATACAGCGTGGAGACATGGGATTCTTCAAGATCTGTATGCATATAATATTCGTGGCCGTGTGCTGCAATGCATAAGAGAATATCTAACAAACAGGACTTTTCAAGTTCGTCTTGGCTCCAACCTATCCGATTCCTACGTGCAAGAAAATGGAGTCCCTCAAGGAGGAGTCTTGAGCGTGACTTTATTTGTCACGCTCCTTGTTGTTGTGATGAAGTTTTGGCGTCTTGCTCGAATGCCTGCGGTCATGTTCTGACGGAGTTTGAGCTCTCCGCGATGTCTAGTTTATTTTTGCGATCTAAAAAACTACGTTCGGTTTTCTTGCGGACGCCCGGTGTTATAACGATCATGTTGCCTGGGACATAGATGTGAAGAACAGTATTCTTGTTTACATGTCTCCCTCTTGCTTTTCAGGGAGCTGCGCGCATATGCCCCCAGAAATTTATTATTGCCTCAAAACGCTTTAATCGAATTGAATCATTTAATTTTTTTATTCTTTATGCAACAAATACCCACAGTGCTTTTTAGTTACTGGTTAGGCACTGAAAAAGGCTGCAATCAGCTCGACGAGCCGCCTCCTCCCCAGATATTAAACAATTAAAGACCACGAAGGCATACACTACGCTATGTAACACTGCGGAAATACACTCTGCTTGAACAAAATTAGAAAATATTTTAATATACAACTCATTCATACGAAAGAAAATATATACACCATAATGAAACAACTCAAGTAATGACTATAAATGCTAAACAAAATTCAACCACTGCCATTTTATTATAGTCCTATTTGCATCAGGAAATAATAACCTAAAATTTTGTTTTCTCTGTCAATTGAAGTCGTAAACTTCAATTTATAAAAGAAATGCAAAATAATGGATTTTTAATCGTTTGTTTTTCGTAACTTATACTGCACTAATACCGGCGCTACGTGTGGGATATACGACCAGTTTTCCAGATAAACATGACAATTCCACAATAAAAGGCGTATAATTTAATATTTACACGATTATATAGCCCAAACTTAAACGATATGCATACATGTTGTGAATATGCAGTATTTAATATATTTGAAACAGTAAGCAGAAGGTGGTCATATGAAACATTTTTATATTTCTTAGCATTTTGTTCTGTAATATTTGCATTTGGTAAATATTAAAGTCATATTCCCCACACGAAGTGGAAGTAATTTAGGTGCGAATAAAATAGAATGTTTTATAAAAGAATTTTGAATATGTAATGTCTGACGATCCATATATGTTAAGCCAATGCAGGACGTGATCATATTTCGGCCAAACATATTATGTGGATTCATCAACCTGTACAATAAAAATCATAGAACATAATTGGCGAGAACTGCTGGTCTCGCCAATTAAGCTATTCACATTACAAGTTGCTTATAGTTTTGTACACAATATAAGCCACCTAAGAAACTTGGAAGAACAGGTTATGGGCATTAATTGGAGGTCCAGCACCGTCAAATGAGCCACAAATAAATGTCACCATTTCTACCGATCACGACTGTACCTCCTCGTAGAATTTTGAACAATACTTCTATGGTCGACATACTAATGGCGGCACTTCTCGTAAACAGTGTTGCCTGCTGTGCCCTCCAGCAGGGACAAACACAATATTTCACGGTTGTAACAGCGATATCGGAACGGGTCTTTTGGGATAATATTGAGATGACAAATGTTTTTTTTTTTTTTATTTAGATGGAACCTAACATCTAAGCTGCAAATTCAAGGAGGAACTGGGTGCCTGCTGCATTGAGAAGCTGCTCTTGCACACAATCTAGCATGAACAGCCTATTCTCGTTTACTACATACAGGTCAGTGATTTAGAAATAACCACCTTTCTATTTCAGGACAGATCATTAAGGTTTCCATCTAAAACGGGTTCACACGATACTTGAAAAAAAGATGTGAAATTATCAAGGTTGATTATTTTTATTGCTCTTTTTGCGACAGCAAAAGTAGGCAGCGGATATGTCTCTTCTTGGTACACTCCTAGTGGCAGATGTCTACGATGGTAACTCTTCTTTGCGGCGTTTCTTTAAAATAGGGGGAAACGGGTAGGGGGAGTAATAGTTTAATCTTTGGGAATCGATTCTCAATTTAAGAATTCACGTTATGAAAATATATATTCCTAACCTTACACTTCTTCTTGCGAAGGAAGGTGGTGTAGCCCATGTAGGAGCCAAGACCGTACACTCTTAGAAAAAAAAGGTGTCGATAGTCCTCCCTAAGGGGAGGAACGGTCTTGTAACCTGTGTTCCTTAAGTAAGCGAGAAACCTTCGTCCCTGAAGCAGGGGAGCAAAGTTCCTCCGTCGCCTGCATCTCATTATGGCGGCCCTGAACCGAGCTAATCGAGCTCAATAAGGCTTAACGAGGACGCTACGTCTCTTGTACGGGACGAGAGGTGCAGCAAATAAAAACGTAACACGAGCTTTCCGCGAGCTGTGCTTATTTCCGAAGCCAGATTCCCCCCGCAGGTACAGAAACTTGCGTTTCGAAAGCAGTTACTCAGTCTTCTCGCCGTCAGCACTGCGATATTAAACAGAGACAACCGATACCCAGTTACTTCGCACACTTTACGTCTTACCTTTGCTGTTCCTCGAGTCACGATTCCTTCGTCAACCGCACATTACGGAGGAATGTCAAACCAATCCGTGAAACCAAAAGTCGCCCTCAAAAGAACAAACTCGAAGCCGCTGCGGCCGCTGTTAATCGCGTAGCGCGAAACAAAGTTAAATCGCTTGCCACCAGATGGCAGGGTCAAGAAGAGTAATCGCAAGTACATAGGCTAGGTGACGCTAGGTACCGCCCAATTCATGTTCTACAAAAAATATTTTTATTTTCTCACGGTACCATTGCGCTTCTTGATCATCAGGAACCTCTTCCATAGACAGATACATTACGCATACTACAAGCATCAAGTGAAGATACATTGAGCGGGACGGCTTTTTCGGAGGCCGATACGGGGCAGAGCAAGGCGGAAGAGTTTTACGTCTCTGACGTCATGTCCGGTTTTCGTCAAAATAGTGGTTGCCTTGGCATCTTCACTGTCTTCACGTCTTCACCTTTTCACTTCGCGTACTCCTCCGGAGTATGCTCCCAGCTCGTTCCTCCGAAGTCAACACCACTGTGGTCAACACAACTGTCATAGTTGGTAAAAGACGGCCCGTACCAGTCGTCTGCAAAGCGACGTAGATGGAAACAAATCGCCGTGGCGTTTTTGGCGGCCTTCGGAGATGCAGGAGCGAGCCGATGTTAAAAGAAGATACGTTTCAACTACGAGATCAACGAGTGTGTCAGCAAGAGACACGTAAATACCTGTGCGCACTTGAAGCGGACGCGCGCGTTTGACCGAAGTTCTTCGGGACCGATCCTTTACGATTAACACTCGACGCTGACGTGACTCGCGGCCAGGGTTGGGCAGTATCACGATACAAATGTATCGCGATAGTATTTTAGAAATACATTTCGTATCTGTATTTCTGTATCGCGATACATTTTTTTCACCAGTATCTGTATTCCTGTAACGAAATACATTTTAGATGCTTCTTTGTATCGCGATACAATCAAGATGAAATGTATTTCGTTACATTTCTTGGAAAATACTCCCCCTCCACCCCCCCCCCCCCTCAAAAAAAAAAAAAAAAAAACTCCGAACATTTTTTTTTTTTTTTCTTCTGAGGGCGCGAGGGTCAAGGAGATACTGGGGCATTGTGACTATGCTGACCAAGGTTCCTTCCGATTCTCCAAACTATTTTTCTATGCGTGCTCTTCTCTCTTCTGAGAAGTGTTGCGCAGTCGGGGACTCGAACCAGGTGGCGTGCCAGGAGTGGAGTCAGATCATCTTCTGCCACAGGTTTTTATGCAGGGATTTCTTAAGTCATTGCTTGCTGGCATCCAACGCCCGCTGCTATCCGTCTCTCTTGCTTCAGCGTACACAGTAAACCCAGCCGGCAAAGCTGAGTCACAGTCCGTTGCAGCACGAGCCTGGCGGTTGTCAACTTAGAATAGTAGGATGACTCACGTTCAACACTTATACGAATGCATCCGCGGCTGCGCCCGTAATATTGCACGGCTCAAGGGTCATGTTCACGTCATCAGTCGACGTGAACATGACCCGCTGCTCTGGTGATCCGAAACCCAGGAAGGAGACCAGACATGGCCTCGCTGTGCCAACCCAGACTTCATACACCTGCGACTCCTCTCAAGCGCGCTGTTTCTCGGAGGGCTCGCACCTGTACCGGCAATATCAGGTCGCAATCCACGAGGTCTCTGTTTGGATAATGCTAGGCGAAACTTGAGAACTGCAATTCATGCGTCGGTGACGGAGGGTCGGCAAGAAGGACCTTTACAATGGGGATGCCACCGTATGTTTTTTTCAACCGTGACAGAACACAGGACGCGTGTTCCAGAATGCTTCAAGTGGTCCACTATTCTCAAAAATTACAAATGGCACTGCCTGCACGGTCTTCAACGAGGTAACTTGCAACGAAAGTATGTTTTGTCCTTTCATATACAGCAGCGTGGTAAAGTTTAATGTTCAAGGGCACACCTACAGATAAAGAATTCCAGTTCATTAAACCATGACGTCGTGTGATCAATGTTGGCAGGGGCGTGGTGACGTTTTGATGTTGTTTAGGGTGACATAGAAATTATTTAGAGGTCGAAGCCTTTTCGCATCCCTCGTCAGACAGACAGGATGTCAGGAAAGAGACCGCGGTCAGTCCTTGGTGGAACTTTTTTTTTTTGAGCCCATTGAAGACTCCTCGTCGTCCAAAACCACTACCTTCAAGGCAAAGTGCCAAGCCTACGGGAAAGTAATTTCGGGATCAAAAACTCCCACTTCAAACTTCAAGCTTCATCTCAGTTGGCATCTCAAAGTTGAAAAATGTATTGCAGTATCAGTATTTCTGTATTTCTATTTTTGCCTCGCTAAAATGTATTCCTGTATTTGTATTTCCAAATACCTTTTGCCTCTATTTAAAATGTATTTCCGATACGTATCGCGATACATTTTTACAGATATATTTTAGTATCAGTATTTTGGCTAATATTTTAATGTATCCCAGTATTTGTATTTCGAAATACATTTTTGAGTATTCCTGCCCAACCCTGCTCGCGGCAAAGAAAGGTGGAACCGACATTGCGTAGCTCCCACGAACTCTTATAGCTTGACAGTGACGTACAGTCGTCAGAATAAAAATGCATACTAATAACAAAGTGTATAGTCGCCGAATCTTTTAATAATATCACGCGACCGTCGACCACCGGGACGGCCACCGGGACGGCGGAGAAATGCGGCGTCACGGGAGAGATTAGGCGCGTGCGCACAAAGCTCTCTCCGGTGCGAGTGTCGTCTGCTAGGCTATTCTGTTGACAGCACACAGCCCCTGTTCCTTATCTCCTGACATAGCTGACCGCCTTTAAGCAAAGATCTGAACAGCGCTTTCTGATGTGGTACCGTGATTCTGCCCAGCCGTGAAGGAAACCGCGCGTCATCTCGTTTAATTTAGTTTATTTTTATTCTTTTATTTCTTGTTTGCGTTTACTTTGTCAGCACCAAAAAAAAAAAATAATACGATCACGCGACAAGTTAAATGCAACGACGCATTAAACTATATACCGCAGCCAATGCTACGAGGCTTCAAAATCAATCCAGCGTTGTCACCCTGCCACTTGACATCGTGCTTCCCCGTGCAGTCGTGCACAACAGGAAGGCCACGTGACACACGTTTAGTGATGGACTGGCCAAGATGGCTCGTAGCGTCGGCTGCGGTGCAACACAAAGTGAAACGGAGTACAAACAATGGGCGCAAAGCGCTCCTTGGCTACGGAGCAGAGGCTGTGTGCGATCAGCGGAATAGCCTAGCAGACGACTCTCCTCGCAGAGGGCTTTCGCGCACGCGCTCAATCTCTCCCGTGACGCCGCATTTCTCCGCGGCACGGCACTGCCCGTCCCGGCGGTCGACACTCGCGTGATATTATTATAAAATTGGGCGACTGTACTTACGCGTATACATACCGCGTTGCGAAGGTAATCCATAAGGCGTCTATTTGAGCTCCATATCACAGAAAACAAGGAGATAGAATAGATGAGAGTTTCTTTTCGACGACAGCCTTCGTCACCGCTGCCTCGGAAAACAATTAGGAGATGACAAGGGGAAGAGAATTGACCTCTTAATCTAAAATGGAGGTCAGCGACCAAACTATAATACGGGAAGGGTCCACAAGGGTCACGCAGGCGCGTATTTTGTTCAGCAAGCCAGCCGGTCGTGGGCAGACGGTCTTGGCCAAGGACTGTCGGAGCAGCGCAGGCTGTGGTCGGAGGAACGCTGCGCAGAGTCTGAGTGCCTGCTGTGCCTAAATTCTGCCGAGCTCGCTCGGTCGGTGTCATCGTTGCCGTTGTAGCTCTTCCCGGGTGTTTGTGGATCCAGCGTTCGTGTTCGTCGTGACCGGTTTCGAGTATTTCCTTATTTTTTCTTGCTGCTTGAAATCGGGACCCGCGAGAAGAGCATATAGAAAAATAAATGTCCGTTGGTCGTCGCGACCAAGTAACAGAGCGACGTTGTCGGTCATGTTGATTTGATCGTAGAAAGACGGCTCCGGAGCTGTTGTCTAACAAGGCTTGTAAACAAGCCTTGTCAGAAAACCAGAGAGCCCAGATGGTCACGTCATTGCGACCCCAACAAAGCTTGTTTTAGAACTAAATGTATTTGAATTTAATAATGAATATTTTAGACAGGTTAGCGGTACCGCAATGGGCACCAAGCTGGCACCCAGTTATGCTGACATTTTTATGGGGAAGTTGGAGTTAAAATTTTTGTGCGATTACCCAGTAAAACCACTACTGTACAAAAGATTCATAGATGATATATTTTTTATCTGGACACACGGCGAGGTGGACCTGCAGGACTTTATAGTTAATTACGACGCTGTCCACCCCCTCATCCGTTTCACTCGCACTTACTCTCAAACCAACATTAACTTCTCAGACGTGAACCTTACAATGAGGAATGGGAAATTAACAACAAAGCTTTATCACAAGCCAACAGATCGGCAACATTACCTTCATTACAAGAGCGACCACCCACGTCACTGCAAGAACAGCATACCCCATAGCCAGGCACACCGTTTCAAACGCATCTGTTCAAACAAAAATGATTTTGACGCGAGCGCTCAAAACTTTAAGAACGTGTTGACACATCAGAAATATCCACCACGTGCGATTGATAATGCAATCCATCAAGCCAGAATGTTGAGCCGCAGCGATCTCCTGGAGGACCGTCCCCCGCAGAGCAACACGCAACGCAAAAATCTATGTCTCACCTATTGCACTCACTACCCTAACGTAACTAATATTTTAAGACGGCATTGCAACATGCTCGAGCAAAGTCACCGCCTAAAACGCACATTTCCCTCCCCACCGGGGGTGATCTATAGACGATCACGCAACATTCGAGACACGCTAGTAAATTCTCGGTTAAACTCTACACTGCGACACAACGAATGCAGGCCCTGTAATACACAGCGGTGTTCAATCTGCCTACAAATTCAACAGACGCAGCCAAAAGCACGTATTCGCAGTACTCAATGAAAATTAAAGGGGAACTGACATGGAACTCTTCAAACGTAGTGAGCTTGTTAGAGTGTAGAGTATGCAAAATGCAATACCGAGACAGCGTTTAGACTGCGCTTTAACAACCACATATCTCCCTCTAAAACTAACCCAGGCGTCCCTCTTTCAAAACACCTCCGTCTCCCAGAGCGTTGTTTCGATGAATTATCTCTGACATTACTGGAAACTGGATTTAGGTCAAACCGGGAGCGCGAACAGCGAGAGTCATACCTTATCTACAAATTCAATACTATAGAAAAAGGATTAAATGAGAGTCCAGGAACACTTGCATCAATAAGAGCATTAATCTAGACTACCTGTCATAGTGGTACTGTATTTTCGACTGGAATTGCACTACGTGATTATTCTATTACGACTCCTATATTGTGCATGTTATATTCTATAGAACCGTGCTGTTCCCGTGCTTTTCCCTTACACGCGTGTTTCATTAACCACATCTCGCAAACGTACCCTCTCCGCCCCCCCCCCCCCAACTCCGTACCCTCTCCTCTTTCCTTTTTTTGGCAATTGTTCGTTGGGGGCCATCAGCCAAGAAGACGTCGCCTGTTCACGGCCTATTGTAGACACTGTTGTAAGCGTTCAAGCGCACTTTTTAGTTCGCCACCCCGTAGGAGGAGCGGGCTCAGGTCAAGTTGTTTGCTAGGTAGGAACGCGTACTTTGCCTACACCTTTCTTTCTTTTTTGCCGCAGCGATATGCCCTCACTTGTAAGTCATCTCCAGATGAAGCCGAGTCTCTCGGCGAAACTGTCGATTGAACTTCTGCTGTTCGTTGTTTCTCGCCGTGAGTTTTTCACTTCGTTATATATATATAAAAACGAACATGTATTTTTGCTGGTTTTTACGTTTCCGGCAGTCACGTCACGGACGTTACTGCCCCGTATCGACCTCCGAAAAAGGTGTCCCACATTGAGCGCATACACATACATGGCACATACAAACGAAAATACAACGGCACACTAACCCGACCACTACTCCCATACTCTGCGTTTTCGTCTTTTATACTGGTCGTTTTGAACGTACGGAATTTCTCGGTGACTGCGTAAGCAATGAAAAATACTACCAGCATGTTGATCTTTTTTCTAGCAATGTCATACCTTTGAGAGTATTTTGAATGGCCCAGGGGATGAATCTCTTATTAAGATGTAAACGCTTGTTCATGCCGTAATTATTTGAAAGCCAATAAATCAAGCCGCACCGAGGCGGTTCGAAGCCATGAGTTTGTTTCCCCGCGCGGCACGTCGTAGTCGTAGCCTGTATTTCTATTGTAGTGTTTGTTTTTCTATTTGTGCTGTCGCGCACGGCGGCAATTGTCGTCTCGAATTAATCTCTGTAGAGCGGGTATTCACTCAGCTGTAAGTGATGCTTCACGGGCAGAAAAATCACTTTTCGATCAACTTGAATGCAGTCAAAGCGTGTTAAGTGTATGACGCCGTGGCGAGCTCGAAAACGTCTAGTGCTCATCCATGCGCGCCACTTGGAGGCCAGGTTCTCCAGGAACCCCCAGAGTGCAATCGGTCTCGGGGAGGAGACAACCGACAGTCACATTGGCCACTGTACGGTAGGAGTTTACTGTTCAGACCAGCGTTCAATATGACTCTCCGCACGTCGATCGATTCCACCTAATCCTCCCTCAAGTTTTCCTAACCTCTTTATGTAAAGCGGAATGTCAACCTGCGACACCCCGCCCCCTCCGATCACGGCCCGACCAGCGGCATCAATGCCCGACAGTTAAGGTCATCTCATCATGGTGTTACACCACTGATACGCGAACATACGGTAACATCGGCGATAATTCCAGTCTTCTGTTCACAACGCACAACACTGCCATCACGATGTTGCTGCTATGTTGCTGACACGCAGAAATACAGAACCACGTTGATTGCCAATTGGCACTCGGCATCGAAAAACAGAACCGAACTCAGCAGGGAAGGCACTCAGGCAGAAGGCAGCAAAACCTGCCTGTCTTGGACGCAGTTCCTGCGATTTCCATAACGTTGAAAACGTCTACACAGTTCCGCGTGGTTCCGGTACTGTAGTTCCGCGTGGGCAAGGAGGATAGTAGGGTAGTAGAGGGCATGACGCCTGCCGCGTAGTCTCCACAAACCATGCTCCCTTGACGCCTCGCCTCTTTCCATTTTTCTCCTTTCTCTCCTCGCTTATCAGGTCAACGTGACCACATCACGTTACCGTAGCTAGCCTTCGTCTAGCCTTCGATATAATAGAACCTACCGGACGGAGCGCGCGCAAGCCTGCAAGGAATTCTTCTACAATCAACCATCCATCTCACACGTGACATCTACGGTCACGTTGGCCACAACATCGTTTAAACTTTTTTTGACTAGGCTTCACCAATAATGCAACGTGCCCCCTCCTAGTACTTCTAAGTTCTAACCTCCTTGCGCGTGGGTCCCGCAATCCGGAGACGGCCATTTTACCCAGTGTACGAGCGCTGCTGGCACTGCTCCGGAACTTCGCTGTTACTAACGGCTTCGTTTGCTTATATGATAAAATCACTGATAAAAGCATTAATGCAACCAAAATGTTTTGCACGTTTGGACTGGGAGACGGAATTACAGGCGGCCTTCGCTGCCGGTGAAGCTCAACCAACTCAACAACATTCATTATTCAACGTGCGCGACGTACTCGAAAAACGAAACCGAAAGATGAGTCGGGGAGGGTGAAAGCTTTCTCCCGTTTGCCTGGAGAAGAAAGAAACGTTTCGTTACCCCCGTTTTCACGTGTCCGCTTGGGGGCGCGTCAGTAGAAGGAAGGAAGACGCGCCGTTGCTAACTCTTTCCTCCATTTTTTCTTACAGTGTATAGCTGCCGAGCCCGTGTCCATGACCGAAGTGACCGGCACCGTAGCCGAGGGAGCCAACGCCATATCCGTAGACTGGGGCAGCGTGGGCGTAGGAAGCCAGAGCTGGAGCAGCGTGGTAGGTCTAGAAGGCTACCAGACCTACCACGTCGCTCCAGCCGTCGCCAGCTACCAGTGGTAGCTGGCGACGGCTGCAGCGGCGAGGACGGTGGATACTCTAGTGACAGCTGTAGTAGCGTGGTAGGAAGTGGCCACAGTGCGGCTCACGGCTGGGGCAGTAACAGCGTAGCTTGCTGGGGCAGCAACACTGTAGCCGGTTAGACCAGAGTAGCCATATGATTAGACCACTGATCTCATAAAAGGTTAAAACACCGCAAAAAACGACGGACAGGGTAAAGAACGACACAGACCAACCCGCCCAGGCTTCAACTTTAGCAACACTGATCTCAATGAAAATTGCTGGATCGCGCTTCCCGGCTTGTTCGCTGCAGCGGGAGTGAAGCCACCGGACGGCCATCTTGCTCGGGTAGGATTTGCGGTTTTGCTAGCCTTTCGCTGCGTTCGCCGTCATTCCCCGAAGAAGTTTTTTAAGACTCTGTGTACCGTGGAGACTTGCCGTTGTGAAAACGTAGAAAATTTTGTGAAAGTGCAGTGTCACAGGAAAAAGGTACAACTCGTCGAAAGCAAGCCGGCTTGTTCGCCGGTCTGGCGGCATGTTCAAAGCTTCCTTGGCACGCCGTAGTGCCGTGTCTCTGTGTCTTCGCACGCTTGGATACCGACCAAGAATCGACGCGGTGTGAATGTGTTTTGCAAGTGCAATGTGCGTGAAGCCGTATGTGCCTCTGGATCAGCGTCTTACTTTACTCTGACGACGGTATACTTGCGGCCATCGCGGTTTCGAAACGAGCTCAATCCATCGTCTACGGAAGAGGGGGGGGGGGTAAGTTTTTTTTCGTCCTTGGACGATTTACACAATACCGTGCACAACAGCTCCTCATCACTGATCAGCGCTGGCTCATTATCAGCCTACTTAATTGCACTTGACGTTTGAGCGCGGCTTGCCTAATTGTAATTGGTCAACAGATTGCACACGACCATATCGGCCGCGCTTCAAAGATTTTCATTCTCGCCGTCTCGTACTTTTGCTTTAGAAAACCCTTCTTGTTCCACAGCGTTGCTCTATTCGTGCGCCCACGTCGTCCATTAGAGTAGATTTAGAACATAGCCATGGTTACTAGTACATAAGAGCACGTACAGATCAACCCCCCCCCCCACCCTTTATTGATAGCAACTCATCGAAACAGCAGGACGATCCGGAACTCCCTGGCGATATATATATGATGTAAAGACATCTACGCTCAACACACCTTCAGAACTTTGGTGCGGCGTCGATTCTTGATCGGTATCCAAGCGTGCGAGCCCACAAAGATGCAGCACTCGGCGTGTCAAGGAAGCCTTGATCGCGCCGCGAGACCGGCGAAACTTGCTTTCGACGAGTGGTGGCTTTTTCCTGCTGCACTACGCTTTTGTAAAATTATTTATGTGTTCACCACGGCAAGTCTCAACGGTACTCAGAGGCTTAAAAAATTCGTCAGCGAATGACGACGAACGAGTAGAAAACGTGTCTACAGCACGTTGAAAAACCGCAGCGAAACTCTAGCAAAGCCGTAAATCTCACCCGAGCAAGATGGCCGTCCGGTGGCTTGACTTGCGGGAGCGGGAAGCGCGATCCAGCAATTATCATTGAGATCAGTGGCTTAGACTTGCTATGAGGCCCAATCTTGTCCCTATAGCTAGTCTAAGCAAGTGCGCTGCCTGGGGTGTACTATGTTGTAAAGCCCTTCGTCCAGAATTTATTAAAAATACAACTTTTCAATCGACACCTTTGCCCTCAAATAAGTATTTAATAAAGTTTGCCAATTAGTTTTAATAATGAATAACTTATTTATTTACAGCGCTTTCCCAGCCACCTTTTTATCGAGACGCCTTCTTACAACAGTGATTTTTATTGCCTAGAACACTTCATTCGTTTTTGAAGCTCGGTTCCAGAAGACGAGGCACCCTGATACCTTGCGCTAGCACATTTTGAATGTTGGTAACCCATTGGCTAAGACAGGCCAACGTTGGTCAGCCTAAGCCAATCGATTACCAATGATGGTAAGCCATTGGCTAAGACAGGAGACTGTTGGCCAGACTAAGTAATCAATTACCAACATTGGTAGGCCATTGGCTAAGACAGACCAATGTTGACCAGCCTAAGTCAACCGATTACCAATGTTGGTAACCCAGTGGCTAAGACAGGCCAATGTTGGCAAGCTTAAGCCAATCGATGACTAATGTTAATAACCCATTGGCTAAGACAGGCAAATGTTGTCCAGCCTAAGCCAATCGATTGCAAATGTTGGAAACTCATTGGCTAACACAGACTAATATTGGCCAGCCTAAGCCAAATGATCACCAATTTTGGTAACCAATTGGCCAAGACAGGCCAATTTTAGCCAGCCTAAGCCAACCGATTGCCAACGTTGGTAAGCCATTGGTTGAGATTGACCACGGCTGGTTATCCTGTGCCAATCGATTGCCAACGTTGGTAAGCCATTGGCTGAGATAGGGCAATGTTGGCCAGCCTAAGCCAATCGATTGCCAACGTTGGTAAGCCATTGGCCAAGACAGGCCAATGTTGTGCAGTATGTGCCAGTGTACAACCAACAGTGGCAGTACGGTTGCCACATTGGCCCAACATTAGACCATTGTTTGGCAATTAAATACCAATGTTGGCCCAACGTCGTGTGCTGTTTGTGTGACTTTCTCGCTTTTCCCACCAAAAAAGAAGACCAGGCGCCCTCTGTGCTTCCAGAAACAAAGCTCACATCAACAAAGAAGCCCGTACAAGTGCATCTTTGGGAGGGTCATTCCATCCGGATATATATTAGCGTGACAGTGAAAGGAGGCGCGCGAGTGTTTCCAAAAATCTAAGCGTGTGTTTTGCGGTCGACACGCTAACGTTCTTGATCCCGTCTGAAAAAAAGGTCGAGTAGGATTCCTTGGACTGCTCTAACGCTTGGGCAAAGAAAACATACGGTTATTCTTGATAACGTGGCGCTTAAAACGTCATTCCCGTTGTATTGACGGCGGTTCCACGCTTGAAATTCGCGATTAGCGTGAGGTTCAGTGTAATAGTTTTTAGAGTGTATGTTGGTATTTATTTGTGTCCGGCTAGCAGGTGGGAAGGCAATGACGCTACTTTCCTAGATCCAGTGACTTTAGACCTAGCTCTAGCTCCCGAAGATTCTAGGCTGACTTTTCGAGATACTTAGTGTAAACATTAAGGGGTCGAGCGTGGTCTTGCCGATTCATTTACTCTTGCACCAGCCAGCTGTCCCGCCGACGCACCGTCGCTCGCTGCTGCCACCGTCGGCGCTCGCTGCTGCTTTCTAGACGTTTGTTATTCCTTTTGTTTCTGGCACAAGTTCACCGATTAAACATTTATACTAAGTTTATGCTCGTCAAGCCTTTTCCGTCCCCGACAATACAAGCTCCTAAACAAACATGGAACAGAACGTTCTCCGCAGTATTTGGGGGTCCAGGATTGTCGAATGAGCTAGGAATTAATATCTCAGTTTCTACCGATCACGCCTATGTCTGCGTGTCAATTTTTGAGCGATTCTGCAATGGTCGACACAGTAATGAAAGCAACTTTTGTAAGCAGTGTTGCCTGCTGTACCCTACAAGAAAGTCGAACACAATATCTCACAATTGTAGCAGCGATTTCGGAACGATATTTAAAAAAAATCACGAGGTATTATTTCCTTTTTGTTTTACCGCCATCGAACACCTAACTGCAAATTCAAAAATGAAATGGTTGCCTGACGTAGTCAGATGTTCCTGTTTGATACAATCTAGCATGGGCAGAATATTATCTTTCAGTACAGGACAGGAATTTAAACATCACTGCCTTTATATCTCACGTCATGCCATTAAGGTATTAATTTAAAATGGGGTAATACGACGATTGAAATAAAGATGTGAAACTGACGAGTTTTTCTTTTTATTGCTGTCTTTACGGCAACAAAAGTTGGCAGCGAACAGTCCTCTTCTTCATAGATTCCTAGTGGCTGACGTCTACGATGGTAACTCTTCATTGCGGAGTTTCTGTAAAACAGAGGGTAAAACATTCAATCATCAGGACTCTATGCTCAATGAAAGCAATCAGGTTATAAATATATCTGCATAAACTTACACTTCTTCTTGCGGAGGAGGGTGGTGTAGTCACCATAGGTGCCAAGACCATACCCGTAGTTCAGACCGTAGCTACCGAGCCCATGTCCGTAACCAAAGTGGCCGGCGCCGTAGCCGAGGGAACCAACGCCATACCCGTAGACTGGGGCAGCGTGGGCGTAGGAAGCCAGAGCTGGAGCGGCGTGGTAGGTCTGGTAGCTGGCGACGGCTGGAGCGGCGTGGTAAGTCTGGTAGCTGGCGACAGCTGGAGCAGCGTGGACGGTGGATACCCTAGTCACGGCTGGAGCAGCAGCGTAGGTGGCAACTGGGGCAGCAGCATAGCTGGCGAAAGCTGGAGCAGTCTGGTAGGTGGCGACCTTGGTGACAGCTGGAGCAGCGGCATAGGTGGCAACTGGAGCAGCGGCATATGTGGCGACAGCGGGGGCATCGTGGACGGTGGACACCCTAGTCACGGCTGGAGCAGCAGCGTAGGTGGCAACTGGGGCAGCAGCATAGCTGGCGAAAGCTGGAGCAGTCTGGTAAGTGGCGACCTTGGTGACAGCTGGAGCAGCGGCATAGGTGGCAACTGGAGCAGCGGCATAAGTGGCGACAGCTGGAGCAGCGTGGACGGTGGACACCCTAGTCACGGCTGGAGCAGCAGCGTAGGTGGCAACTGGGGCAGCAGCATAGCTGGCGAAAGCTGGAGCAGTCTGGTAGGTGGCGACCTTGGTGACAGCTGGAGCAGCAGCATAGGTGGCAACTGGAGCGGCGTGGTAGGAAGTGGCCACAGTGCGGCTCACGGCTGGGGCAGCGACAGCGTAGCTAGCTGGGGCAGCAACGCTGTAGCCGGTCAGACCAGAGTAGCCGTAGCCGTTCCTAAGACCAACAGCGTGGCCGTAGCCAAGACCATGGCCGTAGCCGAGGCCGGAGTACCCCAGGCCGGAGTAGCCAAGGCCGGAGTAGCCAAGGGCAGAGTAGCCGAGGCCAGAGTAGCCGAGGCCAGAGTAGCCGAGGCCAGAGTAGCCGAGGCCGTGGCCGTAGCCAAGACCGCCGTGGACGTAGCCAGCGATGGCGCTGCTGGCCAGAGCCAGGAGAAGACAAGCACGGAACTGCATAAACAAACATTAGTTCACATTTTATTTAACTGGATATTTTCTACTTAATACTGATGACACAAGATGGTGCCAGCTAAGTAAACAGTTTGTTTTGCTGAAATAGAACGTAGCTCGAAATTTCAAATCTGCTTTGTGGTCAAATGAATATAGATATTTTCTCTTCCCTAATGTATTTTATTGAGGCATTTAGACAAGCTTACCCTAAATTGTCTTAGAGCCATAAAACAACAAAGCGTCTCACTTCGCATCAAGTCGTATCTTTCACCTGATTAATGCATCAGTGTGTAATGTGTAAAATGAATGCCACAAGAGTTTGTGAGCAAGCAGTTATCAAACTGCGTTTGCAAGTTAAACGATGTTGTGATTTAAAAAATCCGTATCACCTTATTTTACAGGCAGGCGTGACACACTTCTACTTTGCAGCAAATATGTTTGCGACTTAGGTTGCGTGAATATTAGTCTTAAAAAAATGTTCAGTTAGATATATCATAAAATACGAGACTTAAACAAAATATGTTACCATTATGACCTCAGTGATATAAATTTTTGATTGCGTTCGCTTCAAAGTCCTTCAAATAAAAAAATATATATATTCTCTTAACTTAAACTTAAATTCCTGAATTGACAAGTCATTGGCACACAAAAAGCCGTAGGGAACAAGACAGCCATGAATTGCGCGTTTAACCGTCAACCATTGAAAGAGATATATAAAAGCTTTTTTTTTTTAACCCAGGGCCAAAATGTTTTGTAACCAAACGGCCTAAAAAATATATATATTTTATAGAAAAATATATATATAAAACGGGTTCAAGTGCCTGCCAGTCATTAGTTGCGACAGACAGTATATTCATACGTAAAAAAGCCTAACTTATGAGAAAAACTTTTAAAAGTAGATAAACGAGCTTCAAGGTCCAGTATTTTTGAAAATGGTGCACTCACTCCAGTCATGGTGTAGATTTTCAGAAGAGGATTTCGACTGCGAACTTTGATGGGAAGTCTGGAGCTTTTATACACCACAGGATTGAACGAGAACGTGATCTACATCCAATGAGAAAGGACAGAAGAAACGACTTAAAAAAAGAAAAACAACCGGTATTTCGTATAAACTTATTGTAACCTTGGGGAAAGGTATTAAGGTATGTTCATCACGTACCTACTTTGACACAAATCAGCATACTAGGAATAACTGGCTTGAAAAATACCGCATACGATCAATACTTTACTCGACCCTTCTGAGTAATGAATGAGTTTTGTTAAATGTGCTTTGCGCTGTTATTTCTTTTTGTACCCGGATTTTGCCACGCGCGATGCGCCTTTCTGCGACCTTGGGAATCCTCTTCTAGTGTTTAAACTAGGTTTCTTACTTGAATTGGTTGTACAGTGCCCCCGAAATTCAACGCCGCTACAGATTATTCACATTTTTGAGAAGGGTTTATTAAAACAGGTTGTACTTGTTTAGCGAATGCCTCCTATATAAATGTCACTGTGCCTGTCATTCAGGAATGTTATACACGAAAGTACCTGGCAAGAATATCCCGTGGCTTCTTCATGGTGGTGCGGGGTAAGCAAGGGTGGCTGCGGTGACCGTCACTGCCCACTGCTTTGCAGGCGGCAGTGGCGGCAGGCACGCATATTTTTGAAAGGCAGGCGTAGATGTATTTGCAAGGGCAATCGTTCTGGAACTCGCTGCTATCACTGCACACAAATGCCGGCAGTGATGCTGGTGTCTCTGATAGCTCAAAATGTGCAGGAAAGCCTTTCATGCTCAGCAGGTTTTATTTACATCTAACCAGCGTTCAAGGGGCTTGTTGAAGCTATCTAATAGATTTTCGTTCTCCATTGGTCTCGGATCGGACAAGACTAACGCCATGGTCATTAAGAAAAGCACAATAGTCAGCTTCGTTTGCGTTATCTCCATTTTAATTCACTCTTTTCTTCGGATCCAGTTTCTTCTGCTTGGTGGGCGCATTGGCAGTGTTGACACAGTCATTTTGACTGATTTTGACTTCTCCAAAAGCTGCTGAAGCCCCGGAATTGTTTACAATACAAGGGTGAATGTGGAAGCTGCTGCAAGAGTGGGGCATTTGTGTCGCTTTAGTGCATGCATTTTATGATCACCTCAACTACTTTGCTTAAGTCTGCTCATTTGAACTTGGGTATCGCGTCTCACGTTGGTAGCCGCCATTGTTTCGATGCACCGCTGAAGCGGGATAGAGCTGAAAGAGCTGACCAGACGCTTATAAGCTATGAACTGGTTTAACTCTGTCTTTGTTTAGCTGCAGCTAGGTGGCTTAACCGTGCCCCATTCCGTGCTTTGCGGAGATTCTTTGTTTATCACGAGCTTTAGGAGCGCTGTTGCATAGTAAAACGTGCATAGACGCGTTGGTTAAGCATATTTATTGTTAATTAAAATTATCAAAAGTACTTGCTGCTTACATCAATAAATGCAGGGTTAATGGGGAAATTATTCTACTATGGTTTGTATCTTAGGCACTGATTGACAACTTTTTTAGTTCCTTAGGACTCCAGTTTCAACTAGAAATGTTAAGTGTTAGATTCTCTTTGTCTAACACCATTTTGCGGAGAGGTTCGTGGCAGATTTTACTCTTCTGTTCTTCCGGCTTTGAGCGATTTGGCCGAAGTTGCATTTTGCGTTATGAAGTTCTTAATCATCATCATCACCACCATCATCAACCGTCTGTGTTCGCCTCTTCTACTTCTCTTGTGTAGCTTCCTAGCTCATCTTATGCATGCCGGATAGTCAGAGTTTTAATTCTGGCATTGTTTGGTATCAATTAAGGCTTTTTTTCCATATGTGAACCTTTTCTGTATTACTGAGACGTTCACACTAAAATATCTTGTCACACTGGAGTAAGGTTACTTGACGTAAGGGTCGCAAAAGAACGACCTGTAGGTGCTCAAAGCACCTCCGGGTTACAAAAAAAAAGTGAAAGCCGTTTACAGTGTAGAGGCTTGCAGCGACAGCATCGTCTTCCCCGCAACACGCTCCCTCGAGCCGCGGAGGAGGCTGGCACGCACCGGGGATACCCGACACCAGCTCGGGGGCCCGGTTGCGGGCCAGTCGGCCAGACCTCCGTGGTGGTAGACTAAACAACTCAAGTCGCCCCCACGGCAAGAGAGGAGAGAGGAGAGGAGTGCAGACGCCTTGCGAGCAGCGCCCGGTTAGGACGCAGGAACATTCCTCGTAGTTTTAATGTCATTATTCTTGTGTAATCTCTCAGAAAAATAAAACGAGTTCAGTAGAACATTATTTGAATCTACAACAGCTTCCTGTAACGCCGAATTAGAGCGCAGCTCTTGAGGAGGAGGAGGGAAGAATACTGAGGGGGGGTCACGTGACCTCGGAGAGGGGGAGGGGGATCACGCGACCTCAGGGGGCACGTTACCTCGGAGGGAGGGGTCACGTGACCTGGGGGGTCACGTGACCTCAGGAACAGGGGCCACGTGACCTTTGGGGTGGGGTCACGTGACCTGGGGGGGTCACGTGACCTCGGGGATTGGGCGGTCACGCGACCCCCTCCCCGAGGTCGCCGAAGGTACCTGAGGTCCTCCGGAAGGAACCCGAGGTCCTCCCGAGGTCCTCCCGAAGGAACCCGAGGTCCTCCCGATAGAACCCGAGGTCCTCCCGAGGTTCTTGGGGGGGGGGGGGGGAGGCTCGCGATTACGCCGACGCTGACGCCGACGGCGACGGCGACGCCGCTCAAGCCGGATACGGGCGCCTAAGAGCTGCTCTCTAAAAGGAATGGTAACATTTGGATGATGTATGTATCTCCTTGGAGCCATTGGTTTCCCTCCCCCGAGAAGGCGTAAGCCGCGGACGTTCCGGGCGAAGCCGAGACGGCTTCGAGCCCGGTCCCTCCGTATCGTGTCGGGGAGAGTACGTCACCACGCTGGCTTACTCTCTCGTACTCCTCCGCGCGTCTCCCCGATTTCGGGGGAACAGCGAGATCGCGGAGGAGAGACGGGCCTGCCCTCCGAGTGGACGGCCGTCTGGTTGAGGAGCCCTGGATCGGACTCCGGGAGACAGGTCGAGTCCCGGAGTACGAGCTCGTGGATGATTCGACGCTAGCGTTCCCCCTGGCTCTGACAATTGGCGTCCCCTCTATCTAGTGGACGTCCATCTGCCGAAAGCCCTGGCCCCGAACTGCTGCGACGACGGGTAGCGGCGTGAGCTCGGTCCACCGGCGATGACTCGGCTCGCATTTACCCCTTTGGCTCTCAGGTCGGCGGGCGCTGCGGGCACACTGTATACGCGGCTCGCTTGACCGCAGTGTCTTGTTGGGTACCCCTGGTACTCAATAAACGCTGTTGGATACCGGGATCATCGTTGTTGGCATGGCGTTGGCGAACCCAGCGCGGCGACCGCCCTCGCTGGTAGCCATCGGCCGCGCCGTGGGACGGGCGTAAGATTACCCTTCGAGCACCGGTCCCCAGACGTAAAGGTGCGTAATCCTCCCTCCTGGATTCCCACAACCTATATTTTAGTAAGCAGTTTACATAGGTCGAAGGGGACCTTGTTGCTGCCTAATGGCTTATTCATATTTGCGGAAAATGCTCTTTCCGCCGACCAAAATCTCTCAACGGAAAAAAAGACAACGCCGTTCACGTGGCTCCGGTCTCTTGAAATACGACGAGACATGACACTGCAGCATTTTAATTTCACTGATATAATGGTACTTTCTGCTCGCACACATAGTAAATCTGTTTTTGCTGAGTCGTATCTTCTTCAATAACAACGAAATATGTAGAAAGTGTACGTTAGAACTGTCGATGCTACAGGAGAGAAAGCGACAGGTATCCGATAAAAGCGTATTTTGTAGCCTTCCTCTTCCATTCAACAGTTCACCGCTACGCAATATATTATAGCTAACAGCCCACAGAGCCAAGAAAATGGCTATCATCCTCTCGGAAGTGTAATTTGAGAATGCAGGAATAGACCAACAAGCAAACGCGAGACAGTTTGTACTTTCTGCTGGTGCCTAATGCTGCACTAGTTTTGTTGCGCATCTCTTTATTGTCTTTCTGGATCAGATGCTTTTCGAAAATCCCTGGAGGATTTAGTGTCGATGCTTATTTTTGCTCATACAACAATACAGTGCCATCTGCACTAATTTAGAACCCTGGCGACTCGGCAAGGTTGTGATGTCAACAAATACAATTTCCCCATGTGATCTGATTGGCTGCAGCGGAGTGTTAAGGCTTTCCTCGCGCAAAGACCGGTCCCGGACCTATTTGACTTTCCATTTTCCCGGGGGGGGGGGGGGGGAGGCAGGCTGAGAATTTTTCCGGTCTCTCTCTCTCTCTCCCCCCCCCCCCCCCTGAAGCACGCTGGGATTCTATTTTTCATGTATTTTGTCAATAAAGGCAACGTGGACATTATTTTCTTTACATGCCACTACTAGAAACTCGTTACATGGGACGTAAACAGCGTCTCGGTAAGTATCGTAACCCGGGCCCGTGGGGGGGGGGGGGGGGGGGGTTGGTGCCAGCCGCCCCCAGATCTCACCAGGGGGGGGCACGAGGCCGGATGCCCCCGCGTAGTCTACACCTATGCCAGTGGCTTGTGGAATTGGTATGCACCAGCACATATTGACACAGGCTCATCCTCGTTCAGCCTTCTCAATCCTTTTTATACTCCACTTCACCGTAGGATGAACTGCAACGGATGCTACAAGTTATCATAGTCAATCCGACGCTCCGTGCATACCAGGCGACTTCACGTTTCCCACGTCGCTCCGCCTACCCGGTTGGTCACGTAACACACTCCGAGCCATGAATTCGCTCTGGTGGCTTGTGGCGTTCACTATCGTGCCCCATAAGGGGAAACGGAGTAGAGAATTTGTGTAGCCTCTTCAGTTGTTCTATCATTTAAGTCCGGGGGGTACTTCTCGTCTTTATATGCTGCAGACATACACTCGGCACTAAACAAATTTGTAAGAGTGACCGACAGATGGAGTGGGTAAATAGCCATACGCGGTGCTGTGGTGTCGCAAAGAAATTGAGAATGAGGGTAGTATAGGGGAGTCTAGACGTAATGTCAAACCAGTCGTACCGTTTTCAATTTTTTTTTGCGCGCGCGATTTCACGGTTGTGTCACCGGGTAGTCGCTTGTTTGTGATACTTTTTTTTTAGTGCTGACTTCATGGAGAGATACGCTGCTTTAAGCGTTTCCATCCTGCCAGAAAACGCACTAGGCGGTATAAAATGAGTATGAGTCACTTTTCTGACGGCACCGCACGTTATAGACGGCGTAGTCATTTAAATAAAAATAAAATAGGCATTAAAAAAAAACAAAAAAAAAAGAACAAGCAGAACGATGTTGATGGGCTTTTGTGTAATAAAATAATACATTTGCCCGTATTTCTGGAAAAGTTTGCACTTTCGAAATATTGAAACATCTGAAGATTGCAATGTTAATGTTTCTTTTTAAATGTGGCGGATGAGCCACAAAGGCAATTAACATTGTATTGGAAGAACCTATAAAGAAGTGCAATATAAAGCTTGGCAGTCTGAAGACATCTCTTCACTAGAAACTGAAAAAAATCTAATAAGGTGCGTTGCTGGGTTAGTTGGGTTATGTTAGTTAAACATATAAAACAGTCACGTAACAAGCACTATGACTAAAAAAATTAGCATGGCTCGCATTTACCGACACATTGCAAGACTTGTGGCTGTGCTCTACGATAAGGATTCTTGGCAGAAGCCGCGAAACTGTTGCTCAAAAACTTTTGGAGGCATTTTTATAAAGAAAACTGGGACGGCATGGGTCAGCGACACGTGAATTCTGCTTGATGTAAATAAATTTCAGTTTTTGAATGACCAGTCACGGATTTGATAGCAGTATATTTTGCCTCTTTGCGTATGTATAAATTATCGTATGTATGGTTTGCTTTTTCCGAGGGGGAAATAGTTGAAAGTTAGCGCCTGTGCGGTTTAATTTGTGTCCCTGTCTTTTTTTTTCCTTACTATTTTTATGTTTATCTAAACTAAAAATAAAAAAAAAATAAACTGCAAAGGTTTAGTTATGGTTTCGGTATTTGGTTTTAATATAATATTTTTACAACAGTTCTTTTTATGTAATTCTCTTGGAACAATCTGAAGCTGTTGGAGTAAAACGTTGAGTTTGTAGGTATAGAGTGGTGATTTAGCGATCAAATTATTGTAATTACAAAAGTGATATCTCGTAAAGCCACTGATCTGCAGGATGAACCAGTGAAAACTTCTGCCGAGCATTAATAGTGCTAATATATACCTTTGAGTATATCAGAGTATACTAATATTTTCTACTTTTAAGAAGCCTATAATCAGGCTTCCAGATCTCCCGCAAAAAATACCAGAATTAACGAACAAAGGGCGCAAACTAGCTGCTGATGATTGAATTAAGTTTAAGACGAAACCCCGATAATGGACAAAAATGAAGGACGAACACAGCACACAGTCCCAAACAAAGCTGCGTTTGATACTACATGCGCAGTGCTCGGCCTTCGGTTTTTCCCCAGTCTCGGGGTTTTTCCATAAATATTGTTCAATACTAGTATGACGCTTTAAGTTATATCTTTCAGAAGCTGAATAATGATGCTTCGAGCTGTACCAACACCATTGCTTTATGAAGCATAAAAAATTCTTCGAAGCATTCTTACAAAAATCTTATTTAAGACTCCTAAAAAGACGATTAGGAGCATACCTCGAAACTATATACTTCATGCGTCTTAAATGCGTGGCGAAATCTTACTTCGAAGTGTACTAGAAGCACTCTAGAAATCGGCCCCATTCAGGGCAACAAGCTAACTTCTCGAGGCGAGGAAAAAGCATGCTTTTTAGAAGTGCAGTACAGTATACCCGAAGAGACTAAGTGTTTCGCTAAGCTAAGGGAACCGAAGCTATACTATTCGACGGCGCCAATCGTGGAGCACCAACAGTGCGTCGTCACGTACGGCACTCGTCGCTTTCGTGAATTTTCTAACACCGGCTAAACCCGTCGCGGAGCGTAGTGAGTGCGAGGCAATCCTTCGTTGTTTTTTTTTTTTTTTGTGCATGATTGCCATGATTGGATAGCAACCACACAAATAGAAAGAGCACCGTGACGACGCGCTTTTGAAGCTGCTTCATTAGCTTCATAGCGATGTCCGCAGTTGGACTAAGTGCAACGCCTTATAGTCGGCGGGAAAGTGCCCTTTCCTTGCAGCTTGTCACCCCGCATGTTGCGAGGCGTGAAGTATCCTAGAGTTTTATAGAATATGAAGCCTCAATGGCTCTGGGATTCCTCGAGCTCCCCTAAGTCCCGGAGGTGGATACGGTTGGATCATTAAGAGCTGACCTATATGTGGAGTCACAAAATGTGGCGATTGAAAATGTAATAAAACAAAACTTCCAACCTGGTATTATAAATCGACGAAAAGCTTAAGGCGGAGACGTTGACGGCGCTCATTCAGGCAAAACCAGTCCGACAAATAATAAGAGCTTTATTTCCCATCAAATCGATGGTGAAAGTTGGAGTAAAAAATCTGAAAATCAGCTCGAAGAGCTTCCTCCTCCGCAGATATTATACAGTTAAAGACCACGAAGGCATACACTACGCTATGTAACACTGCGCAAATACACTCTGCTTGAACAAAATTAGAAAATATTTTAATGTAGAACTCATTCATACGGAAGAAAATATATACACCATAATGAAACAACTCAAGTAATGACTATAAATGCTAAACAAAATTCAACCACTGCAATTTTATATAGTCCTATTTCCATCAGAAAACAATAACCTCAAATTTTGCTTTTTATGTCGATTAAAGTCGTATACTTCACTTCATAACATAAATTCAAAATATTAAATTTTTTAATGCTTTGTTTCCCGTAACATTTATTGCACAAATAAAAGTTGATTATACTGATGCTCGTGTGGAATATATTGCCATTTTTACAGATATAAACATGCCATTTCAGCCATAAAATAAGTATAATTAAATAGTTTCATGCTTATATAGCCTAAGCTTAAACGATATGCATACATGTTGCGAATATGCATTATTAAATATATGTGAAACAGTGAGGAAAGTGTGGTCACATGAAACATTTTTATATTTCTTAGCCTTATTTTTTAATATTTGCATTTAGTAAATCTTAGAGTCATATTTCCCTACACTTAGTGGCGTAACAGCGATGATGATGATTATGTCATTATCACTATCATCATGCGAGGCGCGAAATTTCATTTGCCTTGGGCGCCGTCATATCTAGTTACACCACTGCCCACACGAAATGGAAATAATTAAAGTGCGAATAAAATGGAATGTTTTATAGAAGAAATTTGAATATGCAAAGTTTGACGACGTATATGCCCTTACAAAAATATCCGATCTGGACTTATATAAAAATATATGGTTATATAAAAAATTGGGCATATCTGGCCATATCAAGCACATCAGTTTATATAAGCTTTATCTAGCCAGATCTGCCCAATTTTTTATATATGCATATATTTTTTATATGGTCTGCCAAATTGGGGTGTAGACCTTTTCCGCAAGGGCGCCGCCGTCTTGAATTGTCGTCACTTCCAGTATGGGCGAAAACATTGTTTTGCCGTCGCCACGCCAATAGAAGACATTTAAGATAACCGTCACCCATTCTCGTTTTGCCTCCCCTCTATTTTTTTTACTATTTCGAGGTTGAAACGTTTCAATATTTTTTCGTCGCCCATACCGGATATGCCTACTTGGCGGTCGGGGCGAGAGTAAGCGAAAAGGTCTATATCTGCCTCCCATATCAGGGCAGATATGCCCCAATCAAATAAGGCAACCTTTATATACAGGGTGTTTTTTTTATTATTGCAGATTTGTTTTAAAAAAAAGTCATGAAAGCTACACTTATGCGGTTTGTGCGAGTGAGTTATACGCCCAGGGGGACATTATGTGGGTGGCTAATCTTCGCGATAAGTCGGCTAGTTAATAGAAATTCACTACTTAACTTTCCAATTAGTGAAAATAGACATATGGTTCCTATAAGAAACTTGTTGAGCGTCGTCCAAAATCCCTAAATCAGTCATTTTCAGGAAAAACTTTCAGCGCGTGAGAAGCGTAGTAGTGCACTAAAGTTACCACTCGTGGAGCAGGTACAAGGCTAGCGGTTTCGGTAGGGCGCTCGTGCAATTTTCCCGTCTCTCATCTAGCCCCAGCCTTGTACCTGATCCACGAGTGGTAACTTCAGCGCACTAGTGCGCTTCACACGCGCTCAAAGTCTTTCTAAAAATTACTGGTTTAGGAGTTTTGGACGACGCTCAGCAAGTTTCTAATTGAAAACATATGTCTATTTTCACTAATTAAAATTTAATTAATGAATTTTAATTAAATAGCCGACTTATCGCAAAGATTAGCAAACTACATAATGTCCCCCAGGGCGTATAACTCACTGCACAAACCGCATAAGTGTAGCTTTCACGGCTTCTCTTAAAACAAATCTGCACAAATAAAAAAATGAACATAAAAAAAAACGGTATTCATGCTTTGCAGTTGCACGTACGTCCCATCATGACGTCGAACACCGGTGTCCACCATGCTGGTGGTTGACTCTTCGACCCTTTACAGCGAGAGCAATGGTCAACTGTGCCGCGCTCGGCTGTAACAATTACCCGGTATCCCGGCGATCATTTCGTCGGCATGAACCGCGAAACGGAGTGTCCTGAGCGGCAGGAGAGGGATACGTCCGCGGATGACCGAGTTAGCGGCACGCATCTCATAGCGGCGAGCAACTGCACTTTTTTACCGTTGTTTACATTCGCGCACGCCTTTGCATCGGCTTTTGCCCATTCGTGGTGTAGACGCCCTTTACCTTTAGCTACATAACGCCGTTTCCCCGCTTCGAGCGCACCTTCGGGCTCCCGGCAGAGCACTGGCGATTGGCGCGCCGCGAGCCCGCGCCAGACAGCGATCGGTCGGCGGCGGGCCCCGTGTGCATGCAAGCTCGCCGAGTCGCCGCCGTCAGGGGATCGGTTGGTGCCGCCCGCGAGACGGTAACCTTTCCAAGGAGCGAAAGTATGTAGGCCCAAGCCGGTTAGAAAACATCATAATATAAAGCCTGAGTCAATGAGAGTTGTCCGTTATTTGATTTATCCTTATCTCAGGGTTTAGATTATGACGGTAACCTGGCGTTATTTACCAGTATTTCGCAAAATCGTAACAATCTTTCTACACGCGACTCGTTAAGCCGCTAGTAAAATTTTGAAACGCGTAATCAAGAGTCTTTGTTGTTGTTTTTTGGCGACAGGTCAAAACTTTGTCGGCGGCATATCGAAACTTCCTGCTTGTAGCGCAATCGCACCAATGCCGAAACATTCTGCACAGTTATTCTCCCGGCTCCCAGGAGATAGACACGGTCTAATTCAAAAGGTAATCTAGAGGAATACCTTTAGGAAAACGATCAATTGTCGCGAAGTAAGTTGCAGCGCACTTACGTTGACGAGACGGGACTTGGAAGGTGTAATCCGACTTAGATGTCGACACGGCCACGCAAAACCGCCACTCAAACACAAAAACGGGAAAGAACGTGTCTGTGGAGATTCAACACGATGTAGCACAAGCTACAGCATGTAGTACAAGTAGAACCGAACACTAAACGCATCACAAAATATTGTTAGGGTTCTTTGAAGAAATCGCTTGCAGAAGCAGACATCCGGAGCAGCCACGCAGGGCAATTCACACTCCAAACTAGGTCCGGGGCTAAACGCATTCCGAGATGGCCAACGGCTAATGCGTCACCCGTCAAACCACGTGACCACGTGCCTTCTACCACGCTTTCAGCTTAAAGAGAGAAGGAAAGGCCAAAACGGGAGTGCACGAACAAAAGGCTTATCCTATGGGACAACAAAAGGCTTATCTTATGGGTCACTTGAACCCAAGTTTGACAGTGCAGTGAATGCTATGTGGGGCCTTGGGCTCCAGGCAGGTGCCATGTCCTGCTTTATCACCAGCTTCTAGACTGTAGTCACGTGACCCTAACCGGAGACACGATTGGCCTAAAAGACGCATAGCGTCTACCCTGCTGTCAATACCGAGTGAACATACAGCTCTATGAAGACCAGCTTTTGAACTTCCAAAAATTTTGTCCAGCTTGAAAGTGACCCAAAACGATGTGAGTTTGAAGATACTATGTTTTACGCTGTATAACCCACATTATAATTTAAAATTAAACAATAAACGCGACTATTTTTTTGTGCACGATGTCCACAAATAAATGGATAAATAAATATGTACATATATTTTTTACCAATAAATTTAAAATTGTGTGTACACTGTGAGCTTCGCGTTTTTCAATTTCAAATTTTTTTACGAAAGAGCTACACGTAAAAGATACTACGGACAGCACATCTTCCGACTTTCAACAGACGATGAATCGCCGACGCTCGCAAACGAACGGATGCGATGCTGCGCGAACGGTTTTTGAAACATGCTAGCCTCGTTTACATGAAAGCGACTTTATCGCGTCGACTCCACTCGTTCTTCGAACGAAGCCGTCGCGGCAACGTTTACATGAATGCGCACCAAGCCCTACACGAATGTGGCGCCACGACGTGTCAAAGCTCGAAGTTATGCACTTCCGGAACCAGCCGCACCACGTTTTCCGGTGCATCGCACATGGAGGCTTTTCGACGCATTCAGTGGGCGTAAAGATCGTGCCCTCTGTCTTGGGTACTGTGGAAGAAAGTTACGAGACGGAAGAAACATCAAAACCCAAACGTTTATGGCTCCAGGCCGGTCCGCCGGGTCACTTTGGACCAGAGGCGACGTGTGTGCGCACGCTTTGAGGAAGCCTCCGCGTTTCGCCGCGCCAGACCTCGCCGATCGCGACCGGACCAACCGGACCCCGAGTCCGAAAGGCTCATGCGCAGCCAGGAACTGCACCGAGGTAGGAGCTGCTCGTTCTGCGCTACCATGCAGTGCTCTACAGTGCTCGGAGCTCTCGGTGTCGTTCGTGCTTGCGCCGAAGCCTTTGGGATCCCTTCGGACGCGCAAGTCGTAGTTCGCAAGGCTTGGACGGGGGCCGCCCTCACCGAGCAGCTATATTCCGCTTACTTATGATCGCAATAAAAGCTCGCGTTTGTTCTCGGGAAAAAATTGCGGGCGACCATACGGGACCGCTCTCCGCGTCGCCGACGAGGTTGGCCGCCGCCATGTTCTCAGCTGTTCACTCGCTCCCGCCTGCTCCCGCTGCGAGCGCCTTCCCATAATCCTCCCCGTTCCAAAATGCGATGCGACCTCCGTTTACACGGGCTGAATGAATGCGCACTCGCCTTCTCAATCCACCTCTGTCTGGCGGCTTGAATGCGATGCGCTTTCTTTGCGCATTATGCCGTTTACATGATCGCATTGAATGCGACAACTGGATTCGATGCGACTAAGTCGCATTCATGTAAACGCGGCTGCTGTGTATTGTACTTCGGTCGCAACGGCTTTGCAGCCGTTCGAAGGGAAAAGGATTCGGGACGACGAAGTCGCGTCTTGCATCTTCAGTAAGCTAACGGTTCGTGTTTACCCGCTCAATTTAGCGGGGAAACATGAGCAAAATTAGTTTTACTGCTAGATTTAGCGGGAAAATTGACGTCACGTGACATACGCACCAATTCAATTTCTCGCTAAATTTAGCGGGGCGGTTACACCGATGGCGACGCCGACACCGGTTAGCTCGGAAACGGGTGCCTAAGAGCTGCGATCTAAAATCCATGATTTGATTAACTCGCTTTCCGATCGCACTTCGTCATATTGTCACACGTCAAACATACAACCAAATTGCATTTGTCTTTCAGTCTTCAAAATGCGCAATTGATTAATTGGTCCAAATACCTGGAATAACTTCACTTTACGGATGTTAACAATAGTTAACCAATTACATGAGGCTCATGCAATATAGATCAATCAACTAGTATCTTAGCGAGTACATATGACTTGTTGCTTGCACCACCGAAACGGGCCCATATATCATCATCAGGAGCTATACACTTTTTCTACGTGGGCGCCGCCATATTTAATTCTGGAACTTCCGGTTTGCGTGAAAGCATCGCTTTCTTCTCACTTCGACAGTAGAACGTGTTAACATTTTAATTGCAACCGTCAGTCGTTCTTGTCATGACCCTTCTATACTTTTTTACTTGTTCGGGGTTGTAATCTCCTGTTGTTTTTTCGGAACGCATACTGGATAAGGGGACAACGTGGCTGGGTGCGAGGCTAAACGAAAAGGGTGTATATTGTCACGTGTATATTGCGATATATGGCCCTATTCAAGCTCTTATATGGTCACATATTGTAGTATGTGCCGACTTATATGGCGAAATATGGCCGTATTCGCTCCCATATATGGCGGAATATGGCCATTTTTGACTGCTTATATTATTATACATGGCCGTATATAAAATACATCAGGGCCATATATGACATTTTTGTACGGGTATGATCATATTTCGGCCAAACATATTATGCGGCTTCATCAACCTGTACAATAAATATCATATAACATGATTGGCGAGAACTGCTGGCCTTGCCTATTAAGCCATTCACATTACGTGTTGCTTAGAGTTTTTATACACAATATAAGCCACCTAATAAACTTGAAAGAACAGGTTATGGGCAGTAATTGGAGGTCAAGCACCGTCAAATGAGCCACAAATAAATGTAACCGTTTCTACCGATCACGTAGAATTTTGAACCATACTTCTATGATCGACATACTAAGGGCGGCACTTCTCGTAAACAGTGTTTCCTGCTGTGCCCTCCATCAGGGACGAACACAATATTTCACGGTTGTAACAGCGATATCGGAACGGGTCTTTTGGGATACTATTGTGATGACAAATGCTAGTTATTTAAATGGAACCGAACATCTAAACTTCAAATTCAAGGAGGAAATGGGTGCCTGCCGCATTGGGATGCTGCTGTTGCACACAATCTAGCATGAACAGCCTATCCCCCTTTACTACATACAGGTCACTAACTTGGAAATCACCATCTTTCTATTTCAGGAGGGATCATTAAGGTCTCCATCTAAAACAACCGTTTTAGATGGAGATCTTAATGATCCCTCCTGAAATAGAACAGAACACGACACTTAAAAAACAGATGTGAAAGTATCAAGGTTCATTCTTTTTATTGCTCTCTTGGCGACAGCAAAAGTAGGCAGCGGACATGCCTCCTCTTGGTAGACTTCTAGTGGCAGACGTCGACGATGGTAACTCTTCTTTGCGGCGTTTCTGTAAAATAGGGGGAAGGGGGGGGAGTAATGCATTTAATATTTAGGATTCCATTCTGATTTTAAGAAATCAGGTTATGAAAATATATATTCTTAAACTTACACTTCTTCTTGCGGAGGAGGGTGGTGTAGTCACCATAGGAGCCAAGACCGTACCCGTAGTTCAGACCGTAGCTGGCGAGCCCATGTCCATAGCCGAAGTGACCGGCACCGTAGCCGAGGGAGCCAACGCCATATCCGTAGACTGGGGCAGCGTGGGCGTAGGAAGCCAAAGCTGGAGCGGCGTGGTAAGTCTGGTAGCTGGCGACAGCTGGAGCAGCGTGGACGGTGGATACCCTAGTCACGGCTGGAGCAGCGGCATAGGTGGCAACTGGAGCAGCAGCATAGCTGGCGAAAGCTGGAGCAGTCTGGTAGGTAGCGACCTTGGTGACAGCTGGAGCAGCGGCATAAGTGGCAACTGGAGCAGCGGCATAAGTGGCGACAGCTGGGGCAGCGTGGACGGTGGACACCCTAGTCACGGCTGGAGCAGCAGCGTAGGTGGCAACTGGGGCAGCAGCATAGCTGGCGAAAGCTGGAGCAGTCTGGTAGGTAGCGACCTTGGTGACAGCTGGAGCAGCGGCATAGGTGGCAACTGGAGCAGCGGCATAAGTGGCGACAGCTGGAGCAGCGTGGACGGTGGACACCCTAGTCACGGCTGGAGCAGCAGCATAGGTGGCAACTGGGGCAGCAGCATAGCTGGCGAAAGCCGGAGCGGTCTGGTAGGTGGCAACCTTGGTGACAGCTGGAGCAGCCGCATAGGTGGCAACTGGAGCGGCGTGGTAGGAGGCGACAGCTGGAGCAGCGGCGTAGGTAGCAACGGCTGGAGCGGCGTGGTAGGAAGTGGCCACAGTGCGGCTCACGGCTGGGGCAGCAACAGCGTAGCTAGCTGGGGCTGCAACACTGTAGCCGGTCAAACCAGAGTAGCCGTAGCCGTTCCCAAGACCAACAACGTGGCCGTAGCCAAGACCATGGCCGTAGCCAAGGCCGGAGTAGCCAAGGCCGGAGTAGCCAAGGCCAGAGTAGCCAAGGCCAGAGTAGCCGAGGCCAGAGTAGCCGAGGCCGTGGCCGTAGCCAAGACCGCCCTGGACGAAGCCAGCGATGGCGCTGCTGGCCAGAGCCAGGAGAAGACAAGCACGGAACTGCATAAAGAAACATTAGTGCATATTTTATTTTACTGGGTATTTTATACCTTATACTGATGACGCAAAATAGTGCCGGCTAAGTAAACGGTCTGTTTTGCTTAAATATTGGCCAATGCGAATGTTCCAGTTCAAAATAACAAAAATCAGTGTGGATCCTGAAAGAGAACGTAGCTCGAAATTTCAAATCTGCTTTGTGGTCAAATGAATATATATATTTTTTTCTCTTTTCTTATATATTTTATTGCGGCAATTAGTCAAGCTTGCACTAAACTGTCTCTGTGGAGTCATAAAAAAAAAGCGTTCCACTTCGCATCAAGCCGCATCATTTAACTGATTAATGTATCAGTGCGTCATGTGTAAAATGGATGCCACAAGTGTTTGTGATCAAGTGGTCATCTCCACCAAAGTGAGTTGGCAAGTTAAACTTGTGGTGTGGTGCCAAATATAAGTATCACGTTATTTTATAGGCAGGCGCGAAACACTGCTATTTGACAGCTATTTCTGCGACATATGTTGTGGGAAGTTTGGTTTTATTAAAAAGGTTTAATTAGATATTTAATAAAATATCATATATAAACGAAACATTTTAGCATTAGAACCTCTATGATATCCATATTTGATGGCTTCGCTTTAAAGTCCTTCAAGTAAAAAAATGTATTTTCTCAACTTAGATTTAAATTCTTGAATTGGCAACTCAACACGTTCCACACAAAAAGGCGTAGTCAACAAGACCGCCATCAATTGTGCGCTCAACAGTCGAATAAGAGGTTATCAAACTTTTTTTTTTTAACCCAGGCCAAGAATGTTCTAGCCGAACGACCACAACTAAAAAAAAAAATTAAAACTTCTACTTCTGCAGTAAAAGGTAAAGTAGCCTATAGTTACTTGAAGCAAGCAAATTAAACACGTGTTCAAATGCCATCTGGTCCTTAGTTGCGATAGACACTATGAGCATAGGCGGAAAGGCAAAACCTATTACAATTACTTATAAAAGTAGGTGAACGAGTTCAATGTCAAGTATTTTCAAAATGGTGCACTTACTCCAGTCATGGTGTAAGTTTACAGAAGAGGACTTCAACTGCGAACTTGCATGCAAAATCTGGAGCTTATATACACCAAAGGATTGAACGAGTGCGTGATCTTCATCCAATGAGAAAGCGCGAAAAACAAAAGAAGCCTGAAAGAAAGAAAGCAGGCAACTCGTATTTCGCATCAGCTGATTGTAACCTTGGCCAAAGATATTCAGGTATATCAATCACGTACACATTGATGCGAATCAGCATATAAATAGCTGGTCTGCAAAATAGCGCATACAATCAAAACTTGTCTCGATGCCTCTGTTGTAATGAACGGGTTTTGTCAAGGATGCTTTAGGCTATTATTTTTCTACCCTGATTATGCCACGCACGATACGCCTTGCTGCAACCTTGAGGATCATCTTCTTGTGTCACGCAATAAGAGGAACCTCAAGAAACCTCGAGGCACCAAGTTTAAGCTAATCTGGGTTGTTTTAATTAAATGGTTGTACCGTGCCCCCCCCCAACTTGGATTTAACGCTGCTACAGATTCCTCTTTTTGTCAAGTTTGGGAATATTCCGAAGTTCATTGATAGAACTACGTGGTGAAGTTCTGACTTCTTGATCCAAGCTAGAAATAGAACAATATTTGGGTAACCAAGTGCCGGCGTTAAGTTTCTGGAGCACCGTACACTATGCGGCATTGAAAATGCGAATATGTTTGTTCTTAAAATCGAAAGTTCGTCATCAAACGTACTTGTGTTGTATGAAATACTTTCTCAGGATACTGATACCAAAGGGGTAAAATTTGCTACCTACATATATTTTTTTTCTGAATAAAATGCACTAAAGTGCCGATGTTTCGCTCGCGCGAATACTGTCGTGCAATACTCAAGCTCACAAAACTCGCTTCAAAACATTGAACCGTGAGGTTGTGTGCATTTGACCGGTGCCCATCGCAATAGGCATTTCATGTACTAGACACATATCTATTGGTTGAGCGTATAACGTGCTTTATTGGAGAAAAATATAAATCGCAAGACTTGTGCTTCTCATGTTTTATAAATGTTATTCCTCATATTTTCAAAGTGCTTTAATAATTTTTATCATCCTTCACATTATAACTCCTAAACCACTAATGAATGAATTAACGATAACTGACTAACTGTTTAAAAGTACTTAATGAGCGGTCAGCCCTACTCACAACTATAATAGTTGTTGTTGGTTGGCAATTACGCGTGCAAGAAAATATGAAAACATACCTCTGCGTGTGTATGTCTGTGTGTGACCAATGTGGATATGCGTTCAAAAACGAGCACTCGGGCCAAATTCAGATCTCGGCGTCGTTCTAACTTAAATATTGGGCAGTTTATAATTTTAAACCTATTTAAAAAAAAACAGAAAACACAAGTACCGATGGTTAAGAAAATATATGCGTTTCGTGCCGGTGCGGCTTATAGGTTCTGCACCTGGAACGCGTCTTCGACTGGTGCATATTCAGCGTTCTATCCCGCCAATAAATCGAAAGTAGTCCTAATGTGGCGCCAAATGGCGTCAGAGAGGCCGGCGTGTCAAGTTATCAGATGACGCGATCCTGGCGGTTGGGGGCTGCACGTCCCGTTTAAACGTATACGAGCGAACGCGAATGTCGCTGCCGTCACGGAGTACCACCTGCTGGCTGCTGGAGCCTCCGTGGAGAGTCAAGCTGTAGCTTGACTGTCCACAGCTCTCCGCTGCAGGCTGCCTCTCATCCACCACCGCTGCTGGGACACCGCCAGGATCGCAGCCGGCGACAACATGACACTTCTATGACGTCAAACGAAAACCTAACTTTTACGACGAGGTAAACACACCATGCAGTCGGCGACGCTTTCCAAGCAAGCCACCAAAGTGGTAACACCGAGTCCTGCAGTGGCAGAGAAGAAGAAGAAGAAGAAGAAGAAGAAGAAGAAGAAGAAGAAGAAGAAGAAGAAGAAGAAGAAGAAGAAGAAGAAGAAGAGGTTTATTTAGAAAGACATAGAGGTCGCTCCATGCAGTTTGCATTAACTAGTTTCTCTGTGCTGGGGAGGGGGAATAGGGGATGCCAAAGAAGGGCGAGAAGAGGAAATTAATAAAAACACATCAAAATAACGTAGAGCTCTATATCTGCTCCTTAAAGACGGCAAATAAGTTGGGTATCACGTAAGAAACGTAATAGGTATTTTGTCGCATCAGCCAGCTTTTCTGGGCTCTCCCACGCTTCTAAGATCTTCTGGAGTGAGAACGGTCGGGAGTCCAGCTGGGAAAGTTCTTCAGTAAGCACCTCCCTTTCCACGTCATAAATTGAGCAAGTGCATAACAGGTGTTCCAGTGACTCCACTTCTTCACATATCAAGCAGTTTGCAGAAGGTTTTTTCCCAATACAGTGGAGATATTTATATGTAAATGCAACGCCCAGCCTTATTCGGTGAAGTACTGATTCAGTCTTTCTTATAAGGTTTCTGGGCGGTCTGAACTTAAGTTCAGGATCTATATTATAAAGTCGTGGATAGTGGTGAGAAGGGCTTGCCCAGAGGGCCGCACCTATCTTTTTTCCGACCGAGAAAACCGTTGCACCAGCGTCAGTTCTTGAATATGGAACAGAAATGCTAGATATGTTGTCGTGACCGCTCTTTGCTGCTTGGTCAGCGGCCTCATTACCAGGGACGCCACAATGGCTCGGGATCCATTGGAAGTGAATCTGGTGGCCAGCCTGTTGGGCCTGTTGGCAGAGGCTGACTGCGGTGAATCTCAGCTGTTCATTTGCTCCACGTCGTAGATAGTGCTGCATGCTCTGGAGTGCAGCTTTTGAGTCAGTGAAAACGGACCATGCTCGTGGTTCGGTGCGTATTATATATTTCAAGCTTTCCCTAATGGCCACCAGCTCCGAGACAATTGATGAGGTGCGGTGGTCTAGTCTGAATTTAAGCACGACTTGTTCCATGGGTATAACTACTCCGGCAGCTGAGCTTTGATGAGTTGTTGACCCGTCAGTGTAAATGTGAGTTCTGAACCGATGGTTGATATTGATTAATGAGAGGGTCAGTTGCTTTAATAAAGTTTGTGCAGTTGACGCTTTTTTCTGTATGCCATCTATATTGAGTGATATTGTAGGGCATGTTAGTGTCCAAGGTGGAACATCCGCCAACTTTGGTGTTTCAAACTGCTTTGGTATATTTGGCTCCTGCTGTATCAAGAATTTAGCATAGCTTGAATCTTTCCTGGATGATTGTATCCGGGCAAGGTGGTGGGATTCATGCCTTGTTAGGTGGCGTAAGTGTACACGTAGTGTTTCTTTTGCACGAAGTGCTTCAATGGACAGGCACCCAGCTTCTGCTATAACACCTAAAGTCGACGTTGAGTGCGGACCACCTAAGCAAGCACGAAGAGCAGAGCCCTGTACACTTTGTAGTCGCTTCAAATTCGTGGCGCACATCCCATGAAGGACTGGCAGGCTGTACCTCAATAGACCCTCAAATAAAGCTTTGTAAAGACGCAGTGCTGATGTTACTTTCGCACCCCAAGTTGTGCCACATATAAAGCGTATGAGGTGTATAAAGCTGGTAAATTTTTTTCTAAGGTGCATAATGTGAGGCGTCCATGTCAGTCCTCGATCGATCGATATGCCTGTGGTGTTTTACATACGGAATGTCCTGGCCGGATACCTTGAGGGGGTATTTATCCATGCAACGTCTAGTAAAAGCTATGGCGGCTGATTTCGATGGAGAGATGGTCAATCCGCGATGAAGAAGATATCCATCAATCGTGCCCAATGCTTTTTGAAGACGAGCTCTAACCTGTACTCTGGTAACTCCGGAGGCCCATATGCAGATATCATCTGCATATACCGATGATCGAACTGTTTCTGGAAGTTCCACTCTGAGAGCATTAAGGTATATCATGAATAATGTCGGACTTAGTACGCCACCCTG
Source organism: Ixodes scapularis (assembly GCF_016920785.2). NCBI lineage: Eukaryota > Metazoa > Arthropoda > Arachnida > Ixodida > Ixodidae > Ixodes > Ixodes scapularis. Next base: position 127,706,936 of record NW_024609846.1, read on the forward strand.
TGTTACACCCACTGTGACATTATAAAGGGTAGTTTTTCTTGTGCCGTAGCAACAAAAAATGCCCTGTTAGTTAAGTAACTGGAGATCCACTTGTAGAGTCGCCCTCCTATTTCTAGTTCTTCTAGTGCGTCAAGTATAGCATCATGCATCACAGAGTCAAAGGCACTCTTGATGTCCAAGAATACGGCTGTGATCATTCGTCGTTGAGATTTTTCGTGTTCAACCGATGTAATTAAATCAATCACCCGTCTATTGAAGACCGGCCGCGTCGAAAGCCTGACGATTCATTTGAATATAGACCATGATGTTCGAAATGCCATTCCAATCGCGCCAAGATCATACGTTCCATGAGTTTGCCTATGCAACTTGAAAGCGCAATGGGTCGATAGGAAGGGATGGTAAGGGGTGATTTACCTGGCTTTAGTAACGGTATAACTTGAGAGACTTTCCATGATGTAGGTACCTCGTCTTCGTTCCAGGATTGGTTGAAGAGTCGAAGAAGGCATTTGATTGTACTTGGTCCGAGTCGTGCAATTGCCGAGTAGGTAACACCATCTGGTCCAGGTGAGCTTGACTGCCTACATGATGCAAGAGCAGATTCGAGTTCGTTCAGAGAGAAATCAACGTCCATGCATGACAGAGTTGACGGTGGTGTCGGCCGTGGCGTGTTCGGTGTGCTTGTGTGTGTAGACTGCGCCTGCGTAATTCGTATACAGAACTGATTCGCGGCCTCTATATCTGAACACTGCATCGATAGAGCTAGTGCCCGAAACGGATAACGTTCTTGCGGTGTTGCTCGAAGACCTCTTGATATTTGCCATATTCTCGTAGTACGTTTCCTTGGATCAAGTTCTGAGCACATTTTCCGCCAACGACGTTTTGCAAGTTTGTTCAAATGACGTTTGATTTTTTTAGTTACTCGTCGGAACTCACGTAAATCCTCGGGCCTTTTATGCTTTCTAACTCGCCTCTCAGCACGCCGGCGAATAGCCCGAAGTCGCTCATATTCGGCATTGAATGTAGTTTGGTTAATCGGTAAGGTTGTTTGCTCTCTTGATTGGTTTAATGAACGAGTGATGGCTTCTGTGAATGATGGTAAGTCCATCTCTTGGTTGCATTCCTCGGTCATTTTTTCTTGAAAGTTTGCCCAATTGATATGGCTAATCTCATGATGAGTTTTCATATTTTTAAAATTCCCAAGCCTCGTATAGGTGGGCACGTGATCACTACCTCTTGATTCAATGTCGGCAAACCATGTTGCTTGAGATGCTAGCGATGGCGAAACGAATGTGAGGTCTAGGCAGCTGCTACTTTTAAGATTCTGTATATACGTAGGGCTACCGTCATTCATTAGGCAGAGATGGTGACAGGCAGCAATATCGGCCAATCTCCTACCTCGAGGGTTGGTGTGCGTGCTGCCCCATATAGAATTATGGGCGTTAAAATCACCTGTTAAGACAAATGGCAACGGGTACTTGCTGAGAATGTCAGTGATGTAACCTTCGTCAAATTTAGCTTTCGGTGGGATGTACCCAGCAATGATGGTGAAGTTGCCCTTGCCGTCAGTGACTGTAGCCACTATGTACTCATTATCTTGATGTGGTGGAATAGCGTGATGCACGTAACTGAGGTCTGTGCGCAGGAGAAGGATGACTCTACTTGGTCCTGTAGTCCGGGTTGAAGAAAGATATTCATACCCAGAAAAACGAAAATTGTTTGGAAGCCTTGACTCGCATATGGCCATGACAGGAAATTGATGCTTCTGTGAAAATTGCCTGAGATCAGATAGACGACCCCTTAGGCCTCTCGCGTTCCACCGGAATATAGTCGCATTATTGTATCTGTCATCCATAGTGAGTGCTGTCATAATTATAATAAATGGTAATTAAGTAGTAACAGTTGAGTTAACTCAACCATTGTTGCAGGAGCGGAGTAAATGTGTCAATGAGTTGGACAATGTAGATGGCAATGGGTGAAGACACGTGTTGAAGCAGTTTACGTAAGGCCTTGATCGCAGCACAAAAGATGCTTCCGATGCCCAGCCCAGGTGGTGGTGATTCAGCTGCAGCATTCGGTTGTGGAGTGCAGGCACTCTTGACAAGGTTGGTGGCAATGTTACTTACAACCTTCCATGTAGAAGGTTGATTGTGAGCGAGGTCTTCTTGTGTCGTAGGTACTGTGTTTGGGAGATGCGGAAAGGACTCGAGGTCGTCTGTATTAAGTTGTGTACTTCTTCCTGGTTTATCGTGTGGCTTTTTGTTTGTTTTTCTTTGGGAAGGTTGCGATGCTGGGGGCGGCTCTTGAACTGGTTGTTTATGTGGCTTGTTACTCACTGGCATGCTTCCTGCTGACTTTTGACCGTGTCCGGGACCAGATGTGTTATCGGTATTGTGTTCAGAGGCATCAGCTTTTACTGCTGCCTTCGCTGTTGGATAGTCGCTTCCGTGAAGAACCCGGTAACGAACGACATCCCTTTCTTCTTGCCATCTTGGACAGCTTCTAGAAGTAGAGGGATGGTGACGTCCGCAATTGACACATGTGGGTGGTCTATCTGGACAGGATGTCGAGTCGTGCGTTTTTCCGCATTTTGTGCAAATAGACGAAGATGCACATGATGCAGCTACGTGTCCAAGGCGACCGCAAGTACGGCATTGTGTTGGCTTTTCCACGTATAAATATACTTTGTGGCGCACATAGCCTACACATACCGCATCGGGTAGAGTTGGGCATGCAAATGTTAATGCAACAGATTGTGACTTTCCCAGTCTTCGGATGCGAACGATTGATGTCTTTGAGAGTAGTGCCTCAGTTAGTTGGCTGTCGTTGATATCTACCGGTACTCCATGGATGACACCCATTGCCATGTTCTTAGAGCGGGGCTCGTATGCACTCACCGGAACCCCACAAAGGGACTTGATACGCAGTAAAGTGCTTGTTGTATCTAAATTGCGAGTGTCTACAGCAATCACATTGAGCCTTGAGTTAGGTCGAATGCTGTAAATTCCATCAGGATAGTTGGCTTTCAAGCAGTCCGAAAGCTTGATAGGGTTGAAGCTTTTGATGTTGGTGTTTTGGTCGTCTGGTGTAAATATGACGGTGAGCCCAAGAGCCTGGCAGTTGATTGCTGGTTTGGGAGAACTTGATTCTGAGTCCGTACTCTCCCTGCGTCGTTTGCGTGATTCAACCGTCTTGTACTGGTTGTCGGGATCTTGCGACTCTTCATTGGTAGAAGCATACAGTTCTTCCATATCTTCGACATCTTTTTGGTCGTCAGTTTTTTCTTTTTCAGAGAAGGTCTCAATTTCTGTGTCAGTGTCGTATTCCTCAGGTGGTAAGTACTTCATAGTAGTCGTCAAAATGTTGGGCTGCAAGTTTTGTGTGGTGTGCGTTACAGAAGTCATGTCGAATCGAGCAGGGGCGAGTATTGGTTTCGAGGTGGCATCATCGGATTCCATCAGGCCTACCGGATCGGTGCCGTCCAGAGCACCATCGGGTGGAAACCATTCGGTTTATCGAGGATACTTCCTGCAGTCGAGGTGTTGGTGATATTGCAGGAGACAGTGAGAGTGTTCTTTTGCCGCGGGGTAAGTTGCAAAACAGCAAAAACTGCCAGAAATACGAACGCAATGTCCAGGCGCCGACTAAGAGAAAGCTTCGTCCTGCAGTGGCAGAGAGGTCGCGCACCACCCGGGGAGGCCCCGCGCTGCCACTAGAAAGCCTTATTTGATGATTCGTAGTTTTCGGGTCCACACTGGTTGCTTTGATAAAAGTTTAGAAATAGGGAAGTCGACGCGTGCGGAGCACGGGCAGGGCCCAACCAGGTAGAATGAAGAGGGGAAAAAGTTCCCATGTCTGCGTTGTATAGGGCTAGAAAAAAAAAAAACTCGAGTTCTGAACACAGACGCAACGATATCATTTATTGGTACGAAGATGTGCTTTATCCTGAGCTATAAGCCGGTTATTTTTTCTTGTGAAGGCCCGCCTGCTATTTCGTTTCCAAAAATAACCCAGCACGTGTTACGTTTCTTTTCCCAATGCAAGAGGCTACGGCATGTTCCGTGAGTGAGTATACACTTACCTTCATCTTGTGGGCTTGGCGGCCCATCATCGGGCGAAAGAACTCGCGCTCCGCGCCCGGCGCGCAAAGTGCACGCGAGCCACGCTCGAGGCTTGGCAGTCCGTTCGCTGCCACGAAAAAGTAAAGGTGTGTTTTCTTAGATCTGCCTCGTTGGTCCTTCTTTCGGGTGAGCACTAGCACCGAACCCTACAATCTTTAACGATAATCCCATAATATCCACCACGAAAACAAATGCTCAGATAGGGTAAAGGCGTGTTTCTTAAATAATAATATTAACCTTTATTTTTTTAGGGGTGTCGAAAAACAACACAGGGCCTAAATAGTGGCACACCGCTCGTCATCAAGAATACATGCAGGCAACAAAAGAAGGTCGTAACTATGTACAAATAATTGAGTGGAGCCTATGTCGAAAAACAATCAGATCGCTAAAAATGTCTTCAAAAGATTGATCAAGCTTCTTAAATTCAAGTGGTATTCTTGTTAGTGGGGACGTGTCCTTCGAAGCAGAAATACAAAAAGGGTTGTGAAATCGATTTGACCGCAAGGGGGCATGAAAACAGACTATGCTTAACGAAAGTGGTGAGCCAAGGGCACCGCTTACAACGTCACGTAAAAACATAAAACCAGAGAATTGTCTTCTATCAAGCAAAGTCCAAGCTTTTTAAGTAAATGCTCATAGTTGTAGTAACAAATGTGGTCAAAATACCTGTTGTAAATTATTCCTATGAAGCGTTTTATGAACACATTCAATAGAGCATGATGCAGTGAGATTAATGCAAATCCATACAGAAGAAGCATACCCCAGCTTCGTACGCACTAGGCAACAAAATGAACGCGCAAGACAAATTGTCGGCGAAAATTTTCTCGGGAAACGAGATATCACCCTAAGGTTTCTACAAGAGGCGTTACAGATAGTTAAAACATTATCATTAAAAATTAAAGGAGCTGTGCAACGATTTTAACGTTGAAAGAATTGGCATTTTCTGCTTTTGATATTGTTCACTGTGTCACAAATGGCAGAAAACACACCTCCTTTCATCGCAATGTTGCGATTCCGCTGCATAATAGCGGGGCAAAACTTGGAATATTTCCCGACCTGCAGCCACGAGCGGCGGCCATGAGAAACAAGCGGCGTGACGTCACTTGGGTCGTTGTAAGAAAGATAGCAAGTTGTGCGAATACCTGCTCGATAAAAGGTAACTCTTTTTACAAATCTTGTCGTTCCAACATATATATAAATGCGTCAACACCCTGGTATCATCGACAACTTTTATTATACGGAGTTTTAGTGGCGCCATCTATCCTAGGTCCACAAAACCGCGAACAGCCGCCAGAAGCCGGAGGGGGAGGGGGACAGCGCCGGACGGGCAAGGACGGGTGGTCACGCGGTCGGCAGCGGATGAGTTCTCGCTGCTCGCTGATGGCTCTAAAGAGAGAACTTTTCCGGAACTCCGCGCCTACTCTAGTGACGTCACTGTGCACGTGACCCGGAAGACGATGCACGAGTTGAGAGGCGGCAAAAACCTGGATCTTTTTCATTTTTTTATGTAAAAACTAGGGTATCCAGGCAAAATCTGTTTTCTGTAGTTCACTGCAGAAGTGTCAGGCATCAACTTCCACAATTATTTAAGCAAAGCCCTGAAATTGTTGCACAGCTCCTTTAAGGACGAATAAAAAATATTCCATGATCCCGAATGACGGACAATCAGGTGATGACACTGCCTCCTAATGTGTATAGGAAAACTAAAATGCCCTTTTTAGTGAGAAACATTGTTTTTTTAGAAAAAACAGTTTTTTTTAAATCCTTTCTGGAATTTCCATTGTGTCCTCCTGAAGAAGCACGCAATCGGAGTGAGATTGTAGACGTCGAAACAGTTTGATGCCAACCGCAAACAAGAGGACTTGTTTCAAGCCCGTGTATACGTCGAAATGCCGGATGCACTCTGATATGCTTACAATTAAAATTTTAATGGGCTCAGGTTGATGGCTTGGTTGATGGCTTGACTGTGTTCGCAAAGTTAATTTCAATATCTTACAATGCGAAAATCAGATGAGCTCCTGATACCTCGACGCGATATTTCACGCAATACGGTCGCATTGAAAATGTTCCTGCACTCGGCCGTTGTATTGAATATTCGCTTGAGGAGAACTAAGTAGATCGTGAGGTGAATACTGGAGTATGCAATATGCACCTCATGATGTTCTCGTGGCAGTGTCAATGTTCTCACAAGCATGTCAATTTTATCAGATCGCTAATTATTTTGAATGATTTGCTGAGTGGCACTACAACGTCAATCGGCAATGTAGTCTTTTCAATTTCCGCAAGGAAGTGGACATCTTCTGGCGGCGTCCCCAACTCTTTCTAAATATCTTCTACTAGGCGGGTTTGTATTTGGAGCACACCGCTTCTTGAAAAATACTGCAGGAAAGCTGAAGATGCTGGGTATTACAATAAAAAAATCCCGAATGTAAATGTCTTCAAAGCGTGTTTTTCTATAGACGCTTTGCAGCAGCTGTGCATGGACGCCGCCATAACTGACCTTCAGTTTTTGTTTCCTCTTATTCTGTTTATTTCACTTCATCATTACCATAGCAGACCAGGTTATTGCCATATCAGATTCAACTGTGTCCTTTTCTAAAGCATCGGTCTTTGTAGAGGATCGTCAACTACCGTTTCAGTTGCTCGGCATCTCGGTGATACAAGAGAAGGTCAGCAATGGCGGCTGTAATTTGGCGCGTGTGTAAAGCGTCTATTGGTCGAAAACTAGAGAAGTAAATGAATAACGTTTTTATTTTCGCAATTACGGGCATCCTAATGTGCGATGTCTTACTTCTGTGCCACATAATTATCATAGAGTTATTATACTGTATGCTAGATGTCCAGGTGGCGCTAGTATGCTGACGCAAATCGGAGAAGACAGCGACCAGTCAAAAATTGACTTCAGGTGAAGCATTTCTATGGGAAAAAGTGAGTTTCATTTTCTCCCTGGGCTCAATCATAAGAGCCAATATCCCGAATAATTCGTACGTACTAGATAACTTGGAACATTTCGCAGTCAGGCCGACGAAATAATTGGTCAGTTACGGCGTTTTCCTTTAAAAATTTTATCGCATTAAAAACGGTGCTGAGACGGCTTCGTACGTGTATTTATGTGCACTGTCTGAAACTCTTCGCGCGAATACGACGTCGGCGCTTTTCAGCATGGGGGAAAAGGGGGCCAAACGAACGAAGGACATCTGGAAACCAAGAGAGACGGCAAGAACTAAGCAGTAATACTGAATCAGTAACTACCCGTGCATGTACAATCACGATCAGAAGTAATTAGAACACGGGAGCGGTGGCCCAACTGCATTGCAGTGCGATCTAGCCGCGCTCGTAGGAACTGATAGGAGGCTAAGCGCATGCGGTCATGATGGCGCCGACAGTCCCTCTCCACCGCTCCATCTATTTCTTTTACCGGCGGTGCAGATAATCCTTCGCTGCTTCTTAGATATAGCACTGCAACCGTGATGGCGCTGATAGTGTCCGACAACGTTACGAGCACGCTCCCCGCGACCGGGAACTGAGGAAACGGGTGCACTATCAGGGTCATCTGAAGCGGTTAGGTGCTGGTTCAATGACGCGGCAAACGACGCTAATGGCGTGACGCATCGCTACGTAAAAAGGTCTTTAAATCGTTCTCGAGTAGATAGCAACGCCAGCGGCAGAAAGTAACACGCAAAGTTGACGAAGACCATAAGTTCCAACCGATGAACCGTGTTTTTATTTCTATTTTTGTCAAGATAAGATACTGAAGAGCATAATAAAGAGATATTAGAGACATCTGAGAGGCGCGCGGAGCGTGCCCGCTGTCTGCTACCAGCGCCATCGGGGACGTAGCGTTGCGTCCCAGAAGCGGTAAAGAACGATTCGAACCGCCGGTAAAAGGAATAGATCAAGAGGAGCGGAGAGGCCATCGGCGCCGGCATGCACGCATGCGCGTAGTCTCCTATCAGTTCCTCGGAGCGCGGCCAGATCGCGCTGCAATGTAGTTGGGCCTAAAGTCCCTCGATAATTCTTCTACAAGTAACGGCAACCAACAGAAATGACAAAGCACATTCCACTGGAAAAACAATAGTGGCATCTAGTTCAAACCTCTGTTGGGCGCCGCCATTCGCTTCCTAAAACCTGCACCGTCACACAGTCGGCGCTTCAAAGAATGTCGCTACTTGTAGTAAGCTCTTATCTAGGGACTTTAGTTCCAACTACTTCCTTATCGTGACTGTACGATCAAAATAAATTGAAGGCCACGTAATTCTATTTCGATTTTAAATAAGTACCGCTTTATTCTTTCTGCTCTGAGAGAAGATGTTTGTTCTACATACAAAATATCACCCGCACGCTGGAAATCTTTGAGAAAAAGCGCCCGATAAAAGCTGACCGGCAGAGAAAACAATACGAAGAGACACCTTTCATAGCCCACGGACTTTATTCTTTACGTTTTGAATGTTTTTATTCGCTCATGCACGACGGGTTTATTTCCATATGGTGGCAGGATTGGCATATTACAAAATATATAAGCGTCACGGGAATGCTGGCGAGCCTTGACCACACTCTATATTCCTTTCGATTGTCATTTTGCTTTAAATCGTCGCTTGTTTTTACATACCTGCTGCGGAACACACGTTTAAATCTGAAATGTAGAGAAGTTAAACATCGTTCAGTGACGAAGAAAATGCGCTAACTAAAGCAATTACACGTTTAGAATGTTAATCACGGTACATACTATTCGTTACGACCGAAATAACCAAAGTGTTCCGTGTTATTTTCCGGCGAGGAGACAAAATGAACGCGCGTTTTTCCATAGGAATGTACAGGAGTACAGGAAAAGTAGACTGGTTGCTGTCTGCTTCAATTTGCGTCACGGAAATCGCATAGACACTAGCGGCAGTTAAACATCTAGCGTACATTATAATAGCTCTGATAATTATATGCCCCGGAAACGTAACAGTCCGCAACTGACTTTACAACTGAGTTCATTGACAGGTTTTGCCACCTTTCTAAAATTTTATGCTTTGCTGTGCTTATAGTAGTGTATCTTATATTTTCAATAAAATCTTGTGCACCGTGTTGCCCAGCGCCGACCCTGGTTTCGTCTAAGCGTCTTCAAACTATTAGGTCATAGAAAAAAAAAATCAGCCCTTTGCCTTAAGACCTCATTCTAAAGCACGACAAAAGAGTTTATGCACAGACCTGACCTCGCCACGCTTCCGTTTCCCTCCGCACAATAAGGTCCGGCTGCTGTGGTCACTATTACCCCGAAAACTGCGGGGCTGCTGAATGAACACACACACGAACTCAGACTCCCAAGACAACAGAATCTAAGCAAAAGCTAGGCTCTCCAGCAGCGCGCTACGCCTGGTTTGTCTGGAAGCCTAGATTGTGTTGGCTCAAGCTTTCGGCGAAGCATCGTCACAACCGCCCAGGATTGGCAAGGCCACCGCTTTCCGCTATCGACGGTGTGCCGGGCCATTATTCTAAACATACCGAAAAGCCCCGAACAAAACTGCTGAACACTCGCCACCTTGTTAAGTAGTCCCAAATAATGCAACTGGTTCTGCTAAAAACGGCATGAAAGACAGAAATTCTATATACTTTCATTCTCTCTTTTAAAAAAAACAAACAAGAAAAAAAAAAAAACGATATTTTTGAGGAGGCATAAATAACAGGCGTTGTCCATAGGGAGCGCGCGAGTTTAGAACGTTCCCCATGAGTTCAGATTAAAACGAAAAGGAGTCATACATTCCAGAAATGCTATTTTGCTTTATTTTCTGGTTTACGAGGAAAATGGGACGATCAGTGTCATCCGTGGTTAATTTTGTTTTATAAATTCACGAGTAAGTAGACGTGGCAAGAATACTTGGGGGAACCCCTGAAAGCTCGACGTGTTCTTTTTCCCGCTTTGTTCAGAAACCTGCGGCGACGCGACAGGAGCGCATACCTTAATCAAGGTATTACCCTGAAATTCCTGCGTCGGCATAAAAAAAACTTCCTTGAGAAAGCGTATGTTTTTCTGTCGAACACGAAATACATCGAAGCGTCCAGTTTCAAATCAGAACTATTAGCCTAACTATTTATCTTCAACATATGAAAAAGGCACTTTGTAATATTGGGTGTACAGTTCTCCTGCGGGTTTAACGACTACAATTGCAGTTCGGACTCACCGGTTAATTAATTAATTTGACGAAATATATAAATAAGGATAAGTAAAATAATATGTATCTATTTTTATTTTCTTTAGACATTATAGAGAATTTATTTGCACGAAGCCATACATGCAATCTAGGTGATAGCATCCAGAGGTTAAACAGCAGAGTGAAGTGAACCGAAAACCTGATGACCGTTCCATTACAATTCCGGTTGGCCGATGTTGCTTTATATGGGTCAAGTTCGGGATGCTCGGCTGGCGGCGCGCCAGCTTCATATTTGCCTGGAATCGTGACCGGCCTGCAATAACAATATTGCAGCGACTTGAGAGCAGTAAAAGTGAGCGCCAAAGAGTAAACGCTGTCGCCTTCTTAAAGGTTCTCAACTATCGGAAGTAAGTAAAAAGCCAAAGCATGAACCAACCAAGAGAGTCAGTTCGTGAGTCGCCCTTTCACTATTGCAGAAAGTTTTTTTTTTTGGGTCTTTGAAGGCTCCGGCACAAGCTTTACTGATAAAATAATTGGTTCCAGTTTTCTCATGCGGGCAACATTCTTTCTTTCTTTCTTTTTTGAGGGGGGGGGGGGGCAACTTTGCATTATATGTGTTATCTTTTTCTACCTCTGTAAGCCGTCTTATCGTATCCGTAATCAGGTAATGGTTTCGCACTTATTTGTTCCCACGATATACTAGATTCAAACTCCCTAGCTACTCTTAGATATTTATTACTTACGTGGACCATCATACATGTTGAAGGACATTCCTAGTCACTGAAGAGTAATGATTGGCAAAACCTATGAGCCAAACTGCCGAATTTTAAATGTGCAAATTTATGGCTTCTATGTTAGTTGACCCGTTTTGCCAGTTGGCTTATATTTAGGCGACATGTTTTCACATTCTATAAGCTAGATAATACTAAGCTTAAGATTTTCATCCTGAAAAAAATTTGGAATTCCACCCTTACATTTCCATAATATATTTAGTTGTAAGTTGTCACACACCGGATTCCTTTTTTTTTAATTTTTGGATTTCACTACACTCTAAACCTGGTCCCTCCGACTTACAGGGTCTTTCTTTAAAAACTGTACTTTCCTACAAGTCAGAGGAACGGCAGCCCTCGCGCAACCAGCCTCGGCAGCGTTGCGCGAGGACAGCGCAGCAGAGGGGTGTTGAATTATTTCTTCGCGGGATGCGTTACCGTCGGTGCCGAGACGCGCTCCGATTGCAAACCAAAATTTAAAAAAAAAAACCGTAGAAATAGTTTTTTTTTTTGAAAGCCGTAAAATACCACGCGTGCCTCCTGTCATTCTGCAATTCGATGATTTAATGTTTTTCGATGATGCCCAGCAAGATTCTCATTGAAACCATGCTCTTAAACTCAATATAAAATAATTACGTGAAAACAATTAACAACCTAATTATCCAGAACTTTAATAATTTTCCTAAATGGGCCCCTGGCCTAGGATTAAAACGAAACAAGCCTTTTTTGGTGCGATGCGTAGTTTTTGCAATATCGAATTTGTCCACCTTTCGTGAAACACCCTGCCTGTATATTTCTCATATTGTTCAGCACGATATATCGCAAAATCAAAATACCTCTAGAGAGAAGGAGGAGGAGGTGGAAAGGAGGGCACGAGGAGGAACTGGGGAGGGTATGAATGAGGAGGAGGGCATACCCTCCCCTCCATACCCTCCCCTACTCCTTCTCAAGAGCTGCACTCTAATTCGGCATTCTAGGGCGTTGTAAACGTCTTACATTTTTTTTTATTTTATTTAATAATTCAAAACATTGTTTATATAGAAGTTCTTACTGAAAAACGAGACTCTTAAATTTTTGAGTTTCGAATGTCTTCTGATAAAAGTAACCTCTCATCTCCGTTATCATTTTTCGTTTTTTTTTTTGTCTTTTTTTTTTTGTCGGAAGTCATTTTGATGTATTACTTCTCCACTCTCCCCTCCTCGAACATGACAAAAAAAAAAAAAAAAAACATACAAAACAGACAGGCAGAAATGTCGTGTTCGACCGCTCGAGCAGGCTTGAACTAAAATGGTCCGTAAAAATCGACGCCTGAACGTAGCAATCTAAACTTTTCGTCAAAGATGTATTTCACAGGTCGGGGTTTTCTTGCAAGATTACAAAACGTAGCACTTTTTTTTTGTAAAAAATAGGGCCAAGATACTTGCCAGGGTTTACGGCGGGCGGCGACGCAGGCGACACGGTGCAGTAGCGGGCTGTCTTTGTCAAGTTTCTTGGCCCGATATTTTACAGAAAGAGAGCTACGCTTTGTACTTCTACAAGCAAAAACTTACATATAAAATACACCTTAACAAAAAGTTTAGATTGCTACGTGCAGGCGTCGATTTTTGTGGACCATTTTAGATTGAGCCTGGTGACTTTGGTCACACTATATGTAATTGATAAGAATTTCAGTTCTTGAAATCCATTGAGAGGACAGCGAGAACTGTCGCCAGGTGCGGGGATTGCCTAAGCAATTTTGCGGTCCGCGTAAAGCTATCAGACGCTAGCTCTTTCGAAGAGACGGACAACTAGAGGTTTGCACGGGCCGATATTTATAAGCCCGACCCAGCCTGCGACGCCAATTTTCACTGGTCCATTGAGGCCCGCTTTATTTTCGCCGTAGCAGCTCGCTTAAGCCACACCTACACATGTTGACTACGGTGCTCAATGGTCAATGCAGTAAGCATTATATTTTTCTTCCATTATAAGTCAGACAAATCTGGGGGCCTATAGTCGGTGACAGGTTAAGAGTGAAGTGGACGCTCCTCCCACCACTGTCCCCTTTGGCAGAGGGAACACTGTAGAGTAGGCGATCTCTTCTCCATCATTCGTTCTGCCGAAGTGGAAAGAGGTGGGAGGAGCTTCCTTTTCACTCTTAACTCTTAACTGACATCAACTAAAAATATCACCCGATCGTCCTTTTTTGCGACAAAACCCGCGTATCGAAAAGTACGGGAAGATGAAGATGGCAAGCAACACTGAACAAAACCACGTGGCAAAGTTGAAAAGGAAGGGAAACGTCGCGACAGGTTCAAACTTCTAGCAAAAGACGGGAAAGTTCTAAATTACCCTCATCCGCTTTGTACAGGCGGAAAAACATGTGAAATGAAATACTGCCGGCATTTGCGGTGGTCTGCGAGAAATTGTTGAGGGAAAGCACCCCTAAGGGGAACCTCGTATTGGAGATGCACGCACTCGTTCGTGCAGATGCTGTCCTCCTGCGAGGGTGCGCAATTCGTCGGCGCGTATGTGTTCGTGTTGATAGGGAAAAGCGACAGAACGCCGGCGCCGGCGACGAAAATGGATGCCGTGCCGCTGGTGCTCCTCTGGAAGAGCATTTAGTACACACGTTCCGAACCGTGCAAACACGCATACAAACACATGATTATGCTTTCAGCATGTGGGTCTCCTTAACCGTGGTCTCTTCTTCAACCCCCCCCCCCCCCCCCCCCGTGCAAACTTCTGAAAACATTGCTGCTGCTGCTAAAAAAGAAAATATAATAATATTAACGGCCGGCTTGGGCCGCCTTGGGCCGCCCTGACCCGCCTTGTACATTTGAGTGCAAGGCCCATGCCTGGTGCGAGCCTTTCAGGAATGTAGCCGTGAAGCCCGGGCCCGGCCCGTGGGCCGGGCTGACCCTTGCCAGGGTCAGCCCGTGGGCCGGGCTGACCTGACCCCGTGGGCCGGGCTGACCCGTATTCGTGCAGACCGACAACAAAGAAAAAAAGTCCGAGAAATTGCATTCTAAGAAAGGGCCGGGGGGGGGGGGGGGGGGGGGGGCGGGCACCTTCACTCTGCTAGCTCCCGTAAAGAGATAGTGAGAAAAAAAGAGTTTTGTTTAAAAGGCTCAATATTTTTTGCACATTGAAAAAAAAGTTTGAGGAATATTGAGACGCAATTTAGTTGGAGGTAGCTGTGCCCTAGGATTCGCCCAGGGACGTAGTTAACTACGTTTTATACCTCGGCTCTCATTGGTTGGAGAGGTGACTGACGTGTGAAATGTTGGTCATAAAATTGTATCTCCGTGCCGTAATAGTATTTTAATCGACAATACTTTTTTGTTTGAGAAACAAATAGTCTAGAGAGAGAGAGAGTCATTAGTGTTTCCAAAAAATATCCCGATATTGCTTACCGCTTCGGTTTCAAACGATAACAAACATGGCTGCTCGCGTCTGCGAAGTGATCAACTAGAGCGCAGCTCGTCGAGCTCGTCTACTTTTATGAGTGCGAGTCGTTCAGCGTTCACCGAGGTGTTCAGACGAAGACCTCAACCGACCTAGTTTGCAGCAAACGACTGTCGCAAGCACGCGCCTTCGGAAACCCTGTGCGAGTGCTTGTTCTTGTAGCAGGACGGGACAAACCTTAGCGTCCCATGCCTTCGGGAGCGCCGTGCGGGTAAGTGATTGGGTTCGTGGCGGGACTGGCCAAACCCTTGCGTCCCACGTCAACTATGCCGCTTGATCTGGCTTGATTTGTTCCCTAGCGCGTGTTGGTGCTGAATAAAGAGGTTTGTTCCCGTAAAAGCGGCCCCGCTGCTTTGTGATTTGTGCAAACGTTATGATTGCAACCATCGTTTATTACCGAGAAGTTGCCTACCTACACAGGTAAGAACTTGCGAGCCATTTGGCTGGAGGCAATCGGGCGTTAGGTTGTCTACATTCCCGTCATTACGCTCGAGTTGAGCTGAGAAAACATCTTTATTTAATGCCATACGTGGCTGCTCTTGCTTTAAAACACCCGCAACGGCAAAAAAAAAAAAAAAAAAAAATACAGGAAAATATACGTACAGTTGCGCCTGGGAGCATCTGACGGCCGTTTCACATTGCAACATTGCAAAACGTCGTCAAACGCTCCAAATGGCGACCGTGCGATGGGATTATTAAAGGGTGTTCGCAACCAGCGATGGCCGTCGGGGCAAAATCCCCGGTGGTTCGCGGTCCGCGTAGTGGAAGCTGTAGAGATGATTACACAGAAACCGCACTGTACGCGGTGGCTTGTCTTGTGAAATCACCCAGTCCCCAAAGGTGTCAGGCTGGTCTGCTAGCAGGATGTCAGCGAAGTGCCTCGAAGCGAACTGCAGCGTGCTCGGGGCACTCACTGAGAACGTTCTGCGTCGTCGCAAAGGTGTTGCATGCTGTAGAGTAGCCCTGGTGCGGGCCAACTTGAAATATGCGGTAGCGCAGGGCCGGCATCTTAAGGGTGTTACACTCTAAGAAAAATAGGTAGTCATATGTGACTACCTTTGGGGTGGTAAAAGATTGTCCCAAATACAACGACCCCCAGGGTAAAAATGACGAACCCACATGTAGTCAAAAAACAGGTAGTCAAATTTGACTACCCATAGACCAAGATGACGGCCGGTTAGCGAGGCTCAAATTCCCCGGTAAGGCCTAGTGAAGAGCACGGCTTTTCGTCAGAGTGAGAGAATAGAGCGCACACGCCTATTCGACGTCTTCCAAGCGCGTTCAGACACACTAAGCATCCGTCCCCAGACACCGGTACCGTATTTATATTTTGCAAGGACGGCAGTGTGTGTGCCGGAATCGCTGCGATTGCTCCCGACTTGATCTCGCTAGAATGACTATATTTTTACCGCCGGCGGGGAGCACTAAAAAAAGCAATCGTTACGCGAGGAATGGGCATGCTAACTTTATTGAACACAACGTATGCTTGTCGTATGCGGCGATGAATCACTGGGCACCTTCGTCGACTCGACACCGACGAGAGGCGTTCAACTCGCACCAACGCTAGCGCTTTATTTTTTGCCTATCTCTTCTAGTTTTGGCCTACCTCTACTGGCGTGGTTATCCATTCGTGCGCGTGTGTGCCTGCACTTTGCAGCTCTTCGACAGAAAGTGAGAATTTAGGTGGCTGAGTGGCACAACTATTACGATTGTTATCGAACTGAGAGGCAGGGAGTTCAGTGGACTGCAGTTCAGCTGTTTGTAAATCAATAGCAACAAGACTGCTCAACACTTAGCTTGTTGAATCAAGCGGCAGCTTGCGCCACCTACGAAGTGTAGTAGTAACCAGTAAGTGACACAAAAAAACGAACATGCACCACCTCATCCCATTCCCCATACGACTACTCATATACCAATACACATACAAACCAAGATACCGAACACTGACACAGGCACGTACATGTCAGCAGCCCAACAAGGCACAAACAACTCCAACACAACACCTCCGCGACTCTCTACTCCAACCACACTACCGCCCGATTCGTATATATGCCTTGCCATATTCTGACAAAGATTAGGCAAGTCAGTACCACTGTTTACTAGATGAATTCGAAGAGTATTTGCAAGTATTATTAGTATACAAGTGCTCTGTGCATTTAAGTTGGCAGGCTAGACACCTCTCTTAATCTTGCGCTGCGAAGGGCGCGCAACATGATATAAAAGTAATCGGCTAAAGCAAAACCGCACGGCACGCTCCCGATCAGTTTCGGTTTCAGATTGCCCCAAGCTCGATCCGCGCTTGTAATAGCAGCAAAAGTTACAACAATATCTGCATTCCTAGGCAGTAATCGGCTAAAGGCGATATAATTCTTAGTCTTGTGTTCTTCAATTCATTCTTTTTTCCCTTAAATTCAGTGCTTGAGAATAGGTGACTTTATTGTAGCAACCGAGTATCCAACACAATCAACGGGTTACCGGGCAGAACGTGATGATAACCCCTACTATGGTAGCCACGTACATCAGGAGACGAGATGCCGACCTTCCCTCTATACAGTATGATACAACGGCAATCAACACACCCACAATGGAGCATGTGGCAACCAGCACAGTTCTGGGAGACCAAAGGCTACATATAATCAACAGTTACTGGTTACCTAACCAACCTACTGCACGCCTCCCGCCCCTGGACATGAAACTAGGACCCAACAGAGATAGGGACACGGTGGTAACGCTGGGAGATTTCAATTGTCAACACCCATCTTGGGGATATGCAGTCACGTCGCCACTAGGAAGAAAGTTACAGAACTTCTCAGCCAATCAAGGTATGACTCTCTTAAATGACACGACGCAGCCAACGCGCACTGGTGGACCGCACCAAACGGACACCTCTCCGGACTTAACGTTGATTCAGGGCCCACTCAGGGCGACGTGGGAGAACACAGGAGACGCGCTCGGCAGCGATCACCAAATTATAGAAATAAAAATCACTTCAAGGAAAAGAGGACGGAAAGAACGTCTCAGAACGACGAAGCTGACGGCATGGCACAAGGTCAGAGAGGAACTCCAAGGGGTGGATTGGAAGCACCTCGGATGTAAAGATTGGACAGAAGCGATCCAAGAGACGGTCAACCGTCACACCAAACACATTGCGAACACAGAAGACCACCCAACGGTCGATCAACACCTAATGACTCTAGGGACCAAGCGACGAAACCTCACAAAACGCCTCAAAAAGAGAAAGAACAACAGAACCCTTAAGGCAAGAATACTGGCCTTAACTCAGGAGAGCCAGGAATACGCGGAAAAATTGGCCAGCCAAAACTGGATGCAACTCTGCGATGACATGAACGGTCAATTACACACGGTCAGAGCCTGGCACATATTACGCGCGATCATGGGGCACCGTAAACCCAGGAACACGCTCAAGAAACTCATGCTGAGCACAGGAGCCACCGTGAAGGACCTCATAGGAGAAATCAGGGACACATTCTACCCAGACGAAACACAGACAATGGCACAGCAAATACCAACGGCAGAAACCCGCTTAGATCGAGAAGTCCAAACCGCGCAACAAAGCGAAGAGATCAAAGGGATAGACTCGGACTTCACCGATGCAGAACTACAAACTGCCTTATTCCAGCTGAAGCGCAACACGGCGCCGGGGCCGGAAAAAATAACATACGGAATGCTCAGAAACATCCCTGACAACAAGCTCGACGAGCTCCAACGACACATCAACGAGGTGTGGGCGACGGGAGAGTTACCAGAAGAATGGAAAGAAGCGCACGTAATCATGCTTCCCAAACCAGGCAAACTTCCCAACACGCCAGCAAACCTCCGACCCATATCCAAGACGTCATGCATGGGGAAACTAATGGAAAAGATGGCATTAAACAGGCTAGAATGGCACTTGGAAGCCACAAATGAGCTGGCGCACAGCCTAGTGGGGTTCAGAAAGCACGTCAGTACGCAAGACGTAGCAAAAATGATCAAAGAACAGGTGTACGACAACCCCAGCACGGTTCAACAGCGCACCATAGTTGCGGTGGACCTAAAAAGAGCCTTCGATAACGTCATGCTCGAGGCTATCCTCAGAAACCTTCGCGAAACGAACCCTGGAAATAGAATGTACAGATACGTAAAGAACTTCCTTAAGGACAGAACGGTGAGAATACTGGATCCTGAGGGTCAACCCTCTGAACCGTATCCCCTATGTAGAGGAACACCACAGGGCTCCATACTATCGCCGACGCTCTTTAATATAACAATGAAGAACCTTCCGACTAAACTCAATGCCATCCCAAATCTCCACCACGCTACATACGCGGATGGCATTTCCATCTGGTGTACGACAGGCAACCCGGGACAACAAGAAGAAACTATACAAATCGGGCTAAACATCATCCACGAACACGCAAACGCCACAGGGCTCCAGTGCTCACCAGACAAATCGGAATATGTCGTAGTCATAAACCACCCACGACAGAAAATGGCAGAGGAACAGCGTAAACTTATGAACCTCCACATAGGAGGCACGTTAATACCCCGTCGGCCAGCTATAAAAATACTAGGATTTATTTGGCAACAGGACGGCAAAAGCACGGAATGGACCGCAAAGACGGTAAAACAACTCAATCAGATCTACAACATGATAGCACGTATCACGCGCTACAATCGCGGAATGAAAGAGCACGAACTCAGGAAAATAGTTGAAGCGACGGCGTACTCCAGAGTCATGTACACTTATCCATACACACAATTAACCCAAACGCAAAAGAGGAAGGTTAAAGCAGTGCTGCGGAAATGTCACCGTCTAGAACTAGGAACGCCCAAGTACGCAGCAACTGCGCTAGTGAACGCCACAGCTATCCACAACACCCTTGAGGAAAAATCCGAAATCCAACAAGAGGCGCAGAGACACAGACAAGGGCGGAAAATCTTGAGCAGTCTTGGATACTCAACTGAGCGACTCCCAGAGATCCCCACCCCGCCACCACCGTGGGAGTCCATCCCACATCTTACAGTACGCCCCATCCCCAAACATATGCACCCAGAAGTAGACTCAGAAGGAAGAAAGAGCGGAGCGACGCATCTAAAACACCCTTGCCATGACATCTACTACACGGACGCGAGCTTCACAAACAGTAATGCCACCACCGCATCGGTGGGTCCCAAAGGCCACGTCGTCAGGCGTCATGCCAACGTCCCATCGGTGACAGCAGCCGAAATACAGGCGATCGCCGAAGCCGCAACCCTCCACTCACACACAACGAATGAGCTCACGATTAGAACGGACAGCCAGGACGCGCTCAGGGCTTACGCTAAAAACGACTTACCTGAACACATATTAGGACTCCTCACCCAATACATGACCAATCACCCCCACTTGCGCATCTACCTCGAGTGCGTACCAGGCCACCAGGTAATCGAAGGGAACGAAAGGGCGCACGCTCTGTCTCGAGATAACACAGAACCGAGCGTACCAATCGGTTGGCCGCAGGCCTACGATCCAAGAGAAGACAGAGCGGAGCAGAGAAAAAAACGAAGGACTTTCCTCAAGGAGAGGAGAGAGGAGCAACGCAACTTTCCCACTCCACTACACAGTACACCGCGCAGACAAGCCACGTTCATACGGCAAGCACAAACAAACTCACTTCCGTGTGACATGACGCTACACTACATACACAACCTCGGAGGACTGCCCAGATGTCAAGTGTGCGGAGCACAACCTCCCGATAACAGGCATACATACTGGGAGTGCCCGAGGGCACAGAACTCGCCATACATTCTTGATGAAACTCAGCTACCACTCCACATCTCCCACACGTGGGAGAGCTGGGCAGCACCGCCACAGGACCTGCAAGCTACCTTATGGAAACAACTGCAGAACCATGTCGAACATGTCCTCGGATTAACATCATGCAACAGCAACGAACATGCAAGCTAGGACGGACACTTCTCGTAACCTGACTACAAACACCATATAGAAGCGGTAAAACCAAAAAAACGCGGCTCGGACAATGAGCTGCTGTAAATAAAGTATGTTCCTTCCTTCCTTCCCTCTTTCTGCGGCTGGTGCACGCCCTGGCTCTTCCCGTGCCTCCCATTAAGCAAACTCTTTCTATACACGGCTCTGCAGAACGATGCACGCGCCAAGGACGCTCTTCTTGCGTAATGGACGTTTGCACGCGCCACCTGTGTCGACCGCGGAGTGTAATTCTTCCCTACCCTTTTTTATACCTACCTTAGGTCATCAAGCTATCCTTCAAATAAAGATATTCAATCATCAATATAAAATAAAAGACAGGCGACGTGGGTTCACGTGACGTCAATGTTCCCACTAAATTTAGCGGGGAAACTGGATTCGTGTATAGGTTACATGACATCAAATTTCCCGCTAAATTTAGCGAGGAATGCACGGACGGACGGACGGTCAAAATTACGGGATTGGGAGGGGGGGGGGGGGGGGGGGAGGTACCGTCAAAAAGTATATAATTATATATATTTGTTTCTTAAATAATAATAAAAAACACCATTTTATTATTTGGTATTTTCCATGATGTTGGACGTTCAGCATTTCAAAATCGTGGCCTTCTTGAAGAATCCGATTTATACAGCTTGAAGTTTCACACGCAATCCCCTTCCAGCGGCTGCTAATCTTCAATAAATTGTCCAGTCCTTCATTTCACACAGATACAATGTTGACAGACAAACGTAAGTGTCGGCCTAAGTGACCGTATTCGATCGTTTTTGAGGAGCCGTGTTGTGCGAGACGCCGGTCGTGCTTGGACTGGGCGGAGTTTCGCGTTCCTTCGGTAGCGGTCGATCGATAGCAGACTTGATGGAGCTTGTAAGACGAATCCCATGAGGGCTGCTTAGATCCAGACGTCCAGATAACAATTCGATTGTAGGTGATCGGTCACGCGATTTCCTTTTTCTGCAGGCCCTAGGCCGGCAGGGCGGAAGAGGAAAAAGTAAAGCCCCTTTATACGGAAAAGTAGCGACATCCTTTCAAGAATGCCGCTTTCTATCTTGGAGCAATCCCGGCGGCGCTACCGTCGACTCGCAAAAAAAAAAAAAGAAAAAGCAAAAATAAAATTAAAAAATAGATAAAGGAGCGTGCACGGGGAAGGAGGAGTTGCCCTCGAATCAAGTAACACCGAAAGTGTGACGTCACGGCTCCCATCGTCTTTCTTCGAGAATATTCTTTGCGGTTCATCCACTTGAACGCAGAGGGTGTACCCTGACAGTACTCTTTAGTCCGCGTATATGTCGCTTTCTTGGAGCTATCCAGGTGGCGCTACCGTTCATGCGCGAATGCGAAAGTAAAAAAAAAAAGAAGATAAAGATCGAGTGTGCGCGTCAGATGAGGGCGATGATGTCGCCACCTTCCTTATTGAGGGGCTTTAGGAAAAAGGTGTTTCTGCCTCACAAGTCCTCTCCGCCCAGCCACGATAAGTGTCTAAGAACAAACAACGCGGGTGTCGAATCGCTTTCTCCGTCACGCTCGTTACCACGTCCGCGTGTTGGGGAGGAGATCGAAGAGTCACGCCTCTAGTGGTACGCTTCAGCTGTGGGGACAACAAGCCGTATTTTCTTGTTTGTTTTTGATCTGGGAAATCGAAGGTGACGATTCGGAGGGCGCTCTTCGTGCGACTAAAGCACTGCTCAGAGCGAAGCGCTCGTGCCCAGACCGTGCTCGGCGAGGTCCAATTTCTTTGTTATGTTGTGTTAGTAAACACCGGGCTGTGGGGACAACATGCTCGATTAAGCGCCCCCTATAGTTCGATCTCGTGCCCAATAGATATTTGCAGGCATAAAGTTATATAACAAGCAGAAGTTTCCGCCTATATAGTTATATAGGTAGAAGTTACATAACTTCTCACTAGTGCCACATGCGTACAAGCATGTGCAGCGTGCGCGTCAACATATATCATTGGCAAACTTGTAAAGGCTCGCACTTGACACTACGAGCAGAGGCATGGCAACGGCCAGATGCCCTGCTTGCAATCGTATATATGGAGCATTCAGGTGGCGGCCATAGCTGAGTTCGCGGCTGAGCTCGTGCTGAAGGCGAGCCTCCACGGTTTTTTTTTTTGCAATGTGCATTTCACACCTTGAAGACCGTCGGTCTTAGCAGCCTATACATGTGTGTGAACTCGTTCTGAGCGTGTCCAGTGAACAACGCACACAAATATGGCGTCCAGTGAATATAAATCCTTTATCGCCAGTGGTGTCCGGGCACACAGCGTTATCAGATGTTTTACTGCAGTCTCTGACATCTCAAGAAACGCAAGGCGCGTCCAGTTCCAAGCATCTTGTTATCGCTCACCAGTCAATGGGATTGCGGTATCAGTGAATAAGAACGCCCAAGAACTAATCACGAAGAAAGAAGCGGGAACCTTTGCCGCTGCTTAAGTTGTCGATGACTATGGGAGAACACATTCGACTCTTAGCAAAACGGACAATTTGGCGAGTTGGTAAGAGTTCGACATAACTTGCAGCACGACTGGGGCAAGGAGAGAGAGCAGAAAAACGCTTACTTTTTACACTACACTATTCAGCGCTGGTCCCGTTTTTTCATCTCTGTCTGTCCTTGTCCCAGTCGCGCTGCAAGTTATGATGAACATTCTACTCCGGCTCATTGGTAATAGACAGCACTCCGACAGCGCGAAATACTCCCCTAGCGGTTTGTAAACCCCACGTTCCATAGAACGCATCCGCATCGCGCTCTAATGCTGTAACGTTCTCGCGCTGCGCCGAGGGAAAGGACTGCCGCCGGCGCACCGAGATACCGGATTCGCTGAGGCAGCAGAGACAGCCGTTGACGCCCTGTCTCGACGGGTTTCCATGACAATAGATGGCGGCAGCCGCCCCATCCTATATTAAGGGGGAATCCCTGAGGCTATGCCCGTCTGGACGTTCCAACTACACAGAAGCTGTTGGCGCTAGGGCCATTGGATTTTTCCGGAGTATTGATGCAATCCCTAGCAAAGTATTGGGTGTATTACGTTCGCTGTTGTAAAAGGGAAGCATTGCAAAGACATTTCAAGGTCTTTAAGCATGCAGCCGCCCAGCCTTTGGAACGCTTCACCCGCAAGATTTACACAAAGTAAAGTTGAGGAGAACGTGCTGTCGAAAGTTTGACCCAATAAAACGGGCATCTATACAACGGACGTAACGCTGTCATGGAGGCACTCCATACGCCGATCACCCGAGTATCCAGAACATAAAAAACTTTCCCTCCTTTCCTCCTTTCCACTCGAGCAAGCGGGAGACCCTCCTCCTTTCTGCGAGCAGTATCTCAGAGTCCCGCTCCTGGTGGGAGAGGAGGGGAGAAGAGTGCGAGAGCGAATGGAGAGAAGGAAACTAGGAGCCTGATTTCTGCCCGGCAGAAGACAATCCTATTCTACAGTTTTTTTTTATACTACGCTGTTTATGCAGGTGGGTTATACGTAGGATGCTGCGTTTTCGGATAAATCTGATAAAATCTGAAAAAGAACACTCCCCGGTACAAATATTTCGAATTCGGATTTATCCGAAAAACCCGAAATACAAAAATTAATTGCAAAAAAAAAAAAAAAAAAAAAAAATATATATATATATATATATCAGGGATGGGCAGTATTTCAAATACAAGTATTTGAAATACGTATTTGAAATACTTTGTGTATTTTGCAATTGTATTTAATTACAAATTGGGTAATGTATTTGGCGTGTATATTTAAATACTAAAACGTGGGTATTTCAAATACAATTGTAATTAAATACAATTTTGTGGGCGAAAATACATCTTGTTTTTATGCATGTGGTTGTAAGATATAGTCTCCATCCTT
This sequence comes from Ixodes scapularis, assembly GCF_016920785.2. Lineage (NCBI taxonomy): Eukaryota > Metazoa > Arthropoda > Arachnida > Ixodida > Ixodidae > Ixodes > Ixodes scapularis. The sequence goes on from NW_024609846.1 coordinate 127,731,238, forward strand.
TATTCGGCCATGGGGCTTTTTTCTTTTTCTCCTCCGGCCTTATTTTAAAGGCACTGTCCAGAGCAGGAAGAAAACTACATTCTGTACCAAATGCAGTGTCTCTCAATCAAGCAGAAGCGTTTAGTGACTTTGAGATTACAGTGCTAGTCCAGGTCAAGAATAGTGACGAAATCGACGTTCACAGGCAGACTGGCTAAACAAGTGCCTGTGACAACTTGTGATGCTTTCCAGCCTGATTTCCATCTATATTTTTGCCTGGAACATTTTAAATGCGCGGGTCGTCCAGATCTTCGTAACTGGTGCGAGTTGCAACAATAAAAAATTCTCTAGCTAGTGCTGCGCGTCTTGGTCGTCTCAGTGCTTTGTTGGTCTATACCAAAATGTAATCGACAAAAAAAAAAAAAAAAAGCTGCTTGAAGCTCTGCACTTTTTTCACCTATTAGGTCCAAGCTGATTACATTTTTTTTTGTGATTATATTTCTATTACGTTACTAGAGCCTCGCACACTAACTCCCGAGTGTGCGATGCAAAATTAAAATGAGATACCCAGAAACCCGTTGCAGGTGCCTTGAAGCAAGTCGCTGACGCAAATTTTCAGGAATGTATTCGGAAAAGTATTCGGAGGAGACCAAATACATTTGGTTGTATTTGTATCTTGCAATTAAATGTTTTTTTGGAAATGTAATTAGATTTGTAATTAGATACATTTTCGACAAAGTATTTTGTATTTGTATGTCGATACATATTTGGACGTATTTTGCTTATCCCTGGTATATATATATATATATATATATATGTTGTTGTTTTCTTTTTTTTTGGGGGGGGGGGGGATATAAAGACACACTTTTCGACCCCTTTTTATTGTTTTCAAGTTAGTTCGTTCCACTTTGCCCTTTCCAAAGGCTTAAAAAAGTACTTTCTCTAAAAGGGGTTCTGATATGCCAAAAATAAAATATGAGATAACAATACTGCTAGGACCCATTGTATGCTCCTATAATCCTGCTAAATTTGTTTTGAAAATGGCGCGATAGTTTCGTGGATAAATCGATTTATATGCGCGTCCCTCGGAGGGGCCGATCCGGGAGGAGCGGGAGGCTGGCTACGTAGCCAGCCTCCCGCGCGGTGTCCCTTTGCACGGACTCACCGACATGGCACTCTTGGCGTCACGAGCTTCAGCTTCTTCGTTCGCCTTCCGCGTTTCGAGCTTGCGGTCTGTGACAATTACGTCTACGGCATCGCTCGCCTTGTCAAAGTGTTCGACATTGATCGCAGCAGCGATGAGAGTGATTGCTATCAAGAGATGTTGGAAGCGGTTCATTTGGACTGGGACCCGCTGGCGACCAGCTCCGGTGACGGCGAGTTACGGACGAACTCGCCGTGGTCACCGTCGTCCGGGAACATCTCGCAGGCGCATGCAGGGTGGAAGGTCAACAGGCCGGGGGCAAGAGGGAGAATAGCGCTCGGGTTGCCGAGTTGCGTGAGCGGTTTTGATCGTACCGCAGCGAGAAGAGCTTGGGCGATCATGGGCTGGGTTCTAAATCTTACCCAAATAGATCCGAGCTACTCCGGCGGGTCGTGTCACGTGACAACAATGATTCAAAAGCGCTGAACGCGGGTAAGGTTTGAAACGCCAAGGTACCCAACCCTTACCCTGGAGTAAGGTCGAGTAAATTTTGGAACACGGCCATGGGGGCGCCTAGATTGAGATAGCGTTCATGATCCCGTGGTTTATGGACACCATGTTGCCTGGTCGGCAGGTGAAAATTATAAAAAATCGTAAACTGATTATTGCAATTAGCAGAGCTCTAAAAATGGCGTAACTTGGTGTATATACTAAGTAGCTTATGAGCACTCCATTTCAAGAATAATGTATCCGTTTAGTTTTCGTGTCATAACCCCTTTACAGGGGAACTCCGCCGACATTTCGAGCTACCTAATCCAAAGGCATAATCTGAATGCGGATGGCTTCCTGATTCCGAAATGCTATGTCGTTCTCATAGATTCGCTCTAGTTAATTAAAAGAGTGATATTTTTGTTTACTGTCGAAACCGAAACATCGTTCTCCCTAGGTTTTCTCCAGTTTTTACCGCCGCCAAGCGTGACGTCACTTGTGTGCAGCGAGGCGCGCGGCCGGCAATCGGGTACGCTCGCGCCCGCCTTTCTCGCGTCTAACAGCAAAAGAACCTGGCCGTTCGTACTGTTTGAAGCTGATAATTATCTATATTTGCACAAAGTATGGCCTTGGCCTACGTGCCTAACTATAAGAAAGTAACAAAAAAAGAAAAGGAAAAACGGAAGCAATTAGAATTTTCATAAAACCGTTTTTGCAACTCGCTACGTTCAAGCCGCGGCTCGCTAGTTTCGTAATATCGCCAGTAAACCCGTTCTCCTTTTATTAAAAGATGGCTAGCGAAGAAAGGTCGAAGAGTCACGCAATACATTTTTTGACGAATTGCCAAAGCACCGCGGAAAATGCTCGGAATGTGGGCACAAATGCCCCACACGCTCGTATGACCTGAAGGAATTTGCCATTTGTTTTAGATCTTCTTTTGAAAAGTTGCTGTTACAGGCGTCAGCACGTGTAACTACTCATGTGGCATGAATATGCTCCAGGGTTGCTTAAGTAATTTAGCAAAAGATCTGTAGACCATTTCTGTAAAGCGCTTCTGGTCGATGCCATTTTCAGCGTTCGTGCGTGTGGCGCGTACTTTGCTCGCCTTCCAAAGCGATGAACATATGCGTGCTGGGCTGGCACCTAAGACATGTAGACAGTGATTCTCATAAACAATGAAATGTATAGAATAGAATGAACTGCATTCATGTAGATCAGATGGCAGGTTACTGGTCATGAAGATCGTGTTAAAATGACGATTAAAAGAACTTCGCAACCACCAAGCAAAATATCAAGGTGCAATGGAATTCATTCATTCATTCATTTGTTTATTTTCTGTGCTCATGAACAGCTTGACGCCTTGGTAATGATGCGCAACAAAATGGTCACAGGTTAGTTACAACGGTCTTGAAAGCGACGAAATTTGGGTTAAAAACATCAATATCTGCTCACCTGAGGGTATTGTAGAAGTGTTGAATACGGGTCATGAGACTGGTTTGGAATTCGTATAAAATACGCAAACACACTGTTCATCTCAAAATAAAGAATATTTGCTTGAAGATACAGTAGTGCGTGAGGTACAGAAAGACATCCTAAATCTTTTAATTAAAAATAAGTTAACAAAAGTTGCTAAAAAAATATGTACCCGTATTTTTTCTTTTTACTTTTTGAGTGGAATGCAACGCGTTCAAACACCCATCCACGAGAGCACTTGGGAAAAGGGTAATTCTATATAAGATTTTTTTTTCTACTTAAGTTGGTTTAGCACAGTTTCCATCAGCTCTAAATCTGAATGCCTCCCCTCAACAATATTAATATTTTCATGGTTAAAAAAAAAGCTTTTCAGCCCTATATAAAATTTCTCTGCAATAGAATAAATTAAAGACGTTTTCACCACTTTTTCTGCAAAGAATATTGCACGCCAACCATTTGACAAACCAGGCAAGGCTCCATCGTATTTTAATGGAGCGCAACACCTGCTTCATAAACCTCTGTAATAGCAAACAGGAATAGCAATATGTCGAAAGTCATGCCTAAATTCAGACTTCAACTTTGTTTAGACGTTTCACTTCTCGTCTTCAACATATCGGCCGCGTGACTGGAACTCCGAGACTTGCCCGAGCTAGATTCGACGTCCGAAACAAATATAGCGTTTATAAAAAAACAAATTCAAAAATAAAAAATCACTGATCTAATTGTGAATAACAAATGTGACTGTGCAAAATGTCGACTATAGTGCTAGATCGTGTACTATATTTCTCGATATTATTAGCGCCCTTCTTTAGACGGATGTAGTAATGGTCACAGCCGGCTTGAGTTTGCGTTTGCCGATCTTGAAGCTGTTCCAGCTGCTGAGGGATACTCAACTCGCAGCACGCGGCTATAAAGTATTGCGAGCAAAAGTCAAAATGTTTCACGTGACACTACACTGTTAGCGAAAATGTAATATTTCGCCTGTTTACACCCCATTTTCACTCGTTAGCATATTTTTACACGCTCTGCTAGTGATAAATCGTCAAAAAATTACTTGGGGTAGTAAAAATTGGTGTTTCGGTTTCGGTTTACACGACTAGGCGTGTAAGCAACACTGAAAACACCCCAGCCCAACACCCCAAAACGTCGAGCGCCATGTTGCTTCTGCCTTGAAGCGGTACGGCGGACGTAGCAGCCGAAGGTGAGTGTTTGATTTTTTTTATCAAGTTTGTATAGAATGTAGCACGTCTCAGATTTTTATTACATGACATACAAGAACGTTAGATTTGCTTTGAGCAAGCCGGCTCAGGCGTTAAGCCCGATTCACACAACCGGCGTTTAGCCACCCCGTCGATTGGAAACGACTCGACTGCTCGCCGGTTCTTTTGCGCGAGCTTTCGCTCGGGCGCTGTGAACCCTATGAACTGTGGTGCTCAAAGCTAGCACAATTAGGCACGGCTAGCGTCCCGGTGGAAGCTGCAGAGAGCGGAAACCGAAGACACCGTCGCATAAGAGTGGCGAAGCCGCGATCCTGCGCTGATCGTTGTCCCGCCGCTCTCTCCGGCAATATCGACACTTCGCTGCTGGGTGTCTCGTATTTCGACGTTTTAGAGAAACTTGGCATTGGCAAGCGCGAGGAGTCTCTATATCGTTTTCTCCGTCGCCTGCGTGGAGGAAACACGTTGGCGATAGAAACATATGCTCATGCAGTCAGTCAACATGGACAATCCCCCTGTTCCCTCAATCCTATCGCATTCTTTGACTGCGTTTGTGACAACAACGTTTCCCCAGTGTGAAAGCTTTCAGTCACAACGGACTACAAACTGGGTTGTGCATCGCATGTAGATTTGAGGGAATTCTTCGCCGGAGACACCAGCACATTAGTTTCATTGGTAAGGTGACCGGCCACTAACATGTTTGGCAAATGAAGCGATCACGGGTAAGTAGAAATGCAAACAATGTTGAATGAATATTAAGGTGGTTGTAGCCAGAGCCTGCCAGTTGAAATCAACCTTTAACAATATAGTCTGCGGTAACTTCTTTTTGCACTTAGGATTGCAATTTTAAACACAAAGCCACTCCACATAGCTGTCGAAAATCGTGTAAACAACAGCAGTCATCGTCCCCGGTTCGGATGAGCGAAGCCTTAGCTTGATGAAAAGAATGGCGGTCTATACTTCTTGGTTGTTTCAATCACAACCTCGCACAGCTGAACAGACAAACAAATCAAGGAAATATATCCCGCGCTGGCTTGCAAATCACAGCACACAAGCAGGGTACATAGCAGAGCAGAAAACACTGGCAATGAGCACACGGAGGCATGCAGCTTCCTTTCTTTTTCCCTCGGCGAATGATTGGTTTGCTGCAGCATTCCGTAAGCACGTCGACATTCAAAAGTTGAGCCTGATCTGTCTTGCAGTGCCTTGCGGAACGGCAAGTATCGCCCACCATTCCACAAGGCACTGCAGGACTCGCAAATGTGTGAACAGTGCTTTGCAATAAAGGCCATGATCGGGCAGCAGGTGCCCATCTAAAGACATTTAATATTGATTGGCATTGAACTAACCTTTGGGCTTCATCACATAGCAAGCATGGGTGAGGTATAATTCAAGAACATTTAATGTTCGACGAGTTTAATACGTTGTGGTGCTTTCCCATCTGTTTCGGTGTCACGGAGGGGGGTTCAAATTAATAAAAATAATTCAATGATCCACTCTGAGAATAAACGAGAAATTACGGGAAAAGAACAAGAGAGCTAAGTTCGACCATTGACTAGCGCTAGGTCCACGCCTGGTGTATAATCAGTAGAGAAAGATGATGACACAGGGAGGATAAGCAAACAAAAGATTAGATTTAATAAAGTGAAAAACTAAGCTGTACATGGCAATAGAGCACTCAACACAAACCACACTCCAGCTCAAAGCTATGGAGCCCTGCGAGCCAGAAACTAATACTAAAAAGACTTGACGCTCATAAAACCGGAATAAGCCAACAAAACAGTGACGAAAACCCGACACTAACAACGAGAGCAAACCGAGATGGAGCTCGAACGTTACCGCTACACACATGGGATAATCCCCCAAAACAGTCGCGACAGAAAGTAGCACTGTGTAAAAATCTTCCCAACATTCAACAATTCGTACTTTAGAGCCAGATAATGCAGTAGACAAGTCCTAGAAAACCAGGCTTAGCTTTCCGGTAGGTGCCGAGTCCAGAGCAGTCCGTAGTCTGGAGTTGTCGGCCGAAGAACGGCGTCTCGAAGTCCAGCGGTCCAATTAGAGGCTTGATGAGGTCGACACCGCGCACCACACAGCCACACACGCTTCAGCACAACAAACTCAAACACTTGTCCGACAGGCATGGCAGAAGCCAAAAATTACACGTTCCAAGACTCATCTGCAGGGAGTAACCGCGTTGAGTAGCGACCCGGCCAGCTCTGGGGTTGGACTACCTTCTTTGTTCCCGAACCCCCTTTTATAGGCTCGTCTACCAACCAACCTCCCGTTTCCCCGCCTTTCGGGTCAGTCAACTTTCAAGAAAAACAAAGCTACACAGCAATGACCCAAATGGCAAAACCTATTACATTTTTCAGACAACCAAACATATGTGCCCATCCATTCCCCCGTACGAGTCCAAAAACATCAATTATCGCCGATACATAGAACACGACAGGCGGCAGACTGAGCAAAGCCGCCGCCTTCAAAAAGCGCGCTAGCCAGCGTAAACATCTTTGTATCCCGGCGGCGCCCCTGCATGTCAAATCGGCACCATACGCGAGCCAGCATACGCACCCCTCCGTCCGCGAGGTCAAAGCCACAAACTGTGACCTGGGATGATCTACGTCGCCCGTTAACAAAAACCCATTCCGCAAACGAGCAAATTCGTTGGGGACTTAGAAAGGAACTACGACGGGACGAACTGAGATTAAAAGTGGCACCACACTCCCCCTTTTTGACCGTACCAACACTTAAAGTGGTACAAAAAAAAGATCATAAAAGTATTTAAAAAAATGAAGAGAAGCCTGAATTTGTGACACCCGGTTTCTCCATCCTGTGTTTTTTTTGGTGCTTTTCCTATTACGAAGCGAGACATTATTCCACCCGTAGGCACCAGATGTAATTCCCGTCTGCGATCATAAGATTATAGGATCCTAACTGCCGGCAGCTAAGTGTCAATTACATCCGGCTTGTGCATACAGTGCAACATCTTTTGCTATTCAGCCGATCATCACTTTACAGCCTGGGTATCTGTTCTTGTAAACGACAGTAGTGCTACATGTTAAACGGCTCTAAAGCGATAGAGCAAACTCACATCTCATTATCTTTTAGCTGAATAAACTGTTTGTTTGGTTATGCTTGTTATCCAATTTTTGTTTTAAATTTAATTTTCTCATATAAACACCTTACATTATAGAAAAAAAATATTTTTATAGTACGGAGGTGTCCATATTAAGAAGACATGACTGTATCATCTTTGAAACTAGTTTGCCACAGCCAGTGTTATAATATGTATTGATTTTTTATGCAGTGCCTGCCTTTCCTTGCCCCTTCTGAGGACGACTGAGAAAGCGACTTTGCGCCACAACGACGGATGGCAAGTGTCCCAAGTGTCGTCACCTATAGTGGTCATGTGCTATGTGTTCGCAGCATTGTAAGCCGACCGTGGAGCACTTTCAAAAGGGAACTTTCGCCATGTGAACAGTATGGCCGTGTACAATACGGGCACGTACAGTCAGAAGAATTATGAGAGGGAACATGCGGGCGCGTGTCACTTGGTACAGGCAGAGCAGCCTAGCAAGTGTCATGCTTGTGCACTGAGGGGCCCTGGTTTGAAGAGCCGAGGCAGAAGTTTCAGCGGCGGTGTCACCGCCCTGGCGGCTTGTCGCCGAAGCAGAAACGGGGTTAGCTAGCTTTGCTCGTGGCTGGCTTTGTGTAGTGTGTGTAGACCGGGAACGTAGGCTTATGAACTTCGGCAACAAGAATACTACACGGCTTTGGTGTTTTGGTACGAGCAACAAACGTGACACTATCTGCTACGACTAGCTACGACCACCCACCGCAGCGGTGAAGGCATCCAAGAAGCAGAACCTGTGTATTACGCCGTTGCCGTAACCCAACAGTGCTCGTTTGTCATGGAGGGCTTTCCGCCCAGAGACTTTGCTCGTCACTGAGTGTTATTTCCCGTGTTTCTCTGTGTGCGCAGTGGCTGGACGGGCCTCATACAGCAGTTCTTCAGTCTCAAAGGTGACTAAAAGTTGAGGGTGGATGGACTTGCAGCAATCCCCTCAGTTGTGCGTGTGACAGAACCTTTGTACGGCATCATCGGGAGGATGCTGTTGTGAATTAGCAAGTTGTCCAATTGTATGTTCATTATGCTAATATTTGAAAAAGCTTGTTTAAAAGGATGCTGGACCAAAATTTGGATTTCATAAAATAAGGCCGCGGAAGCTTTCAATGGGAGCTCTACAAACTCCGAAACATCACTCATACATTAATATCTCCAACGGATGGCCGTATTCTTGGAAAGGAAAGGGCACAATCAAACAAGAAATGTGACATCATACTTCTCCTGGTACACTTTAGAATGAGGGGAAGAGGCCTCGCTTCTCTCATTCCCGCTTCGGTTCACCTGCTTAAGGGGATGAAGCCTAGAGGAGAGGGAATGAGAATCGCGACATCACATGTCTCGTCGGCCTTGTTGAATCCCACATGTCTCCAAAAATACGGCCATCCGTTAGAAATAATGCTGTATGTGTGATGTCTTGGGGGTTTTGCAGCGTCCCGCCTACCGCCCCAGTGTTGTTTTGCAAGCGTCGAATTTCGGCTAGGCATACCTTTTAATATGAATAATTATGTCATCAGAATGTTAGAACATGTCAGTTCTACACAGCTACTCTCAAACATTTTCGAGTGGTCTCGCCTGCCAGATTCAAAGGGGGGGGGGGGGGGGGCAACATGTACATGTTTTTATGTCTACAGCACAAATAGTTCCTATCATGCACTCTAAATAGCTGTCAATCGACAGACTGGGTAAAAGAGTGAGCACAAACAAGTCCAACTACCAACAATGCTGTCCATGGCGAATCTTGGACACCATGTCTTACGTTATGTGGCCTCAGCGGTCTTTCTATAGTTCTTTTCATTGTTGCCGGTAGAGCAGCTACCGATAGGGGGGGTTGCGAGGACGTCAACTTTGAAATGCAGTTTCTTCACATAATGTTTGCACTTTGGGAAGTTTATACACATATACCTTGAAGTCGCTATTGTACGGATGAAACAACTTTGTAAGAGTGTCTATGAAAACTTGGGCAGGGTTCTCTTTAACGTGCCTGACTTACAACAAGGCTGTCCAACTTGACAAATTTCACTGATGGGAAGCTTATTTTCATATAAGAATGGTATACTTCTTCACAGCGCTGTATGTATCCAACAGAAACTCCAGATGTGTTCAATAAAAGTAGCATTTGCTAATATTGTGTTTTCTGTGTATCTGATGCACTAGGTTGTATTTGTTTTGAACGCTTGCTACGTTTAGGCTATAAAAAATAGTCTAAATTTTATGCCGACAAGCTTCTTGAAAAAGAAGTGTTCGGTCTGAATAAAAGATTCCAGAAATTACACTAAAATAAATTGCTACTTGGGGTAGCAAAAATGGTGTTTTACAGTCGACTCTCATTATTTTAAACTCCAGGGCCCGTTTGCTCGAAGCGCTAACCGCGGCTGAAGTTAGCCGCAGTACCTAGGAGAGGAATTTTCAAATCACGTGACTGGCTCGGTAGGGATGCGGGGAAGCGTGGCGGTGCCCCAGTGAGTGAGCGCCGCACGCTTTGGAACTAATATGTCGTTGTAGCTGCAATACCGGGCGCGTTAGTCAGCAACGAATGGTGCAGGAGGCTTTCGCTTTGCCTTACCTCACTTCATCACAAAGCATGAGCAAGGCTCTTGCCGCATTTTTTAGATAGTCTTTCGACTCTGGCCATTCCTAAGCCTAAATGAATGTGGTAATTGTCGGCTTAGCAACATCTTTGGAAAGCGGATTGTCTTGACTCTATCGGTCGGGTATTGATTGCACACAAAAGCAAACAGCATCCCTATAGACCTTTTTCTAAATTACCCAAGCATCGAGAAGAACGCTGGAAGTATAATTCTGCGGTCCGCGCGCACTGGCCTTCCTCTTATAAAAGATTCGAAGTAAATAATCATAATAAATATTTGACCAACGCACGTGCAAGACAAAATTTGTTTTAGACTTTTTGCTTTAGAACAGTTACTACTTCAGACGCCAGCACGTGCAACGCGTGTAACTACACTTGTAGCCTGCACCTCGGCGCTTGGGAAATTTAGAGAAAGGTCTAATATGGTCTATTGGGACGCTGTCTGCTTTTGTGTGCTATTAATACCCGGCTGATTGAGTCAAGGAAATCCACTTTCCAAAGACATTGCCATGCTAACATTTATCGCATTCATTTAGGCTTAGGAATGGCCAGAATCGAAAGACTATCTAAAAAATTCGGCGAGGTCATATGCTCATGCTTTGCGATTTAAATGAGGTAAGACAAAGCGAAAGCCTCTGGCACCATTCATTGCTGACTAACGCGCCCAATATTGCAGCTACAACGACATATTAGTTTCAAAGCGAGCGGCGCTCACTCACCGGGGCACCGCCATGTTTCCCTGCATTCCTGCCGAGCCAGTCACGTGATTTCAAAATCCCTCTCCTAGGTACTGCGGTTAACTTTAGCCGCGGTTAGCGCTTGAGCAAACGGGCCCTGGAAGCCACACACTTTAGTTTGAAATATCAGAAGATTGAATTATCAAAATTCATCTAAATATTGTCACGAATAAAAACATACTACTTCTTTATTAAACTTAAAATCAGTGTGTAATGCGCCGAACTTGTGCTGAGAAACATAAATTAACAAAGACTTTTGATGGTGTCGAAAGGACAACTGCCTCAAGCAGCCAAGCGAAGGTACTTTTGTAAGCGCGTGGGTATCTAGAAGTTTCTGAGCTCGAACAAAAAAAATTTAGAGTCGTCTCATCATTCCAGTCACGCAAACAAAAGAAAGAAGGACATGCGCTGGCGGGGTCAGCGGCATGTGAGTCGATCACGCTGCTGACTCGGCTATTTGCACGTGGCATTACTCCCCTCTTGTGAAAGACTCATCGTCTTTATGCAACACAAAATTAAATTAACAGCTTAAACAAAACTAGGTCAAAATACAGAGTCTCGTAAATAGCAGATTTTCACAGTCCTACCGAGCATACCTAGTTCAGTTGAGTCGGAAGACGTGAATCGCCTACGGGTCGCAGAGGGCAGCGTGACAATGTTGATGTGCCATTGGCCAACGACTTACAACTTAGGTCTCATGTAGCGAATAACCTTGAGGTCGAAGCACCACTTTAACAGTTCCTTGCTGCGACGATGAATTGGTGTTTAGACTCACAGTGGGTAGCCAGGCTGAAACTGGGCGTCGTGGTGACAAAGATTGTAGCAGTCATCGTCAGGAAGTTGCGGCTTGCATCAAAATGCGACCAAGCTGGCAAACTTCCTCCGTTCGGTGAGTGACATACCAGGCGTCGTCGTCCTGTTCGTCTTCGTGACAGATACCACACTTGCCGTAGGTATTGTCATCGGGTTCATCATCAAGGTCGCCGTCAAGTTTGTAGTCGTGGTTGTCGTTAAAGGGCAACTCCGGACCATACTTTCAATTTTGGGATTATAACTGTTTTTAGTGCAGTCAGCGTCCCTGAATTGCAAGGTGTAATTTTTTCCTCGTTATTGTGCGTAGTTTTAAAGATATGGACGCCTCAAAGTTTTGTTTGGGGCACGGCCAACAAAACCGAAACTAGCCGCTCGAGGCCCTGGCAGCACTACAAATCAGCCGCTATAAGAACGTGACGTCAGGATCGTTCTCCTTCAACGAGTACGCAGGTTGATCAGCAGCTACTTCTGTTGCGCTAGCCGTCTAAAGGTAGGAGGTAAGCTGATTTTATTTTAATTCTGTATATGTGGTAGTTATCCAGCACATGTAGGAAGAGTTAGTGCGTATACCCAAAAGCTAGTGACTGGAAAACCCGTAAACTCGTACAGTGCCGTACTCGGCGGCCGCTGCCGCCGTGCGTGTGCCATGCCGTACTTGTCGCTAGTATACCCAAAAGGTAGCGACTGGAAAACGAGTGAACTCGTTCAGTACCGTACTCAGCGGCTGTCGCCGTGTGTGCAGTCTTCCGTACTCTGTCGCTAGGCCTAAATTGTCATCGGGGCTCCGTGGATGGAGCGGCGTTGCTCTACGACGCGCTGCCAGTGAAGTACAGTACTGGGGGCCCTCTCGCTTTCGCGCTGCGGGTCAGTAACAGACACGAAGCTTTGAGGCTTTCCGGCACGGGCTGCTGCGTTAGGGCTGTACATGTCTGTTTTTGCATTCTTTTTTCCTTGGGCGCGTAAAAGCCAAAGTCCACTCGTCGAACAGCGTTTACCCACACCTTCTTCAATTTCTGGTATGTTGGAAACTTGTGAAAAAGCACCTCCGGGTTGTGCAGCGGGTTGTTTGAGCAGCCCACAGCACTACAAGTTCTACTCGGCATCCTTCGAGGAACAGCTGGGCAGTCTTGGGCGCTACGAGTTGCTCGCTAAAACCAGTCTTTGAGTCCTCACAAGCAAATAAACAAAAGGCTATACCGAAGCTACACGGGCTACAGATAAAAGCAATGGCTAAACATGACAATCACAAGTCCAAGAAGCGGTGGTAGCGGCTCAAAGAAACGCACTCCGCGTAACGCTTGGAGGAAAAAAAGAACGATACTGACGTCGAAGCCCAATGTTGCTTTAGTGATCGGCAACCCGCTAGCCGACCGCTAAGGTGCAGCGGCTCGCGGCGGGTCACATTTTTATTATCGGCATTAGTTGAGAATGCGGCATCCCACGGACGTAATATTTTGGCTGGGGTCGTATTTTGTGTCACTACAGCGATACCAGTAATTTCTTTAATTTCGAGTTTTGGCCGGAGTTGCCCTTTAAAGTCATCGTCCGGATTGTCCTTGGATAACTGTCAAAGCCGTAGTCGGGATCGTCTTCCATGAAATTGTTTGAGTCTTCGCCTGGGTCATCATCAGTGTCGTCATCAGTCTCGTCACCACGGTTGAAGACTGTTTGTCATCGAGGCCGTTGTCAGGTTGGTTGTTGACATTGTAGCCGGGTTTGGTCTTTGGAGTTGTCGTCCGTTTCATCATCAGCGTAGAAGTCGTCATGATGTTTTCGTCTAAGTGTGGTAGCCAGGGGCTTTGTCAAGTTCATTGTCCGGGTCGCTTCCAAGGCCATAGTTGAGGTCGTCGTTGGTGTCAGAGTTGGAGTCGTCCTCGGATGATTTCAAGGACGTCGCCTTCACGATCGTCGTCTTCAGAGTTATCGTGTTCACAGATGGTACGCTTTATGGGCATAGACTGCGTTACCCTGCACATCCACCAATATGTCATGAACAAAAACAAACTTGATTAATAAAACTTCAGATCAATGTTAAATGCAGCGAACTTGTGCCGAGAAACATAAAGTAACAAAGACCGCACATACTTTGACAGCGACAAAAGGACGACTGACTCGAGCAGCCATGCGAAGCTCTTTTTGTAAGCCCGTAGGTATCTAGAAGGTTCCGAGCTCGAACAAACAAGATTCTCGAGTCATCTCAAACATTCTAGGCGTGCAAACAAACAAAAGATTCCCCATTCCACCCAACTCCATTGCAGAGAATTGGAATTTTCTAATACTAATTTCATTCCTTTGAACTCCTGGAAAGGAAAAACTGGGCCCATTCTCACTCCTGGAATGGCTGAACTGCTGCATTCCATTCCTCTCAATCCCTCCCAATTGTGAAAATGGCACTTGACAGCTAGTACTAAGTTACCGGAAAATAACGTCGGCGTAAAGCTGGTGTTGTGAAATGCGTAGACAACTGCAAAATTCAAAACCCTACCCGCAATCATTGATTTTACTAAGTTGAGCTTTGGTCGCACATAGCACTAGTGGCAATTGGTATGGGGGCACTGCAGATATTGATCGCATTACCAGGTGTAAATGCCTCGTAACAGAGAGGAAAACTAAGTCGCCCATCTTTTCCACAAAAGAACCGTATATGTCCTCCACTTTTACGAGATACATAATAAGTGAGGAGTCACGTGTATTAACGAAGTGCGGGCGATGTGACATTGTCCCTGCCTGGTGGCCTGCAACTGGTGCTGTAATCACACATGGTCCCAACAGCCTTATGGTTGCATCTCGCAGCACCAAGAACGACACTTTGGCTGTGCTCCAAATCTTACCCAAATAGATCCGAGTTACTCCGGTGGGTCGTGTCACGTGACAACACAGATTGAAAAGTGCTGGGCACGGGTAGTTTTTGGAACGCTGAGGTACAAAACCCTTACCCTGGATTAAGATTGAGTAAATTGCCCTTGTCAGCCTACAACTCTACAGTTTGGGTTGCTTCACTGGGGTTGCCACTTTCATCCTCGAAGGAACATAAGCAGTCAGATAACCAAACCGTCAGTTACCTAAGTGCAATAATGCCGTTTCGAAAGCCCCTTTGACGGCATCTAAGCAGCTCGCATTAGAACAAAGCCTATTCCATTCCTACTCTATTCTGGGCAAAATGTAACTACTAATTTCATTCCCATTCCATTCCAGTGCTGCCACCATTTTATTTGCATTCGATTCCAGGGTTGTGGAAGTGCGGAATCGTTCCAACTCTGGAGTGGCAACTCCTCAACACTGGTGATAGTCACCAAGGCACCCAGTTCAGTGTGAATGCTGTCCTCACAGCCCATCCAAAGCTGTTATTACTGTAACAAACTCCAGTACGACGAAGTAGTTGAATTCGGAAGCCTGTTGTGCAGATTTGTACCTTGCATTGTTTCCGGTATTTTTTATTTCTTTTGTATTTTATAATGGACAACAACCGTTGTAATCTCGGTATTGTTGCCAAACCTGAAGGTTTTATCATCGGTGCACTTTTAAATAAATACATATATGCCACAGCCGCAGCTCAGCGATGAGCACTTATACTGCGACTTAGGTGTTTCGTAAGTATTCATTTTGATTGCGCGATAATGATGTTTGTCTTCTGTTAGAATTAAAAAAAAAAAAAACAATATTCAACATGATGGATAATTTTGGACACCCGTGGCATGTGTGATCTGAGCATTTGTTCTTTTCATCTGAAGTGTGTCTCTTGCTTACTACCTATAGAGTATACGATGTTGTGGACGGAAAAGATGTTGCGACCGACTCCGAGCAATAAAAACATTCTGTTTATTCTCATGTCGTTGAGCTCGTGGTGACGAGTATGAGTAGCACTGTCATCTTTGGCGATGCCAAGGCTGAACCGATAGACTGCCGCAGAGCTATCGCCCTCAGCTCTGCACTGTGAGGAATGGCACGATTTTGTTGAAGTGATTGCGGCTCCAGAGAGGTGTCGTTGCTGTTGACATGTACCGCAAGCAGGATGACATACTAGAGAGCAGGAAAGAGAGCGTTTGGAAGCCGTGCATGGTAGTTGACGCCGAGGTCAGGAAATGAGGCAGCAGACGGGGGAAATCGACCCTGTCGTGCTTTCAGTCCGGCTCGATCAGTTTGGAGTGTACAGCCTCGGACTGAAAGGGGGATGCCGGCCGACTGCGGGGCCGATGCAACATCCCCTAAGATGAGGAACCGAACTGAGAGCGAACGCCTGACATGGCAACGATGAGGAGACCCTGGTCGGCTAGCAACATGCCTTGTGAACAGTGTGAAGATGTCGATGAATATTCACTTGCCAAGCCGGTGGGGCAAGCAAGGTGGTCGCAGCCCATTGCTGGGAGATGCCGGTGCTAGATGCGACAGAGCAGAGGTGGTTGCGAAGGCGCTGCAGATGTGGAGGCTGAGAAAGTTGAATATGTGCCTACTGCATTTTCGTCCGAAAAGGCAGAGCCATTGCTGTGCCCTTGGCCGCGTAGAACATTCCCCTGGATAGCAAGTGCTCGGAGTCAATCATCATGTCCAGGTCACCAATCTGTAGCACTTTCGATCTTGAGGACGGAAGAGACGGTGCAACAGACTCCGAGTTTAACTGTGAAAACATTCTCTTTATTCTCGTACCGTCAAGCTCGTTCCGACGAGTAGCTTGCTTTTATACACTGCAGTCATTAGCATTATAGTTGATCTAAGTATTTTGCAACACTATTAATACGGCAGATTGGGCGAGTTGGTACGGCATAATTACGAACCAGCGCACAGGTAGACCAGTTACTCAAAATCCAAATACACAAAAATATACACTCGCACAGCGCTGATGTGAGTTTTTTGTGTTTGGATTTTTGGTAACTGTCTACCTGTGCGCTGGTTCGTAATATTGCAACACTCCGTCTTTAGGCGGTGTGGAGGCTGAACCGATGGACTGCCAGAGGCCCATATCTGTATCTGTTTCATATACTGAATGCCTTTTTGCACGGCTCTGTGTTTACTTTTGTCTTCCAGATTTTTACTGCTCACTTTTTTTTAAAATTTTATTTAGAGGATACTACTGGCCATTGAAGGCCCAAGTAGAAGTGGGGTACAACATATGCATTCACACACCTACAACAACAAACAAATAACACGACATTAAGAGGTTTACAACAACTAACCAGCAGATATACAGGATATATATATTTAAAAGGGGGGGGGGCGGCACAGCATGCATCAAGCAGCATGTAATTCAATCATTTGTAATAATAGATGTGAAATTTAAAACTCATATTTAAGATTGAACATTATCAAACAAATGTGAATTTAATTAAGCTATAAATTTTATATAGACTGTTACTTTTTATACAATTTTGTCTAGATTTGTCAGGATACAATCTGCAAGTACGCATAAAGTAACTGGAAAGTTGAAAGAAGCAAATTAGAGATTGCAAAACCTACTTCTCAATAGATATTTTTTTCCCAAAGTATTTACGTGATAGTGCAGCTGAAATAAGGCTCCTTTTTCAGTTTTTTTTTATTTGAAACACCTTAAAAATACATTGTTTTCTAAGATTTTTGTTTTTATTATTATGCTTGGAAAATTAAGTTACCGATTGTGTTCAGTTTATTCTAAACTATTTATATGAAATTCCAGAGTGCTTTTGTGCATAACAGTGGCTAGATAAGGTTTTTATAATTTCTGATAAAACAAACTGACTAGTTTCTCTTTAGTGACCGTTTCGCCAAGGTGACAGCAGATCAAGTAACGGATCCCGACGTCAAACTGCAGGAATTTGAGATATATGTTTTCTTAGCGAATGCACGCCACTGTTGTGACATATTTGAATATCCTTATCGCTTGCTTGGGCTCAGCGGGTAATGCAGGTCGGCACTAGCGTGAGTATAAAGGCTGAACTGCATAAAGCGATTTAGCGAGCGACGGCGACAGCGACGAGTCAGCGACGTATTACGAAGATTTCTTACTATCGCTCGTCGCGTCACTCGGTTTTTGGATTTCTAGAAAACATCGTTCCGCTTTCATGCGGCTTGCGTCGTCGCGCGAGTGACCGAGCGTCAGCGAAGCGGGTCGCCGTCGCTGTTCTCGTCGCTCGCAAAATCGTTTACATTCGGTTTATACTTCACGCTGTCAATAATATCGACTCGAGCGCGGATAATTTCATTTCCACGGGAGCGCGTGTAAATCAAACCCTAAACCAAGACGGGGGCTGCAGCCAGCAGCTTTGAGAGCGTCATACAATGGATTATAGTTTGACAGAACCAAGCACACACTTCGCTAGCGCATTCCCTCCTTGAGCGCTCGAACTTCCGAAAACGAAACCAGATTTTGCTACATTTTGGCTAGCTCGAAACATTTTTTTTAAAATATAGGGTGTTTTTTAGCTATAATCTAGACTAAGAGAAATGTGTACCTTCCCAAATTATATTTATGTCGCCGTACTATATAAGTAATAATTGTGTAATATCGTTACGTTCATATAAAATACGGGGGGTGTCACCGGACCTTCGTCTGAAACAAAAAGTCTGCTATATATACCGAGCGGGTTTCTATTACAGTTGAGTAGGAGTGTCGGGTTGTTAGTGCCTCTGTTCGTTGTTTGTGTATGTAGATGCTTGTATGTTGATCTTGTGGTAAGTGCTGTGATGTATGTGTTGGTATGCTGCCGTCCGTGTTCGAGCGTGTCACTTCCACAAATGCCGAAATGTCCTTCATTTTTGTAGTTTTCCGCATACTCACTAGGTGGCGCAAGCAGCCGCTCAATTTTATTTTAGCTTTGTTTGTACGTAGTCCATTTATGTGTAAGGAACCACACCACATACTACATACAGTCTAGTAGAAAAGTAACCGCGTGTTTAAATGGCGCATAGCGCCGGCGTTCAGTTCGTCTTCGTTCGCTGGCCGTTTCGGTAGCCGATTCGTACCCGGAAAGCCGCAAAATTTGCGTACACACGAGATATGAGTGGATACGTCGAAACGTCGCGCACAACTTTGCTCGCGGTAAAGAGGTGAGCGGGACGTCGGTAACGCCGGTCGGGTAGGGTCGGGTCGGGTCGGTGTCGGAGCTATTCGTCGTCGCTCGCGGGAAACGGGCTTTTTCAATAAAGTTCATGTCTGTGGTCGCGAAAAGATAACTGCTGTGGAAATTACCCGGCGTCGGTGACAATGCAACCGGCTTGAGGCCTCGGCGATCGGCTGAACCGCCACGCGAACGAGACCTGCTCGATGGGGAAGCACGCTGCTGGATGCAGTCGATGGTCGCTCCCACTGTCGCGTACTCGCCGTAATGGATACGGCGTCGGCGCTTGGGGGTGAATGCTTGCGGTAGTTCAGCACGTATGGACGATTACGAACGAACACGTGCAAACTACGCTTTCGCTGCGGCGAAAAGCCGTGTAAAGCGCTGGGCCTCGCTCGTAGAACCCGTCTTGCGTCAAACGGCCGCCATTGTAAAAAAACACCCCTAGACGTGTGATCGCAGAGCGAAGTACACGTTCAAAGATGTTCATTTTACACGAGACCTCGGGTGCAAACGAAATACACCGAGCCTCGCGTGTAAAACGAACACCATTTGGGGAGTCCGCCTTGGGACAACGGTTTACACGTCCAGGGGTGTACTTTTTCGCTGTGTGTGTAGTTTTCTCGGCACACAGCTCGCGCAAAAGTACCTTGACGTGGCTGGCCTCCATTGCCTGCAGGGAACGTTTTGTTTTTTTTCTCCCACGAAAACAAGGGTAAAAAGAAGCTTTTTCCCGGCACTGTTTCTACAATCTATCGCGGAGCACATATTGCTACCCATTGCAAAGGAACGTTCAAGCTTGAAACAGCGGAAAAATTATCTCGATCGCTGGCGTCCGGAAAGCCCCTTCGCGGGCCGCGGCTGCCCGAGTCGCTCGTCTGCCTGCACATTCGTGACGTACGCGGGTAGGGAAAAGTAGGGATTTTTCATTGTTGCCAGTAGAGTGTCGCCTCCTGGAACCCTAGTGGCCGGCGTAACTTGAAAATTCAATAACTTCACGGAAAATTTTTCTTTTCTTAAAATATTTTGGTTATCATTTGAGAAAGGGTTATTGACGCGGTCTGATAATTTCCAGCCAAATCGAAGTCTACCAAAAAATCGGCGGAGTTCCCCCTTAACCCTTATCAGAAAAGGCAGGCGTCCTCCTCTCGACAATGGCCGAACCAAGGTCGAATACATAGGCAGTTCAAGCGGGGCCTTCTATACCTTTCTTTCTAAGACCCTCACTGGCCCTCCTGTGACCTCCTTTTGTTGCAGACTGAACCTTTGCACACGTTCCCCTTTCATCCTTTCTGACTTGTAACTAGATATCAGTTTCATAACATATGTTCGCAATATTGGCTAGCCAATAAAAGTGTAAGCCCGTATGTGTTTTTGTGTATTAGAAGTTGTAACAAACATTCGCTTTTGCCACAGATGTTCGAAATATTGACTGAATAAAATTTTATCTGCAATTACACTGTCGTGTTTCTCTGCTCTCAAACATGATCCTATTTAAGCTTGAAAACCCTGAAATGATAAACACCCCTAAAAACTCCGAATTTCAAGTGTCATCAACGAATGCTCCGAGAAAAATAAAATCAAATTTTTGGGGAAAAACGAAAAAAAAAAAAGAACCCGAAGTACATTTTCCGATTTTCCTCAAAATAAACTTAGAAAACGCAGAATCCAAGTTATACGGCCAGAGGGACATAATATAAGGGGCAAATCGTCAAAATAAATTAAATCATTAAATAAACGTGTTAATCAACTTTCAATTAGTAAGAATAGGTCCATGTTTCCAATCTGTGTCGTGTTTGTCCTCCTTGTCCCTACTCTCCAGGGCTAAAGTGTCCATATTCAACCAGCTCGCCTGCACCAATGCCTGTATCTCTTGCTTTAACTTCATTTCATTAGGAACCCATTGCGCGTCACCTAAAGCCGTTAAATCAGACCTTTTTATAAATACTTTAAGCGCGTGAGAAGCGTAGTAGTGTACTGAAGTTACCACTCGTGAAACAGGCACAACGCTGGGGATGATAAGAAACGGAAAAACCACACATTTTCACACTGGTAGCCTCTCTCCGGCTGCACGAGTCGTAGGTAACTTTAGCACTCTACCGTGGTTCCCACGTGCTCCAAGCCTTCCTAATAACTGATATGGTGGTTTTCGGTGACGCTCAGCAAGTTTATTATTAGAACCACATGTTTATTTTTAATAATTGTAGTCTGTAAATAACACATTTCATATTAATTAGCCGACTGATCGTTACGATTGGCCCCTAGGCTATGTACCCCTGGCCGTATAACTCACCTGCACGAACCGCATTAATGTAGGTTTCACGTTTTTTTTTTTTTTTAATTTATTTTCAACAAATTTGTTAAGCTTAAAAAAATATAACACCCTGCATAGGATGTATTCTCTGGACGCCATATATTTGAGGGCACTGCTTAGAGGGCATGCTCAGAGCGAGCTCACATTATAGGCAGCTAAGACCGGCAATCTTGAAGGTGCATAATGCACGTTGCAAAAGGAGTGTCGAAGCTCGCCGCCAGCATGTGCTCAGCAATCGCGCACACAGCTGTGGCCGCCAGTGAATAGTGCTATACATATACTCCGTTTCACCTTGTGTTGTACCGCAGACAAGGCTAGAACCGCGAGTTCATAGCGTTGGGAGCTACTCTGAACGCACGAGAGATTGTGCCGCCTTGACGTGCCCTAGAGCAAGGAGCTCGCGCTTGTGGCCCTTACTGCGGTACATCATAAGGGGAAACAGAGTATTAGCGATGTGCGCGGCCAAAAGCGTCGCTGTGGTCAGCTTTCCACGATTGGCCAAATCATGTGCATATGAGCACTTTCAGATTGTCAACTTTGACGGTGTCAGTTTCGGACTGCGATGGCCCCCAGCTTCTACTGTGCTTTTTAAACACACCATCGAACTCGTCGTCGCTCCCGATGGTAAGTAGCCAAAATAACAACTGGTGACGTCACGGCGAGGCAAATCCCAGTCGTGACGTCACTGAGGGAAACCATAAGAGGGCGCCACCGAAACATCTCGGCGCTAATAGCTTGCAAGCGTCGCCGTTGCTGGGTACTGACAATTATTTCTACTTACTGGTTTCTTTGAACTACGACTCCTGGAATGGCTCGATACTGGAATGGCCTCGAATTCGCTCGTCATATGCAGAGCTATGTCAACGGTACTAGATTACCTCAGTTGTGGAACTCCCCGCGGAAGGGGGTACCTCCCCTCACTTCAGTCCGCCTGCCGTCGATCGAAGCGCCATCTAGATTTTCGTTTCATAACTGTGCGTTCCATAGAGCAAAGCTGAAACGCCATCTATACGCCGTGCTTCGAAACGTACGTATCCCATAGAATACACTGCATCTACGAAATCAGCCGTCCGGCGCGTCGAGCGACGGCAGGCGAGTCGTGGTAAGTGAGGGGGGGGGGGGGGGGGGTACTGGTTTGTGCATGCAGCGTCTATGAGCAGTTCCGTAACTGGGCTACTCTAATAAGTAATAACGTTGGCTAGGTATAGCCAAGCATTGCGTGACACTGGTGCCCCATGCGTGCAAGCATGTGCAGAGGTCACGTGAACGTAGCTTCGGCAAGCTTGCAATTGTACGTACTCGCCCGCGCGAGCAGAGACATGGAGGCGGGCAGGTGCCGAGCTCGCAATAGCAGCCATGGCTGCCAGCACGAGAGCGCGAGATAGCTGTTTTGAAACGTTCTTGAGCAGAAGCAGCGCTCGCGCTAGAAAGACACGTCTCAAAGCTCGGACTATACTTCGTCTCACCTTAGCATGGACTATTGTTAGCCGCGCATGCTAAAAGCGCGAGCTATTTGCTTTGGATCACGCTTGGGCTGCTCCACAAGCGCTCGTGCGGCGGTTGCTCCAGTCAAGTCAATCGAGGCTACCCGCTCGCGCTTGTACAACCTTCGCAGTTAGTCCATGCTAAGGTGAGACGAAGTATAGCTCGTGCTTGTAGCTTTGGTTGCAGTCTCAGCTGAAAGGTGCCCTGAGGCGGTTTCTGATGGCTTATTCGGGTGGTCATTGCCCGGCAAAATATTTTGCCCTATACCGTCGACAAGGGCGTTCGCGTGGTTAAAGGCTGGCGAGTGCGCGACATTCGAGTGGTGTTTCTCAGGCGTGTGCCGGCAATCTACCGGCACAATTTTTGCCCGAACTCCAAGAGGTCAGTTAAGTGAAGAGCGTGTTTGTAACATTGCCTTTTTCCGTGTAGGTTCTGAATTGCAGGGAGTGCTTCTAAGCTTCTTCATGTCGTTGCGAGTTGAGAGAATGTTCGTAGTTCCTTGTCTCGAGTTTTTTTTTTTTTTTCTTTTGGCAATCCAAGAGGTCGGGCAACTTGTCTGCCAGACTTTTAGCGGGGATTCCCCTAGATTTAGCGAGGAAATTTTTACGCTAGATTTAGCGGGAAAATTTTTTCCGCTAGACTTAGCCGGGGAATTTTTTCCGCTAGATTTAGGGGGGATTTTTTCGGGTAGATTTAGCGGAGAAATTTTTTCGCTAGATTTAGCGGGGGAATTTCTCCGCTAGATTTAGCGGGAAAAATTTTCCGCTGGAATTAGCGGGGAACTTTACCCATAATGCACCGCGCGGTTACGCCCACGCCGACGCCGACGGCTGCGCCGTTTAAGCCGGCAACGGGCGCCTAACAGCTGCGCTCTAATATAGAAAATACAACGAATATAACAATAAAATATTTTAAAGGAAGCTTGCGCAAGATCAGTTTGCTCTGGGGCACAGCGAATTAGTACACCGCTGTAAAAAAATAAAAAAAATAATGTTTTGATAGTGTTGCAAATTGACACTGGAACGGGCGTTACAATCTCAAAGCGGTGGGCGCAATGAAAAGGCAAAATTCCAGAAAAAGGCAAATAACAAGAAAATGGAATAGAAAGAGCGACGGTGGTAAACCTTTTGGGAGCTATGTAAAATGGCAGCAAATCCTCAAAAAATCCCCCCCCCCCCCCCCCCTCCAAAAAAGAAAAAAAAAGAAAAAGAAAAGTTTTACGCATGTGTGTTAAACATAATTATTAATCTGCCCTCCTATTAAGGTGCAACCCCACCCTTGGTTAGTGAGATTCTAAACCTACAGATGGCGGTGGGATCGCCTTCCAGGCCTGTACATCAATGCGAGAAATCGCGTTTGGTGGCGCTTCGATACAGCGGGTTATTTTTCTATATCCTGAATTTGACATTCCTAGTCCCTTGCTGGCTTTCTTCTGCACGAGCTTTATTCGGAACGCGCACGGCTGCGCCAGTTCTCGTGCAAGGGGGCCAGTTGCCTACGCTCCGAGCTCTCGCCTCCAGAAAATGTAGGCAGAACAAAACGCGAAAATCGTCCTGAGACAAATGGCGAGACACATGCACAAGAAAACCACCGGTGCGTTGAAAAATATAAAATTGCCTGTGCGCCGTTATCGGAGATTTTAAAGACCAATTACACATCCTTCATTGTGATGTGATCAGATTTATATTGTCACGAATGAAGGTGACGAGAGGAAGAACAGTGAACTGAAAAATAAAGGTTTAATCGGCGAACTTGTGCCAAACAAAAAAAGTAAAGAAAAAGCGCCGAGGCAGCAGAAAAGCAGGCGGCGATTCGGCAGCGTAACAGAGAGCGAGACTGACTCGACAAGGTCGCGGGCACCTGCTTTTCTACAATGCATTGCTATCTCGAAAGTTCGACAAAGAAGGTTCGAGCGTTGCGACTACGGCGGCTCTGAGCCGCGGTGATGCCGCACGTGGCGATGTTCCATATGACTACGCAGTGATACTACCTACCCTGCGGACAGGAGAGGCCATGAAATGCACCCGGGGGCGGCCGTACCGTGGTGAAGACTTCGTAGAGCCTCTGAACCAGGTGGGAGTTCGGAAAGAAGTAGCAGGACTTGGTGCGTTTCAAATGGGGCACGTCTGGCTGCTGAAGCTGCACTCCTAGGGTGACCACCTTCCTGCCGGCGAAATGCGAGACACCCTGACCGTAAAGGGAGGACGGTATTTTCATGACTCAGGAAAAAAGTATTGCAGGAAATTCACTAACACGCACACCCCGAAATATTGTGTGCTGTTCGAAAGCATATGATACGCCTAAAAATTGTGTGCGGCCATCAATCTAAAAATAATTTTCACTAGCAGTGATATATTTTGTCTTGTTGTAATGGTAGGTATTGTATTAAAAGTGTCTAAGTTGAAAACTTAAAAATCGATGGCACCAGACTCCAATGCATCAAAATGAAATAAGAGACAGTAAATATTTTTCGGCTTATTATTTCCTGTCAATCCTTACTCTTATAATAACATGCTCCTACACAATACTAGAACCTTATGTTGTTTTTTCGACCGTTGTGAGTTGCAGCTTTTTTTTTTGCTTGTATAGCCGTCTTGCATGATACAGTATGATTTGCAAATAATTACATAGCTCTTTTTTAACGTTTGGCGAGCGATTTTCGCTTATAATATTTTGCCATCAAGGAGAGAGGCACAACGGTCGCTTCCCGCATTGCCTGGATAGAAAATGGCATATCATCGAGATTCACACAATCAGCGACCTCCGCGCTTCCCCGTGGCCCGTTCTTCGGAAGCGCCATAATTTGCCTGGTGAATGTTACGACAATGTGCAATGCGGGACATTTTGAAGATTTTGGTATTCCTTGAAGGACGCGGGACACGCGCCCTCAATACGGGACAGTCGCGCGAGTTGCGGGACGGGTGGTCACCTTATGCACACCACCTCCGCCAAAGAGAAACTTGTGCGAGGGGCGACTATGCCTGGTGATTGATCCAGAAAAACGAGTGCTGAAGGCAAAAGTCCGCTGGGTGGCATCCGACGTTTCTGCAGACGCCCTTCGACGGTCCTTCGAGCCATAGGGGGAAGTCAAGGGTGTCACCCGCGAGAAGGGGAGAATCGAGGGCTTATCAGACGTGGATTCCACTACCGTCATTTTACCGCATGGTGCTCTGTGATGGGTTAACACCGGAGTCCCTGCCTCATCAGCTCCGCCTTTGCGGAGGCACGCTGCTGGTTGTTGTCCCCGGACGCGCACCGGTGTGCCTCCGCTGTCGATGCACGGGGCACATGCGGCGCGACTGTAGAGTGCCGCGGTGCGAGGAGTGTCAAACGTTCGGGCATGAGGCCTCGGATTGCGTACGGTAGTACGCTCGAGCTGCTGCTAGCAAAATCACCTACAGCCAGGACAGAAACCTCGTAATGGATGAGGAAGAGGCCGAGGCGGCGGCGACTCCAACCGCGAGGATTTCTTCGCAAGACTCTCAGACTTCCGGTGTGCAGCAACTCGCCGTTAGCGATGCCAGAAGGCCAGGTCTCCGTCCTATCACTAACGGCAGAAAGTACTGTTAGGGAAAATGAGCCTAATGCGAAGACTGCCAGTGCGACGACACCGGCTGAAAAGGACTCGAGTGGTGCACTGGACGCCGGAGATGGTACTGCAATGGACTTCGCGACTGAGGCGGTCAAGCGGCGGCTGAGCGACCCGGAGGAGGGAACCGACCAGTCGCTCCAGCAGACTGAGGGTCACTGGCTGGTAGTGAAGCGCAAGAGGGGACGACGCGCAGGTCGCAGCCGTTCTTCATCTTTTCCCAAGTAGAGCAAGAAAGGAACATTTCCGGTTAAAACATGGCTGGAAGAAAAGGGCATATGTGTTCCCTGAACCGTGAACTGTATCTTGTGCAAAAGGCCCAAGTCGATAGAGCATGTATTTTTAGATTGTTGGGACTCGGTGTTCTACTGGAATGCACTGCAGCGAACACTGAAAAAGAAACTTCCTTTACGCGCTTATGGAATGCGTTTTCTGCCGGCTGCCCGAACCGACTCCCTACCATATGATTTACTTATGGTTATTGGCTGACACACTATCTGGAAGAGCCGCACGGCAGTGCGGTGTGCTGATGTAGATGTCCGACCAGTGTGTTACTATTTTGCTCGGAGCATTAGTGAGATTGGAGAAGTGTATAAGGTTTTGGCAGTTGGACCTGATTGGTTGTTAATCATAGATGGACTGGTCACTTTAAGATCATGGTAATCAGCATGCGTCAATTGTAATTAAGCTTGACCTTTTTTATAGGTGTCTCTGAAAGCGTATTTTTTGTAAACAAATAATGTCTAGCAATAAACAAAAACAAAGGAAAGGATCCGTGGCCCAGTGGACTAGCGCATTCCAGCTTGGAGCACATGGAGCGAAAGCTCACTCTGCAGAACCCGGGGATCCTGGGTTCAATCCCCGCCCCTGCCCGTTTCGATCTGAATGAGCATCGTACCAGCGTGCGGTCGTGTATCACCACTGCGCAGTGCATGTTAAAGACCCCAAATTGGGGGGGATCGGTGGCCAAGTGGGCTAAAGCGCACACTCAGCTCGACGCGCGTGGAGCGAAAGCTCGCGCTGCAGAACCCAGAGATCCTGGGTTCAAGCCCCACCCCTGCCCGTTTCGATCTGGATGAGCATCGTACCGGCGTGCGGTCGTGTATCACTACTGCGTGGTGCACGTTAAAGACCCCAGGCTAGCGGTTGTACTGCACTGGCTAAATTGCTCATCTACAGCGTGTGACTCGTCGCAACTTTAATGGCTGACCAACTACACGCTGTATAAATATCCAGACAACCCAATTATTATTATTATACCCCAAATTAGTGGTTGTACCGCACTGGCTAAATTGCTCATCTACAGCTGAGACACCAGACGCTCACTGAGGCAGACTAACTTCGGGCTGTATAAACATACACACAACAATTCGTTTTCGTCCCAATAAAAATTGCGGGTTTATTTTGATAACCGGAGATCTTTTGACACGCAACCGAAATCTCAGATTGGCCTCCGTCGGATTGCGGGCACCTCGGCCTGTATTTAGACCCGACAAATATGGATTCATGGGCCAGCGCGTTGGCTCAGAGACACTGAGACGATTTAATGTTTTGTGTTTTGTTTTAATATCATTGCCACTTAAGAGCCATTGAGGTGTTGTTTTAATCAAAATATAGTCAAACCGTTCCGACAAGCATATTTTGATTGCGAAAATGATTTTTTGCAAGTGATAAAAACATTAAAATGTTTTCGCATACATGGCGGAATCTGAAATGGCAAAATGCATTTCATGGCACCCATCTCATTTGGATCGCGTCGGGCATGTGCACTGACGCACAGTAGAACGCGTGCAAAAGTAGCTGTGGTGCACCCGCAGCCTCGCGCTTGTGGTTCTGAAATCTCTGGCTCGCTCACTGCGGGCATCCAGGCATCTGACACCCTGACATCTGACGTTTTTCTCTCTTTCACGTGGCGTTGCAGGCGGTGTACGACAGAAAATGCATATCAAGCTGTTCTTGAACACGTGTCGCTGTCTGTATTTTATATTAAGAAACTACAATTTGCCGTAACTGAATGGGAAAAGGTTGAGGTCTTATAACATTCTTAACGTGTAATACATCGATATGGAAGTTCTGGAAAATGTAATATCGAAGGGTGCTTCATAATTTAATGTCTCGTTATTTCGATTAGTTGTCGTAATTCCGTTTTTATAACGCCACAAAATAATACTATTTTAAACTTTATTTTTTATTTTAAAATATACATTATCTGTACAGTTTGTTGCTTACGTTTTTAATTTATTGCATCCAACCGAACACTCACGTAAAATATTGTGGACGATGGGACGTTATAACTCGAGAAATATTGTTTTCAATATTAGAGACTGTGGTCTATTAAAAGCTAAATAATTAACAAACATCTGAAAATAATGGTAATATAGAGACATTAAAGTATTGTTGGAAAACAGCTCTTTAATTTGACATTTACTTTATAATTGTAAGATAGATAGAAAGAAAGTTATAAGCCGTCAAAAAAGCACCAAATCGTCATGCACGGTGGGGTTGCGCCTTAAGTTTATAACTTATGATCCTGTAAGCTTTGCCATAGCCTCCTCTTTACTCACAAAGCCTGGCAGTTCGATGACGGAGCCATGGAGTGCCCGGTCGCAGATTTGGAGCGCAAGGATCTGGTAGCACGGTAGCATTTCTTGGGGAGTCCGGTATTCAGCGCACGGATTTTGAAGCGGCGAGGACCCGAAACACGGTTTTCAAACCCGACAAGAAACGAAGCGGCAGCCCGAGGAACGCGAGAAGCACGAGCGGACATTCCGTCGCCCGGGACAAGTTTGTTTCGGCGTCTCGCCGCAGCGGGGTCCCCGTTACATGACTTGTTTGCCGCTCTACCTTTTCACTTTCCGCGGCAGCGTCACGTGACGATCTGCCAGGCTTTGTCAGTATAGAGGAGGCTATGGCTGTGCGTACAGTGGTAATGTAAATATAAAAAAAATATTTTGAAGCCACTTGTATTTACGCACGTCTCAGAGTACGAATATAGAGTCTTTTTTTTAAAGCTTTACAGATTTGTTTTAAAAAAGCATCAACTGTGCATGGGCACCACCACAACCAACGCTCAGTTTTCGTTTCCTCTTACTCTGGTTTCTTCAATTCATTATTGTGAAGTTTCCTTATCACTCACACTATAGGATTGGAGATTTATTCCCCCTGCTGTTTCCTATTTTTCTATCTATCTTCGTCGTCTTGCTTGTTGTATTTCTCTCGGAACTGTACAATTATTACCTTAGAAGGCCAGGTAATTGCCATCTTAAAATTCTACTGTGTTCTTCTTCCCAGCATTAACCTTTATGAGGCTTTTCAACACCCGTTTTAGTGGTTCAATATCTCGGTAAGACAAGAGAAGGTCAGTAATGGCGGCTGTAATCTGGGGCTTGTGTGAAGTGTCAATAGAGCGAGCGTTTTAAATTTTTCGATTTAATTTTTGCTCAAACATTTTGCAATATATTACTTACTCGAATGGTAACGCACATATACGTAACTACATTACCATCACGTGAGCCCAAGCAGGTAATAAACTGTAAAGAAACGGACGTTTACACTTTAAAAAAGAGGCTATCAAAAAAAAAAAAATTCCGTAAATACAAGGTGTTCAAATTTTAAAAGAAAGTTTGTAATATCTACCCAGCTCGATTTTATATCAAGAAAATACTCAAGTTTAAGAGTTGTCGATAACTAATAAGAAACACACCAATCGGATAGCGCGAGAAGTTGCTAATCTTTCATTTTATTCAGCGAGAAAACAAAATATGATTAAAACTGTGTTAATTATTAGAAAAAATGTAATACGTGGGGCGGAAATGTTTGAAAGACTTATGGAGGGCAGAAGGAAAGATTGCGTGAGAGATAAATACAAGTTGCCGGCCCAAAGGAGTGAACCATCTTGAGCGTACGCGTACATGACACAACCAATGACTAGACACCGCAGCCGGAAACAACTTCTGTGCTACATGTGGATGGTGCACTTCTTAGTTGCGATATACGAATACAAACAGGTTAACACTTCTGGAAGAAAGACAAATGTTCAAATTCTTCTTAAAACACAAGAGGATACAAAAATATTGTATTGTAATATAGCATAAGCACTCTAGCAGCATAAAAGATGCAAACACTCTTAAAGCATAGGGAATTTGGATCTAGAGACCTCTGCCAAGGGACGCTTCATGATAAATATAGCGCAAGAAAAAAAAAAACACGATGAACACGTACTGAATTGAGAAATGATGCCAAGAGGTCTACAACATGAGAATATACAGCAAGAACAATGAGAAATGTGAGCTGAAGCCATGGTTAAAACCTAACTTGACATGGGAGTTTTTTTGTTTTTTTACATAAGCACATAAAAGTATTACGTTTTAATCATCGTGCTTTACAAACACGCCCAAACTTCCATTTTGAACACTATTACTTCCGTGCGTCGCAAGGTGGAGAATAAAAGTCGTGACTATTTAATTCGTTACTTAAAACATAATTTAAATCGTGATTTAAATCAAACACTTTCCCCCAAAACAAACCTGAAATTATATTTCATATACATTTTGGCTATCACTTTATGCCTTTCATGAGAATTTATTTTGCATTTAAAGAAAAGGAGGATCAAACGAAAGATATATATCAGGCAGCTATATTTCTTTAAAACATCTAGTGACACAAAGTCACTTTCTTCTAGCTGAAGTGAGCAGAACCACGTCTACCTATTTTAAATCAAATAAATCTAATTTATATTTTTAAATCCTGTAGCGCCCAGTCTAATCCAGCTTCAGAGGGGCGAGGATTAAAACTAAAGAAATTCGAAAATACAACTCTAATTTCACGAGCCTAATTTGAAGCTCCGTGCAGTTTCAGGAAATTATTGTCGACTATATACGTTTAATGTGTGACAAGACCATTTCAAGCTCCAGGAACACTGCTATAACGCCAGAAGTGCCGCTGATGTCATCATGCAGCGGACCAGGTTGAAGACATGCTTTCCTTAAGTGACCTGACTATCACTCTTATGATACAATATTTCTTCGGAGTTATCTTCCTGGCTGACTCATGCAGGTTCGCGTGTTTTTCCTTTCTGGTGTGGCTTCCTTGCCAAGGCGTCTCCAGGGCTTTCGCCCTGATATAAAACCTTGTTCAATGTACTCTCTCAGCAGAGTGAAGGAATGCATGTGAAGGTACCCTTCTGATAAGGTCATGGTCGTCAAGAAAGCTACAGTTGCGGACGCGATGAAGAAGCAGGCCAGTGTGTGGCTTAAAAGGCTTGCAGGTCAATCGGCCAAAGGAAAGCTCAGTATCGAGACTTCGGCGGCTGTTAAATATTTGTCTTCACTCCCAGCTTGACCAGCTCTCGCTGGGTTAATGCTGGCCTCAGTGACGAACGTAGAGGCGTACCGCGATAAGGCAAAACCAAGCGTGGTTGCAACCATCGGGTCTGCAGGTTGAGCGATCAGGTTTCGGGCGTTTGATAACACGTTCGCGGGATAAATAACGATGAGTGGTTTTAATTTATTTCCCCGAGCACTACTAGTATCGGCGTTGAATCTGTAATCGTTGAGTGACGAAATGAGGAGTAACGACAAAAATCGAGCAGCTGCTGAAGTGCCGCTCCTCCACTCAATAGCCTCGATAACTCAGCCTTCTTCCGTTAGATAGTACTGTAGATCCTTGGAGCCACGCGCTCACCTAGGCTTTTTCATACCGTCTGCAACTAGACCTAGTACAAACGCTTGTACTTGATTTCGGTTCAGTGTGTCCAGACCGGAAAAGCAGTTTGCTCACTACTTCCTTATCGGATACATCGACGACGAGACCTTCGTGGTAAGCTCGTGACGTAAAACCACTGACAAAATGCTACTACGTTGATTTCGTTGCCCAGACGCAAATGATTATGCTGTTGGAGGTCCTAACTTTGCATACTGGAACAAAGAATACTGGAATCCCAGCAGTTATATTTGCCGATTCCAAACAAGCACGGAATCGTCAGCTTGGCCAGGAAAATCCTCCATCGCGGTGCTGTCGATCTGGATTTTATTAACAACTGGGTTTTGACGGTTGGTCCGAGTCATCTTCGCCGACTACTGGTTTTTTGCCACTTTGCACTAAGACAGGGTTGTGGGTTCTCTGCAGGAACGTTCTAACTTTTTACAATAAGACAGTGTTTCTCACCGCCGGTCCGAGCCTTTGCCTAATACACCACAATGTCACTTGCGGCGAGGTAGCCCCCCGGCCTTTGTAATATGGTACACCATGACGATTATTGTGGCAGCAGAGTACCGATGAATAAAAAGTTTAATCAAATATAAAAAAAAAAAATGTCCAGCTGGGAAAAACGTCAATACTTCTTCCTAGAGGAATTCCAAAGGCTAGCCTTCTCAGGGAAAAAATTATTGGACACCAAGTAACGTATAGGACTTTGCTTTTCTAACCATATTTGGTATTTTGTCGGTCTAGTTGTGGACACAAATTTCAACCAATCATTAGACCTTATAAACCACCAGACCATAAAATGTCCCAAAAAACGACAAACAATTAGGCTGATAGACGACGCAAAAATTGCTTGATTGTCTTTTACAACAGGGTTGCTGTGCTTCGGCGGTTCCAGTGGTATCCTCGTAAGTAGGCAGCCTGGTCATTTGCCAGCCTCTCTGGAATGCATCGGAATCACCTGACCCGGTGAACAGCGTGCCGAGTTATGCGAGAACGCGGTGGGTGGAAGTGGGCAACCACGTGACTAACTGCAAACGCGAGGAAGCTGAGGCCGATTCCGACCACCCAAATAACAATGCACGGTCGGAAGTCACTTAGTTCCAGTGCTTCCTTTCCGGTATTCGAGGACCGGCCGTACTTTTGTTCACGCCTAACCCTACTCTTGAACTCCGCCAGTCGCTCCGTTTCTACAAACAAACCGGCTTCAAAAGCATGGCTCAAGAGTTTGTTTATAGACCCGTAGTACGGCGAATTCGATCTTAACCGAGGTCCCGTGATTACGGGCGACAGGAGCGTGTTCGTCTGCACGAAGCCGAATCGAAAGAGCTCTTCTTTGAGGCTTACAGCCTCGTCCGAGCTAGGCTTGAAAACGAACCAGGCCCTCTTGCCAGCTTTCGCAAGCAGCTTTCCTGATGAATCCAAGCAATCGTAATTTTTTTCGACCATCTGTTCGTAGTCCGAGTGGGGCCAAGCCCGATGTACGATTTCTTCTGGGAAGTTCACGAAGCAAGCAGCCGAGCCCATGGACTCCGCCATCTTCAAAGACGTGTACTCGGTAAGCTCCCCATCCAGGGGTACGTTACACAACAGGGATGTGATGACTCCTTTGTACCCTGTGGCCAGTACTGTTACCATCAGATACCACACCCCGAGAAGAAACCTGAGCGAGTGAATATTTTCAGCGTCCGGAGGCACGGGATACGCTTGTTGTACCAGGGACGCTGCTAGAGGTGACGCGACAGCGTGAAAGTCTGGAATGACCCCACTGACTCTGTAGAGGAAGAAACTTATCAGCAAACAAACAATGAAGCAGGCCAAGAGAGCCACCCAGACAAGGATGCTGAAGGGCAAGAAGATTACAGCTTCCTTTGGCAAGGGCTCCAGCGCTCTGACAAACGTTGCAAAACCGGCTCTATCAAAATAAGAAGGCGTCGATACTGTTGGAAAGTAGAGATCCTGCATAGAAACAAAGGGAGCATAAATAAGCGTTCCTGGAACCATCACATTTTGACCCAAGTAATAGTAAAGAGAATCCATACTTTGTATTTTAATTATTTTTACAGAACAGTTGTCGTGTCGCAAACTTTCAGTTAACGTGCGAAACGATGGACTTCGGCAAATCAGCGGCTCCAGGCACGCGATGGTAATTTCACGTCCCAGAATAGGCTTGTCTATGGCTAGTCTACCGGGGAAGTCACGTGGGGTATCTGACGTACTGTTTAAAAATCTGACATTGTATTGTCCCACCAGAAGTATCTGCTGATCGCGCACGACAATGTGAAAATCCGCCCCGTGCCGAAGCTTTTCAAAATCGTCCTTCCCTGCAACAACGGAATACCATTTGTTCATAGTAAACTCGCTCAGGTTACTGGTTACAGTGCACAGAGTCGCCCAATACGGATGCATAAAAAAATTAACGTACAACGGATTCGTCGTTCTGCAGAATATACGCAGCGCAATACGTAGGTTATCCATGGTGCTGCAGTTAAAATGGCACGGGTCGCTATGTCTGCTGATGATTGTTTGTGAAGTTGGTAGCACCTTTAGGAGCTGGGTAAGCAGACGGATTTCTTCCACTCCGAATTCTGGCGGGAATATGACGTCCAGGTGCGCGAAGCTGGTCGCATCGAGCAGCAGGTCCCGGAAGCCACGAGAATCCACGATGTCTTTCCAGTACGGACATTTTTCGGGGACGGAGGTCGGCGCTGTCGCCCGGAGCATGAGAATAGGGACCAGTGTTGCTAGAGTGGAATGCATAACTCGCTAAGGCTGACTGATGTTCACGTTCGATAATTTGTTCAGTGGCTGGATAGTCCGCGTTTGACTCAAAAGTCCATTATGGTGACCTTTTTGTTCTGAGATGAAACTCGGAGGGATATATGAATCAGGCTCCTGTGAGCAGTATGGCGCGTTGCCACCGCACGATACCTATGAACCATAATGCGTTTTTCGTAACATTTGAGTTTCCGCAATATCAGACGTGCCGTACCTCGTTTGATTAATTATTTCCTTCGAGCTGAGTGGTACAAACACCATTACTGCATTGTGTGAGTTCCTTCAGCTGCTTCTCTTGAGGCGGGAATAAAGTTTCGAACACCTTCCTGATGACATCTGAACACGACATTTAAAATGAACTAAAGTGAGGTGCAGAGGAAAGGGATTTTTGCACGACACTCGAAGCGAAACATGGACAGACGAATTGCGGTGGAGGTAATATCTCTGCCACACGGCAAAATTGAAGGTCCTTTCCATCGAATGACATTAGAGAGGTAATGGAAACGAAGGCTAAAAGAGTAAATATTTTTGAATTGAATGCTAATAGGTTATTTAATATATACTGAAAGGTTTGCGATTGTTAGAGCTCTGTAACGAATATATTCATTCGTTTCAGGTGGAGACCCACCGCGTAGCTGATAATTGCAACTTCGGCAGCAACGTTGTACAGAGCGACGTTTCAAGGAACGACGTGCCCTAAAACGACGTTCCTTAAAACGACGTTCCTTGATACGACGTTCCTTGAAACGACTTTCCTTAAAACGAAATTCCTTGAAACGACGTTCCTTGAAACGACGTTCCTTGAGCGCGTTTCTTTTAGAAGGAAGGGATCAGCGCTGCCGTTCCGTCTGGCTTCGGTGTAACTGCGGCGGGTACCCGTTAGTTTTTCAGAAGAAGGGTGTGAGAAAGAGCGTTAATTAGTTTGTATATTAATCTGCCATTTTATCCGAATTTAGTAGGCATTTAGGCTTTATTATTATCGACGGTTTTAACCTCCGACGAGGGACGGGGAAGTGTCCGAGAGATGGTCGAAAACAAAGAACTGGAAGAAATGTGATCCTGGCGACTCACACGTATAGTTCGATGTCGATATTTTTTCACTTGCTCGCTTTATTTTATCTGCGGTTCATCCCGCTCAATACATCATTAAAAATACGCAAATAAAGCGTTGAAGTATGATGAAACGTTTCAACCGTATAGGATCAGTGGAAGCGAAAATTGATAAACTTGACAATATACAGACTGTTCCTCAAGAGTATAAAGAAAAATGTGACGCACAACTTACGCAAATACAAGCTCTGTCATCCCGAGTAGAAACTCTCGAAAATCGTAGCCGCCGCAGTAATCTGATTTTTTATGGATTCCCTGAATCAAATGCGAAAGAAACCGCCGCTGCTTGTGAAGAACTTGTCACGAACCTGTGCCACACTCGTTTAGGCGTAGATCATATTCTTATCGAAAAGGCATACCGGCTAGGCAAGCAGTCTACTGATCGTAACCGAGCAATCTTTGCAAGTTTTCGTTTTCTGAAAGATAAGGAAAGAATCATGTTTAATGCTCGCAAACTAAAAGGTACAAATTTAAGCATCTCAGAAGACCTCTCCGACTCTGTTCGTGTTGTAAGAAAGCATTTATGGGAATACGCGAAGGCTCAACGTCGACCGGATAGCAAAGTTGTGCTAAAACATGACTGCTTGCTCCTAGACGGGGTCAAATTCACTTGGGATGATGAGGCAAAGCTGGTGATTCAGCATTGACTACCTAATAACCGCAAAGAATGTCCAATAAACATAACCCTTGTCAACTGTAGAAGTGTGAAAAATAAAGTAGATGAGCTACGGCAGCTTGTAAACATGACTCAGTCACAGGTTGTAATCGGGACGGAGTCGTGGCTGGACGAAAACGTTCTCGATCGAGAGGTTTTCCCTGACAATTACTTGTGTTATAGAAAAGATAGAAATTCCCACGGAGGGGGTGTTTTTATTCTTGTTCATGAAAGTATTGTTTCCAAAGAAATGCCGATTGAAACTGAAAACATTGAAAACGTTTGGTGCGAACTTTCCTTGGGTAATGGTGAACGGCTGGCCATCGGTGCCTTTTACAGGCCACCAGGTACACAGCCGAGCGTTTTAAGTTCACTGTCTGAAATTGTTTCTACTATTAGATGCGCTAAAATTATAATTGGAGGTGACTTTAATCTACCTGCAATTAACTGGAAGGCGAATAATCACAGGACTGGTGTAGGAGGAGAATTATATAACGAGTTTTTCAGTCTTATGGACCTGTGTTCACTTGAACAGCACGTTCTTGAGCCAACGCGAGACGATAAAACGGGCCACATTCTAGATTTACTTTTATCCAATACGCCAGACATTATCTCAAATACGCAAGTCATCACTGGCATCAGTGATCATAAAGTAGTTGTGGCAGATGTTAACCTTGCAAATACCAATGTCGGTCGGTCAAAACCGCGGAAGGTGTTTTTATACAACAAAGCAGATTATGATAGCATGTCAGCTGCACTTGATTCGTATTTTCCAACCTTTGAAACGTTGGCTGAGGAACTGAGTATCGAGGATCTCTGGCGTGTTTTCAAGAACAAAATAACTGAATTAACGAACTGCTTTGTTCCTTCTGCTATGCTTACTTCGAAGCGTGCACGTGACAAACCTTGGGTATCTCGCCAGCTCCGTAGCCTTATTCAAAAGAAGCGAAGGGCGTTCCTCAAGTACCGTAGCACTCAACTTGCAGCCCATCTTGCCAAGCTGAGCGAACTAACTGCACATGTAAAAACCAGCATTCATACAGCCAAACAACAATATTTCCAGGCATTTGAAGAGAGGGTGAAGAATAATCCAAAGGAGTTCTGGAGATACGTGCGCAGCAATGCCAAAAGTGATATCTCCGTTCCGCCGCTTAATCACGATGACAGTGTTGTACAAAGTGATACCGATAAGGCCCAGCTTTTGAATTCATTTTTTTATTCCGTGTTTAACCCGCCTGCACAGCGGGATGTTTCTTTCGATGCGCCCTTTGTGACTAATGAGATGCCTCCGATCACACTCCAAGTGGAAGGGATTAGAAAGCTTTTAAATGAACTTGATGTAAGCAAGGCAACAGGCCCCGACAACATTTCTCCTTGTATTCTGAGGTCATGCTCTGGTGTAGTCTGCCTGTATTTTTATGTTCTTTTTGAAAAATCTTTAGATACATCATCATTACCGTCAGATTGGAAGCTTGGTCGGGTGGTCCCGATACACAAGGGTGGCCCAAGGAACGTGGTCACAAATTACCGTCCGATTTCACTAACTAGCATCGCTTGTAAGGTAATTGAGCACGTTTTATATACAGGCATAATCCATCATGTAAATGCCTCGGGAATACTACATTCCTCCCAGCACGGCTTTCGTCAAGGCTACTCGTGTGTGACACAGCTAACAGAGTTTGTACATGAATTGGCAGGTGCTCTTGATGGCCGTGATAGCGTTGACTGCATTTTTCTTGATTTCAGCAAGGCGTTTGATGTTGTCTCCCATGACTTGTTAATTGCGAAACTTCACGGTTATAAAATTGATAAGAAAGTGGTATATTGGATACGCGAATATTTGTCTCTCCGTAAACAATATGTTGTGCTAAATGGCTGCCAGTCCGAATTTGCTGACGTGACATCAGGAGTCCCGCAAGGGTCCGTCCTTGGGCCGCTGTTGTTTATGCTGTACTTGAATGATATCGTGGGTGTTGTGTCATCACCAATGCGTCTCTTTGCAGACGATTGTGTTGTTTATCGAAAAATACGAGCGAGTGATGACGTCGACATTCTACAGGCAGACATAAATGCAATTACCGATTGGTGCAAACTGTGGGAAATGAATATTAATTTTAAGAAAACTGTCCACATCCCATTTACGAGACGGCGTGTTCCGTCCCTCAGTACTTATACCATTAATGACGAGCCACTCACTGTTGCCTACGAATACAAATATCTTGGTGTATTCCTAACCTCGACCCTAAGTTGGAGTAAGCACATTGACTATACTGTCTCTAAAGCCTCGAGAATGCTTGGCTTTCTCGCTCGTAACTTTAAGCCTGTACCACGTTCCTTGAAAGAGAGACTTTATTTTTCGCATGTCCGCTCAATTTTAGAATATGCCTGCACTATATGGGATCCTCACACTGCTGTCCAGATAATCAAACTTGAAAAAGTACAAAACCGGGCTGCCCGTTTTGTTTTAAACAATTACGACAGGCGACTTAGTATGACTCGTGCGAAACAGAGCCTAGGATGGAAGGAGTTAAGCTTTAGAAGGAAGAACCTTCGACTGAAATTTTTTAATAACATATTTCACTGTAGGACTGGGATAGATAGAAATGCCTACCTTCACCCGCCAGATTACATATCGCAACGAAAAGATCATGTGTATAAGGTCAAGGAATTCCGCTGTAAAAGTGACGTCTATATGAACTCTTTTTTTCCTAAAACAATACGGGATTGGAACGGTTTGCCAGCCTCGGTGGTCAACATTGTTCCTAACGATATGTTTTATTCAACACTAACCTCGTAGTGTCTAGTTAGTAGTTGAGTAACGTTCGGAGTGTTTAGTAGACTGCATTTTTTATTTTTTATGTAGCCTGCACTTTGTTGTGATACTGAAAGATTTCTGGCTTGTGAATATTGCTCTTTTAACTTTTGTATAACTATTCGTGTTCTTCATTTCCAACTTCTCCCCCCCTACTGTAATGCCCCATGGCGCTGTAGGTATCTGAATAAATAAATAAATGAATAAATAAATAAAATCTTAAGAACTGTCACGCAGACGATCGTTGCTTCCGGATCTCATAACTGCAACTCGTTTCTGGATTGAGAAGGCTTTCGTTCCTGTTTCGGAGGAACGCGTTCTACACTCTTCCCCGGCGCCCTGGAACGTATGCCGCCAACACGACTCGGGGTTAATCCGGTTGCACGTGGCAGACTAAGCCTACAAGACGAAGGAGCCCCGCCGAAAAAGAAAGCGCATAGTACACAACGAGCACGGGAAAGGCAACGCTTACAACACGAGACGACTTGAGAGGACTCGGAGCAGCGGTCTGAAAAGGACGAACGTAATGTCGGCATAATTATATCCTAAACTGGCCACGTATCAATTGACTCATCAAACTTTTTTTAACAATAAATCAGTGCCTACAGAATATTTGGATGACAAAAATGTGTGCTTGCTGCTACACAGTCAACTATTATACAGCCTTAAAGCTACGGTCACACCGGGAATGCATCGTACAAAAGACGGTCTGCACACACTGCTTGAAGTGTGTTTCTTTCTTGTATGTCGCCTCTCACCATGGGCGTACCAACCGGAGAGCAACGCTTGCCCCCCCCCCCCCCCCCCCCGCCCCCCCCCCCCCAGTTCTTAGAGTGGGGGGAAGGCATATGTTTCGACC
The DNA here is from genome assembly GCF_016920785.2 of Ixodes scapularis. NCBI lineage: Eukaryota > Metazoa > Arthropoda > Arachnida > Ixodida > Ixodidae > Ixodes > Ixodes scapularis. Next base: position 127,771,140 of record NW_024609846.1, read on the forward strand.
CCCCTGAAACAGCCGCCACTGGGCAGGCCAAACACTGCAGCCGGCGTCGCCCAAGGAATACCAAGGGCACCAGCCCCCCGGTCCTGGGGGGAGGTGGGGTCTGGTTTAGTCCCCCCCTCAAAAACAGGTTGGTACGCCACTGCTGGTCGCTCTGGACGGTCGGTGTCAATGCGTCGTGATAAGGGAGCGTCAGCTGTTAAGGTGACGTGGCTTTTCCAGGGTGGTAATGGCAGCGGCGGAGGTTTTGGTGGGGACGATGGTAGGCGCCCGATCTCTTGGTGAATGGCCTGGCCTGCCTTGGTACCCGACAACCAAGTGAGCTGTGGAGACATGAGTTGCTCAGCTACATCCTCGAGCTTATCGAGATTTCCATGAGTGTATAGGTCCGGTAGCCAGGTGTGCTCGGGAAGGCCTGTGATAAGCCGTTTCGCTTCCTTGTAAAGGTTCTCAACGGTGTCGCGTTGTCGCAGTGTTAGGTAGTAGTAGTTGTAGCCGTAAAGCACCTTTGAGGAGAAGAGGGCCTGGACGAGCTGTCTGGTCTCTTTTTCGCCTGAGCCCCACTTGCGTTTAGTGACTCGTCGTATCAAATCAATGATTTAGGTGCCGTCTTTCTTGACCCTACTTACCATGTCGCCTATGAATTGTACGAGAATGCGCACAGTTAGCTCTCGCCTGATAGTGGTGTTGTTAAGTGTCAAGTTGTAAAGGGAGAGCATTTCTTCGGAGAGGGGTTGGGGGCTAGAGAGTACCACGACGGAGAACTGACGCCGACGTGCAGCTTTCGTGTCGTCGTCTCACGGGCATTGCGGACGACTATAGACGTTTCCAGCGGAAGTCTCGAACGAAGCGATTTACAGCGCGCGTCCCTGGTTTTGAGAGTGTACGTCAGTGTTTCCCGACTGTGCTGGGCTGCGGCCGGCTGTGATGTAGGCGCAATTCTGGACGCTAGTGGCGAGAGAAGAAATGCAACTAGAATGTTTGTTTCATTTTATGTTGATTTATTTTTTACGGCACCATACACTCAGCCGTGTCAATCTATAAGGGTCTTAACTGCCGAAAATATTTGACCACATAGGATTGCCAAAATGCACGAGTATTCCAAGCTCACAACACGAAATTCAACGAGTCTCATCACTCAAACAACATATTGAACGTACCCCAAGGTGCAGCTTTATCCGAGCAGGATTTATTTGAGAAAGATCTCAAATAACACAGCATATCCCATAAGTGTCGACAAGTCACTTCACACCGATCGGACGGAATCCGGCTTGCCTTTAGGCACGTGTTGAAGAAAGCTGCTTTTTTGCAAAACACTAAAGCAAATAAACGAACGTATTTCTTCCCCATCCCTCGAAAACTATCAGCTCTTTTTAGCGAAGACCGGGAACATAGCCGGGAAGACTTTTCGGAGATTATCTCCGAAGGACGTCGAACAGCCCGCTTCGCGTGCTGCTTGACGTTCGCTCTCTTCGTTTGTTTACTGCGAAGGCCGAGCAAGCTACAAGCCCGGGGTGCTATGTTGCGCTTTTTGGACTGCCAGGAGACTTGGAAGAAGGAAGTGACGCCAACGACTAGAGCAAACGCAGATTGGATGTTGACAGAAGAAAACAAAATCAACATCCAATCTACATTTGCTGCGTTGTTGACGTCACTTCCTTCTTCCAAGTCTCTTGGGTGTGCATAGCACCCCTGGTATTCCCTGGTTCTCACAGTGGAGGATAACACAGAACGGATAAACACCTTGAACAGGCAAATAAAGTAAAAACTTTTAAGAAAAGCCGGCGAACTCCGAATGCACAATACAGGTGGGGAGTCGTGCTGACCGGATTTCCACAGCTCAGGCGGGTGGGAGACTTTTCTGGCTGATAGGGGTCGCCCGAGTTGCAAAATGGCGGCGGCCAAAGAGCTATTTCTGCAAAGGCCTATTGGCGACGTGCGCGATCGAAAGCGTCACTGTGGTCGGCCTTCCACGATTGGCCGAACGCCAACTATGACGTCACCGAAAGATTTATCATCTACGGAACTAAGAGTAATGGAAGAACTTCAATTTTGGCGGTGTTGGCAGTGTTGGTTTCAGAGCGCAATGATTTCAGGCATCCACCATGCTAATTACAAACACCATCGAGCTCGTTGTTAGCAAGGTAATGACGTCACAAAAGGGAACCATAGGAGAACGCAACCAAAACATCTCGCCGCTAATAGACGGTCATGAAATAGCAGACGATGCCAGTGGCTGCCGAACGTATGCTCGCACGACTAGCAGGTGGTGTCAGATGCGAGACTGCACGCACCGAATGTCACGAAAAGGAGGCATTAAGCTGCTCGGCATGTTCAGCCAAACAGCCAAGCCAATCCAGTAGTAATGTGCGGGACCACTGATTTCTGGGCGAAGCTTAGAGCATGCAATGACCTCCGCACAAATTTCGCCTAACGGCCTAAATATTGAGCGAATCTTTTTATTTCGGGGAAAAATTATTAAAAAAGACGCGTTCCCATATGTCCTTTAATAAAAGCTCCTCTTTTTCATTTCAGTGTACCTTTAATTGAAATAAATGTAGTGTCATTGTGAAATACGTCCACACTGTATGTTCGCGAATCGGCATGCACTTAGGAAGTCGTAGAAAGCGGAAATTTTTAGGACGCATGTGATCATAATTAGGAACAGCTTGATGCAGTCGGGCTATCCCCCGACAACTTGATACCGTCTACTAATCCACGTCGGTTGGCAAGCAAGACTACGCGGCAAACACTGTAATAGCTCTTCCTTTGTCAAACGCAGGCTGGGAGGCTGGCTCGCAGAGGCATCTGGAGCGTCGCTCGCCTCAAACTTTGGCAGAAAAATAAAAAATAAAAACACACAAAAAACACATCTGTTTTGAAAAGGATTTTTTTTTTCGGCTAAAGTACAGCGGCCAGATTCACAAAACGAAATTATCGTAAGTTTTGCACGGGTTACGACGGAATCCTACGACCGCTCCGAAGCTGTCTTACGCATTTTTTACGATCAAATCAGCATGGCCGACAGCATCGCTCCACTGATCTCTATTGTAGTTGGCTGAAACGCGGACCGCGGCCTCGGCAGCTGGGGCCGAGTGTCGCCACCGACGACCATTGATTGACACCAACCAATGCATCGGACTCTATGGGAAGAACGAAAAAAAGAGCCGTTTCCCCCGTTTCTAAGCTGTTGTGGGCACTGGAGTCCCAATGCACTTAACTATATGGGAAGAATGAGAAAAAGTGCCGTTTCCCCCATTTCTAAGCTGTTGTTGGCACTGATACTTTTTGGATTCTTTTCGATAAGTCCGTCAAATAGCTTGCGTAGAAACATTAAAGCTGACAGCCCTCGCAGTTATTTATAAACAAATATTTTCTGGTCGAGAGTGACTCCGCTGTAGTGCAGCTCAATGAGGCGAGAGTTACCTAGAGTTACCGCGGAGTCGGTGGCGGCTTCGTTGAGTTGGGTTTAGCAGACGACAAGCTGGAAGGCTTTGCTACGCGGAATTTGCTCACTCCCGGAAAGCCGCTGTCGAGATGGAACTTCTTTGTCATTCATCAACTTCTGGGCTTCCCCGAGGACGGTCTTATTGACGGCAAGTTCCTTTAGTTACTCCACTACGAGAGCAAGCTTCCCAGCTCAGCCGTAGGTGCTCCGGTAAGTTTGATTTTTTTAATCGGCGTTCCAACCTTTGACAAACGACGATTCGATCTCCAAACACCCGACATAGGGATCGCAGCACACCATAAAATACTCGCCTCCGAGTACAGCGTACATGCTTTAATATTCTTACTTTTGTGCGTTTCTCCCATAGACTTGAATGTGAAAACACATTTAAAGTGTTTTCATTTAAACACGCAGTCCGCAGTTAACAAAAAAGCAGACATTGAATTGCTTTTTAATCAGTTCGGTGTTCTTTTTGATATCGCAATGCTTACCGAGACCTGGTATAAAGATGACTTAGATATTTTTAGTTTTCCATCCCATGATATGCATGTTTTAAATCGCACTTTAAAGCGAGGCGGAGGATTGGCCATCTTGATTAGAAAGGGTATTGAATGTGAACTAGTGATTATCCTCTTATCACAAAAGATGTGGAAGCGTTGTGCTTCCGTAATAATCAAAATATTTTCGCGTTTTTTTTTGCCCACCGGACGGTAGAATGTCATCTGTTTTTGCATTTCTTGAGTCTTTTTTGATGTTCACAAATGAAAGTCAATAAAATGTCATTTGTGGGGGTGATTTTAATATTGATATGTATTCTGACGGTGTTTCTAAAAGGGAAATGGAGAACGTAGTTAGCTTGTATGGATGTGTCAACACGATAGTCGATCCTACAAGAGTTACCTTACAGTCCGAAACCATTTTAAATTTGTTTATAACCAATTTTCATACAGATCGACTGAACAGTGGAGTTATAAGTTGTGACTTGAGTGACCATCTTCCCATTTTGTCGTGTGTTGAGCTTAATATATCTCGAAAGCTAACGAAATACGAACCTGCGTTTTTCCAAAATACTGATAAAAATAGCCTCGATGCTTTTAGACGAGACATCGCAGCTGTAGATTGGAATACGGTGCTTACGCAGGAAACAGTTGATTATGCCTATAACTTATTTTTAGAACAATTTCTAAATATGTATAAATTTCAGTTTCTATATAAATCCGTAAAAATATCAAAAACGATTCGTAAATTGTGTGTAGCGTCCAGTTTGATAAAACAATTCGTAAGAAAGGTATACTATACAAACGTTTCGTTAAGACGCGCAACCCAGATGCTCTTAAAGAATTTAAGTCTTATCAAAACAGCTTAACTAAGGAGCTAAGGAATGCCAAAAAATGTTATTATTCTTCCCTTTTCTCGTCGGCAAGTGGTCGCACTGCCGTAATATGGACACATCTTGGTTCGATCGTGAAGGGGTTTCCTGTATCAAACATTATTGAAACATTGCAGTACAAGGGTGTAAGTTTAATCGGCCAGGATTTGGCAAATATGTTTAATGAATATTTTGTAAGTATATCTAGTATTGCTGACACTAATGACTCGTGTAAATATATTTGTCAAAGAAACTGTAGATCTATATTTTTTGAGCCAATTGCTAGTTCAGAAATAACTAATGTGATTGATTATGCACTTAAAGAATGGCGGTAGCTGTGACGCTAATGGAATGCAAATTCGCCCTATTAAGTATGTGGCCGACCTAATTGCTCTCGTGTTAACTTACATTTTTAATCTTTCTTTGGAGTATTGTGTGTTTCCCAGAAGAATGCAAGTAGCGAATGTGTCTGTACTGTATAAAAAAAGAGATAAAGATGACTTAGGCAACTATAGACCTATTTCTATATTGCCCGTATTTTCGAAGGTTTTGGAAACGCTACTCTATCACCGTTTAGTAGACTTCTCGAATGAATGTGATTTCACAACTTCCTCGCAATTTGGTTTCAGAAAAAAAAACTGTTCAACAGAGACAGCTCTACTTAATCAAAAAGAATTTATTTTAGAAAATTTTGAAACTAAAAAATTAGTTTTAGAAGTGTTCCTAGATATTACAAAAGACTTTGACTGTCTTAGTCACGAAGTAATATTCAAAAAGCTTGAAGTTTATGGCATTCGTGGACATGCCCTACAGCTTTTAAAATCGTACCTACGACCATCGTCAGCAATATGTTAACATAAACGGTCATTCTTCCACTGTAAGGTCTATTACGTCAGGCGTTCCACAAGGAAGCATATTGGGACCATTTCTTTTTAATTTATACATTAATGATATCATCAACGTAAATACTAAGGCTAAATTTGTAATTTATGCCGATGACACTACCATTTTTTTTCTGCCGAAACCCGTGACGAATTAATTAATATGGCGAACTTTACTCTAATAAATATAAAAGGCTGGGGGGATAGCAACTCACTGAAAATTAATATTAATAGGACGAAAGCCGTCATATTTCGACCAAAAATAAATCTCTGGTTATATCGAAGGTTCTCCGCTTTGACTCGTCTCCCATCGAAATCGTTGGTTGTTTCAAAACACTTGGAGTGTTTTTTAGTCAGACAATGAGCTGGGATAATCATATAAACTATGATGTTCCAAAGCTTGCTCGGGTAGTTGGAATCGTAAATCGCTACCGATCTGTTTTACCAACGAACGTTAAATTGTTGCTCTATAAATCACTATTCTATTCCCATTTAACGTATTGTCTTCTAGTTCGGGGCACATCCACAATGACTAATATAGAAAAACAGTTTTTGCTGCAGAAAAAAATATTGAGAGGAATATGTAATGTGCCATATGACTTTGATCTGCCGATTTATTTAAGACTTGTAAAATAATTAACATTTCTAAATTATATAAGTACAGACTCGCTACAAGTTTTAAAAGTGAAAAGAAAAGGGGATTGTGTTTTCTGGCAAGGTTTGCGTCGTTAAGGGAAATTTGCCCACATTATTTCACTCGCAACGCAGAGAAGTGGAGGATGGTCACTCAACGAACAAATTATGGCTATCAAATGTTAAGTTCCACACTCCCAGATTTACTAAATAGTCTTAGCACTGATAATACTTATATTTTTGTACGTGATTTTTGTTTTCATTCTATGTTTTGTACCTGGGTGAACCTTGGTTTGTGGAAATGTCAACCATAAATTAGCAACGGTTTTACTATATACTTTGCCTTTTTTGTATTTTTTCCGCCTGCCTGCTGCTGACCAGTGTAAGGGGCCCGAGAACCAGTCAAGCTGCCTACTGCAGCTTTTTTCCTTTGGGCCCCCCATCATTTGATGGAAATAAAGTTATTATTATTATTATTATTATTACTTGCGTGTATTGCCTGGTGTCAAGCTATGGCCGCCGGTGGCGACACCGACGGGCTCCCGATTCGCGATCCAGCCTACTACAATAAAGATCAGTGCGTCGCTCAGCTGCTTGGTCGCGACGACCAAAGGACATTTATTTTTCTACGTGCTCCTCTCGCGCGTACCGACTTCAAGCAGCAAGAAAAAAAGTAAAAAGTACTTGAAACCGACCACGACGAACAAAAACGCTGAATCCACAAACAGCCGGAAAAAGCTCCAACGGCCACGATTCCACCGACCCCGACCAAGCAAGCTCGGCAGAATATAGGCCTAGTAAGCACTCGGACTCGAAGCAGCGTTGCTCCGACGCTCCTTGGCCAAGACCGTCTGTCAATGACCGGCTGGCGTGCTGAATGGGATATGCCCGCGCGGCCCTTGTGGACCCTTCCCGTATTATAGTTTGATCGCTGACCTCAATTTTAGATTAAGAGGTCAATCTCTTTCCCTTGTCATCTCTTTGTTTTCCGAGGCAGCGGTGACGAACGCTTTCGTCGAAAAGGGACTCTCATCAATTCTATCTCCTTGCTTTGTGTTGTGCTGAATAGTTATCATTCTACGTAGAAACAATTTTAAGAAGTCTATAGAAACAAGTAGTCCACCTTCTGATTGGTTAAGGGCTAAAGTGGTGCCGATATTTAAAAGTGCTAATCGTCTACAAATAAATAATTACCGACCAGTGTATTTAACTAGGCCCTGCTGCAAAGTGATGGAGCATATAGTTGCAAAACATATAATTAAATTCTTGGACAGCAACGCTTTGTTTTATTCGAAACAACATGGCTTCAGGGCAGGTTTCTCAACAGCGACCCAACTTGTAGACACTTTTCACGATCTTGGGTCTGCCATGAATTCGAGGCAACAAATTGATGTCGTAAGCATAGATTTTTCAAAAGCACTTGATCGCGTTCCGCATAAAAAATACGAACAAAACTTAAGATGCTTGAACTAAACGAAAATAATATAAGTTGGATTGAGGCTTATTTAAAGGGCCCATGAAATGAATTTTGGGCTGGAATAAATAAATTAATATTGGGATTTTACTAATAGCACATCGTTCAGTGGGCAAAAGAAAAAAAAGGTAGAATGTCAAAAGCCTGACTTTCGGTACGAAAATGTGAAAACACAGCGGACTATTTCGTACCTCCTTCCCTTCGTAAGCGCTCTGCCTTTTCACTCTGATGCATCCGCGGTTTCCGCAGCGCGTCACCTGGCCCAAACGCACGTCACACAACATCGGATCTCACTTATTCCCTTCACCCCTAAGCTGACGTTGTGGTGGAAGCTACGCGCTTGCCGGACCAATCAGCCGCCTCCCTTTCATCACCTGACCTCCTTCTTGGCGCGTAGGTATGCGCGAGAGAGCATGATCACGTGGCAAAAGTGTGGCTGGCCCAACGAGCACGTAGCTCCCACAGCACTGTCAGCTTCGGGGTGAACGGGGTGGGGAAAGCAACTTTTGTCTGAATTTTGAGCGACGTGCTAATCGTCTAGGGGGACAATGGCTGTGTTTGGGCACACAAACAAGAGTTCGAGCAAGAAGGGACTCCCCCATTTTCGTCTTCTTGAACTGTTTGGTAGAATGCGCAATTTATGAGTTGAGGAGGAAAGCTAAACAGAAAAAAGTTGGAAAAGCGTTTCACGACTCCTTTAAAAGGCAACTCCGCTTCCTTTTTGATATTTAGAAAACTATGTAGCCCTCTTCAGCATTGTATATGAAGACACTATGTCAAATATTACGATCTAATTCCGTTTATATATTGTAACGGACAAGGAAAAGGAAGAAAAGGAGAAGAAGAAGACGAGGTCGTGTGGAAAACGGGGGACTGAATTCTGGGTTGCCCGTTTAGCCCATGAACTGAGACGCCCGCAACATTTGGTGGCAGCGGTGGGATTACGAAACGGGCTTCTGGTTGTGATTGCTAGCGCTACCATTGGGCGGAGAATGAGCGCTCGGCGATGCGAGTTTATTTTGGCGTTTGAAAAATTTGCCAGCCGAGCCAGAAAACTGGCTCGGCTGGCTATTCTAAATAAGCAATCAAAGTTGGCCGAACGTCACAACAGAGAAATCTCATTGCCGTCGTTTCCACCAGGTGATCTGGTGCTTCTTCGAAGGAATCTAAGATGTCCACAGCACTCGGAAAAGCTTTTGCCAGGTACTGTGGACCTTTCAAGATTAGCAGGCAACTTGGACCCGTAACATACCGTCTCGAACACCTTGACAGCCTGCCTCAGCGTGGGCGACGCCGCACTTTGACAGCCCATTCAAGCCATCTGAAACTTTATGTCACACGTGGTGACTATCTTAGCATCGTCCGGGACGGAATTCCAAACGGGGAGAGGCGAGTGTAACGGACAAGGAAAAGAAAGAAAAGGAGAAGAAGACGAGGTCGTGTGGAAAACGGGGGACTGAATTCTGGGTTGCCCGTTTAGCCCATGAACTGAGACGCCCGCAACAATATTTAATAAACTGGCCAGCAAACCTTCAAGTGAGCCAAGTCGCCGAAATCTGCCAACTCTAGCGTGCGACGTGAGGCGCAATCGTCAGCGCAGTCAATGCGACGGAGTTGGAGCGGCCAACGTTGAGCCACTACGTCAAAGGCATGACTACGTCATTCTCACGTTTTGTTTGTTTTACTTCTGAGAGCGAAATTGAACGATGACGTCATGAGTTTCTCCTCCCGGTGTTGGCTGAACGGCGTCCACGTAATCACCGTAACGCGGATGCGCTAGTTTGCGCTGCCCTGCGTGCTTATCGGTCTGTTTCTCCACTCCCCCTCTCCTCTTTCGTCTTCTCCTTTTCTCCCTTTCCCTTGGGCCATCACCGTCCACGCCACACAAAGCGACCTGCTAGCGTCGCGTGTCCTGTCCCTCGCTCTCGCCCGAACGTCACAAGATTATGTAGTTCGACGTGACGTGGCCATGACTCTGACGACCCGAGACCAATGTTGCCTGACGCAACCGAAGTTTCGGTTTCGGTATCAGCTGATGTTTAAATTAGGATTACACAAATAATATTCCACATTTCGTGAATCTGAAGACGTAGCGTTCTTTAGTAGTGCTTTGTGAATTTGAATCACATGTAAGCCTAAATTTTTCGGAATTGAGCGGCGTTGCCCTTTAAGAAATATATCGCAGACGGTTGAAGTTCAAGGAGCCCTTTCAGACTCATTATCGGTAACTTCAGGGGTACCACAAGGATCAGTATTGGAACCATTGTTGTTCCTTTTATATATTAAGGATATCTTAATGGTAATCAAACCGCCAGTACAAATAAATTTGTTTGCGGATGATTGTATGGTTTATTTGCCAATTAAGACATCCGAAGACCAGGCAGCATTGAATGACAGTTTGGACTCTATGAAACAAAGGTGCTTCCAATGGTAAATGGAAAGTAACTTTTAAAAAACCTAATATACCCACGTCACTAATAAGAAGAAAGTATCTCTATTTCAGTATCACATTGGGAATGTAGAACTGTCAAGAACAGAAACTTTCAAGTACGTAGGGGTAACAATAAGTCAAAACTTAAAATGGCAACCCCATATTGTAAATATCTGAGCAGCTGCGTGTAGGAAATTACGCATGCTTAGACATAAACTTAAATATAGCAATAAGGAAATAAAACTTGCAGCATACAACGACCTACTCTAGAGTACGCTTCGGTCGTTTGGGACCTCGCAACCAAAACCGACATAAACAGGCTCGAGAGAATACAGAAGAAGGCAGCACGTTTTCTAACCTCAAATTACAGATCAACGTCCTCTGTGACAGAAATGTTGAATGTTTGTGGACTCGAACCCTTAGCGGTTAGGAAAAAAATGGACGGTTAAAGCTTTTTTTTTCTGATTTATCATGGCCAAGTAAAGTTATTTTAGGAACGTTACTGACAGATCAGTTAGACTAAATCATCCTAAAGCATTGCAATTATATATGGCCAGAATTGATGTTTTCAAGTATTCATTTTTTGCAAATACGACTAACGATTTGAAAAAGCTTCCCGAGCATGTTGTGAATCACAACGATATTTCAAAGTTTGAGGATGCTGTAAGACTTCTTTACTGTGTTTAAAACATAGTGTAGCAGTGTAGCAGAAAAGAGAGATTACAGCCTTGTTTAACGAGCAAGATGTTTAGTGTCCTGCCTTGCTTCGTAATATTAAATAAATATTAACCATTGGTTAATGTATCATCCTCTATCTCCTATACGAGATCCGGAGAATATCGTCCCGGACAAAATGGTCCCGGACAATATGGCCCCGGACAAAATATTCTTGAGTGCTAGGCCGGACAAAATGGTCTCAAGTCATGTTTGCAGCGTTTTCTTTTTTTCTTGCTTTTCACAGGTTTGTAGATTGCCTGTATTTATATTTGCTAAACACTTATGACATGAGCCGTTGATTATACTGAAGTTGCTTTTTTTAGTGCTTGCTTTTCACATGTTTCTGAAGTATTAAATGTGATGCGCAATATGCTTATGCTCCGAGCCGTTTGTCAATCTAGGGTTTGTATTTTTGAGCATAAGTTTCACCATTCGTTCTTCTTTTCGTGCGTTCAACTTGAGTTTGAACCTCGATCTTGAAGCGTAGTCGAAAAAGGACATTGCACAGCATCTGCCTTTATGACCGTATTGACCTTGACCATGCATTTTGTCAAAACTGGATAAGCTGAGACCGAACTTTCCGCGGGATCTGCGCTTGTGGTCCCCTTGGTACCATATTGTCTGGGACCATATTGTCCTACGCCTCTCCTATATCAAAAGGTTTCAAATAGGGGTCCGCGGGACCTTCGGGGTTTCTGAAGGCCTTCTTAGGGTCCCCGAAGCCCTCAACCACCGAGAAATGAAATATATATTTTAATTGATGCTGACTCTCTGAAATGTGGACCAAATGAGTGGGGTTGATTAGTCTATGTTTCGTAGCTTCAACGCTGGCTTAAATATATTTAGTTTTCTTTATTAAACTTTTGTCATTGTAATCGTCTGTTATCGCCCCTCCTCTCCGGTGGGGAGTCCCCATCACTTCCACTGATTCAGAAGGGGTCCCCGTAACATCAGTGGTTGAGAACCACTGTCCCATTTTCCTCCGCAATACCGCATTTTCCCTCACCCCAAAACAGTTTTAAGGAAACCACTCTTCTGGGGACGAACCATGCTTCGTTTATCACTTGCCTTTCAACAACAAACTTAAATGACTTTATGATGATAATGCACTTAATGCAAAGGTGGAAGCAAGCTGGACAAGAATGACAATAATAATCCCTGGAAAAGGGGAACAAAGGGGACAAAGGACAAACACAGATCCCCAAACACAGCAAAGTGACTGGTGCGCGACCCTGTTCCCTGGCTCAATACCAGGAGCAGGCGGATTTTTTCGGTCGCGCACCAGTTATTTAGTTGTGTCTGGAGATTTGTGCTTGTCCTTTGTCGCCTTTTTTCCCCCTCTCATGGGATTATGATTGTCCTTAAATGACTCTCAAGCTAGCCTTCTAAAATGCAGGGTGTTCTAAAAAAACATTTACAGAGTTTTTTCATGGCAAGAATAAACGACGCAACGCCTAACGAGCCTTTGTTTTTTTGTTTGATGTCCTTGGCCTGAGTTAATCCTAACGAAGTTAATATTAATAAATTTCAAAAACAAGACGGAGCTCTAGCGGTCCAAACCAGATTCCAAAATTTCAGAAATTACCTTTTTTTTTCGAAAGTTACGTGATTTTCTGAAGATTTCAATGGAAAAATTAGGCTCGTTTTTGGCAACTGACACCATCCAGTTTTATGTATTCGAAGGTTCCCCTCTGTCGGCAACCATCTTCCGATTAAAAAGTTTCAAAAACTAATTTCTATTGTTTTTTTTGTAATATAATTGTTCTATTAACATAATTTAGCCTGGTTTGAACCGCTTGCACTACATTTTGGGCGAAGAATTTGCGTTCAACAATGCGTAGTTTTATTTTTTGTTTTGTTTTGCGTTAAAATCAAAGCTTGTATTTTTTGGGGGGAAGGGGGGGGGTGGGAGGATATTTTGTATATCTTGCACACCCCTTCCTAACCGCACTACCAGATTCCAAAATTTCAGAAATTACCCTTAAGTTTTTCGAAAATTACGTGATTTTCTGAAGATTTCAATGGAAAAATTAGGCTCGTTTTTGGTAACTGACACCATCCAGTTTTATGTATTCGAGGGTTCCTCTCTGTCGGCCACCATTTTCCGATCAAAAAGTTTCAAAAACTAATTTATATTGTTTCTTTGTAATATAATTGTTCTATTAACATATTTTAGCCTGGTTTGAACCGCTAGCACTACATTTTGGGCGAAGAATATGCGTTCGACAATGCGTAGTTTTATTTTTTGTTTTGTTTTGCGTTAAAACCAAAGCTTGTATTTTTTGGGGGGAAGGGGGGGTGGGAGGACATTTTGTATATCTTGCACACCCCTTCCTAGCCGCACTACCATTTGTGTGCCGGTTGTTGACACTGAAGCCTAACTTGTTTGTAAAACAAAATTGCGGTCAGTGCGCAGGCGAGTTGGTGGTAATTTACGATGATGATTTTAACCCCAGACTAGGGCAAGAAGGAGGACATTTTTTACAATGAAATAGAAGGTAACAGGGACAGACAGCGTTTCTAACTCAGCTAATAATTTTATTCAACCAACCTCTTTAATACAGAACTACAACCCTCACAAAGCCACCAAACATCCTTTTTTTCAAGGTCGCGCATACAACCCTCACCCACATCATAAAGCAAACTAAGTGAGTTCACGTACAAAGCAAAACCAACTTTCGGTTTAGACAAAAAAACTAGAGGTGCAATAATTGTAGTGCATAGTGATCAGGAACAGAAATAGTACACCAAGATGTCGATAACCTGAAGAGAGTCGTAAGAAACACATTCCGGATAAGAACAATAAGAAACTGTATTATTCAGGCTTGTTTGCAGCTTGGTAGTGCTTACAACTTTTACAACTTTAGTTGCGCACTGTTTTGGTTCTCTATTATTTTCAAGTGTTTTGTTCATCCCTTTATGGTCTTCCTTGTATACTAGAAGTCGGGGTGTGAGATCTGGGTCAAACAAGGAGCATTATGCCTCCCTTCACAGTGACTGTTGTTGTTTTATAGTTGGGTTGAATGTTTTTTTGTTGGTCGACTTCCTTCATTCCATGTCCTATAGGAAGAGCAAGTTCTGTTCAGTCAAGACTCTATTGAAAAGATCATTGTGTAGATGATGCATCAAGGGTGCAACCTTAGCTGTGTCACGGCTGAACATTTTTTTTTAGTGTGGCCTTTTGAGATGGAGTTTAGAAGCTTTTCTTCTAAGCCAACCAAAGGTGTCAATGTATGTGTGTGTGTGTCGTAGTTTAAAAGCGGGTGTAGGACCGTTCGTCAAATGACAATTCGCCACACGTTCACTGGTAACAGGGCTATTGGTCACATAGGGCGATTCGTCACAATTCGTCAAACTACTAACATATGTTTCTTATTTTTGTTTCATTTCTGATGTTTATCGAGAACCGTTCTTCCAAGTGAGTACAATTACAAGGAACCCTTTTCCTTGATTTAATAATTTTTCATGGCACACAAAATTATACTTTTACTATTTTATAATAGCCACTGACTGCTTATGTCTCGTAAATTGTAATCTTGGCACCTCTCCTTCACTAATGTAAAAATTGGAATGCAAACGTTGCAGTCACGCATACGCTGTCTGTGCCGCGCACGTGGACGAGTTACTTTATTTCCGCGTCGCGTATGCTCAGTTGCGCAGTTTGTGTCTGTCTCGCGTATGCGCAGGCTGTCTTTGTCGCGCACGTGGACGAGTTACATTCTTTCTGTATCGCACATTGCCATCTGTTTCGTACATGCTCAATCGTTGTGTGTGTAGCGCACGTGGACGATCTACATTCTTTCCGTGTCACGCATATGCGATCTGTGTCGTGCATCCGCGTTCGTTGTCGGTGTCACGCACGTGGACGATCTACATTCTTTCCTATCGCGCATGCGCACTCTTTATCTGTGTTATCGCGCAGGCGCTGAGAAAACGTGGAGGTGGATGATAAAGGAGACCTGAAAGTTTTATAGTCTATACTTCCAATGTTAGCTAAATCAACATAAAAAGAAACAAAAGACCAAACGTTCTAAACAGGACGCTACGCAGAAGCTGAAAACAAATGCGACCGAACGCTCAAAATCTAGTACGCGGGCAACAAGCTCTTCCAACATTATATCTGGTTTTTTGACAAGTTGTCCCAGTCACGAATCGCCCTATGATTGCCCTATATGACGAATTGTCCTGCTACGAGTTGCCCTATCACGAATTGTCTTTCGACGAACGGGCCGTATCCCTTCAAAAGTATTGTAAATATTTTGTGACCTCTAGTTCTCTAGAGGGTTTTTCTCTAAACCGAAAGGTGGTGGTGCTTTGTAGGTGGACTCACTTAATTTCGTTTGTGATGTGGGTGAGGGTTGTACGCGCTAACTTAGAAAGCAGGGTGTTCGATGGTTCTGTGATGGCTGTATGTCTATATATAAGAAGGTTGGCTCATTAAAATTATTAGCTGAGCTAAAGACGCTGTTTGACCCTTTAACTTTATCTTCCACTGTAAAAGAAAACGTCCTCCTTGTCCCAGTCTCGGGTTAAAATAATGATAGTTTTAAACATGGTAGAGTGTTTGCGTAGCTGCGAACAATGTTGGTTGAATATTTGCCAAGAGAATATCGGTCTTGATTCAGAGTCATTATAATGCATTTGTCGTTGGTTTGTTTTTATCGAGAGCACTACCGGCACAGAACACGGCCGTTTTCCGATGCACAACATTCACTAAAATATTTTTCAATGCCCACTCAATCATTGATCTGAACTATCGAGAATATTTAGACTAGCCTGTTTGTACATTAAAGAAAAGCCGAAGCAAGAGAGCAAAATAGAAAAAGTAGGGCGGCCTACATGTCCGTCGTGGTACCCTTTTTGAGTTTACTTTAATGCTCTTAGCACGTAGCACAAACTTGAAACATACTAGTAGTGAAATGGACGCAGTTTTAAATAAAAAATACAACGTTTATTTTGTTTTAATTGTCTTGAGAATACTGGCTTGGAGCCTTCAAGGAAGCTCATGTGGCAAAGGTTCCTGTGGTCCATCCTTGGAGGAAGAGAGCGTCGTAGAGGAGAAGAGAAAAATATGTGGCCAACTTGCAGCAGTTAAGTAAAAAAAAGAGAAAAGGTAGGAGGATGAAAGATCTCAGATATGCACATTAACTAATGTCACTGCTTACAGACAGCGCAATTTTCAAGCCTACTGTTATTTAACTACAACCTCCGATCCCGTTATCTTTGAAGGCCATTTTGCCACATCGTGCTGAGCACTGCCGGAAGACGAGTAATCATTTGTGTAACCTAAAAAAGAAGATCACTTCTAAACACAGATATAATTTATTGAACGGCATTGTGGTTTGTAGTTTTTTTTATAATATTTCTTTATAAAAAGGGCAAGACTCTGTAAATGTCTCGGGAGCCTCAGTATCAAAATTAAAACTATAATCCTAGTGTCAAATTTGTTTGTGGCATTTTTAATTCTAATTGGTGTGTTTCATGTCATATAATAAACTTTAAACCATTTAATTAGCTCAATTGATATTCCAGTTATCGCTAATAAAGTGAAAAAGACTACAAGATCTTATCTGGATCGAAAGCGCTTGTGAAGGCACTGGAGTTTCACCCGTTTAATCGCCGGTGTTGGAGGTGAAGTAGTAGCACTTGCAAATGAATAAAACGCTGTATTAGTTTTGTTTTTTGTGCATACCAGGGATGGGAAAATTACATGCAAGAATGTATCGAAATACAAATACAAAATACTTCGTCAAAAATGTATTTAATTTTAATTACATTTAAAAAAAAGCATTTAAATACAAGATGCAAAGACAACCAAATGTATTTGGTGTCCTCCAAATACTTTTCCACATACAATCCTCAAAATTTGCGTTAGCGACTTCAGGTCACCTGCAACGGGTTTCTGGGTATCTCATTTTAATTTTGCATCGCACACTCGGGAGTAAGTGTGCGAGGCTCTATTAACGTAATAAAAATATAATCACAAAAAATGTAATCAGCTTGGATGTAATAGGTGAAAAAAGTAAAGAGCTTCAAGCAGCTTTTTTTTGTCGATTACATTTTGGTATAGACCAACAAATAACCGAGACGACCAAGAGGCGCAGCACTAGCTAGATAATTTTTGATTGCTGCAACTCACATCAGTTACGAAAATCTGGACGACCCGCGCATTTAGAATGTTCCAGGCAAAAATATGGGTGGATATCAGGCTGGAAAGCATCACAAGTTGTCACAGGCACCTATTTATTCAGTTTGCCTGTGAACGTTGATTTCGTCACTATTCTTGCCCTGGACTATCACCTTAATCACAAAGTCACTAAACTCTTGTGCTTGATTCAGAGACACTGCATTCGGTGCAGAGCGTAGTTTTCTTACTGCTCTGGACAGTGACAATAAATTTGAGGGATGTATTTTTGTCCGCAAAATTGTATTTAATTGCAATTCTATTTGAAATACCCACGTTTTAGTATTTAAATACACACGTCAAATACATTACCCAATTTGTAATTAAATACAAACGCAAAATACACAAAGTATTTGAAATACGTATTTCAAATACTTGTATTTGAAATACTGCCCATCCCTGGCGCATACTAAAGATTTTTTTCTAGATTTGGAATAGGTTGTCAGCACTCTCATCAGATCAGATGTTTCTCAAGATTTATAAAACTTAAAGGAGCTGTGCAACAATTTCAGGGCTTTGCTCAAATTATTGTGGAAGTTAATTGACGCCTGACACTTCTGCAGTGAACTACAGAAAACAGATTTTGCCTGGATACCCTAGTTTTTATTTGAAGAAATGAAAAAGATCCAGGTTTTTGCCGCCTCTCAACTCGTGCGTCGTCTTCCGGGTCACGTGCGCAGTGATGTTGATGGGGTAGGCGCGGGGTTTCGGAAAAGTTTTTTCTTTAGAGCCATCAGTGAGCAGCGAGAACTCATCCGCTCGCGACCGCGTGACCACGTGCTGGCGGGCGCCGCGCGAACAATATGGTCTCATCCACACCTGTCCGGCCCTGTCCCCCTGCCCCTTTGGCTTCTGGCGGCTGTTCACGGTAGCAGAGAGAGCTGACGGTTTTGTGGACCTGGGATAGATGGCGCCACTAAAACTTCGTATGAGAAAAGTTTTGTCGATGATACCAGGTTTTTGACGCATTTATAGATATTTTGGAACGACAAGATTTATAGAAAAGTTACCTTTTATCGAGCAGGTATTCGCACAACTTGCTATCTTTCTACAAGATTCCCCATTGACGTCACTCCGCTTGTTTCTCATGGCTGCCGCTCGCGGCTGCAGGTCGGGGAATATTCTAAGTTTTGCCACGCTATTACGCGGCGGAATGGCAACATTTGGATGAAGGGAGGTGTGCTTTCTGTCATTTGTGACAAGGTGAACAATATCTAAAGCAGAAGATGCCAAATCTTTCAACGTTAAAATCGTTGCACAGCTCGTTTGAGAACCACTGAAGTATAAAAAAAAACTGCATTTTAGCGATCCGGAAATATTCTGTACAAAAAAAAAGGAAAGCATTTTGTTGATAGTGTAAATCTAAATGCTAAAATAACCCCTCCAAATTGTAAGAAAGCATTCTCTAAAAACCCTGATGTCATGTGAATTGACAACGTTAGGAATATCAAATACCATGTAAGCCAATACTGACAACTCCCGCTGATTGCGGGCGAAAAGTGATCGCAGCGCCCCTGGCGAGCTCGGAGTCTCCGCTAGCGGACGAATTCTCCAGAACGCATTGGTTTTGCCTATCTCCGTGCAAGGTGACCAATGAAAAAAAGAATTGTCACGGGTATTCGCTGCTTTGAATGCTAAAAAATAGGTGCCACCTCATGAGTCAATGACATTTTCTTCGCGTGGGAAAGATGTTAACAGCTTGTAGGTACAATTTTCGGGTTCTCCTGAAAAAAACACTGTCAGAACCTACGTAAGCCAGGCAAAACACAAATGTGCCTTCGCCTTGTTTCTTAAAGAAGGGGAATGTAAAAAAAGGAAACAATTAGAACATTGCTTCGTTTCAACTTTACTGTTTATATCGATCAATTCGTTTTGTTGTTGTAATTTCAGTTTCTCAGGAATCCATTGCTGAAAACCGTTTCGTCGAATAGGCGAGCTGACTAATCCCGATCGTCTCCGGATGAAGAGGCGAAAGCCAATTTCGAACCCCGTACGTTACTGTGATGTCCGTATGCTCTGGAAGAAGTCGATTGTGCACATGCAAATCTGACGCTATTACTTAAACTAATAAAAACGGAGTTACAAAAGAAAAAAATCACCCGTTGGACGGTTGTGCACCGCACCGCACCTCCTTCCATTTTTCAGTCTAACATTCTTTTCATGTTTGAGGCGATGCTACGCCACCGCGGGCTTTCTTCCTGTTGGGTTTATGTTTTTTGCTTTTTTTGCTTGCCTTTTTATTTCTTGTGTCTACTTGACGTTCGAATCATCGCGTATTTTTCTTTGCCTTGTTTGGCTTTGTTTTTACTTTCTTTCCTTCGTTTCGTCGCTTACTACCACCGGTTCGTCTGCTGCGCTATGCCCGGACATTTGGAGGGCCGTCTGCAACTTTGTTGCTGTTGTTGTTGTTTTTCTACTGCCGTCTGTGATAACCTCCTCTGTCCGCCTTCGATTGAGTTTCTGATCCGAAATCTTCATATGTACTTTTTGATACTTTATAAATATAATAAAAGGTGTAAGCTCGTTATCCATTTCTATTCGAATTTTATTTGAGTACGCGGTCACGTCTGTTAAGTTTCATCGTTGGTTGATCAAACGGCCGCCTTCGGGCATACACCAGCGCATACTTGGAGAAGGCAGGCATGCCATGAGCCTGCCATCTCCTCTGCAAAAACAAGATTTTGTGATGTGGTGGAAAATCCTTCTTCCGCTTCCCGAAGACCGAACGAACGTGAGTAATTACGTGACTCCAAATTAAACTGGAAGAGCTATCCAAGTCGGGCTTCAAAATCGCCACTGACGCCTCAACAGACGAACATTTCACCAAACAAAAGTTCAACTGAAAACGCGCTTGAGGCCGCTGATTGACACTCAAAACAAAGGTACGGTGTGCAAGGATTGCTTTGAGATGTACGTCAACAAGTACTGGAATATACTTTTGAACTGCTGCGCCAATCGAGCAAACAAACAACCTGCCAAAGTCACTGGGAAAAGAAATGCGAAAGCAAAAAAAGGTCACACACTGCTAGCACGAAGCAGGTTACAGTGTGCGGCTCTTATTTACCGGGCAGTGTGAGCTGGACTACGTTATTCCTTTCGTCTCTTCTGTTCTTAGTACCTACCAAAACCGCAAAAGCAAAAAAAAAAAAAAAAAAAAAAGTGTAACGTGCAGCTCAAAAAAAGAAAAAAAGGGAAGCTCTTTTTTTTTTAGTAGCTTCGTCGTGTTGCTTTCGCTTTGGTTTTTGTGGACTCAACACCAACGGCGAGCACCACCTGCTAATTTTCAATGCTCCTACTGACGCCCCGTGCGATCGTCGTCGTTGAAGGAGGTCTTTGCTGGGCGATTTGTATCGTTTTATCGTCTGCTAACTTCTTTGTTTCATCCGCCGTTGTTCGCGACTGTTCCTCATTTCTTTTTATTTTCGTCTCAAATGGGGAACCCATCTTTTCTGCAAAATTCGGAAAGTGTTTGAACGGTCATTTTTCTCGTTACTTTTTGTTTGTGTAATGCTGCAGAGGCCGGTGCACTTGCTCTGGTAATTTTAACATGTTGTTTGCGCACGGTTTAATAATCACCTATTCAGGTAAGATATTGTGACAACGCAGTTTGTAACGGATAAACAGTAACCTGTTACTACGTAGTTGCGCTTCGAACGCGTGTGATCCCCCTGAGCGGCGTTTGAGACCTCTAAATAAGCTGATCTCTATTTGTTTATGCGCGCGTCGTTATTTGATTGTCGCTGCAGTTGCGATCCGTGGATTCCGCTTTGTAAGTGAACTGACCGTAATGAATTGTTTCAGCTGTTGGGGTGAAGAAACGGGGCTCGCAAAGCTCGAGGACGTCGCGGAGCCTATACTTTTCCATTGCGTCGTCTGCTTCCGTAGACTCCGAGTCCGCTAGACGTGTCACTGTTACGTTCGCCGCTGCTCCCATAGGTTTTCGGAGGAGTTTCTAGTATTGGCAAAGCTGTATCGCATTTGGGAATATCTTCGAACTTCTCTTCAACGATATCTAGGAGGTGTGACCTACAATCCTATAGTAGAGATCAGCCAGTTAGACTACACTTCTTTTTTTTTTATCGGAAGACCGGTAATTAGGATCTTGGTTGCAAACAAGAACGGCGGTTGAAAAAAAAATGTGAACACAATTAAGAGGACTCAACACATTTATTGCGTCTTTGTGACAACAAAACGTTGGCAGTAAACATTTTTCTTCTTTATGGCATCCTGTCGACCGACGTCCGTGGAGAACCTTTTCTTAATGCAGTTTCTGTTCAAATAACCAGACAAAACATTGAATGATTATGACGATATCACTCATTTGTGCACTAAAATTAGAAATAAAGATAGTTAAAGGAACTTACACTTCTTGCGGAGGAGGGTGTTGTAGTAGTCACCGTAGGTTCCAAGACCGTAACCGTAGTTCAGGCCGTAGCTGCCAAGTCCCTGTCCGTACCCGTAGTGGCCAACACCGTAGCCGAGGGATCCAACACCGTATCCGTACACTGGGGCGGCGTGGGCATAGCCAGCCACAGTTGGAGCGGCGTGGGCGTAGCTGGCCACAGAAGGAGCGGCGTGGGCGTAGGTAGCCACAGCCGGGGCATGAGCAACGGTCTGAACGGCTGGGGCAACCTGGTAGGCAGCCACCTTGCTGACGACTGGGGTAGGGGAGTAGTTGACAACTGGAGCAGCAGCATAGGAAGCAACCACTGGAGCAGCCTGGTAGTGAGCGACGGTCGGAGCAACCTGATAGGGAGCGACCACAGCGCGGCGAACAGCTGGGGTAGCGAGAGAATAGCTGGCTGGTGCACCAACAGCGTAGCTGGTCAGACCAGAATGGCCATAACCAAGACCATGCCCGTAGCTGATACCATGTCCGTAGTTCAGACCATGTCCGTAGCCAAGTCCGGTGTAGCCGAGACCAGTGTAGCCAAGGCCGGAGTAGCCGAGACCGTGGCCATAACCGAGACCACCCCAGGCGTAATCAGCGACGGCGCTACTGGCCAGAGCCAGAAGTACACAAGCGCGGAACTGCAACAATATAAAAAATTGTCTTCACACACTGACAATTATGAAATTTTCTAAGTCTCAATAGGACCACTATTGCGAACATTGGTAATCGTTCTAAAAGAACATGACTACATTCTAAAACATAGAAGGTGTACTGAAACAAATACGTAGGGTTAGGTTTATAGAGGAACATATACAACTGGCATTACTGCAATCCTGCAAGTATTCTTAGATTTTTTTGGGCAAACTGTTATTTGAATGCATTCCTAAATCAATTCAAACATTTTCACTGACACGCTGCTTGCCATGTTTCTTCACTCCATTTAGCACATTTCGGATGTCACAAGTTTTAAAGTTAAAATGTTTTAATTAATAATGTCTCTCATATTTAGATAACTGAGAAAACTATTATACTTTAAAGTAAAAAAAATACTGACATGCATCAAATAACCTTTAGGAGAACTACGAATCGGCGCTTAAGGATCTCAAAATCTAATGTTGTTTTGCCTAGGCGCGTTTTTTATATGATCCTCTACAAACACAAGGTTGGAAACCTTGCTGAGGTTCATTGCGATCCCTCCCCGGTCGACAATTACATTGGTCTCATCTCGTGCAACAAAGGGATAATTTCCATAGTTATATAATTAAAGCTCGTCGGACAGCATAGTTAAGCGTAATTATTCAAGCACTTAAAAGTGGTTTACTCACTCCGGTCATTTTGCAGGTTAAAAGAAGTAGGATACTACTGCTTAACTTTGATTTCTGTCCCAGTGCTTTTATACTAAATATTATCAGCCGCGAAAATCTCCGCCCAATGAAAAACCACCAAATCTTTTCTCAAGAAAACAAAAAAACAGAAATGCACGTTTTGCGAATTTAGGAGAGACCACTTTAACCTTGACAACAACGCATGTCCAATTGTGGATAGCACGTCTTTTAGAGTTTCCGAGCAGCTACAAAGCACGAAACTGGGATCACAATCTGCCACAACGTTGATTTAACTGGTTCTCAAAGTCGGTAGGGGGTCTCTACTAAATTTTATGTTTCTGTCGCAACAGACAAGCATAATTATAGCGTAGAAACCACATTCCAATTGCAAGATTTTCCAATGCACTACACGATCCTCTACAACCTTGAATTTGGAGCAAAAAGTAGCAATCGAATGTTTGGTGCCATCACAAGATAGGAACATGCCTTTACGTCACTCGAAGCAACAAGCGGTCAGGTGTTGCTGTTGACGGCAGCCTTTACCAAAAGTTCTGTTATTTTATGGTCGCAATTAAACCGCCTCCCCCCCCCCCCTCTCCCGCAGTTTTTTTTTCTTCTGTTTATGCCTGCAGGTTTTGCATCTCCCATATGCGATTTTTGTTACAAAGTAACGGTGGCCTTCTACCGCTTTCCGATCACTTTGTGAAGCTTAAAGGGCTCGTAGGTATATAACCCATCGTGATGAACAGACAGAATTATAGTATGTTGATATATTCACTTGTATGATAATGATAATTAAAGGGAAGCTCCGGTGGGTTCTTTAGCTAACTAATCTAAACACATCATCGGCCTAGGCTTTACTCTTTTTAGCGTGTAATGTATTATCTTTAAATTAAAAGAATCTAGCCTTAAAATTTTCCTGCTCTATCCAGTATATGACGCCGCATATTTATAACCTCCAAGTCGCGCAGAAAGTTTAAACACAGTATCCTTCTCGTTTTTCTTCACTTTGCTGGCGTGAGTTTCCGCCATATTCATTTCGCACCATCGAGCTTCATGTAACGCTTCGAAAACAAGATGTACAGCCATGATATTACAAAATATAACATCAGGTTCTCCGTGCTTGCGTAAAACTTCTCGCTCCTTCTGACCAGATTAAAAAAATTTAATAACTGAGCAAAAAATTATTTTTGCTTGTAAGTTCGGTTCAGGGGCCATAATTTGGACTGTTGGCGAAAAAGTCGGCGAGAAATCTGGCGGCCGTGATTGGCCAACGCCGCACTTGACCTTGGCGTCGGCCAATCATAGCCGCCGGACACGTCGCCGACGTTTTTGCGAAGTGTTCAGATTAGGGCCCCAGATGCGTCATTTAATCTGGGGAACCAATTTTAAGGCCATTCATTGACAGCCGAATTTCGCCAGAACTCACTGTTAATTATCGTTTTTGTCTCTGTTATATAGGGTGAGGTGCACCCTTTCAAGAAGCTTCTATCATTATAATATTGTTGTCAGCTAGACATTTTATTGCCCTTCAATAAGAAGCCCCGATTGAAACAAAGAATAGTCTGAGATTTATTATCATTGGCGAACACAATTCAAACGTACTGCTGATTCGCCGAGCGTGGACATGCATCGCGAATACTATTATGTTTCAGCATAATTTGGCGAATGTCGATAGGTGCGTTCTACAAAAATAAACCAAAGCCACCAAGTGAAACACGTAACATCTTTCAACAGCAGTGTGCACTATAACTGTTACAAGTCTCACTTCACCGTTCTTTTAAGCTCGCCAGAGCAAGCTTTCGCCGTTTGCCAATTTATGTGTAACAAAGCGTTCTATCAAGACGAGATTGACCACCATTTTTTCTTCTGATACCCACACGGTTCAAGCCATTGTGGATATTCACGTTGACTAAGTTTACCTAAGCGCTCTCGTTTATAATGGTACTTTCTTTTCGAGGTTTATTGTTTCTTAATTCCGGAGTGCGTATTCTGGGTTTATTTTTTTCTCGGATTCGGTGTTTTTTGGTACAAATGTTTGGCGTCGGACAAAACATCGGGGTCTATCGGGGCTTATGTTTAAGGAAATAAGACGCGGTCATAGGATTACCCAACTTCCAGGAAGGATACGCGTGATCAGAATACTTGAAGAACGCCCCCGTGCCGATAAAACGAAAGTGACGGTCAAGATGCGTGGTTCCGAAGCAAGAGGTCCCGCGGACAGTTTATTTAGGGTCTTCCGGGTCACTACAGTATGAAACTATCCCTAAAGCGATGTTTTTTTGTGTGTTTTTTTGATAATTTAAATAGAAGTCTCATTCGGGTTTGTTCGTTTCTTTTTTTTTTTTTTACCGCGATTTTGATAAGCATGAAATGGGAGCTTCATTTTCGAGATTTATCGGTGTTTACCAAAAACACGGAACCCTAATCAAAACCTTATCGGTGCGTGCTCTAATTACAGAGGTAACCGATAACTCTGGTACTAGAAGGCAGGCCTCAAAAACGCATTCGTCTCAGGGGAGAACAAAATTTTAGATTGACGTGTGGCCCTCTTATAAAGTTCGTGGTGATTTTATTTTTATTTTTATTGATGTACAAATAATTTGTCTTCGCCACTGGGCCACTTTATTTATTTATTTATTTATTTATTTAGGGATACTACCAGCTCCAGTCAAGGAGCTATAGTAGGAGTGGTTCCAACATAAACACAGTACACACAGCAACACCAAGCGAACATTAAATAAACACGTTAATCGTAGCGTTCCGCAGCCGCTATAAAAGCATGAACAGAGGTTAAGGTGACAATATCATTACTTAGATTATTCCAGCCGCGAATTGCCCGAGGAAAAAAAGAATACCGGTAACAGTCATTTGTAAACCTGTATTGCCTTAAAGATCTAGAGTGGTTTAATCGTGAGGACCCGGACAATTATGGCTGTAAGTAACTGGTGCTATCAATGTGAATGCTGCCATTTAGTATGTTATATAAAATTTTTAACCTTTCGACATCGGCCCTTTTATCCAATGATTGAAGCTGGGCCCTTGCAAGGAACTGAGTGGGGGATGTATTCCTGTTAAAGTTATTATATATAAATCGGGCTGCTTGCTTTTGAATACTTTCGAGTTTGTTAATACCAACCTTTGTGTAAGGGGACCACACTGATGAGGCATACTCTAAAATTGGTCTTACGAATGCTTTGTAGGCTATGAGCTTAGTATCAGGATCGGCAAATTTTAATTTCCTTCTTAGCGCAAACAGAGTGCCCCTTGCTTTGTTGACGGTCGTTTCCAGGTGCAGGTTCCAGTTTAGCTTGTTATTGAATATTAATCCAAGATATTTGAATTCGTTTACCCGTTGTAATGATTGACCGCTGAGATTGTAACTGAATAAAATTGGTCTTTTTGACATGATACTGTCATAACAGCTGTTTTATCATAATTTAGTTTCATTTGCCATTGAGTACACCATTTAAATACTTCGTCGAGTGCTTTCTGTAACTTATAATTATCATCCAGGTCACCTATTTTTTTTATATATTATGCAATCATCAGCAAACAAACGCAGGGGAATGTCGATGTTATCAGCTATGTCATTAATGAAGACTAAAAACAAAAGGGGACCAAGTACAGACCCCTGAGGTACACCGGACGTGACAAGAAGTTTGGAGGAGTCAACTTTTTTGTAATGAACATATTGGGTCCTGTTTGTTAAGTACGCCGTGATCCAGTCAGTTATTTGAAAGTTTTTTAGTACATTTGAAAGCTTGACTTTTAGTTTTGGGTGCGAAACCTTATCAAATGCCTTTGAGAAATCCAAAAATACCACATCAGTTTGTCCCCGCTCGTTAATTGTTTCCGCCAAGTCGTGAGTTAGTTCAATTAGCTGGGTTGTGGTCGAAAGCGATTTTCTGAAGCCGTGCTGTTTTTTATATATAAGGTTGTGTTTGTCCAAATAACTTGCGATGTGTGTAAAGATGATGTGCTCCATTAATTTGCATGTTGTACTTGTTAAAGAAATGGGCCTGAAATTAGATGCTAAGTTAGAGTTGCCGCCTTTGTGCACTGGAATTACTTTTGCCGTTTTCCAATCACTAGGAAGGGCAGCGTGCTCAGTAGAAGCTCTGAACATAATGACTAAGTACTTCGATACCCATTCGGCATATCGTTTAAGGAATGTGTTTGGTATCATATCAGGGCCCGCACTTTTCTTTGTATCTACTTTAGTTAGAAATTAGTTGAAAACTCCTTCCTCTGTTATAGTTACGTCATCAATTTTAGGAACTAGATTAGGACGAAAACCATGGGTCAGCACGTCGTCATCAGTAAAAACAGATTTAAAGAAAGCGTTGAACTCATTCGCAGACAGGTTACTTTGTACAAATGACTTCCCCCTGGGTGAGATGTACCGCCAAAATTTTTGTGGCGAGCTTTTGATGAAAGAACGCAGAGTCACATTGAAAAACTTTTCTTTCGCTGTACGGATCTTTTTTTTAAGGCTGGAGGTTAGACCAGAGATTAGCTGGCGACATGATGATGTCCCATTTCGATTAGTTTTCTTCCTCACTCGGCCAATTCGACGCTTGAAATGCAAAATATCTCTATCAATCCAAGGGTTATGAACATGAGTCTTTTTCATTCGATAGGGCACATATTTCACCACACATTTGTTCACTATATTTTTAAAACTAAACCATAACGCCTCAACGTGTGCACCACATTCAATAGACAATTCTTCAAATGTGCCAAGAGACAACTCCAAAAAATCTATTATAGAAACATCGTCAGCTCGGTTGAAATCGGGAATCGAAACTACTGTAGTGCGGGATCTAGGTGTTTGGCCTAAAGAAATTGACACATGTACCATGTCATGATCTGAGATACCCTCTACCACTTCAAAACTGTATTCTTTTGAACCCAGGTTATCAGATAAAAAGACCAAGTCCAGTAGCGACTCAAACCTAGTGGGGCTGTTAGTTATTTGTGTCAAGTTAAGAGAAAACGCCAAGTCAATTAAGGCTTCCCCATTAGCGCGGTCCTGGCTGTGTGCGGAAAGGGTATCCAAGTCGATGCATGGTAAGTTGAAGTCACCAAGTAGTATAAAATTAGTGGAACACTTAACATGTTGGAGCAGATAGGTATTGAGGTCGATAATCATACTCAATGCGGTCGAACCAATGTTCGACCGCATTGAGACTCATATCATTGCAGCTTGGACTCAAATGAGATGCACTATTGAAGTAATCGCTGTAGAACATGGCAATGATGCTTTGGTAGCAATATGCAAATAGCGGCATTAAAAAAACGAAAAAAAAAAAGACAACGCGTATTGGGATTGCAGTTACGGTTTTTGCACTGCAGGTACTCTAAGGAATGATCGTACGGTTAAGATAAAATGGATATTAAATAGGCATTATCTAGGACGTTTCACTGTACTCTGACGTCAAGGAAACAGCTAAAAGTAACCGGGCATGTACAGCTAGCGCGAATAAAACATCAAGGCTCCTTTTGCGTTTCGCTTGGACAAGGTAGAGATTACCCGTAAAATGTTCCACTTAGGTGTGCGCCCTGAACGGGCACTCACGTGCGGTTTCTAGTTCATTTTGCGACATTCCTTTCAACCGAAGAAGGTATCAGAAAACGCCTGTGATCGAATGTTCGTTTTCATTGGGTAAATCTTTTTGCAGCATGCATAACCAACTACACTCCGTACTGTAGTTCATTTTACATTAGGGAGTTTTATGGAAGCGCTTTTGCACATCCGATACGGTATACGATGGGCCCTCCGGTACGAACTGCGCATGCGCTGCCACAGAAGACTCGCATATGCGCAGTTCGTAAAGAAGGCCCCATCGTATACCGTATCGGGTGTGCAGAAACGGCTCCCTAAATCTCTTTAATATGTATGACCGCAGCTCACGCTAGGATTCAATGGCACCAACCTATCAGGGCCACAAGTGCTTCATCATGGCGCTCGTCGTTTTAGTGCGTTTGCTAAATCCCATCTTATCCAATCCCGCGCAAACAAAAGCCCAAAATGAAGGCATATTCAATGTGCGTCATTGCTTCGGCCTGTTATATATAGAAAAAAAAAACGCAAGGACGGCGAGTGCCATGACGCTGCTTTGACTGTCTCCATCGTGACGTAGCATCGGCTTCGGTCGAACTTAGAGCGAAACGCAGTGTACGCGGGGCATACGTTGCTGGAAAGCTAAATGAAGGTCGCAGAAGAAACGCCAGCCAAGATTTTGATTGATTTCAGTCCGCTCGCTTACTGAGAACCAAAGGTATAAGCACTTTCGTTTGACAAGTGATCGGTTTGTTTTAGGGGCGAAACGGCACCAATTACACAAACATTTCATGGGAGCATTGCTAACTTTCAAGTACATCCTGCCGACTCCACTTGATCGCAAACGAGCGTAACACTGATCGCGCCGATTTCCGCTAGACGCTGATAAATATTACTTGTTTTTTTTTTTAGGTCGCAATCAAGATAAATACGTGTTACCTGGTGAATTTAAAACACATTTCTGTCCATATTCTACGAATATCATCGTGACATTCATGTTCTAGTGATAATTGCTAACGATTAAGTTTCAGATAAATAAGCAGAAGCGCTTGAGAGCAACTATACATAGAGTATGTTGCCTCCTCGTTCCTTCGTTATTCAAAAAAGAAAAAAGAAAAAGCTCTGCGCCGTTTTCACGAAGAATTTCGACGTGTTTATTGAAGCAAGCTTGATTTGCGATGCCACGGAGCATCTTCCCTTGCGACGCATGTTCAGCCAATTTTTCGCTTTTATATCTGCGGAAAGAACGGACATTTTTTAGCAACTTACCGTTCATGCGTAACCCTTTTTCCACGGCCTTGCATCCTGTTGTCAAAATTTTCGAAGGGCACGCTCCCGCACGATCAGAATTGTCAACAGCAATCTTTTCGCGTATTTCTTTTTTTTTTTTCTTTTTTTACAATTTCGTTTTCTTTTAATCGACAATATGAAGAATTACAAGCAATAGACCGATACAACGACACAATGCCAATGTATTCTGACGGGCGGAGGCACGTCGGGCCCCGGCTGATTTATAGTTCCCAGAGAATTCAGCAGACGGCGGTCGTTGCACAAAACAACACCATTTTCCAAAAATTAAAAAAGTTTATGAACGAATTTTAGTTAATTAGTCAGCTTAGTACGGTGATTGTTCCTTCATTTAATATCAGCCGAGCCTGATAGATATACGGTAAAGACATCACCCGTCTGACTCTCACTCCCATTTAAAATTAAAATATCTTCGAATACAATTTAAAAAACAGAATTTATACGTATAATTATTACAAAACAGTTGAGTCAAAAATTTAGATCCCTCAAGGAACGCAGGCCCCGTCACCAGTATATGGGTGCTAAAACTCGTCCCATGTCAAGTGGTATTGTTTTAACGCAGAATGTGTCTTATCAGCCGAATTCTATAAGAAAGCCGTCACAAAGAACCGTTATGGAGGGTCGTGACGAATAACCATAAAGACGAGCAGTTACGATGAACTGTGATGTCAAAGGCCTTTGTTATGTTATGTGATGACATTATGTTATATTATGTGATGATCAGAGCCAGGCTAGGACCAGTACGCTTCTGCAAACTCATGAACGTTCCAACTCGATATTGTTCCATTATCCCTTTAAAAAGTAATGAGCCGCCGTTGTTCCGGTGTCTCCCCTGTTGCTGTCGTTTTGGTTGCTGTGGTCGTAACCGGCAAAACTCTGTAAGGCAGCCCTGATCAGCCATTAATGCAATAATGGGGAGACATATATGTGAAGAGAAATTGACCAAGCTCGCGGTATAAGAAAGAGGCGTGCGCCCTGCCATTTCGCCACTTGGAAAGTCCCAGTAAAACGCTACGGTGATTCCAAGATTCACTGTAAAAACTTCAGACTGAAAAGAAAAACAAACGCAATACGTATATATCTACTTCGGCTCGCTTCTTTACCGAGACACACCAGCAGTGCGACATCACTTTTCCCCTTGGCAGCCCTCTGCCTGTAACCTCAGATGGCGCAAATAAGGACTATTCCGCGATTGGGTGTGGCATGATTTAAAACCTTTACCGTGGAATGATACATTTTCATCGTCGATTTCTTTCATATTTTGAAGTAGCGACTTCGCTAAAATTAGGTCCTCGAGAAAATTAAGTCCTGTGCAGTATTTTATGGGCTTACAACATATGTACTATCTAATTTTTATCTTTACTGGCAGGTATTGTCACCCACGTTTCTTGTTTTAACATGCGTCATTTGTAGTTTTATTTAGGAATGATATTAGATGTAATTCGAAGTGTTCTAGGAGCAAGGACCAAAACTGATTAAACGTGTTCCGATCGTTGCATCTTTAGTCGGAGCGCAGCCGACGCCACGAGATGAGGAAAATAAAGCAACGTTAAAACTGCAACGTCACCTAGACCGTCATCTTTATGTGTCGTCGGCTAAGCACATCAAGCCCAGTGAACAGTGAATGTGTGTCTGTCCGTTTGTCTACTATACAGTCACTGGCACCTTAGGAAACGCAAGGTTATCTTATATGCTCAGGCTTCATGAATCATGATGCGTTCTTAGTTCTTCTTATTGGTAAACCCTGTCTTTTTCTAAGCTGTCAGTGACTTAGTTTTTGACTGCCCTTTGAGACTTTCTGAAACGAAATATAGTCCACATCAGGTAAGGCACAAGATTGATTTTTACAATGTGACATCTCGTTAATTTACGACAATTTTGAGGTTTGGTATGGCATTTGCTTTGTGAAGATATAAAAAAAAATATAAACACAAAAATTAGAAAGAAGTAACCACTTTTTTTTTAGTCAAGCCGACTTCTGATTGAAGTGAAGAAGAATGCGTCGTGGGCTATTCGTTTTTTTGCTGAGAAAGATGGCATGGTAGGCGAGCGGAAATGCTGATTTCTCGTTCGTCCTCTGTTATTGCTAATGCGACGACCGCTATGCCCAATTGTAATTAATGTTTCTTTATTTGGCATGGAAAGGTAACAGCGTACACCTTATTAATAAACCCTTTAATTGCGCTAATTGCCGAACATGGTTAAAATTGTGCGCAATTTTAACCATGTTCAATCATTACCAACTCGCCCAAATAACCACTTTACTGCGCACATTGCCAGAGCGCTCAGAGCTACAGGCACTTCTTAAATGCTTCCCAGCGCCGGGTCATATCGAGAGCACAGCACCTTGGTTGTAAGCAACCGTGGCGAAAGGGAAACGGAGCAAACCAGTCCGAACCTCGTGACGCGTTCACCTTGAAAACGGAGATATCTTTGGCGCCGCATTGAGTTGCAGATTCACTACCAACAAAGCGTCGGTGGTTCAGTGGTAGAATACTCGCCTGCCACGCGGGTGGCCCGGGTTCGATTCCCGGCCGACGCAATATCTTTTTGCCTCTTTCGAGGAGTCTCCTATGGAAACTGGACGTCTATACTCCGTTCCACATTAAGACCGACCGCAGCCAACGTTCCGATTCGTTGGAGCCAATCGAACTGCTCTAGAGCCGGCTAGCTAAAAACAGCGTCTCAGCTGAGGCTGGGTGAAAGTGCTTTCTTTTACCCAATCTCAGCTGAGACGCCGTTACTGGCAAGCTAGCCCAGATCTCTATCCTGAAGGCGCTCTTCTTTTTGGTGCGTGTGCTACCTCTAGCTAATCCAATCACGATCAGCAAAAACGTTGTAATCCTAAGTTGTTTTTTTTTCCTGTGCCTGATGGTTTTACCGCGGTGGTAGAAGGGTTGGGCAGTATCGCGATACAAATGTATCGTGATAGTATTTCAGAAATACATTTTGTATTTGTATATCTGTATCGCGATACATTTTTTTCACCGAAATACATTTGAAATGTTTCTTTGTATCGCGATACAATCAAGATGAAATGCATTTCGTTACATTTCTTAAGAAATGCTCCCCCCCGCCTTAAAAAAAATGTCCAAACGCATTTTTTTTTTTTATTTCTGAGGGCACCGGGGGTCAAGGATATGCTGGGGCATTGTTACTATGCTGACCAAGGTTCCTTCCGATTCTCCAAACTATTTTCTATGCGTCTGCTTCTCTCTTCTGAGAAGTGTTGCGTAGTCGGGGACTCGAACCAGGTGGCGTGCCAGGAGTGGAGTCAGAGCATCTTTTGCCGCGGCCCGCAGGTCCTTAGGTAGGGATTTCTTGAGTCATTGTTTGGTGGCATCCAATGCCCGCTTCTAACCGTCTCTTTTCCCTTAGCGGACACAAAACACCCAGCCAACACAGCCGGCTAAGCTGAGTCCAGAGTCACAGTCCGTTGCAGCACGAATCTGGCAGTGGTTGACTTGAAATAGTAGGATGACTCACGCTGTGAAGTTCAACACTTATTCGAATGCGTCTGCGGTTGCGCCCGTAATATTGCGCGATTCAAAGGTACATCATCAGCTGACGTGAACGTGACCCGCTGCTCTGGTGATCCGACACTTAGGAAGAAGGCCAGACGTGGCCTGGTTGTGCCGACCCAGACTTCGTATACCTTCTACTCGTCTCGAACGCGCTGTTTCTCAAAGAGCTCGCACCTGTGCCAGCAATATCAGGTCGCAATCCACGAGGTCTCTGTTTGGATAATGATAGGTGAAACTTGAGGACTGCAATCCATGCGTCAGTGGCGGAGGGTCGGCAAAAAGGACCGTCACAATATTGATGCCACCGTATCGTTTTTTCAACCGGAACAAAAGATAAGACATGTGTTCCAGGATGCTTCAGGTCGTTTACTATTCTCAAAAATTCCAAATGACACTGCCTGAACAATATTTACCGCGGTAACCTACAACGAAGGTACGTATTAACCTTTCATACAGCATCGTGGTAAAGTTTCATGTTCAATACAACACCTACATATAAAGAATACCAGTTCATTCCACCGTGCCGTCATGTGATCAATGTTGACAGGAGTGTCCTTATTAGACAGGAGCGTTGTGACGTTCTGATGGGATTTAGGGCGACATAGAATTTATTTAGAGGTCGAAGTCTTTCGCATCCCTCGTCAGACAGACAGGATGTCAGGGAAGTAGGGGTCCCCTACTCCTCTGTAAGCCCTTTTGGACGAGCTTTACTGACGCCCAAGATCTGTGCCTGAACGGTGTGTCTGAAATTATCTCCGGGATCTTCAGTCAGGAAGAAAGCAAACACATAACAAATAAGTTGTGGCCATTAGCAACCGTCAACTGCGCTTTGAATAATTTCGTTCGTTTGGCGCACCGCATAGGGGTTCACGCCCGTCTGGCGCACTTCCGGCAAAAGGTGCCGCATTCTTCACACAAGTGCTCGACTTTTGCTTTCTTAAAACGGTTTGTATATGCGAATGGTGCCTATACGATTGCAGGATATCTTTATGCGCATACGCGTTGTTGAATATCATTGGAATGCAAGCGGGTGGGGACTTCACTTCGTGCAGTGCTGCGGGTCAGCACAGGTAAGAAATAAGAAGTGTGTTAAAATTCAGATTTTCACTGGCGCCTCCGAGTTTTACCTCGCGTACTCAGGCGTACTAAGAAAAACAGTAATTGCCAAAAGTTACATTTCGTCTATGGACGTACGAAACAAACTAACTTCCTTATCAACACCACTAATGTAAAGGCGCTAGCTCGATGTATGCATACTTATTGGTTGCTACAGGTGTTGATTCGTACACAAGCAAGATCTCCGAGCTTCGC
This sequence comes from Ixodes scapularis, assembly GCF_016920785.2. Classification (NCBI taxonomy): domain Eukaryota; kingdom Metazoa; phylum Arthropoda; class Arachnida; order Ixodida; family Ixodidae; genus Ixodes; species Ixodes scapularis. The sequence continues at coordinate 127,805,701 of NW_024609846.1, forward strand.
AGCGTCGAGATTCCCAGCGCTGGGTCGTTCACATACCTCGAAACGCCAACAGAAAGCCTCAAATACAAAAATACTACAAGCATATGTTAAGACGAGCTATACGTCTCGGGCTTGTGCTAAAGCTTCGAGGTCTGGCCATTTAGGTTAGTTTAGAGACCACAAATGACGCTCTCGGCACCAGAAAATTTGCGTATAATCTCTTGTCGACGTGTCGACCGAAACCGAAACCACGTGCCACTCTCCTCCCTGGCCAACTAGTTCCCAGAGTTCAACGCGCGCCGTGTTGCATGCAGGGCTTTATGGAAGTAGTCTATTATCTTGTGAACGGAGTAGAGGTCCGTTCACACTCTTGCGTCCGAGTATCCAGAGAGACCAGACCGGTTTTTAAGCCTCTTGCGATCTCTTAGGACCAGCTCCGCTGCAGCGCATCCGATCCTAAGAAGTCGCAAATAGCTTAAAAAACGATCGGGTCTCTCTCGGCCTTACTCGGTCGCATATGTGGTAATGGCGCTTAACGTTTTGTCGTTCGATTGGTCGCGGAAATAAAGAAAAAAAAAATCAATTGGTCACGAATTTTCGGCATATGCAGCCGGTGGTTCAGTGGTTTACTCCCCTGTCACGCGCATGGCCCGGGTTCGATTCCCGGCAGTCGCTATATCCTTTTCACCTTTTTTGAGGATGCAAGGTTAAAAAGGTACAAAAAGAAAGCCATGGAGCCATATTTTTCCAAATGCAACGGTCGGTTTGGTTGGTTTCAGCTAAAGTTTTTGTGTTCGCATTCGCAACTCACCCTATCTTCCCACGTAAAATCCCTTGTCGATCACCAGTTGACATGCGTCGCTTTATTTTATTTTGTCGGCATGCATTTGTTTTGTAGGAGAGAGTGATACCACATGTGGGTATATAACAGGCAGCCACATCGAGCTTCACTTATTACCATGTATCTTTATTAAGTGTATAATATTACAAATCATTGAAAAAACACGACAGGTCTCCACTTAGCTTGACTTCCGACGTCTCCGAAGGAGACAAAAGGCTTAAAACAAGAATCCGGAACCGAGCGCCATTCAAAGCTTTAATGTTTTCCAGACATCTCATAAGGCTGAGATTACTCCAAGTTGAACTAAACTGGGACAAACTTGTGAAAGCTTCACTTTCGCGAAAGCTTTCAGAAACACTAATAACTTACATTGTCAGAGATTACAATATGAAGTTTTTATACTCTCAGCACACTGCAAAATAATAATAATGCAACACAGTCAGTGCTATACGCACAACCTTCATAAACATGATGTGTGTTTTTCGTTTATGACTCACCCGCATTCTGTCCAAGTTCATATATACAGTATAGAAGTCAGGTAGTTAGACATAATTTTAAATTAAAAAATTCAAAGCCGTTCACAACTCCCTGTAATGCCGAATTAGAGCGCAGTTCTTGAGGTGGAGGAGGGAAGGATACTGAGGGGAGGGTTTAATCCTCCTCGTCCTCCTTCTCCTCCTCCTCCTCTCATTCTTCAATCTCTTTCGGGGGGGTCTCGTGACCTCGGGGGGGGGGGGGGGGGGGGGCTCACGTGACCTCGTTTTTGGCTTGAGCGGCGTCGCCGTTTCCGGCTTGAACGGCGACGCCGCTCAAGCCGGAAACGGGCCCCTAAGAGCTGCGCTCTAAAAGTGCTACCCATAAAAGTACGTAACGCCAAGTGCTCCAAACACATACTATTTAATTGAATTATGCCGGGCCTCAGAGTTTCCAGTTGTCTGAAAATTCTTGTGTTTGAAAAAACAGGACCATTTATTGAATAATGCAAAATGCTATAGCGTCGACATAGCACATAGGAGCCGTGCGGATGTAATTCAAGCCCCGACCAGGGCGCCCCTAGCGGCAAACGAGTCCGTTGCATCGGGCATCTTCTGCCAGTCGCTGCGTTGGTTGTGCGTTGTAACTGTAGTGGGTTAGCGCTGCAATTTCTGAGATGGCTATTCCGCACCAAGAAAGCCGCAACAATTGCTGCGTGGTCGGTAAGGTCGCGCACGGCACGAAGTACTACATCGTCCCTTTGAAGCCGTACGAGGCGGAGTACTGCGTGACCTGGGTACGACTTGTGCGTCCATACAGGTTAGTGGTGTTTCTTACCTTCCAGTTCGCGCTTTGTTTAAGCTGCTGACGAATAACACAATTAACTTTTTTTCTTTTCTAGCGACGATGAAACAGCATCGACACCGACGGCGAACTCTAAAGTATGCAGCAAATACTTCACCGGAATCGAGAAGCGGAATGCGGTCGCCCTCCTAAGCCTACCGTTGGATGTTTCCATCAGCCTACAGGAAGATAGCAAAGAAAATCGCGGAACGGCGCAAAAAAAAAAAAAAATCTCCCTGTTATTGTCAAGCTGATTCAGAAATAAACGTATATAATTACCGCAGTCCACTGAACGCCAACAAGATTTTTTTGCGGGCGCGCTTAATTTTGTTTGCAGAGTACGGCGCTCCGTGACATCCACTTGTCCGTCGAAACGGACCTCCTTCACGTCCCACACGCGGCCAGATTCATGAAACAGTTTTCTCTTCGTCATATTGGCACCACGGAAGAAGCTTTCTGGATTCGTAACCGCCTTAAACCCCATCGTAATCACCCCGGGAACACTGTCTGCTGTGCTGCTAATCGCCACTGCTTCCCCCCGATGATTCTGCACCGGCTACCGAAGAAGCTTTCCGGATACTTAGTCGCCCACTGTCCTCTGTGCTCTTCGTTGCTATTACTTCGCGATGATTCTGAGCCGGCGGCACCGGCTTCCGAAGGAACTTTCCGAACTCGTAACTGCCTTAAATTTCGTCGTAATCACGACGGGGACACTGTCCGCCGTGCTGTTCGTCGCCATTGCTGCCCGATGCTCCTGCGGCGGCTACCGCCAGGTCGCGGCGAACAATAGGCGACCGCCGCCACACGGCCGGCTTGCTCGCTTCCTATGTGCTGTATGCCGCGAGATGCCCAAGACGACGAATTGTTCTTATGCAACAATATTACACGGTTGTTTTTATAGCTGCTCATATACAGCAGCTGCCTGGCTATTTGTCGTCCTTTCCGAAAGAAAGAAGGGAGCAAACCTGTCCTAAACGAGGCCACCTGGAAAGCTAACGGCTCAAATGAACTGCCTTTGACTCGGAATGCAAGCGTCGGTGGTTCAGTGGTAGAATACTCGCCTGCCACGCGGGTGGCCCGGGTTCGATTCCCGGCCGACGCAAAAATTTTTATTTGCTGCTGACGGCTGGTTATTCTAGGTTCACCACCCGGCTGTTCGTTTTACTTTCCCAGACGCGGCTGTGAATTTGCCACATGGTTTCCGTCACCTTCTACGAGGAGCCTTTCATTGTGACTTACACGTTATCATTTAGCTGCAGTTACCGGCAATTTAGAGGTCTGTCTACAGGTTCATATTCTCGACACGTTCCTTCTGGACAGAAATGCCTTTGGATTCGGCAGCTTTTTTATGCCCTCCCGGAACCCCTTTTTAATAAAGTCACTGGCAGGTGCAGGGACGTGCAGAACGTAGATTATTAGGATTACGCTTCGTACTTCGTCATTAGTTCTTCGAGGTTATTATCGGCTGATGCCGCAATCGCATTGGCTTCGAAGCGATAATTAGATGCACGGGACACGCCCCGCCTTTAATTATAGTGAGCCCATCAGTGACTGCAAAATTGCCTCTACGCAGTTTTCTTTTTTTTATTATATCTCCGAAAGTGTTATAATTATTCTGGGCCAAACAGTAAAAATGTCCGTGGGTCTACTTTCATGCACAACACTCGGAGAGCCAGTCACCGCAACTTTCGGAGGCAGCTCAGGGAATGACGATGCCGAAACATATGTTTAGACTGAAACGCAGACTGAGTTGTGACATTCAACAATGCAATACGTCACGCTTGTATTGCTTAATGTCACAACTCAGGCTGCGTTTTTTGGTCTAAACATATGATTCCGAGTGGTTATTTGCGGAGCTGCCTCCGTAAGTTGCGCGCTGATTGGCTCCCTGAGTGTTGGGCGTGAAAGTGGATGTACAGACCTCATTTAGAGTGCAGGTTCGGCCGCCCGCATGCAGGACCAAATGTCTAACAGCCGAATCTAACCAAGCGCCAGCCAATCACGGCATTGCTTGCGTTAGCTGCAGGCCTTAATTAGCTTGCAACTGGTAATGTTTGCCCATCCCTTCCAACCCGTCGTCCGAGCCCTTGGACGTTCGGTTGTGCATGTCTACGGTCGAACCAGGCCCCCAGAAAACATTACTTGTTCGGAACAGTGAAAGCAAATCGGCAAGCGACCTTTGTCTCCAAAATCATATGTACCGTATTTACTCGAGTAATAGCCGCACTGTTTATAAAAAAAGCTTGAGGGTTCGCTTTTCCGCGGAGCACCTCGGATTGCCAATCACCGCGATCGACAGCATGACTACAGTGGTTTACAAGAGAGAGATAACGTCTTCGCGCGAAGATACCATCTGTGAAGATATCATTTGTGCTCGATCTTTTATAGTCATTCGCTATGTTATTTATGCGCAACGCGATGATTGACTGTATATGTGCTTTGCGGGAAAGCAGAAGCAAGGGCCTTCTTCATGAATAGTGCGGCTATTGCTCGAGTAAATACGGTAATGCTTGGAATGCTGCATTCAAGAAGCGATCATTTCAATTTGTTTACGAGATATAAATCAGTCGTATCGAGAGTGCAAAATAACCTACATTTTTATAAACGTCCCCGGCAAATTTAGCGGGGAAACTAAATTGGTTTATAGGTTACGTGATGTCCATTTTCCAGCTAAATTTAGTGGGTAAACCGAATTGATGTCTATAGGTTACGTGATATCAATTTTCCCGTTGAATTTAGGGAAAAACTAAATTGGTGTTTAGGTCACTGAATTTCCTCGTTAATTTTAGCAGGGAAATGCGGGGGCAACGAGCGGACGGACAAACATTATGGGGATTAGGGTTTCCATTAAAAAGGAGTTTATGCTTCAAAAAATATACCTGCGAGGACGCTATTTTGCGGTCATCGATTAGCTGGAAGCAGTTATATCCAGTCGTGGGTGTGACGCACTACCAAACAGCAGGGACTCGAACTGTAACCGAAGCCCTAACCTAAAACCGTTTAGGAACGCAATGGAAAACGACACCGCTATTTTCATACGGCATGAGCCGTAACCGTAACCTTTGAATATTAACCGGAAAACGATTTCTAAAGTCCGGTTGGGAAAACATTCATAAACAACAAATTAAAACATCTGGTTAGGATCTTCAACTACCATTGGTTTTTGCAGACAGTGTTGGCGAGTGTTGTCTCTCGTTATAATTGAATTAAAAGCTGAATTTTAATTGCACGACTAATTACCAACTCAACTTCGGTGGACGTCCGATTGGTACAGTAGGTCACATTGCGTCAGTAGTGTCCTATGCCTGTTTCGTTAATAGCTTTTTTTCTCAGAATATAAACAAGTAACGAGACTTGAGCTCGTTACTTGAAAAATGTAATGGATTACAATTACAAATTACCGAGCCTCAAATGTAATGGATTACCGTTACATATTACTTTTCCTGAAAAGTAACGGATTACTTTACTCGTTAGTTACAAATTACTTTGACGTTACTTTTCCGTACACTTATCCAGAAAACAATGGAAACAATTTTGATATTAAAAAATGTTTTGCAACCAGTGCCTTTCATTTCTCATACGCCGGTATTATGGTAGTCCTTGTAGAAATAAAATATTGTATTTAAGAGAAAGAGCGTAGCTGCATTTTGTTCACCTGTAAGCTATGACGCGGCACCGAAAGGTGCAACGGCACCCGACATCCCGCTATAGCTGACGGACTCTGGAAATGATCCCTGGTATTGTACAGACAAAGCTAGCGGTGCGCATGCTCAGTAGCAGCGTCTACTTCAGCTACGAGATCCCGAGCTAAAGAAGCCATCTACGAAAGCTCCCTTTTGACTCGGGTGTTTCACCTGTTATTCACAAGAAAAGAAAAAATTGGCTCTAACGTTACAATGTATAGCCAATGCAGAATGTATAGTGTCCCAGCTTTCCTTGATGGGTTTCCGTATATGAGAGTGCTTTTCTTGCTGACGACAATGTGTGTTTTTTGGCAAGCAAAGTGCGCACTGACACTCTAGGTTTCCGTTCTTTTTAATGCCCTGAATTTTGAACATCTCATTAAGAGGTAGCCATGGAGACGAGGACACTCCATGACCGAAAACCCGACCAGTCAGAGAGAAAGTGGCGGTTAAGGGTTATCGATGGTTCATCAATTCTCAACTTTCAAACCAATATTCGTGGAGGCCAGGGGAGCGGAGGGCATAGAGAGCGAGAGAAGCGGTGGCCATCGGTCTCATAAAACAATAGAGTATCACACCTCTTTTACGCGTTCTCTTTCTCTCTGTTAGCACTCCCTAAAAAACTTAACCCACCCCACCCCCCGGCCACCCCACTTTTATGTTGACAGTTGACTGTAAAGTGAGGAGTGGACTTGACCACCATGCCCAGACAATTAAACTGAAAGAAGTATCGTTCGTACTCTCAAAGACGATGCTCTTAGCCCCGCGCCGGGCGCCTTTCAGCCGTGTTTCAAGAGCGTGCTAGAATACAGTAGCGCACATCAAAGACAAATATAATTCGACCTCCTCGAGCGTGGCTACACCGGCTGTTACGCGAGCTGTGAACCCGGGAATCGGGGGGGTACGGACCCGCGTTTGATGTCTGTGCAGGTGGCGGGAGACTTCGAAGATGTTGGAAAGGGTGAAACGGTGTAAAAGACAAAAACAAATAAACAGGAAGATATTTCTTCTCTGCGGGAGAAGAGGAAAAACACGATGAAAGGCGACGGAGAGCCTACTGGGCGTTGTCTCACTTAATCTTTGTCTTTCGTATGTTTGTACAAGCCTTGCCCGTTTTGCGTGTGGTTCTAGAAGTGTTGTACACGTTCCTCAAAGAAAGGAACGAAAGCTCGTTCCTCCTTCTTTCTGCTTTTTGGAACGCTTTCCCGTTACAAGTTCCCTACGTGAAAAAGGAACTCGTTCCCGTTACAGTAAAAAAAATGGAACGTATCGCTACATATACGTTACTTCTGTATTGTGCTAATTACCAGATTTATTTAAATCGAGCGAAGTTTTTTTTTTTTTTATCTATCCCATTAAATGGCAACATACGAATTTGAACGCCCTGCCTGAAGGGCACCAAGAAAAGAAAACAAGCTGAAGCAGAGTTTAATTTGTTGGTATATTTCATATTTGTGGTGGGCGATTCAGACGAGCCAAATGTACTCTTACCCCAAATTGCACGAGCGTTATACAACATTTTCACACGTCTCAATCTAGCAAAGCTCATTGTTCGAACCTTACTACAGTTGCTTCTCGAAGTTCCTGTCCGCAAGGCGAGCAAGTGAAGGAAAATTAGGGCTTTTGGAAAGTCAGTCTTGAAAACTACTAGTTCTTCGTGAAGGTCGGATTCGTTCTCCAGTTTGAAGGCCGGGGGGGGGGGGGGGGGGGGATAACAAAGGTCAAGTTTTGAAGTGACCGATGTTCGGTACACAAGCGGGCTTGATTAACGAAAAGTAAAACAGCGTCAAACCAACGGAGGACAAGAAGACGAAGTGTACAAGCCGAGTGCTGACTCCGATCTGATTAATTGCAAGAAAACACAAATCGACAAGCATCACGGATCATAAAAACACATCGAATCACCGTCCTCCCTCCTCCCCCGCATGTGTCAAATTTGTTCAATAATGCCAACTCTTTGTCAAATAATACGATGGAAGGCAAACTAACGCACCTTTTTGCTTCGAAATATAAAATTCCTCAAAAATTTTTCTAGTCATCTGTTGACTGTGTCGTCTTAAGATACTCATTTTAGCAAGAACGGGTTTGCAACCGCACCTATCACAGTATACTGCTAAGTTGCCTGCTGGCGATGATCTAACAGATAGAGCATACAAGGTTGCGTTCGATGTCTTGTAACCTGTTTTTTTTTGTCGTAGCTGTAGGTTTCTTTGTGGAAGTTCAGTGATGGCTGTAGTCGGCCTTGAATTTCTGAGTGTGTGAGGTTTCGTGGAAGCAAAGTAAGTAGCTGAGTTTGAAATTTCTCTCCTTCTGTGTCTTTCCTTCGACTAACGGTTTTGCTTTTTGTACCGCAGTCTCCGGCACTGAAAAAAGAATCGGTGTTCGCCAGCTCTCCTGCACCCGACTGTTGCCAAGCGAGGGCCACACAAAATAAACCCTAAGTAACAAAACATTTAACAAGATTTTGCTCTTCATAAAGATATTGTTTTTGTACTTTTATAATTTCCGTCTATCACATAAAAATTACCCCACTGGACAAAAAAAAAAAAAAGGAACGCCGTTCCTCTTTCCGTTCCAGTAAAAATGTAACGAGTTCCCGTTCTAGTTCCACCAATTTAAACTGGAACGGATGCGTTCCTTCGTTCCGCCTAAAAGGAACGCGTTCCAAGAACGCCGTTCCGTACAACACTGGGTTCTAGTGACGAGTCATACAAAAATCGTTTTTTTCTTTTCGGCCAATCTTTCCATCCTGATGTTTTCTACTTTGTTGAACTTGCTCTCTTTATGCTGCTGAATTTTCTGCTCGCAGTGGCGTACCAACTTGTTTTTGAGTGGGGGGGCAAACCAGACCTCCCCTTCTTTTCCTTCCTCTCTTCCCCCCTCCCGCTCCCTCCCTCCCCCCCCCCTCCCCAGGGCCGGGGGGCGGTGCCCTTGGCTATCCCTTAGGCGCCGCCGGCCAGTGTTTGCCCTGCCCGGTGGCAGTAATATGTACATCATTTAATGCCGAGGAACGGTGTGCTGCACGGCAGCTCTTTCGTCCGATGGCGTCAGGAACCCACGCTCGAGCACACTGCTCGTGAACGTGCGCGCTCACACCCCAAGCCCGTTGCGTCAATACATAACATCCCTCCAACCCCAGACGTAGTCACCATACCCGTCTGGGGGACGTCTAGTCCTTGGTGGATTTATCCTGCGCGTGGTTCTGTAGCTACAGATCCGGGATCCCCAGCTGCGGGGTCCTCCTGCGGAGGAGCGTCTTGTGGGCGTCGACAGACATCAGGGCGGTCAGAACCGTCGATTTCCCACGCAGCGGGCGAAGTCGACGAAGATGAACGTCGTCGTAAGTGGTTGAGCTGCCTCCGGATTCTTCCCCAAGCGGTTTCTATCTGCCAAGATCGGTAGCCAATCCCTTTCACAAGTGTGCTGTTGATCCATTTCGGATTTTTTCTGAAGTTGACGACAACCACCGGCTCCCCTTCCTTGAAGGCTTTGTATGCAGGCATCTTTTCTTGCAGTTGTCGTTCTCGTTCTGGGGATGGCATTAGTCTGCTTAAGTTTGTAGCCAGTTCGCGACCGAACATCATGAAGTAGGTGTTTTTCCGGATGAATTAGATACCGTTGTACGTTGCTTGTAAGGTAGTCTCGCCACTATCCATGACAGAAGTCCCTTCTTGTCCCTTGCCCATCCCTGTTTTAGTTCATCGACTATCCGCTCAGCTTGGCCATTTGTAGCCGGATGGTAGGGAGCACTGGTTACGGCTTGAATTCCGTTTTTCTGATGGAAGTCAGTCATTACGCTTGACACAAAGACAGATCCATTGTCAGACACTACCTTCTTTGGTAGTCCGAATGTTGCAAATGGAGCTCGCCACTCTCGAATGACTGATACGGAAGTGGCAGATGTCATGTAGCGCACCTCAAGCCACTTGTGTATGCGTCTGCAATGACGAGAAACATCTGACCCCCCAAAGGACCCGCGATGTCCAGGTGTATGGTATCCCAGGGCTGAGATAGTTGATCTCACTTTGGCAAGGGTATACCTTGTGAGGAAGCGGTCTGGACTCCTGACAGGCAGCACACTTGCCGACTGTTGATTGAATCTCTTTGTCGATGGCTGGCCACCACACGTGGCTGCGAGCTGCAAACTTCATGGACACAATTCCCTTGTGTCCTAACTGGAGCAGATTGATTGCTTCGGCGCGTGTAGCGGTTGGAATGTCGACCCTGGACCCCCAGATCAGACATCCTAGCTGTGTCGCCAACTCGGCATTTTTCTTTTTAAAAGGCAGGAACATCGCCTCTTTTATCTGATGGAGGGTTCCTCGCTGTACAGCTTGAAAAACTCGGAAAATAACTGGGTCCACATACGTCATTTGTGCTATCCTGCTGGCCGTAAGGGGTGAACCCATTGGCACCTCAATCATCAGCCCATCACCTGGAGGACACGGTTCATCGTCTTTGTTGGGCACGGGTAGCCGACTTAACACATCCGCGTTCTGGTGCTTTCCTGGTTTATAGACCAGCTGGTAGTCGTTTGCCGATAGCTTAATGCACCTGCGTCGCATTCATGGGGACAGAACCTGGGGCACAGACTTCTGGGAACTTAGGATACCGAGCAAGAGTTGATGATCAGTGGCAATCACCGCATTGCGTCCAGCGATATATTGCTGGAAATGTATGACTTCAAAGACCACAGCCAACCCCTCTCGGTTTAATTGTGAGTAGTTCCGCTCGGCCTCGCCCACTGTCCTGGATGCGAACGCGAAGGGAGCTTCCCTGCCTTCTTGATCTACCTGGGTCAGGACTGCTCCCACGCCGTACGGTGAAGCATCACAAGAAAAATATGCTGCTTTGTGTTACCGTAGTGAGCCAGAATTGTCTTGTCTAGTACCAGCATCTTGAGGTTCTTGAAAGCAGCAGCATGCTGTTTCTCCCATCTCCAGGGAACGTTCTTTTCCAGCAGCATGTATAGTGCACAAGCCACCATGGCTCTGTTTTCCAAGAATCGATCGTAGAATGCAAGCATTCCAAGGAATGACTGTAGAGTGGATTTGGATGTCGGTTCGGGCAATTCCTTGATTGCCCTCAGCTTGTCCTCTGTGGCCTGGATCCCCGCTGAGGTGATTCGGTGTCCCAGGTAGGTGACTTTCAGCGACACCAAAACGACACTTGGCTTTCTGTAGTCGCAGGCCGGCTCCTTGAAGCCAAGAAAAGACGGAGTCTAGACGCTGAGAGTGCTCCCTCGGTGTGGAGCCACAGAAGACGATGGCATCGTCCAGGTAGGCGCTATCTGACTCCTGGTAACCCTGCCAGTGAGGTATCCATGCACCTCTGAACAATTGCCGGTGATTGCTGAACAATTCCAAACTATTTTCTATGCGTCTGCTTTTCTCTTCTGAGAAGTGTTGCGTAGTCGGGGACTCGAGCCAGGTGGCATGCCAGGAGTGGAGTCAGAGCATCTTTTGCCGCGGTCCGCAGGTCCTTAGGTAGGAATTTCTTGAGTCATTGTTTGGTGGCATCCAATGCCCGCTTCTAACCGTCTCTTTTGCCTTAGCGGACACAAAACACCCAGCCAACACAGCCGGCTAAGCTGAGTCCAGAGTCACAGTCCGTTGCAGCACGAATCTGGCAGTGGTTGACTTGAAATAGTAGGATGACTCACGCTGTGAAGTTCAACACTTATTCGAATGCGTCTGCGGTTGCGCCCGTAATATTGCGCGATTCAAAGGTACATCATCAGCTGACGTGAACGTGACCCGCTGCTCTGGTGATCCGACACACAGGAAGAAGGCCAGACGTGGCCTCGCTGTGCCGACCCAGACTTCGTATACCTTCTACTCGTCTCCAACGCGCTGTTTCTCAAACAGCTCGCACCTGTGCCAGCAATATCAGGTCGCAATCCACGAGGTCTCTGTTCGGATAATGATAGGTGAAACTTGAGGACTGCAATACATGCGTCAGTGGCGGAGAGTCGGCAAAAAGGACCGTCACAATATTGATGCCACCGTATCGTTTTTTCAACCGGAACAAAAGATTACATCTGTGTTTCAGGATGCTTCAGGTGGTTTACTATTCTCAGAAATTCCAAATGACACTGCCTGAACAATATTTAACGCGGTAACCTACAACGAAAGTACGTATTAACCTTTCATACAGCATCGTGGTAAAGTTTCATGTTCAATACAACACCTACAGATAAAGAATACCAGTTCATTCCACCGTGACGTCATGTGATCAATGTTGACAGGGGTGTCCTTATTGGACAGGGGCGTTGTGACGTTTTGATGGGATTTAGGGCGGCATAGAATTTATTTAGAGGTCGAAGTCTTTTCGCGTCCCTCGTCAGACAGACAGGATGTCAGGGAAGGGACCGCAGTCAATCCTTGATGGAACGTTATTTTTGAGTCCATTGAAGTCTCCTCGTCGTCCGAAAGCACTACCTTCAAGGCAAGGTGCCAAGCCTACGGGAAAGGAATTTCGTGATCAGAAACTTCCACTTCAAACGTTAAGCTTCATCTCAGAAGGCGTCTCACACAAATCTGAAAAATGTATTCCAGTATCAGTATTTCTGTATTTCTATTTTTGCCCTCCCTAAAATGTATTCCTGTATTTGTATTTCCAAAGACTTTTGCCTCTATTTAAAATGTATTTCCCATACGTGTCGCGATAGATTTTTACAGATATATATTAGTATCAGCATTTTAGCTACTATTTTAATGTATCCCAGTATTTGTATTTCCAAATACATATTTGAGTATTTCTGCCCAACGCTGGGTGGGAGCAGACGCACAAAGACGACGAGCGCCATGACGATGGGCCGTTGACCCCGCGTTATTGTGTCCATCGGATTGTAGCACCGGCTACACTCTAAAAAAAAGTCTGTGCATGTACTTTCCCGCACAACACTCAGAGAGCCAATCACCGCAACCCACGGAGGCAGCTGAGCGAATGACGATGGCGAAACATATGTTTAGACCAAAAAAACGCAGCCTGAGTTGTGACATCAAGCAATGCAAAACGTCACGCTTGCATTGCTTAATGTCACAACTCAGACTGCGTTTTTTGGTCTAAATATATGTTTCGGCATCGTCATTCGCTGAGCTGCCTCCGTGGGTTGCGGTGATTGGCTCTCCGAGTGCTGTGCGGGAACGTATACGCACAGACTTTTTCTAGAGTGTACGGTCATGAGTCGTCGTTCGGAGTCACTTATCGGCTAATCCCTCAACGTCATTGGCCACTGAGAGATAATCAGATGTTTGGGACTTGCCGAAGACTACGTTGTGAAGCTCTCATTGACTATATAGCACTTGACTGCGATTTGGCATACAGTCTAAAAAATGCCTGTGCGTCTACTTTCCCGCAAAACACTCAAAGAGCCAATCTTTGCGATCTTCGAAATCAGCTCAGCGAATGATGAGGCGGAACAACTATTTATACCTCGAAATTTAGTCTGCGCTTTTGCATTACGCAATGCAAGCATGACGCTTTGCATTGCGTAATGCCACAGCGCAGACTTCATTTTTAGGTAATGGTTGTTCCGCCTCATCGTTCGCTGAGCTGATTTCGTACATCGCAAAGATTGGCTCTTTGAATGTTTTGCGGGAAATTAGACGCACAGGCATTTTTTAAAGTGTATGGTAAAACAAAGTGCAGTCCACTTTAAAGAACTCACATCGGGTTCTTTCGCTATACGCTGCTGAGTTAGTTTTAGAGAATTTTGAGTATTGAGGGTATATCTGCTCTTCAGACCGATATTAGCAACGTCACCCGCGGGTGCAATAATTGGCTTATGGAACTTAACACCTTTAAATGTAGATCCATGAGATTATCCCGTCAAAATAAGATTTGTCCCTCCTACTGTATTAATAACTCCACCTTGATTTCTGTGTCAACCTATAAATATCTCGGTGTTCATATAACTAACGATCTCTCCTGGAACATCCATGTCAAATATATCACTAACAACGCTAATCGCTTATTAGGCTATCTCAAAAGAAACTTTTCCCTTGCCCCTGTTTCACTTCAAATTCTCCTATATAAAAATTTAGTGCGCACAAAACTTGAATATGCAGGCTCCATCTGGAACCCTGGCGTATCCCTAGCATCATCCATTGAATCCATTCAAAATCGCTCCGCACGTTTTATAGTCTTTAACTATCACCGTACAGCCAGCGCCACATTCATAGAATCATCTCTATATTTGCTCAACCTCTCCGATCGTAAAAAAAGAAAAAAAAAGTTTGCCCCTGCTTTTTTCACAAGATTTATAACTATAACCCAGCACTTCGAACCTCATTATTTTCAGGACCATCATACATATCGCCGCGCACCGATCATTCACTAAAAGTAGGAATCCCCTACTGCATCACCTCCACCTTTTATGCCTCCTTCCTGCCCCTGGCCGGCCGTCGACTGGAATCGCCTTCCCGCATCCGTAGTCTCACTTACTGATGCTGCTGATTTTAAAACCGCCATAACTGATGTTCTTAATAATGTTCCATAGCGATTCTGTACCTTGTGTTTTGTGTTTTGCGTTTTATTTTCATTGTTCACTTTATATTGATGTATAATTCCACTCCTCTCTGTAATGCCTTCGGGCCCTGAGAGCATAATAAATGAAATGAAATATAACTCATCGACTTTGCCAAAATATCTGAGACAAATTCAAGCTCAGAAAATGCCAAATGCAAGATTCTTTTATGAGTAAAACCAGCTTCTCGTCGAACTGAAGAGAAAGCGTCGTGGGTCATTCGCGTGCTTAGAGCGAAAAGAAATGGGCGAGCGGAAAACATGAAATGCCGTCCTTCCTCGGGTTTCGATAAGTCAGGTACATCTGCGATCAAATTATAATTAGTCTTTTGTTTTACTTGGGTACGAAAGAGTGTTAGCATGTTTCTTCCTCTAAGACATCTTAATTACGCTAATTCTCACAGCGCTCAAAACTCCAGGCACTTCACCAATCGTTTCTACCGCCAGTTCATAAAAAGAGCATAGCGACCTGACTGTAAGCACGCGTGGCGGTAGAGAAACGGAGCAAACCTGCCCTAATCTCAAAACAAAATTACCTTGTGAACGGAGTAAAGGTCCGTTCACACTCTTGCGACCGAGTATTCAGAGAGAACAGACCGGTTTTTAAGCCTCTTGCGATCTCTTAGGACCAGCTCCGCTACAGCGCATCCGGTCCTAAGAAGTCGCAGAAGGCTTAAAAAACGATCGGGTCTCTCTCGGTCTTACTCGGTCGCATATGTGTGAATGGCGCTTAACGTTTTGTCGTTCGATTGGTCGCGGAAATAAAGAAAAAAAAATCGATTGGTCACGAATTTTCGGCATATGCAGCCGGTAGTTCGGTGGTTTACTCACCTGCCACGCGCATAGCCCGGGTTCGACTCCTGGCAGTCGCTATATCCTTTTCACCTTTTTTGAGGATGTGAGGTTAAAAAGGTGCCAAATGAAAGCCATGGAGCCATATTTTTCCAAATGCAATGGTCGGTTTGGTTGGTTTCAGCTAAAGTTTTTGTGTTCGCATTCGCAACTCACCCTATCTTCCCACGTAAAATCCCTTGTCGATCACCAGTTGACATGCGTCGCTTTATTTTATTTTGTCGGCATGCATTTGTTTTGTAGGAGAGAGTGGTACCACATGTGGGTATATAACAGGCAGCCACATCTAGCTTGACTTATAACCATGTATCTTTATTAAGTGTATAATATTATAGATCATTGAAAAAACACGACAGGTCTCCACTTAGCTTGACTTCCGACGTCTCTGAAGGACACAAAAGGCTTAAAACAAGAATCCGGAACCGAGCGCCATTCAAAGCTTTAATGTTTTCCAGACATCTCATAAGGCTGAGATTACTCCAAGTTGAACTAAACTGGGACAAACTTGTGAAAGCTTCACTTTCGCGAAAGCTCTCCATAAACACTAATAACTTACATTGTCAGAGATTACAGTAGGAAGTTTTTATACTCTCAGCACACTGCAAAATAATGATAATGCAATACAGTCAGTGCTTTACGCACAACCTTCTTAAACATGATGTGTGTTTTTCGTTTATGACTCACCCAGGGGGGTGAAGCTCTCGGCTACTTCCGTCCGGCCGCGTATAATTATGACGTTCGTCCGGTCCGGCGAACTGCCTCCGATTGCCGCGCTCCCAGCGGCTGTTGGCACTTGTTATTTTATTTTAAATAAATATGATTCATATATTTAATGAAGCGAAATAAAGGTGAAGTTGTTTTGAAGGTGTGAATGGCTTTGACGGTTGTTATCGTAACTTTCTCTTTCACTCTTTCAACGCGTCTGGGCTCTCTCTCTCTCGCTGCTCTTGCGCTTCGGGATGCTTGGATGGGATCAGTGGACCGTTACGTGCGCGCGAAGGTTTCTAGGTTTCGTTTCTGGGAGGGCGTGCTGGCGGGAGGTCCGCGGATGCGCGCGTGCTCGGCTTTCCTTTGGTAAAACTTGTAATGTTTTAGAAAGCGTTTCTTGAATGGATTCCCGTCGCCACCACGCCTACTGCTGCGCTAAGTGGTGCAACAATTCATCCAGACATCCAGGAGTGAAGTTCTTTCGGATTCCGGCGGACGAAAGGTACGCTCTTTCGGTTATGATCGGTGGCTTTAGTTTCTGATTAAAAGTTTCCGACATCGGCACCTGTCACAGTCGTAGTGAATATTCATGAGTTTGCTGGAGCAATGGCTGCAGTAGTCACAATTAAATCACAGAACGTAATCCTGCGCGTGCTTGAGAGAAATATACTCTGTGAGCTGGGAATGAGTCTGGGGGCATTCCAAGTTTGCAACTTCCCGCGTCGATCGATCTGTTTCTCGGGGGTATTATAGACCTGAAGGCTTTGAGTACCATAGCTTTGCACGCTAGCTCTGTTGCTGCGTTTTGTTAGCATTGAGGTGTAACACTTTTATTGAGAATAAGATTTCAAAGATATTAAAATATAAATTTTTCATTTCAAACTAAGCGTTAGTTGTTGTTTTTTTTGTTTTGTTTTTTTTTTTGTTCTTTATTTTTAGACTAACCTCAAAGCCACAAATGTCATCTAAACTATAAAAACTTTTTTATTTATTTATTATTATTATTTTTTTTTTCAGATTTCGCGTTTGGCTGACTTATGCAAACAGACTGGACTTGGCGGACCTCCCGCGTAGGCAGGTCTATGAAACATACCGGCTCTGCTCAGAACACTTTACGAGTCGCGATTACATCAACCCAGAGAAGACAAAATTATTACGATCAGCTGTACCTACAGCCACCACCTCTGACGAGAAAGTGAAATTTCTGACCCCTTCAGGTAAGAAAACAAATTCTGTTGCCGTTCTTAAAGAATAATAATAATAATAATAATGTAACCTTATATTCAGACATTTTCTCTGATATTAATACAATGAGTTCCATTGGGATATGTGACATTTTATTAGCTGCTATAAATGTTACATTTTGCTATTTTTTTTCTTTAAAAACACTTAGTGAGCAATTTCATCTTACTCAATAGCTGCTATAAATGTTACATTTTGCTATTTTTTTTCTTTAAAAACAGTGAGCAATTTCATCTTACTCAATAGCTGCTATAAATGTTACATTTTGCTATTTTTTTTCTTTAAAAACACTTAGTGAGCAATTTCATCTTACTCAATTTTATTAACTGCTCTGAATGTTAAATTTTGCTATATTTTTTTCAGGAAAACAAGATTCATCTCATTTTAATTCAATTCATTTTATGTATCCCCATATTACAAATTAATTTTCCTAATCTTTTGCCATTGTTCAAACTTTATTTATTTGGGCCTATGCGTGAAGTGGCTTCTTTATATTTACAATTAACTTTTGCTGCAATATGAGTTTAAATTGGTTACTTCCCAAAAATTTTAAAATCACTACCAGTGAACACATTTGATAAAATATTTTGCTTGTGTTTTGTTGTAACAAGCATCAACTTGTTCAACTTCAAGAGCTCCGCCTGATAAGACACTCATTTTGTGACATAGACCCGGTGTCCCCTGGGCCTTCCACTTGTACTCTTGAAGAGGCAGCTGAAGAGCCACTGCGTGAGTCACCCTAATAATTCTAGTGTCATTAGGAAAAGAGAACGATAATGGTCACGCAGGCACCCCATCGTCAGCATTCACTCCATATTGCAATCCTCTCTGACAACCTTTTTTTTTTTTTTTCGTTTTTGGCTTTTTCGTTTTTGTACGGGTATACATAACTTCTAAAACACACTGGAAAAACAAAGGTGCATTGAGAGGTTTGAGTACCAGATTTCAAGAAGCAAGAACTCCCATTTTGTTACAGCTTTGGTTTCTGTTTACTGTAAATATCTTTATCTAGTCTGGACATTGGTTGTTCCATTAATCAGCTGAATCAATGCATTAATATCAGCAACTTGCACACTGCTGATAACAGACTAGTATCTTAGCTCTAGGGTTCAGATGTAGCAAGCTTGAACTGGAGCTCCACCTCATAAGACTCTCATTTCAGCTGACACAGACTTGGTGTCCCCTGGGCCATCTACATCTGCTCCTGAAGGTGCACCGGGAGAGCCACTGCGTGAGTCACCCTAATAATTCTAGTGTCAGAAAAGAGAATGATAGTGGTCACGCAGGCACCCCATCGTCAGCATTCACTCCATTTTACAATCCTCTCTGACAATCTTTTTCTTTTTTTTTTTTTAATTTTTGGCTTTTTCGTTTTTGTAAGGGTACATATAACTTCCAAAACACATTGGAAAAACAAAAGTGCATTGAGAGGTTTGAGTACCGGATTTCAAGAAGCAAGAACTCTCATTTTGTTACAGCTTTGGTTTCTGTTTACTGTAAATATCTTTATCCAGTCGGTGACATTGGTTGTTACATTAATCAGCTGAATCAATGCATTAATATCAGCAATTTGCACGCTGCTGATAACAGACTAGTATCTTAGCTCTAGGGTTCAGATGTAGCAAGCTTAAACTGGGGCTCCACCTCATAAGACTCTCATTTCAGCTGACACAGACTTGGTGTCCCCTGGGCCATCTACATCTGCTCCTGAAGGTGCACCGGGAGAGCCACTGCGTGAGTCACCCTAATAATTCTAGTGTCAGAAAAGAGAATGATAATGTTCACGCAGGCAACCCATCGTCAGAATTCACTCCATTTTACAATCCTCTCTGACAATCTTTTTCTTTTTTTTTTAATTTTTGGCTTTTTCGTTTCTGTAAGGGTACATATAACTTCCAAAACACATTGGAAAAACAAAAGTGCATTGAGAGGTTTGAGTACCGGATTTCAAGAAGCAAGTGTTACAGCTTTGGTTTCTGTTTACTGTAAATATCTTTATCTAGTCGGTGACATTGGTTGTTCCATTAATCAGCTGAATCAATGCATTAATATCAGCAACTTGCACACTGCTGATAACAGACTAGTATCTTAGCTCTAGGGTTCAGATGTAGCAAGCTTGAACTGGAGCTCCACCTCATAAGACTCTCATTTCAGCTGACACAGACTTGGTGTCCCCTGGGACATCTACATCTGCTCCTGAAGGTGCACCGGGAGAGCCACTGCGTGAGTCACCCTAATAATTCTAGTGTCAGAAAAGAGAATGATAGTGGTCACGCAGGCACCCCATCGTCAGCATTCACTCCATTTTACAATCCTCTCTGACAATCTTTTTTTTTTTTTTAATTTTTGGCTTTTTCGTTTTGTAAGGGTACATATAACTTCCAAAACACATTGGAAAAACAAAAGTGCATTGAGAGGTTTGAGTACCGGATTTCAAGAAGCAAGAACCCTCATTTTGTTACAGCTTTGGTTTCTGTTTACTGTAAATATCTTTATCTAGTCGGTGACATTGGTTGTTTCATTAATCAGCTGAATCAATGCATTAATATCAGCAACTTGCACACTGCTGATAACAGACTAGTATCTTAGCTCTAGGGTTCAGATGTAGCAAGCTTGAACTGGAGCTCCACCTCATAAGACTCTCATTTCAGCTGACACAGACTTGGTGTCCCCTGGGCCATCTACATCTGCTCCTGAAGGTGCACCGGGAGAGCCACTGCGTGAGTCACCCTAATAATTCTAGTGTCAGAAAAGAGAATGATAGTGGTCACGCAGGCACCCCATCGTCAGCATTCACTCCATTTTACAATCCTCTCTGACAATCTTTTTCTTTCTTTTTTTTAATTTTTGGCTTTTTCGTTTCTGTAAGGGTACATATAACTTCCAAAACACATTGGAAAAACAAAAGTGCATTGAGAGGTTTGAGTACCGGATTTCAAGAAGCAAGAACTCTCATTTTGTTACAGCTTTGGTTTCTGTTTACTGTAAATATCTTTATCCAGTCGGTGACATTGGTTGTTCCATTAATCAGCTGAATCAATGCATTAATATCAGCAACTTGCACACTGCTGATAACAGACTAGTATCTTAGCTCTAGGGTTCAGATGTAGCAAGCTTGAACTGGAGCTCCACCTCATAAGACTCTCATTTCAGCTGACACAGACTTGGTGTCCCCTGGGCCATCTACATCTGCTCCTGAAGGTGCACCGGGAGAGCCACTGCGTGAGTCACCCTAATAATTCTAGTGTCAGAAAAGAGAATGATAATGGTCACGCAGGCACCCCATCGTTAGCATTCACTCCATTTTACAATCCTCTCTGACAATCTTTTTATTTTTTTTTTATTTTTTGGCTTTTTCGTTTCTTTAAGGGTACATATAACTTCCAAAACACATTGGAAAAACAAAAGTGCATTGAGAGGTTTGAGTACCGGATTTCAAGAAGCAAGAACCCTCATTTTGTTACAGCTTTGGTTTCTGTTTACTGTAAATATCTTTATCTAGTCGGTGACATTGGTTGTTACATTAATCAGCTGAATCAATGCATTAATATCAGCAATTTGCACGCTGCTGATAACAGACTAGTATCTTAGCTCTAGGGTTCAGATGTAGCAAGCTTAAACAGGGGCTCCACCTCATAAGACTCTCATTTCAGCTGACACAGACTTGGTGTCCCCTGGGCCATCTACATCTGCTCCTGAAGGTGCACCGGGAGAGCCACTGCGTGAGTCACCCTAATAATTCTAGTGTCAGAAAAGAGAATGATAATGGTCACGCAGGCACCCCATAGTCAGCATTTACTCCATTTTACAATCCTCTCTGACAATCTTTTTCTTTTTTTTTTTTTAATTTTTGGCTTTTTCGTTTCTGTAAGGGTACATATAACTTCCAAAACACATTGGAAAAACAAAAGTGCATTGAGAGGTTTGAGTACCGGATTTCAAGAAGCAAGAACTCTCATTTTGTTACAGCTTTGGTTTCTGTTTACTGTAAATATCTTTATCCAGTCGGTGACATTGGTTGTTACATTAATCAGCTGAATCAATGCATTAATATCAGCAATTTGCACGCTGCTGATAACAGACTAGTATCTTAGCTCTAGGGTTCAGATGTAGCAAGCTTAAACTGGGGCTCCACCTCATAAGACTCTCATTTCAGCTGACACAGACTTGGTGTCCCCTGGGCCATCTACATCTGCTCCTGAAGGTGCACCGGGAGAGCCACTGCGTGAGTCACCCTAATAATTCTAGTGTCAGAAAAGAGAATGATAATGGTCACGCAGGCACCCCATCGTCAGCATTCACTCAATTTTACAATCCTCTCTGACAATCTTTTTATTTTTTTTTATTTTTTGGCTTTTTCGTTTCTTTAAGGGTACATATAACTTCCAAAACACATTGGAAAAACAAAAGTGCATTGAGAGGTTTGAGTGCCAGATTTCAAGAAGCAAGAACCCTCATTTTGTTACAGCTTTGGTTTCTGTTTACTGTAAATATCTTTATCTAGTCGGTGACATTGGTTGTTACATTAATCAGCTGAATCAATGCATTAATATCAGAAATCTGCACACTGCTGATAACAGACCAGTATCTCAGCTGTAGGGTTCAGATGAAGCAAGCTTAAACTGGAGCTCCACCTCATAAGACTCTCATTTCAGCTGACACAGACTTGGCGTCCCCTGGGCCTTCTACATCTGCTCCTGAAGGTGCACCGAGAGAGCCACTGCGTAAGGCACCTCAGTAATACACATGTCAAAAGTTTCTCAGTATAAAAATTAAAAAAAAAATCAAGAACTCCCTTTTCCCTCCCTCCCATTTAACAAAAAAAATATTTCTTATTTTAAATGGCTCTGGTGTTTTAAGCAACATAGATAGGGTTATCTTGTTAAGACCTTTGAAGGTTAAGATAATGCAATTGAGAACTAGTTAGTTTTGGGGAACCTTCAACAGTCACTTTTCTTTACATTTAATTTCATTTTCGTGAGCAATACTTGGAAAATAATCATAGCCATTTTATTGTTGTAGATTGCCCTGCAATCACCCCTTGCTCTTTTATGTAAGCCCCTTTGATATGTGAATAGATTTTCACCTTAGTTTTAATTGTTAGGACAGGAATGAGATGGGCTGCCTTGAGTATATCTTTTTACTGTTTAACTTTAGCACACTTTTTTTCAACTTGTGCAACCTTTTATTATTCTTTCACATTCATAACCTACGAGACATGAATGGGATTTGAAGCTCCGTTCTGTGAAAAAGAGATATTATATGTTACTTTTTTCTCAGTCATGCTCAATCCAATAAAGCAGTGAATTATATTTTTTTCCAGGCTCCACACCTGCAAAAACGCGGCGCAAAGGTCGTGAGTACACGCCAAGGACGTCCAAGAAAATTGCGAACCTGCAGCGCTCCAATGTTAAGTATCGGAAGGCACTGTCACGGTTGAGCAAAAAACAAGCCGAAAAGGTTTCCAAGTTGAGTGCCTTAGACACAATTCGGCCACATGTGAGCGAAGAGTTCTATAAATTGGTGTCTACACATGTGAACATGCAGGGTGTAAAAAACAAAGGAAGGAGGTGGCCACAGGAGTACAGACAGTTTGCACTGAACCTGTACTTCCATGGTCCAAAAGCCTATAGGCTTTTATCAGGAGTGTTGGATTTGCCAACTGTGAGGACTCTGAAGTTCTGGCTGTCGAATATCCAGGTGACCCCCGGAATTATTCCTCATGTCATTGATGTCCTCAAAGAGACAGTTGAAAATTGGCCACTATCAGATCGTGCTTGTACAGTAATGTTTGATGAAATTTCACTGAAGCAGAATTTGCAGTATGATGCTAAACGTGACATCATCACAGGATATTCGGACAATGGTCAAGAAAGGACGCCTGCAGTGGCAAATACAGCACTCCTGATCCTTGTTTCGGGCATTTCGAAAAACTGGATACAGCCTGTAGCGTTCACCGTAGCCCGAACCAAAACATCCGCAGATACAATTCATGATCTGGTCATGAAATTAATCAATCAGCTGCAGGAAGCCAGGCTTTTTGTTAAGGCACTCATCTGCGACCAAGGGGCAAGCAACGTCACTTTGGCAAATCGGCTAGGTGTGACCCCAGCAGCGCCTTTCTTTTTGGTTGATGGACGCAAGATTTTTTTCTTGTTTGACACCCCTCACCTCCTTAAGTGCACAAGGAATAATCTTCGCGCCCCTCACAAGCTGCATATTGGGCCCGAAATTGTTGATTGGACCTACATCAGGCAACTGTACGAGTCTTCACATCCCCTGAAACTCAAATTGGCAAAAAAATTGACCGATGGTCACATCTACCCGAAGCCATTCGGGAACATGAAGGTTAAGTACGCAAGTCAGGTCATGAGTGAGTCCGTCTCAGTTGCTATGTGTGTCTTCATGGCCCTTGATTTGTTGCCGGGATCTGCCAAACCGACAGCTGATTTCCTCGACAGGATGGACAAAATCTTTGATTGTCTTAACAGCTCCTCTGTCACAAAGACCAGTGACAAATTGTGCTATGCAATCAGTGATGGCTCGGAACACCTTGTGTTCCTGCAAGAGTCCTTGTCGTGGATTGAAAACTGGCGGTTTGACGGACCTCGGCAGCCTCACACAATCCTTGGGTGGCAGATCACCATAAGGGCCATTCTTCTCCTCTGGGACGAACTCAAGAATGACTTTGACTTCCGCTACCTCTTGACTCGCAGACTGCAGCAGGACCCTCTTGAAAACCTTTTCGGGTTGATCCGATTAAAGCATGGCTGCAACGACAATCCAAATGTGTTTCAGTTCATTGCTGGACTGAAACACATTTGTGTTGGGAAACTGATGGCGCTCTTTCCTCAGGGCAACTGTGAACTAGATAAGAGCACTGTGTTGGCACAGCTGTCGCAGATGCCTGCTACAGCTGTTGCCACCACAGTTGTTGTTGAGAAGCAGAGTTCCTCTGAGGAAGAGCAGACAGACAACCCTGACATCGTGGAGGCTAATATCCTATACTATGTCAGTGGTTACCTGGTCCATCAGTTCCTGTTGCACCAGCCACAAGATTGTGTCTGCAACCGTTTCCTGAAGAAGGAGGACCCACAGCTGACGGCATCGCATCAGTTTTTTGCGATGCTGAGGTCGAGTGGCCTCCCACCAGAGTTGTTCGGCAACGTGACAGTGCCTTCCGATGAATGTTTTGAGGATGTTAAGAACATGGAGACTTCTTTCTTGATGCACATTGGCGTTGTTGCTCATCTACCAGATGTAACAGCTGTGCTTGCAGCACTTCTTATCAGCTGCTTGTCACAGCAGGCATTCTGCAGCGAGGATTGCAAACAAGCATTCGTAAAGCTATTTGCAAAAACACGTCTCATGTGGCATATTCGTTTTGTCAATCGATCTCTCGCTAATCAAAGTAGTAGAAAATCTGCAGCTGCTAGGAAAATGAGGAAATTTTTGTAGCTTTTGAGACAAGTATCAGTGAAAGAATGGAAACACTTAGGGACAAGGACAGAGAGCACGGTTCTTGGAGAAACACAGACAGCATAGTGCAGTCTGTCCTTGCCCTCCACGCCTGCTCGTTTCAATCTGGATGAGCATTCTACCAGCGTGCGGTCGTGTGTGGTGCACGTTGAAACGCTAGCGGTTGTACTGCACTGGCTGAATTGCTCATCTACAGCGAGTGACTCGTAGCAACTTTAAAATGGCTGACCGACTATACGCTGTATAAATATCCAAACAACACCAATCATTATTTATCTGTCCTTGCCCCTAAGTGTTTATTTTTTAAATCGTGTATTTTCACCAACCCGCTCTTTGTACTTTGTACATTGTATTCCTGATTTTTGTATTGTTTGTTTGCCCTGAAGTTGGGCTTAAAAGGTTATTGTTTTATGCATGACAGAAAAACCTCCATCGTTTCCTCCTCCCAAAACATTTTTTTTTTGTATCGTTCTCATCCCTAAGAGGGTGGTCTGGAAGAAGGTATATGTACATATCACAGTTGCCATACTCTGGCAGACGAAGCCCCTGCTGTACAAACGACGACTAATTTTGTACAAATACAACTTATATGTGTAAAGAATCTAGAAAGAGTGAAAACTGAAAAATATTTATAATTGGTGTTTTCTGTATTCTGTTATTGCAGAAAGTGTGTATTATAAGATATTTGTGAGAAATTCTTACTGTATTTTCAAATGCCTGTCATGTGTATAGAATCTAGAAAGTGTGAGTACTGACAAATATTTGTAATCTGCTATAATCTGTTACCACAGAAAGTGTATGTTTTATATGGGATAATGTGAGAAATTTGTACTGTACATTCAAATGCCTGTTGAATAAAAAAGAAAAATAATTGTATCTTTTTTTGCATTTATGTGTCTTTCTTGTATGTTAGCTAGGCTTCAGCTGCTTTGCTGCTGGTTTCCGCGTTTCAACGCTGGCTTCAGCCAGCGTTGAAACGCGGAAACCAACAGCAAAACAACTAAAACTAAAAAAAAAAAAAAAAAAAAAAAAAAAAAAAAAAAAAAAAAACGAGGCGATAATAGGTCTGTAGTTCGAAACTAGATGGCGCTGCCTTATAGTTTCGGTTTCGCTCTCGGTGAGCCGCCATGTTGACTTTAGTACAGCCACCAGATACCAGGGGATTCAAATGGCGCTGCAGACTCCCAGGGTTTACCAATTCGCGTTCCATGGGCGGTATAGGAAGTTGCACTCCACTGACTCACCCGCATTCTGTCCAAGTTGATATATACAGTGTGGAAGTCAGTGTAGTTAGACATAATTTTAAAAAATTCAAAGCCGTTCACAACTCCCTGTAACGCCGAATTAGAGCGCAGCTCTTGAGGTGGAGGAGGGAAGGATACTGAGGGGAGGGTATACCCCTCCTCGTCCTCCTCTCATTCTTCAATCTCTTTCGGGGGGGGGGGGGTCACGTGACCTCAGACATCGGGGGGAGGGGGGTCACGTGACATCGCGGTTACGCTGACGGCGCCGGTGACGTTGACGCCGACGGCGACGCCGCTCAAGCTGGAAACGGACCCCTAAAAGCTGCGCTCTAAAAGTGCTACCCATAAAAGTACGTAACACCAAGTGCTCCAAACACGTACTATGTAATTGATATATGCCAGGTCTCAGAGTTTCCAGTTGTCTGAAAATTCTTGTTTTTGAAAGAACAGGACAATTTATTTAATAATGCAAAATGCTATAGCGTCGACATAGCACATGTGCTATATGCCGCGAGATGCCCAAGACGACGAATTCTTCTTATGCAACAATATTACACGGTTGTTTTTATAGCTGCGGATATACAGCAGTTGCCTGGCTATTTGTCGTCCTTTCCGAAAGAAAGAAGGGAGCAAACCAGTCTTAAACGAGGTCACCTGGAAAGCTAACGGCTCAAACGAACTGCCTTTGACTCGGAAGGCAGGCGTCGGTGGTTCAGTGGTAGAATACTCGCCTGCCACGCGGGTGGCCCGGGTTCGATTCCCGGCCGACGCAAACGTTTTTATTTGCTGCTGACACCTGGTTATTCTAGGTTCAGCACCCGGCTGTTCGTTTTATTTTCCCAGACGCGGCTGTGAATTTGCCACATGGTTTTCGTCACCTTCTACGAGGAGCGTTTCATTGTGATTTACACGTTATCATTTAGCTGCAGTTACCGGCAATTTAGAGGTCTCTCTACATGTTCATATTCTCGACATGTTCCTTCTGGACAGAAATGCACCTGTGCCTTTGGATTCGGCATCTTTTTTATGCCCTCCCGGAACTTCTTTTTGGTAAAGTCACTGACAGGTGCAGGGACGTGCAAAACGTAGATTATTATGATTACGCTTCTTACTTCGTCATTAGTTCTTCGAGGTTATTATCGGCTGATGCCGCAATTGCATTGGCTTCGAAGCGACAATTAGATGCACGGGACACGCCCCGCCTGTAATTATAGTGAGCCCATCAGTGACTGCGAAATGGCCTCTACGCAGTTTTTTCTTTTTGTTTTGTTTGTTTATTATATCCCCGAAAGTGTTATAATTATTCTGGGCCAAAGAGTAAAAATGTCTGTGCGTCTACTTTCATGCACAACACTCGGAGAGCCAGTCACCGCAACATTCGGAGGCAGCTCAGGGAATGACGATACCGAAACATATGTTTAGACTGAAACGCAGACTGAGTTGTGACATTCAACAATGCAATACGTCACGCTTGTATCGCTAAATGTCACAACTCAGGCTGCGATTTTTGGTCTAAACATATGATTCTGAATGGTTATTTGCGGAGTTGCCTCCGTAAGTTGCGCGCTGATTGGCTCTCTGAGTGTTGGGCGTGAATGTAGATGTACAGACTTCGTTTAGAGTGCAGGTTTGGCCGCCCGCATGCACGACCAAATGTCTAACAGCCAATCACGGCATTGCTTGCGTTGGCTGCAGGCAGGTTATGAGATAGACCGGTGGGGAAACGGCCCATAGAAGCCTACCGCAGCGCCGTGACCGGATTGTGTTCTCGTCTGCTTGCAGGTACCCCCGATTTGCGACAGATGGCGCTGTGGCGAGAGGAAAAAAATTAGAATCGGATTTGCATGGAACTCCATGGGAGAGCGCGAAAAATAAACTGATAGCACGACAGTCCTTCATTGAAAATACACGAGAAACCATGTCCGTCAGTTTAGCCGGTCGCCACAGGTCGCCCACCCACAGTGAGAGTTCGCGGTGCTCCACATAGATGGCGCCACAGAAAAAGAGAAAACCGAGGGGGACACAATAGGGTCGCTCATTTGGCTCCCGTTTCCCCACCTGTGTATCTTACACCCTGGCTGCAGGTCGTAATTAGCTTGCAACTGGTAATGTTTGCACACCCCTTCCAACGCGTCGTCCGAGCCTTTGGACGTTCGGTTTTGCATGTCTACGGTCGAAAAAGGCCCCTAGAAAGCATCACTTGTTCGGAACAGTGAAAGTAAATCGGCAAGCGACCTTTGTCTCCAAATACATATATACCGTATTTACTCGAGTAATAGCCGCACTGTTTATGAAGAAAACCTGAGGGTTCATTTTTCCGCGGAGCCCGCGGATTTCCAATCAGCTCGATCGACAGCATGACTCCAGCGGTTTACAGGACAGAGATAACGTCTTCGCGCGAAGATACCACATGTGAAGATATCATTTGTGTGGAGAATCGTGTGCTTGATCTAGTCATTCGCAATGTTATTTATGCGCAACGCGATGATTGACTGTATATGCGCTTTAAGAGAAAGCAAAAGCAAGGGCCTTGTTCATAAATACTGTGGCTATTACTCGAGCATATGCGGTAATGCTTGGAATGCTGCATTCAAGAAGCGATCGTTTCAATTTGTATATGAGATATAAATCAGTCCTATCGAGAGTGCAAAATAACCTGCATTTTTAGAAACGTACCCGGCAAATTTAGCGGCGTAACTAAATTGGTTTGTAGGTTACGTGATGTCGATTTTCCAGCTAAATTTAGTGGGTAAACTGAATTGATGTAGAGATTACCTGTCACCAATTTTCCCGTCCAATTTAGGAAAAAGCTAAATTGGTGTTTAGGTCACTCAATTTCCTCGGTAACCTTAGCAGGGAAATGCGCGGACAACGAACGGATGGGCGGACAATATGGGTAATAAAGTTTCCCGGTAAAAAAAAAAAAAAAAAAAAATTATGCTTCAAAAAAAAAAAAAAAAAAAAAAACCTGCGAGGACACTATTTTGCGGTCATCGATTAGCTGGAAGCAGTTATATCCAGTCGTGGGTGTGACGCACTTCCAAACAGGTGTTTGCTATACCAAACACCTGTTTGGTATACCAAACAACTACCAAACTGTAACTGAAACCCTAATCTAAAACCGTCTAGGAATGAAATTTTTTGGGGTATGTAATGGGTAACAATACCGCTATTTTCATACGGCATGAGCCGTAACCGTAACGTTTGAATATTAACCTGAAAACGATTTCTAAAGTCGGGTTGGCAAAGCTTCCATAAACAACAAATTGAAACCTCTGGCTAGGATGTTCAGCTACCATTGGTGTTTGCAGAAGGCATCGAAGGTATTGTCTCCTGTTATAGTTGAATTAAAAACTGAATTTTAATTGCACGACTAATTAACAACTCAACTTCGGTGAACGTCCGATTGGTACAATAGGTCACATATGTCAGCAGTGTCCTATGCCTGTTTCGTTCATAGCTTTTTTTCTCTCATAGTATCAATATGTAACGAGATATGTGCTCCTTACTTGAAAAATGTAATGGATTACAATTACAAATTTCCGAGCCTGAAATGTAATGGATTACCGTAACATATTAGTTTTGGTGAAAAATAACGGATTACTTTACTCGTTAGTTACAAATTACTTTGACGTTACTTTTTCCGTACTATTATCCAGAAAACAATAGGAACAATTTTGATATTAAAAAGAATGTTTTGCAACCAGTGCCTTTCATTTCTCATACGCCCGTATTACGGTAGTCCGTGTAAAAATAAAATAAGAGCGTAACTGCACTCCGTTCACCTGTAAGCTGACGAGGCACCGAAAGCTGCAACCACACCCGCCATCCCGCTAGCTTACGGCCTCTAAAAATGATCCCTGGTATTGTACAGACAAAGCTAGCGGTGCGCATGCTCAGTAGCAGCGTCTACCTCAGCTACAAGATACGGAGCTAAAGAACCCATCTACAAAAGCTTCCTTTTGACTCGGGTGTTTCGCCTGTTATTCACAAAAAAAGAAAAACTTGGTTCTAACGTTACAACGTATAGCCAATGCAGAACGTATAGTGTCCCAGCTTTCCTTGATGTTTTTCAGTATATCAGAGTTTGTTGTTCTTGCTGATGACAATCTGTGTTTTTTGGCAAGCAAAGTAAGGACTGACACTCTAGGTTTCTGTTCTTATTAATGCCCTGAATTTTGAACATGTCATTAAGAGATGGCCATGGAGACGACGGACACTCCATGACCGAAAACACGACCAGTCAGAGAGGAAGTGTCGGTTAAGGGTTATCGATCGTTCATCGGTTCTCACTTTCAAACCAATATTCGTGGAGGCCAGGGGAGGGGAGGGCATAGAGAGCGAGAGAAGCCGTGGCCATCGGTCTCATAAAACAATAGAGTATCACACCTCTTTTACACGTTCTCTCTCTCTCTGTTAGCACTCCCTAAAAAACTTAACCCACCCCACCCCCCGGCCACCCCACTTTTATGTTGACAGTTGACTGTAAAGTGAGGAGTGGACTTGACCACCATGCCCAGACAAGTAAACCGAAAGAAGTATCGGTCGTACCCCCGAAGACGATGCTCTTAACCCCGCGCCGGGCGCCTTTCAGCCGTGTCTCAAGAGCGTGCTAGAATCAGTGTTGTACGGAACGGCGTTCCAAGGAACGGCGTTCCTGGAACGCGTTCCTTTTAGGAGGAACGAAGGAATGCCGCCGTTCCATTTTTCATCGGTGTAACTGGAACGGGAACTCGTTACATTTTTACTGGAACGTGAAAAGGAACGGCGTTCCTTTTTTTCGTCCAATGGGGTAATTTGTATTTTATTTTTAAGAGGGAAATTCTAAAGGTATAAAAACCATATCTTTACAAAGAGCAGGGTCTCGTTAAATTTTTGGTCACTTAGGGTTTATTTTGTGTAGTCTTCGCTTGGTAACAGTCGGGTGCAGGAGAGCTAGTGGACATTTAATATTTTTGCAGTGCCCGAGAGTCGGGTACGAAACGCAAAACGTTTAGTCTAAAGAAAAGACACAGAAAGAGGGACGTTTCGAACTTAGCCACTTTCTTTTCTTACACGAATACTCATACGCCCAGAAATCTAAAGCTGACTACAGCCATCACTGAACTTCCACAAACAGACCTACAGTTACAACAAAAGGACAGGTTACCTGACATCGAACGCACCCTTGTAACCGAATATTGGTCACTTAAATGATACAAAACATTAATCTTTACTTCTCCCCTTGTCCCCAACCTTCAAACAGAACAACGAATCTACACTTCACGGAGAAGGACTTGTACCTTTCAAGACTGACCTTCAAAAGCCGCACCCTCTTCTTTACTTGCTCGTCTTGCGGACGGCAACATCGAGAAACAACCGTTAAGTTCGAACAAGGTACTCTGTTAGATTGAAACGTGTGAGGTTGTTGTAAAAAGCTCGTGCAATGTGGGCTAACAGTACATTTGGCTCGTCTGAATCGCCCATCGCAAACAGGAACATAGTAAAACGCCGAGATTTCGAAAGATGAATATACCAACAAAAAGAACCCTGCTGTCGTGTGTCTTCTTCTCCTGTTGCCCTGCCATATCACTGCATTCACATTCGTATGTGGCCATTTAATGGGATAGATTAAAAAAAAAAAGCTCTGCTTGATCTAACTAATTATGGTAATCAGAAAAATGCGAATGTAATCGTATATGAAACGAAATGTTCCATTTTCTTAACTGTAACGGGAACGAGTTCTTTTCTCACAGATGGAACTGGTAACGGGAACGCGTTCCAAAAATCAGAAGGAACGAGGAACGAGATTTTGTTCCTTTTTTTGAGGAACGTGTACGGCACTGGCTAGAATACTGTAGCGCACATCAAGGACAAAGATAATTCGACCTCCTCGCGCGTGGCTACACCGTCTGTTACGCGAGTTGTGAACCCGCGAATCCTGGGGGTACGGACCCGCGTTTGATGTCTGTGCAGCTGGCGGGAGACGTCGAAGATGTTGGAAAGGATGAAACAGTGTAAAATACAAAAACAAATAAGCAGGAAGAGCTTTCCCCTGTGCGGAAGAAGAAGAAAAACACGACGGAAGGGGACGGAGAGCTGAAGGGATGTCCAAACAGGACACTGCAAAACGCACGACTCCGACAAATCGTGAAGATTGAAGCGGACGCGCCCGCTTCAAGCCCGCTTCAATTTTCACGATTTGTCGGAGTCGTGCGTTTTGTAGTGTCCTGTTTGGACACCCCCTTACTCGGCGTTGTCTCACTTAATCTGTCTTTCGTATATTTGTAGAAGCCTCGTCCGTTTTGCTAGTGGATTTAGTGACCGGTCATACAAAAATCGTGTTTTATTTTCGGCTAATCTCTCCATCTTGATGTTTTCTACTTTGCTGAATTTGATCTCTTTATGCTGCTGGATGTTCTGCTCGTATTGCTTCAGTTACTGTATTTTGCTCAGATTTAAAAAAAAAAGTAAAGAGTACCTAAAGTAATCTGCTACCAATATCTTGCAAGGAAATTACATTACAAATTACTTCGGGAAAAATGTAACGTGGCAACTACAAAACTGCTTGAAAAAGTAACGGATTGCAAGTAATATGTTTCTTGTAGCGGATAACTTCCCAAGTATGGGCGCAACGTGCGACAGATAGCCTGCAAATCAGAATAAGGTATGTTCCGCGATTGGTTTTCGCATGATTTGAAATCGTTACCGTGCGATGATTCATTTTCATCATCGATGCCGTCCATATTTTTCAAGTAGTAAATTTTGCTGAAATTAGGTCCTCGGGAAATTTAAGTTGTGCAGTATTTCATGAGCTTACAATATGTACTATTGAACTGTAATTTTTACTGGCATGTATTGTCGCCCACGTTTGTTGCTTTAACATGCATCATTTTTATTTTTATTTTGGAATAATATTATATGCACTTCTTAGTGTTCTAGGAGCCAGGACTAAAATTGCTCAAACGAATTCTATACTCCGATCGTAGCATCTTTAGTCGGAGCGCAGCCGATGCCACGAGATGAGGAAAATAAAGCAACGTTAAAACTGCAACGTCACCTAGACAGTCATCTTTGTGTGTCGCCGGCTAAGCATATCAAGCCCAGTGAACAGTGAATATGTGTCTGCCTGTTTGTCTGCTAGAGTCACTGGCACCTTAGGAAATGCAAGGCTATTTTATATGTTCAGGCTTCATGGATCATGATATACGTTCCTAGATTTTTTTATTGGTTAACCCTGCATTTCCCTAAGCTGTGAGTGACTTAGCTTTTGACTTCGCTTTGACATTTTCTGAAACAAAATATAGTCCACATCTAGTTGGTCACAAGGTTGTTTTTTTACAATGTGACGTCTCGATAATTTACGACCAATTGGAAGTTTGGTAAGGCATTTTCTTTGTGAAGATATCAAAGGCAAATATGAACACAACATATAAAAAATAACCTATTACTTTTTTATTATAGTTAAGCCGATTTTTTGTAAGTGGAGGAAAATGCTTCATGGGCAATTCGTGCTTTTGTTGTGAAAAAAGGCGGCATGGTAGGCGAGCGGGAATGGTGATTTTTCGTTCTTCATCTGTTATTGCTAAGGGAACGACCGCTATGAACAATTATAATTGACGTTTCTTTACTTAGCATGGAAAGGTATCAGTGTACCCCTTATTAATAAACCCCTTAATTGCGCTAACTGCCAGAGCGCTCAGAGTTCCAGGCAGCTCTTAGATGAATTCCACCGCCGGGTCATATCGAGAGCACAGCAACCTGATTGTAAGCAATTGTGGCGAAAAGGAAACGGAGCAAACTTGTTCGAACGGCGTGCATGACGGGATCACCTTGAAAACAGAGTAACCTTTGGCTCTGCTTCAGTCGCAGATTCGCCATACGAGCAGAGCGTCGGTGGTTCCGTGGTAGAATACTCGCCTGCCACGCGGGTGGCCCGGGTTCGATTCCCGGCCGACGCAATTTCTTTTTGCCTCTTGAAAATTTGTTGGCCCGTGTCCTGTCCAGTTTTTCCTTCGTTTTCGTCCTTGTCCTTTTTTGCGTATAAGACCATGATGCAAAACTAGCTAACTAACTTCCTTATGAAAATTTGTGGTCATACGTCGTGGGGTTTGAATGCCAAGGCGCGTATCGGGAAGTGGACGTCTACACGCCGCTCCACATTAAGGCCCGACCGCAGCCAACGTTACGATTCGTTGGAGCCAATCGAACCGCTCCAGAGCGCCCAATCGAACAGCTCCAGAGCGCCTCAGGTGAGACTGGGCGAAAGTGCTTTTTTTTGCCGTCTCAGCGGAGACGATGTTTCTAGCAAGCCGGCCCAGATGTCTGCCCTGAAGGCGCTCTTCTTCTTTGCACGTTTGCTACCTCTAGCTAATCCAATCACGCACAAAAAAAAGTTGTAATGCTTAGTTCTTTTTGCTTTTCTTTGTGCCTGATGGTTTTAGCGCGGTGGTAGCAAACGCGCAAAGACGACGAGTGCCCTGACGATGGGCATTTGACCCCGCGTTATATTGTCCATCGGATTGTAGCACCGCCTGCGGTCGTGATTCGTCCTTCGGTGTCACTTATCGGCTAAAGCCTCAACGTCATTGGCCACGCAGAGAAAATGGAAGTTTGGGACTGGCCGAAGCCTATACGTTTTGAAGTTCTCGTTGACTATATATAGTATTTGACTGCGATTTTGCATATCACTCTAAAAATGGATGTGCGTATACTTA
This sequence comes from Ixodes scapularis, assembly GCF_016920785.2. Lineage (NCBI taxonomy): Eukaryota > Metazoa > Arthropoda > Arachnida > Ixodida > Ixodidae > Ixodes > Ixodes scapularis. Next base: position 127,840,271 of record NW_024609846.1, read on the forward strand.
CCCGTAAAACCCTCAAAGAGACAATCTCTGCGATCTACGCAATCAGCTCAGCGAATGATGAGGTGGAACATCTATTTTGACCTCATAATTTATTCTGCGCTGTAGCGTTACGCAAAGCAAGCATGGCGCTTTACAATGCGTAATGCCACAGCGCAGACTTCATTTTTAGGTATAAACCTATGTTTCACCTCATTATTCGCTCAGCTGATTTTGCAGTTCGCAGAGATTGCCTCTTTGAGTGTTTGGCCGGTAAGTAGACGCGCAGGCATTTCTTAGAGTGTATGGTAAAACAAAGTACAGTCCACTTTAAGAAACTCACACCACGTTTTTTCGCTATACGCCGTCGCGTTAGTTTGCGAGAATATTGAGGCTTATTTAACTCATTAACTTTGTCGAGACAGCTGAGACAAATTCAAGTGCAGAAAATGCAAAATGTTAGATTCTTTTATGAGTAAAGCCTGCTTCTCGTCAAATTTAAGATAAAGCGCTGTGGGCCATTCGCGTGCTTAGCGCAAAAAGAAATGGTCGAGTGGAAAAGGTGAAAAGTTGTCCTTCCTCAGATTTTGCTGAGCACATCTGCGATCAATTATAATTATTTTTTTACGTGGGTACGAAAGGGTGTTAGCATGCATCTTCCTCAAAGACCTCTAACCGTTATACTAATTCTCACGGCGCTCAAAACTCCAGGCACTTCTCAAATCGTTTGCACCGTGAGTTGTAATGAGAGCATAGCGACATGTCTGTAAGCAAGCGTGGCGGTAGAGAAACGGTGCAAACCTGCTCTAATCTCAAAAGGAAATCACCTTGTGAACGGAGTAACATTTCGGCGTTCGATTAGTCACGGCAATAAAGAAAAACAAAATTCGATTATTCACGAATTTTCGGCGTGGTTCAGTAGTTTACTCGCCTGCTACGCGCATGGCCCGGGTTCGACTCCCGCAATCGCTATTTCCTTTTCATCTTTTTTGAGCATGTAAGGTTAAAAAGGTACCGAGAAAAGGCCATCCAGTGATATTTTTGAAAATGCACTGGTCGGTTTGGTGGGTTTCAGCAAAAGTTACGTGTTCGCATTCGCAACTCACCTACCCTATCTTCCCATGTAAAGTCACTTGTAGATCAACTGTTGATATGCGTGATTTAATTTTATTTAGTCGACATGTATTTGTTTTCCAGGAGAGAGATACCCCCTGTGGGTATATAACAGGCAGCCACATATAGCTCCACTTATAACCGTGTATCTTTCTTGAGTGTATAATATTATAAATCATTGAAAACACACGACAGGTCTCCACTTAGCTTGACTTCCGACGTCTTCCAAGGACACGCAACGCTTAAAACAAGATTCCGTAACCCAGCGCCATTCAAAACTTTAACACTTCTCGCATAATCTTCTAAGGATGAGATTACGTCAAATTTTACTAAACTTGAACGAACGTGTGAAGGCTTCACTTTTGCGAAAGCTCTCAATAAACATTCATAACTTATATTGTCAGAGATTACAATAGGAAGTTTTTGTACTTTGAGGAGACTGCAAAAAAATAATAATGCAAAATAGTCAGTACTATACGCACAACCTTCTTAAACATGTGCGTGTGTTTCTTATTTATGACTCACCCGGATTGTGTTCAAGTTCATATAAGCAATGTAGAAGTCATTGTAATTAGACATCATTTTACATTAAAAAGTGCTACACATATAAAAGCCGGGTCTCAGAGTTTGCAGATGTCTCAAAATTCATGCTTTAAAAAATTATACTATTTATTGAATAATAAAAAAGGCTATAGCGTCGACGTTTCACATGTGATGTGTGCCGCTCAGCCTCCTCGGTGGCTCCGGGACAAAGCGCCGGCCTACGGATCCCCAGGTGACGCGTTCGAATCCAGGCCGAGGTGCCCGCAATATGACGGAGGCATATGGCGGAGAAGGCGCTGTGTAACCGAGCTTTCGGTTGCGCGTCGAAAGATCCCCAGGTGGCCGAAATTAATCCTCAGTCCTCCGCTGGGGCGCGTTAGACGCCCTTTGTTGGTTTGGCACGTAAAACCCCCAAATTTGACTTTTGAATTCGTGCTGTGCGACGCGAGATGCCCAAGACGACGAACAGTTCTTAGGCACCAATACTACACGGTTGTTTTTATAGCTGCACATTTACAGCAGCTGCCTGGCTATTTGTCGTCCTTTGCAAAAGAAAGAAGGGAGCAAACTTGTCTTAAACGAGGTCACCTGGAAACTAACGGCTCCAATGAATTGCCTTTGACTCGGAATGCAAGCGTCGGTGGTTCAGTGGTAGAATACTCGCCTGCCACGCGGGTGGCCCGGGTTCGATTCCCGGCCGACGCAAACATTTTTATTCGCTGCTGACGCCTGGGGCCCTAAACTCGTCAAACACAAAGTTGGGGACAAATTAGACGGAGCGCACTGATCGGGCAATGACTGATTGGACAATGATTTCGCGCTTTTTTTGCCGACGTCCAATCGGCGCGTTCCGCGAACTTCCGGCTCTAGCTTTGCGTTTGATGAGTTTAGGGCCCCTGGTTAATCTACGTTTCGTGACATACCTTACATGGCACAAGCTCGGTGCTCCGCCCGGCTGTCCCTTTTTACTTTCCCAGACGCGGCTATGAATTTACCAGATGGTTTTGGTCAGCTTCTACGCGGCGCGTAACAATGTCATTTACACGTTATCATTAGGCAGCATTTGAGCCTTTGAATTCGGCTGCTTTTTTATGCCTTGCCGGAACCCGTTTCTGGTAGAGTCACTGACAGCTTCAGGAGTGCGCAAGGCGTGGATTATTATGATTACGCCTCTTGCTTCATGAGCGGTTTTCGGAGATTCTAATCGGCTGATGCCGCAATCACATTGGCTTCGAAGCGATAATCAGATGCCCGGGACACGCCCCGCCCTGTTTAAGCTGATTGTTATTATAGTGTGTCACGACAACGACTGAACTTCACTTTAAAAAAAGTCTGTGCATCTACTTTCACGCACACAACTCGGAGTACCAACCACCGCAACCTTTGGAAGCAGCTCAGGGAGTGACGATGCCGAAACATATGTTTAGCCCCCAAAAAAGCAGTCTGAGTTATGACATTAAGCAATGTAAAACGTCACGCTTGCATTGGTTAATGTCACAACTGAGACTGCGTTTTTGGTCTAAACGTATATTTCGACATCGTCATTCACTGAACTGCCTCCGTAGGCTGCGGTGATTGGCTCTCCGAGTGTTGTGCGTGAAAGTAGACGCACAGACATTTTTTAGAGTGCATTGCTTCCAGTCCAGACTTGTACACGTTACTGAAAAATAGTAACGAATTACATTTACAATTACTTGAGGCTAAATTGTAATTTATTACAATTACAATTACCCTCCCATAAAAGTAACTGACCGTTACCCCAAAGAGTAATCCGTTACTTTCGGGGCGTTACTTTTAACATTATTGTCCTCAAGTAAGAAACAAAGGGAAGAGGGTTATTCAAGTTCTTATTGTTGTAACGTGTTCCATTTAATGACCTTGAGTATTTTGAGCAACAGCTGGCCCTCAAAAGTCTCGTCTGACATTTTGCGTTATTTCTTACTCAATATGTTGACTGCTACGCTGAACACCATTTGAGCTGAGGCACTGGATGGGAGTGCCATATTGTTCCTCACGAATGCTTCATGCTCTGCTTTGAGCTTCTTCAGCGAAGCAAGGGAAGTACTATATTTACCTCGAATGTAGAGCAAAGCTTCGTCGTTGCAGCCGTTGCCTGCTATTCGAGAGATTTAGTAGATCCTTCCGATACCTCCGATGCCCGCGATAACGATATGATGCATATGCAAAGACGGCGGCGAAGTATCGGATATTGCGATCGGAGCCATCGGACCGATCTACTAAAATTCTACATTGTCTAAACATAGTTGTAACAGTAAGGTGATAATTAACTAATAAATAATGTTTGACTCGATATTCTTCTTCCTTTGGTTCTGAAGAGTTCGAGCCTCACTTGAGACGTTGGTGAATAAAAGAAAGTTTCCAGTATATAAATATAAGTAATAAAAAAAAAAGAATGACACTCATAACAACAATTAATTAGAACGTCGGTTCAAACAAGGAAATGTAAACGCACGTTTGCCGTGTGATCTTGGTGCCGTTCAAAAACGCACGGAGCACGAACCGACTGCAGTTTACTCGGGTGTTTTCCAGATAAACGTCCGCTGATGCCACGGGCAGCAAAGGGTAGAAGTAAGCCGCGCTATAGGGCTGTGCGGCTGAAGTTTCGCCGCGCGTACGCAGCGCCACTCCTCCCCCTGGCGAGGCGCGCCGATACTTGTTAGAAGTACGAGGAGCAGACGACGCAGGAGGCTGGTGCGCTTGTCGTGATGGCCTCGCGCTTCGTAAAGTAATGTACCGAATGCAAAAGGCACCCAAATGTCACAGCATCGTATTATACAGAAAGGTATCCGCCTCCCGAAAAGTTTTGTTTAGTTCCTGGGAGGTGATTCAAGAAAGATCGCCAGAAGCATGAATCGCCAGCTGTGCGGAGAACGTTTCTCTCTCTTGTCGCGTGGTTCAGTAATGCAGCTACGCTTGCTTGTCACATTAATAGGGACTTTTCGTAGGTCACACGCGAGAGCATGCAGGGGTTTTGCGTTGCTTGGGGGCGGTATATTAGCTGACGCCCGTGGGGCCCGCAATTTAACACTGACGTTCTATGATAAGTCCCTGATGTAATAGCTACAATGGTTCCCTATGGCTGTCTACAAACGAAACCCGAATATGCAGTTACAATTTTTTTTATAAAATACTTTAAATTCGAGAACCAAGCTCACTTTGCTTACCCGCCCATTTTGTTCCCCGATGTTAACAAGAGAAAGCGGGTAAACGGCAAAAAACTTGGGGAAAAATTAGGCAGATAATTGTAGCCCCTATTGCGTACTGACTTGAACGCGTAATTGAAAACAAATTGACGGCTGTATTTTAGTTTTTCTATATAATATTAAAATGATGTAGTTAGCCCACAACAGACATAATTACTTCCTAAGTACGTCACAAAATTAGACTCTAGAACCTCCCTGGGTCGACCAATTTGAGCGCGTTGGCGATTTTAGATGTTCCTAATGTAATAGCTAGGATGGTTCCCCGTGGTTGTCGACAAAATAAACCTGATTATGCAGTTACTATTTATTAAACAAGTTTAAATTTGAGAACCCAGCTCACTTTGCTTACTAGCCATTTTTTCATTTTGATACATTAGTGGAGACTGGGTCGAGAAAGCTAGAAACATCAACCGTGGACAGAAAGAGGCATCTCTCATACACGGTTAATAATTTTAGATTTTTCGCCCCAGTCTTGGGCGATTCATCTAAATGGTTAATATACACACCGGCTCGCCTGCGCTCTCACAGTAATTTCTATCAATTTTGTTCCCCGATGCTTACAAGAGAAGGCGAGTAAGCAGCGAAAGATATGAGGGGAGGCAGATAATCATAGCCCGTATTGAGCACTCACTTGAGCGCATAGTCTAAAAGAGATTTACATTGACGGCCGTACTCTAGATTTTTTTTTATATTATTAAAATGATATAGTTAACCTACAACAGGCATAATAACTTTCCCAAGTAACTCTAAAACATCAAACCCGGACATTCCTCGGTCAACCAATAAGAGTGTGTTGGCAATGTTAGATGTTTAAATTGAAAGTAGCATAAAGAGGACGAGGACAGTGCACGCCACAAAGGCCAATAACTAAACATTCAGGGCTGAAATTTAAAATCAAGTAATATTTTCTTGCAGAGAGAGAGAGAGAGAGAGATGTAATATTGACGATGCTCTCCTGGCACACAGACTCAAGATGTATCAAGTTTAATTGTACCTAAACAGCTAACAAAGCAAATAGTGACGCAAAATTTTGTATTTGTTGTGCACCGGAACAGTTTAAAATTATCATTCTGCGGTCACATAAAAATAAGTTTAAAAATATGGGACTCTTTACAACGCAAATGCAAGTCGATTGGAGATCCCTTTCTTCACTAATAAAATTAAAAGTGGGTTACTGACGCACGTGCATGAATTGCGATTCTACCGCTTTGAGGGCAGCGACAGATGCGCGCAAACACAGCAAGGTGTTGCGGCGTATAGTAATATATATATATATATTTTTTTTTATTGTTGGACCCACTTAAAACAAAAGCGGAGGCTTTATTGACGTACCGTTTCGGTTTTTTATTAGAACTTGACCCAGTGTTGCGATCAGGCTGTACGTGCCTCGTCATTAACTTCACCCGGATGAATTAGAACAGGCGCGGCATGCTTCCAGCAGCCGGTAACTCCGAGAAGTGACCCGAGTTCAAGGTGTGTATGCGACAGCGCAGCTGTGCGCTAAAAGACAATTTAAACAATATTGCATCCTCATCTTTGTCCGAATACTCCTGACTTTGAAGAGCTAGAGAAACCATAAAGATAAAGAGCATTTCTCTCGAGGCAGATGTTAATGTCGACGCTGTCTTGCACCTGCGAGACACACTTTGCAAACGACAAATATTCCTATGCCTGGATTATTTGCTCTACCCCGGAGACCTGACACACAGACAACCTTTCTCCGCGGAGGTTCGCCTCCCTAAAAAATGATCGCAGTTTTTTAACGGACAGAAAGCTTCAACGCGGTGCCCGCCATTGCAACTGGCAGCGCGATGGGACGGGCGTACGGCTAAGTAGGGCGAATTTGGGCCACGGCGCGGCGCCACTGGTATCGCTCCAGCGCGCCCCCTGGCCCAGCCGAACGGTCCCATGGCCCCACTCACGAATTTCACTCTTTCCTCAAGCCCTGAATATCAAGTCTACGTCAGCCACCATTATGTTTTATTTGTAAAAATATCTGCTTGAGATAAGATGGGCCCTGCTGGAGCAAAACAGGAAGCAGAAGAAAGGAAGACTATTCGCATTTTCTAAGTGCTCGCAAAAAGCTGACTCACAAAAAGGGTAGGGTAGACGGAGCGTTGTCTCGTGTTGTGACATTATGAAAATGGTGGTAGAAGGACATTGTTATTTCTTTTCAGTGCATTTACCGCCTCGCGCTTCTCGAAGAGGCGCACAATCACTTGGTGTCCTCCTCTCCCCGTCTTCGAGCGGCCGTCTCTCGGCTTCTTCCTAGTATCCGCCGAGAGACGGCCGCTCGAGAGCTATTGGAAGCTTTCTTTATCAAAAAAAGTGGGACGGCATGTGTCAGCGACACTTCTATTGTTCTTCATTGTAATGAATTTCAGTTTTTGAATGATCGTGTTAAAAATTAATCAACTTTTACGTGGTGCTGCTTTGCCTGGCGTGTGTATATATGTGTTCGATTTTCCAAAATAAAACTAGTTGAAAGTTAGCGCCTGTCCTGTTTACTTCTTGTCCTTGTTTCTGTTGCGCTATTTTATATGTTTTACTAAGATGAACCAACTAGCCCAACAACGTACCTTACTAAACTATATTTCTTCTACAGTGGGCCCTTTTTTATGTTCTACGTTTAGTGAATCAGCTTCGTGTCTGGTCAGCCATATCGCCTTTGCTACTTGTCGTGCAAGACTCATCTCGTTTTGCTTGAGGAAAGGACTGGTACCCGCGGAAGTATCTATGTTTTTTGGATTCGTCAGACCGTCCTTCGGCCACGTCAAGCGGATTTCCAAGATACTGAGGTCTGAACTCTGGCGCCAAGTCCGGCTCTTCTATGACCTGTTGCGTGTCCTGTGCTACACGTATTACACTGACTGTGTGGCTGAGGGCAACTTTCGTTCCTTTCGACGTCTAGCCGCGCAAACTACAGAGTTTTGGTGGCATTGCACCCTTCTTCGAGTGCCTAGGACAGCCGAGAAAAAGGCAACAGCCCCGGATGGTTTGATCGTGCTGGGCGACACCAGCATTCCAGCTAAAATATCCTCTGCCCTCAAGAAAGGACCGAAATTCAGCACCGAGCCAAATATTCCAGCCCATGAGCTTCTTGCTCTTAATCGCCGAATGTCCAACAAGGCGGAGCAGGAAGACCGTGAACGATGTCTTCTTGATGGTGTTGACTGTCTTCTGCGAACGATGACCAGGAGTTCTCGCCGAGGCAGGGAATCGACTGACAGTGTGGTGGCTTTCTTCAGGGAAAAAGGTCTTCGACTCTTACAAGCGGACAAAGAGGGCGACTTCGTCGTTATGCCGTCTGATATTTTCAAGGACTGTGCAGAAAAGGCCGTCATGAAGAACTTTGCCCTGGCTGACGTCAAACCGCTAAAGGTAAAGAAGACTGCTGTTTCTTTGTGTAAGAGCCTAGAGCTGCAAAAATTGGCAAAAGCTGTCGGCGATTCGAAAAACGTTACTTTAAAGGCTTTTTTTAATGTGAAGACGCATAAGGAGGGTTTTCCGTTCCGAAGTATTGTTAGTGAGAAAGGTACTTGGCAACAGGAGGTCAGCAAATATCTGCTAAAACACCTTAATGGGCTTACTGTGAATGACCCCTTCGCGACCAGGAACTCGTTGGACGTGATTGAAGAATTAAGAAGTAACAATTCTGTTGGTTACGCTTTTTCTATTGATGTAGAGGATTTGTTTTATTCAGTGCCGCATGAAGAAATGTACCGCTCTGTCATCGGGTGTATCGAAGCAAGTGGCGTGGTGGCTTTCCAGAATGCTTCTGGTATTCCTCTGGACAGCTTCATGGCATTACTGGAATTTTATCTGAGTAGCACGTTTGTGTCGTTCGATGACAAGCTGTTTATCCAGCGCAAAGGCATTTGTATTGGGTCATGCGTCGCTCCGGTGATTTGTAACATTTTTTTGTCCGCTGTTGATCGTGAATTGAATCGTGTTTTAGACGCCGACAATGTTCTTAAGGTTTTTAGATACGTGGACGATTTTCTTGTAGTTTTAAAAACTAACACCCCTGTGACGCACTGTGATACAGCACAAAGTATTCTGTCAGCTTTTGAACAACATGGGAAAGGTTTATTTTTTACTCATGAGCTTCCTGACAACAATCATTTGCAGTTTTTAGATATTAACATCACCATCAACGAACGACGTGTGTGCTGGATGTATCGACCTCGCGCGCGGAAAGAGTTACTTCCTTTTGATTCCGCGCTTTCAAAGACTGTTAAGAGAGCGATTGCAACTTCGTGCCTGGAGTCTGCACTGCTGAAGTCTTGTGACCATCAGGCGGATGCTAGTTTTAAATACCAAATTTCTAGACTGGAATTAGCTGGCTTCCCGTGTTCGGTCTTGGTTTCTGTGGCGGAGACCGCCTTACAAAAAATGAAGGGGTTGAAAAGAAAGGTCCCAACGAGGCAGAGAACAAAAAGACTAGAGGTCATTCCGTACATACACAAGGTTGCCCACAATCTGAAGAAAGTTGCAACCAAGTACGATGTTCCAGTTGTATTCTCTGCCCCAAAGAAGTTGGCTGGATTGTGCGCCCGCATCTCTGATGAGGAGGCAAAAGCACCGTGTGACAAAAAACACGTCACCCCTTACGTGGACTGCACAGTGGGTGTGGTCTACGAAATCCCCCTGAGTTGTGGAAAGGTATACATTGGCCAGACGGGGCGGTGCATCAATGACCGAGCACGGGAGCACGCATTATCAGTAAAAAATAAATATGGCTCGCATTTGCCCATACATTGCAACACGTGTGGCTGTGTTCTGCGACTTCAGCAGATGCGGATACTAGGAAGAAGCCGAGAGACGGCCGCAGCAGAGCTATTGGAAGCTTTCTTTATCAAAAAAAGTGGGACGGCATGTGTCAGCGACACTTCTATTGTTCTTCATTGTAATGAATTTCAGTTTTTGAATGATCGGGTGAAAAATTAATCAACTTTTACGTGGTGCTGCTTTGCCTGGCGTGTGTATATATGTGTTCGATTTTTTAAAATAAAACTAGTTGAAAGTTAGCGCCTGTCCTGTTTACTTCTTGTCCTTGTTTCTGTTGCGCTATTTTATATGTTTTACTTTAAAATTACTCTAGAAAAGATGTAATTATTCCGTTACTAAATTACCGATAAATGTAAGGGATTACAAGTAATTTCGTTACTTGTAACGGATTACGTACAAGTCTGTTCCAGTCCACCAATGACCGAGAAATGGCCTCTACACAAAGTTTTGTTGTTTTTTATGATATCCGCGAAAGTGTGATAATGATACCGGGTCATGGTTCGACCGCCCGGATATACGACCCAATGTCTAACGGCCAAATCTAACCTAGCGCCAGCCAATCATGGCATTCCTTGCTTTCGCGGCAGGTCGTGATTAGCTGGTAACTGGTCATGTTTGCCCATCCCTTCCAACGCGTCGTACGAGCTGTTGGACGTTTTGTTGTGCATGTCTAAGGTCCAACCTGGCCTCCAGAAAGCATCACTTCTTCGGAACAGTGAAAGGAAATCGGCAAGCGATCTTTGTCTCCAAAGTCATATATAACGATTTTAATGCTGCATTCAAAGAAGTGATCGTTTCAGTTTGTGCACGAAATATTAATCATTCGTAACGAGAGTGTAAAATAACCTATATCTTGATAAACTTCCCCGGCAAATTTAGTGGGGAAACTAAATTGGTTTATAGTTTACGGACATTATGGGGATTCGACTAACTCGCCCCCACTAAAGGAGTGGCCAACATGTTCCGGCTTTCGGCTACCCTCAGCACTAACTACTACTAGGCGTTTCTGTTCAAAGGCATTTTATGCTTTAAAAAATAAACCTGAAATAAACCTGCGAGGACGTTATATTGCGATGATCAATTAGCTGGGAGCAGTTACGCAGGCCTGGGTGTGACGCACAACCAAACAGAAGGGACTCAAACTGTAACCGAATCCCTAACCTAAAACCGTTGAGGAACGCAATTTTTTCGGGTATGTGTTGGAAACGACACCCTTATTTTCATACGGCATGAGACGTAACCGTAACCTTTGAATATTAACCGGAAAACCATTTCTGAAGTCGGGTTGGCACAACTTCCATAAACAACAAATTGAAACCTTTGGTTAGGATCTTCAGCTACCATTGGAGTTTGCAGACGGCGTCGGAAGTGTTGTCTCCCGTTATAATTAAATTAAGAACTGAATTTTAATTGCACGACTAATTAACAACTCAACTTCGATGGACGTGCGATTGGTACAATAGGTCACATTGTGTCAGTAGTGTCCTATGCCTGTTTCGTTTATAGCTTTTTTTCTCAAAGTATGAACATGTTAGGAGACTTGTGCTCGTTACTTGAAAGAAGTAATGGATTAGAATTACAAATTACCGAGCCTCAAATGTAATGAATTACCGTTACGTATTACTTTTGCTGAAAAGTAACGGATTACTTCACTCGTTAGTTACAAATTACTTTGACGTTACTTGTCCGTACAGTTATCCAGAAAACAATATAAACAATTTTGATATAAAAATATGTTTTGCAACAGTGCCTTTCATTTCTCATACGCCCGGATTATGGCAGCCCTTGTAAAAATGAAATCGTTTATTTAAAAAAAAGAGTGTCGGTGCCCTCCGTTAACCTGCAAGCTGACAAGGCACAAAAGCTGCAACCATGCACACCCGCCATCCCGCTAGCCTACTGCCCCTAAAATTGATCTCTGGAACTGTACAGACAAACCTAGCGATGTGCATGCTCAGTAGCAGCGTTTACCTCGGCTACAAGATTCTGAGCTAAAGAAGCGATCTACGAAAGCTCCCTCTTGACTCGGGTGTTTCGCCTGTTATTCACAAGAAAAGAAAAACTTGGTTGTAACGTTACAATGTATAGCCAATGCGGAATGCAAGTGTCCCAGCTTACCTTAATGTGTTTTTAAAAATTAGAGTTTGTTGTTCTTGCTGATAAGAATGTGTGTTCTTTTGGCAATCAAAGTATGCACTGAAACTCTAGGTTCCCGTCCTCCTTAATGCTCTGAATTTTGAACATGTCATTAAGAGATGGCCATGGAGACGACGGACACTCCATGAAAGAAAACACGACCAGTCAGTGAAAAAGTGGCTGTTACGGCTTATCTATCGTTCATCGGTTCTCAGTTTCATACCAATATTCGTAGAGGCCAGGAGATGGGAGGGCATAGAAAGCGAGAGAAGCGGTGGCCATCGGTTTCAGAAAACGATCTAGGATCACACCGCTTTTACGCTCTCTCTCTCTCTCTGTCAGAATCCTTACATTGCCATATATTCCCTCCCCCCCCCCCCCCCCCCTCCGCCTCCTGTGAAGTGAGGAGTGGACTCGACCACCATGCCCAGACAAATACACCAAAAGATGTATCATCCGTACCCTCGAAGACGATGCTCCTAGCCTCGCGCCGTGCGCTTTTCGTTTCAGTCAAGAGCGTGCTACAATACAGCGCACATCAAAGACAAAGAGAATTCGACCTCTCGCGCGAGGCTACATCGTCTCTTACGCGAGTTGTGACCCCGCGAATCCAGGGGGTACGGACCCTGGTTTGATGTCTGTGCAGGTGCGGGAGACGTCGAAGAAGTTAAAAAGGGTGAAACGGCGTAAAATACAAAAACAAATAAACACGCAAAGCTGTCTCCTGCCCGCGAGAAGAAGAAAAACACGATGGAAGGCGACGGAGAGCCTACTCGGCGTTGTTTTACAGCCTGCACAATAGTTAACCCGGTAACCTACAACGAAAGTACGTATTAACCTTTCATACAGCATCGTGGTAAAGTTTCATGTTCAATACAACACCTACAGATAAAGAATACCAGTTCATTCCACCGTGACGTCATGTCATCAATGTTGACAGGGGTGTCCTTATTGGACAGGGGCGTTGTGACGTTCTGATGGGATTTAGGGCTACATAGAATTTATTTAGAGGTCGAAGTCTTTTCGCATCAGACAAACAGGATGTCAGGGAAGGGACCGCAGTCAGTCCTTGATAGAACGTTATTTTTGAGTCCATTGAAGTCTCCTCGTCGTCCGAAGGCACCACCTTCAAGGCAAGGTGCCAAGCCTACGGGAAAGGAATTTCGTGATCAGAAACTTCCACTTCAAACTTTAAGCCTCATCTCAGATGGCGTCTCACACAAATCTGAAAAATGTATTCCAGTATAAGTATTTCTGTATTTGTATTTTTGCCCTCCCTAAAATGTATTCCTGTATTTGTATTTCCAAAGGCTTTTTGCCTCTATTTAAAATGTATTTCCGATACGTGTCGCGATACATTTTTACAGATACATTTTAGTATCAGTATTTTAGCTAATATTTTAATGGATCCCAGTATTTGTATTTCCAAATACATTTTTTGAGTATTTCTGCCCAACCCTGGGTGGTAGCAGACGCACAAAGACGACGAGCGCCATGACTATGGGCTGTTGACCCCGCGTTATCGTGTCCATCGGATTGTAGCACCGGCTACGGTCGTGAGTCGTCCTTCGGAGTCACCTATCGGCTATCCCTCAACGTCATTGGCCACTGAAAGACAATCAGATGTTTGGGACTTGCCGAAGCCTACGTTGTTAAGCTCTCATTGACTATATAGCACTTGACTGCGATTTGGCATACACTCTGAAAAATTCCTGTGCGTCTACTTTCCCGCAAAACATTCAAGGAGCCAATCTGCGATCTTCAAAATCAGCTCAGCGAATGATGAGGCGGAACAACTATTTATATCTCGAAATTTAGTCTGCGCTTTTGCATTACGCAATGCAAGCATGACGCTTTGCATTGCGTAATGCCACAGCGCAGACTTCATTTTTAGGTAATGGTTGTTCTGCCTCATCGTTCGCTGAGCTGATTTCGTGCATCGCAGAGATTGGCTCTATGAGTGTTTTGCGGGAAATTAGACGCACAGGCATTTTTTAGAGTGTATGGTAAAACAAAGTGCAGTCCACTTTAAAGAACTCACATCAGGTTCTTTCGCTATACGCTGCTGCGTTAGTTTGAGAGAATTTTGAGTATTGAGGGCATATCTGCTCTTCAGACCGATATTAGCAACGTCACCCGCGGGTGTAATAATTGGCTTATGGAACTTAACACCTTTAAATGTAGATCCATGAGGTTATCCCGTCAAAATAAGATTTGTCCCTCCTACTGTATTAATAACACCACCTTGATTTCTGTGTCAACCTATAAATATCTCGGTGTTCATATAACTAACGATCTCTCCCGGAACATCCATGTCGAATATATCACTAACAACGCTAATCGCTTATTAGGCTATTTCAGAAGAAACTTTTCCCTTGCCCCTGTTTCACTTAAAATTCTCCTATATAAAACTTTAGTGCGCACAAAACTTGAATATGCAGGCTCCATCTGGAACCCTGGCGTATCCCTAGCATCATCCATTGAATCCATTCAAAATCGCTCCGCACGTTTTATAGTCTCTAACTATCACCGTACAGCCAGCGTCACATTCATAGAAGCATCTCTATATTTGCTCAACCTCTCCAATCGTAAAAAAATAAAAAAAAAAATTGCCTCTGCTTTTTTCAGAACATTTATCACTATAACCCAGCACTTCGAACCTCATTATTTTCAGGACCATCATACATATCGGCGCGCCGATCATCCACTAAAAGTAGGAATCCCCTACTGCATCACCTCCACCTTTTATGCCTCCTTCCTGCCCGTGACCGGCCGTCGACTGGAATCGCCTTCCCGCATCCGTAGTCTCACTTACTGACGCTGCTGATTGTAAAACCGCCATAACTGATGTTCTTTATAATGTTCCATAGCGATTCTGTACCTTGTGTTCTGTTTTTTGCGTTTTATTTTCATTGTTCACTTTATATTGATGTAAAATTTCACTCCTCTCTGTAATGCCTTCGGGCCCTGAGAGCATAATAAATGAAATGAAATATAACTCATCGACTTTGCCAAAATAGCTGAGACAAATTCAAGCTCAGAAAATGCCAAATGCAAGATTCTTTTATGAGTAAAACCTGCTTCTCGTCGAACTGAAGAGAAAGCGTCGTGGGTCATTCGCGTGCTTAGAGCGAAAAGAAATGTGCGAGCGGAAAACATGAAATGCCGTCCTTCCTCGGGTTTCGATAAGTCAGGTACATCTGCGATCAAATTATAATTAGTCTTTTGTTTTACTTGGGTACGAAAGAGTCTTAGCATGTTTCTTCCTCTAAGAAATCTTAATTACGCTAATTCTCACAGCGCTCAAAACTCCAGGCACTTCACCAATCGTTTCTACCGCCAGTTCATAAAAAGAGCATAGCGACCTGACTGTAAGCAAGCGTGGCGGTAGAGAAACGGAGCAAACCTGCCCTAATCTCAAAACAAAATTACCTTGTGAACGGAGTAAAGGTCCGTTCACACTCTTGCGACCGAGTATTCAGAGAGAACAGACCGGTTTTTAAGCCTCTTGCGATCTCTTTGGACCAGCTCCGCTGCAGCGCATCCGGTCCTAAGAAGTCGCAAATAGCTTAAAAAACGATCGGGTCTCTCTCGGCCTTACTCGGTCGCATATGTGGTAATGGCGCTTAACGTTTTGTCGTTCGATTGGTCGCGGAAATAAAGAAAAAAAAAATCGATTGGTCACGAATTTTCGGCATATGCAGCCGGTGGTTCAGTGGTTTACTGCCCTGTCACGCGCATGGCCCGGGTTCGATTCCCGGCAGTCGCTATATCCTTTTCACCTTTTTTGAGGGTGTGAGGTTAAAAAGGTGCCAAACGAAAGCCATGGAGCCATATTTTTCCAAATGCAATGGTCGGTTTGGTTGGTTTCAGCTAAAGTTTTTCTGTTCGCATTCGCAACTCACCCTATCTTCCCACGTAAAATCCCTTGTCGATCACCAGTTGACATGCGTCGCTTTATTTTATTTTGTCGGCATGCATTTGTTTTGTAGGAGAGAGTGATACCACATGTGGGGGTATATAACAGGCAGCCACATCTAGCTTCACTTATAGCCATGTATCTTTATTAAGTCTATAATATTAGAAATCATTGAAAAAAAGTGAAAGCCGTTTACAACTTCCTGTAACGCCGAATTGGAGCGCAGCTCTTGAGGAGGAGGAGTGGAGGGTATATTCCTCCTCCTCCCTCGTGATCATGCCTGCTAGTCCTCCTCCCCTCCTGCTCCCCCTCCCTCTCCTTTACCACCTCCTCGTCCTTCAAGCTCCTCCCCTCGCCTCCGCCTCCTCGTCTCTCCTCCCCCCCTCCTCCACCTTCGTACTGCATTCCTCCTCGCCGCTGAAGTCATGTGACCCCCTCCCCCCGAGGTCACGTGACCCCCCCGAACCAGACAATGAGGGGAGGAGGAGGAGGGGGAGGAGGAGGAGGGCAGAGGTCCGGGGGTCACGTGACCTCGAGGGGACGGGATCACATGACCTTGGGCGGGCCGTCACGTGACTTCGGCGGGGGGAGGGGAGTCAACCCCCCGGGGTCACGTGACCTGGGCGGGGGAGGAGAGAGGAGGAGGAGCGGGGGGAGGAGGAGGGGGAGGGGCGACGCCGACGCCGACGCCGCACAGGCTGGAAACGGGTCATGTGACCCCCTCCCCCCGAGGTCACGTGACCCGCCCGGACCATACTACACAAAGAGGGGAGGAGGAGAAGGAGGGGAAGAGGAGGAGGAGGGGGAGCAGGAGGAGGGAGGGGCACGGTTACGCCGACGCCGACGCCGACGGCGACGCCGACGCCGACGGCGACGCCGACGCCGCTCAAGCTGGAAACGGGCCCCTAAGAGCTGCGCTCTAAAACACGACAGGTCTCCACTTAGCTTGACTTCCGACGTCTCTGAAGGACGCAAAAGGCTGAAAACAAGAATCCGGAACCGAGCGCCATTCAAAGCTTAATGTTTTCCAGACATCTCATAAGGCTGAGATTACTCCAAGTTGAACTAAACTGGGACAAACTTAGGAAAGCTTCACTTTCGCGAAAGCTCTCCATAAACACTAATAACTTAAATTGTCAGAGATTACAGTAGGAAGTTTTTATACTCTCAGCACACTGCAAAATAATAATAATGCAATACAATCAGTACAATACAATACGCACAACCTTCTTAAACATGATGTGTGTTTTTCGTTTATGACTCACCCGCATTCTGTCCAAGTTCATATATACAGTGTGGAAGTCAGTGTAGTTAGACATAATTTTAAAAAATTCAAAGCCGTTCACAACTCCCTGTAACGCCGAATTAGAGCGCAGCTCTTGAGGTGGAGGAGGGAAGGATACTGAGGGGAGGGTATACCCCTCCTCGTCCTCCTTCTCCACCTCCTCCTCTCATTCTTCAATCTCTTTTGGGGGGGGGGTCACGTGACCTCAGACATCGGGGGGAGGGGGGTCACGTGACCTCGCCGTTACGCTGACGGCGCCGGTGACGTTGACGCCGACGGCGACGCCGCTCAAGCCGGAAACGGACCCCTAAGAGCTTCGCTCTAAAAGTGCTACCCATAAAAGTACGTAACACCAAGTGCTCCAAACACGCACTATTTAATTGAATTATGCCAGGTCTCAGAGTTTCCAGTTGTCTGAAAATTCTTGTTTTTGAAAAAACAGGACAATTTATTTAATAATGCAAAATGCTATAGCGTCGACATAGCACATGTGCTGTATGCCGCGAGATGCCCACGACGACAAATTGTTCTTATGCAACAATATTACACGGTTGTTTTTATAGCTGCGGATATACAGCAGCTGCCTGGCTATTTGTCGTCCTTCCCGAAAGAAAGAAGGGAGCAAACCTGTCCTAAACGAGACCACCTGGAAAGCTAACGGCTCAGATGAAGTGACTTCGACTCGTAATGCAGGCGTCGGTGGTTCAGTGGTAGAATACTCGCCTGCCACGCGGGTGGCCCGGGTTCGATTCCCGGCCGACGCAAACGTTTTTATTTGCTGCTGACACTTGGTTATTCTAGGTTCAGCACCCGGCTGTTCGTTTTACTTTCCCAGACGCGGCTGTGAATTTGCCACATGGTTTTCGTCACCTTCTACGAGGAGCGTTTCATTGTGATTTACACGTTATCATTTAGCTGCAGTTACCGGCAATTTAGAGGTCTGTCTACACGTTCATATTCTCGACACGTTCCTTCTGGACAGAAATGCACTTGTGCCTTTGGATTCGGCATCTTTTTTATACCCTCCCGGAACCCCTTTTTGGTAAAGTCACTGACGGGTGCAGGGACGTGCAAAACGTAGATTATTATGATTACGCTTCTTACTTCGTCATTACTTTTTCGAGGTTATTATCGGCTGATGCCGCAAGCACATTGGCTTCGAAGCGACAATTAGATGCACGGGACACGCCCTGCCTGTAATTATAGTGAGCCCATCAGTGACTGCGAAATGGCCTCCACGCAGTTTTTTTCTTTTTTTTTTGTTTGTTTATTATATCCCCGAAAGTGTTATAATTATTGTGGGCCAAAGAGTAAAAATGTCTGTGCGTCTACTTTCATGCACAACACTCGGAGAGCCAGTCACCGCAACTTTCGGATGCAGCTCAGGGAATGACGATGCCGAAATATATGTTTAGACTGAAACGCAGACTGAGTTGTGACATTCAACGATGCAATACGTCACGCTTGTATTGCTAAATGTCACCCCTCAGGCTGTGATTTTTGGTCTCAACATATGATTCCGAATGGTTATTTGCGGAGCTGCCTCCGTAAGTTGCGCGCTGATTGGCTCTCTGAGTGTTGGGCGTGAAGGTGGATGTACAGACTTCGTTTAGAGTGCAGGTTCGGCCGCCCGCATGCACGACCAAATGTCTAACAGCCAAACACGGCATTGCTTGCGTTGGCTGCAGGCAGGGTGTAAGATGGACAGGTGGGGAAACGGCTCATAGAAGCCTACCGCAGCGCCGTGACCGGATTGTGTTCTCGTCTGCTTGCAGGAACCCCCGATTTGCGACATATGGCGCTTTGGCGAGAGGAAAAAAATTAGAATCGGATTTGCATGGAACTCCATGGGAGAGCGCGAAAAATAAACTGATAAACAGTCCTTCATTAAAAACACACGAGAAACCATCTCCGTCAGTTTAGCCGGTCGCCACCGGTCACCCACCCAGTGTGAGAGTTCGCGGTAATCCACAGAAAAAGAGAAAACCGAGGGGGACACAATAAGGTCGCTCATTTGGCTCTCGTTTCCCCACCTGTCTATAGGTAAAACAGGTGAAACATAGGTGAAACATAGGTCTAAACCTATGTTTCACCTCATTATTCGCTCAGCTGATTTTGTAGTTCGCAGAGATCGCCTCTTTGAGTGTTTGGCCGGTAAGTAGACGCGCAGGCATTTCTTAGAGTGTATGGTAAAACAAAGTACAGTCCACTTTAAGAAACTCACACCACGTTCTTTCGCTATACGCCGTCGCGTTAGTTTGCGAGAATATTGAGGCTTATTTAACTCATTGACTTTGTCGAGACAGCTGAGACAAATTCAAGTGCCGAAAATGCAAAATGTAAGATTCTTTTATGAGTAAAGCCTGCTTCTCGTCAAATTTAAGATAAAGCGCTGTGGGCCATTCGCGTGCTTAGCGCAAAAAGAAATGGTCGAGTGGAAAAGGTGAAAAGTTGTCCCTCCTCAGATTTTGCTGAGCACATCTGCGATCAATATATAATTATTTTTTTTTACGTGGGTACGAAAGGGTGTTAGCATATTTCTTCCTCAAAGATATCTTACCATACGCTAATTCTCACGGCGCTCAAAACTCCAGGCACTTTTCAAATCGTTTGCACCGTGAGTTGTAATGAGAGCATAGCGACATGTCTGTAAGCAAGCGTGGCGGTAAAGAAACGGAGCAAACCTGCTCTAATCTCAAAAGGAAATCACCTTGTGAACGGAGTAACGTTTCGGCATTCGATTAGTCACGGCAATAAAGAAAAAAAAATTCGATTATTCACGAATTTTCGGCGTGGTTCAGTAGTTTACTCGCCTGCTACGCGCATGGCCCAGGTTCGATTCCCGCAATCACTATTTCCTTTTCATCTTTTTTGAGCATGTAAGGTGAAAAAGGTACCGAGAAAAGGCCATCCAGTCATATTTTTGAAAATGCACTGGTCGGTTTGGTGGGTTTCATCAAAAGTTACGTGTTCGCATTCGCAACTCACCTACCCTATCTTCCCATGTAAAATCACTTGTAGATCAGCTGTTGATATGCGTGGTTTAATTTTATTTAGTCGGCATGTATCTGTTTTCTAGGAGAGAGATACCACGTGTGGGTATATAACAGGCAGCCACATATAGCTCCACTTATAACCATGTATCTCTCTTGAGTGTATAATATTGTAAATCTTTGAAAACACACGACAAGTCTCCACTTAGTTCGACTTCCGACGTCTTCCAAGGACACGCAACGCTTAAAACAAGATTCCGTAACCCAGCGCCATTTAAAACTTTAACACTTCTCACCTAATCTTCTAAGGATGAGATTACGTCAAATTTTACTAAACTTGAACGAACGTGTGAAGGCTTCACTTTTGCGAAAGCTCTCCATAAACATTCATAACTTACATTGTCAGAGATTACAATAGGAAGTTTTTATACTTTGAGGAGACTGCAAAAAAATAATAATGCAAAATAGTCAGTACTACACGCACAACCTTCTTAAACATGTGCGTGTGTTTCTTATTTATGACTCACCCGGATTGTGTTCAAGTTCATATAAGCAATGTAGAAGTTATTGTAATTAGACATCATTTTACATTAAAAAGTGCTACACATATAAAAGCCGGGTCTCAGAGTTTGCAGATGTCTGAAAATTCATGCTTTAAAAAATTATACTAGTCATTGAATAATGAAAAATGCTATAGCGTCGACATTTCACATGTGATGTGTGCCGCTCAGCCTCCTCGGTGGCTCCGGCAGATTCCACTTCCGGCAGCCGAACCGTGCGGACGCGGAATGTTGAGCTCCGCAGGAGCGGTATCAGCGGCCCACGCGGGCCGCGGTGACAGGATGACTGTGTCGAACGATTATCAAGTAATTTTGCCGACTCTGCCGACAGGTTCTGCCGTTCTGAATACAGTTTTTCTTCATGGCGACGTAAAAGCCAGGCCCTACCGCATGGAACATTTCCGAGACGCCCTGGCTCGTTTGGCACTTCTCCCCGAGGTGACGGCCCTGTGGGCGTACCAAATGAACCACGTGTGGGCCGTCACCTTTAAGAACGCCGAGGGGAAGAAGAGGATGCTGAACGCCGCTGACTTCACCGTCAAGGAAAGCCGATGCGTCGTCGTCGACCCTACCAATCAGGACACACGGCTGAAACTTCACTGGGTGCTGCACAACGTCAAGGATGACGAAGTGCGGGCAGCCCTGGCCCCGTACGGAAAGGTGACGGAGGTCACCCGGGACAAGTGGCGTGTGCCTGGCTGTGCTGATATGGAGTCGACGACGCGCTCGGTCTCCCTCAGGCTCAAGGTAGGCGTCACGGTGGAGGACCTCCCCCACCAGCTACGCGTCGCGGGGGACCTGGCGCTCGTCGTGGTTCCTGGCCGGGCGCCTCTCTGCCTTCGGTGCCGGAGCACGGGTCATATTCGACGAGAGTGCCGGGTGCCGCGCTGTACGCTCTGTAGACGCTTCGGCCACGACGAGAGCCAGTGTGTCCGGTCCTACGCGAGCGTAGCAGGGCCCGTGGGAAGCGACCCGACGGCTGATCACATCATGGACGAGGTCGATGCTGAGGCAGCCGCAGAGGGGGGAGGTAATGAGCTGCTTGCCGATGCAACGCCCCCTCCTTCTGAAGCCTCTGCGAAAGGCGCCGGGCCACAACGCTGCAGCGAGCCGTCGTCGCCAAATGCTCCGGCAAACAAACCCGTTGACGAAGGCGCTAACCGAGACACGGCCTCAACTCCCGTGGCGGCAACCAGCAAAGGGCCCGAGACCATGGACGTCGGGGAAGCAAGCGTCAGCGGTGCTGTCGCCAAGAGGGTACGTGAACCGAACGACGACGGGGGAAGTGCTTCCAGCGCGGTCATCTCGGACGAGCCGCCTTTAAAGACGGCCCCGGTACGTCGACCGAGCTTCAGGCCGAAGCCCAACATCCCGCCGGACCGGAGACCGCCAGCAACACCGTCTTCGTAGTCGCGAGGACTCGGCAAACCGAAGGTACGCACCGTGCGATGAGTGTGCCCTAGCTCCTAGATGGCAGTACGACTTAAAACAGCCCTTCGCGTGGCCACGCTAAACGTTAGAGGCCTGGCAGCGAGGAGGCGGCAATATCAGCTAAGCCGCCTGTGCCTAGAGAACGATCTAGACACCCTCGCTGTCCAAGAAACGAAGGTTGAAAGCGAAGAGCAAACGGGTCGCATGGTGCAACCTTTCAGGTCGCGTTACAATGTATGCGTGTGCCACTCCGTTGGCACTTCGGGAGGCTGTGCTTTATTTCTTAGGAATTCTTTGGGTATAGTAGAAGAAACTGTAATTGTCTGCGAAACTGGTCGGTTAATTGTTTGTGATTTTACTTTTTCCGGGTTCCAATGGCGGATAGTATGCGTGTACGCTCCTAACCAAGAAAATGACCGCCGCATGTATTTTGAGCGCGTTGCCCGTTACGTTAACTGTGAAAGGTTCGTAATTTTAATGGGTGATTTTAATTGTGTTTGTGCCCCACAGGACAGGGTGCAAAACTCGCCGGTTCGCGATCAGAGTGCGCTTTTTTTGAACACGGTTGTACAAGAGTTCAATCTGGAAGACGCCGCGAATGTTTTATCTAATGTTAATTTCCCTCAGTTCACGCACTTTCAAGGTGAAAGCCACGCGAGGCTGGACAGAGTATACTTATCGGCGGGTCTCGTTCCGTTGATTGAAAATTACGAAGTTAAAAACATTTCTTTTAGCGACCACTGCATGGTCATGGTCACATTGGGTGCGAAAGTCACGAAGTCGCGCTTTAACTGGGACCTGTGGAAATTTAATGTCAAGCTCCTGCAAGACGAAACGTTTGTAAGGGGTGTTAATGAAAGTTTTAAAAAAATGCTTACAGCTGAAGCTAGCAGCTTTCATGCTACGTGGGAGGAATTTAAAGAGAAAATTAAAATTAGCGCGATTGAGCGAGCAACTTTTCTGCGACATCGCGAAACACAAAATGAAAGGGAACTCCAGTGCCAATTAGATTTCCTGCTAAGCGCCGAAAGCACGCAACCAGGAAAGATGACTAAGGAAATCAGACAAGTCAAAAGCCAACTTGAGCTTATCGACGCAGAACGTTACCGTGGCGCGGTCATAAGAGCTCGCACCGAAAGATTGTGGGCGGGCGAAATACCAACCAGGCGCTCCCTTGCTGATGAAAAAAGATACGCCCGACAAAATGAGATAAAGGAAATAGAGTACAAAAATACAGTGACCGATGACAAGAAAATAATAGAACGTGCCTTTGTTGAGCATTATCGTGATCTCCTGGGGAAGAGAAGACATATCAAGGAAGGGTTCCAAAGCGTGTTTCTTCCGCTGATGCCCACGTTGGATGACGAAGTGAAAACTAGTCTCGAGGCACCGATTTCCACCCGTGAGATAGAAAGAGCTATCGATGAGCTAAGCCCAGGAAAGTCCCCTGGGCCTGATGGCCTAGGCGCGGCCTTCTACAAGGCGTTTAAAGTTGAGGTGGCCGAGGCTCTGCACCGCGTAGTCACGGAAGCTTACGCGGTAAAGCAAATGCCCCCGTCTTTTCGACGGTCGCATATTGTCCTGATACCCAAAACTGATGAACCTTCAAAACTATTATCGGTAGGGGCTTATCGACCGATTAGCCTGACTAACGTTGATTATAAAATTGTTATGAAAGTTTTGGCCAGGAGACTGCAAGCTGTAATAACAATAATTGTAGGCCCCCATCAAACATGTGGCATCAAGGGAAGAACGATAGCCACCAACATTCACGTGGCCAGAAGCATTCTAGAATGTTGCGACGCACTTGAAGGCCGCGTTGCTATGCTACAGCTGGACTTAGAAAAGGCTTTTGACCGTGTCTCGCATGAGGTTCTTTTTTGCATCTTAGAACATGCCAATGTTGGTTCAGTGCTTTTAGAAGGTGTTAAAATGGCTTACGCGGAGTGTTCTACTAGTGTCATTGTTAACAAAAATGTAACCGAAAGTTTTAAAGTCCGGTCCTCGGTCAGGCAAGGGTGTCCGTTGTCACCCTTGTTGTTCGCAATGTACCTAGAACCGTTTTGCTTAAAGCTTATTCAGAACGAGAAAATACGCGGCTTTCGCTTGACCTCATGTGAGGTCAAGGTTCTCTCTTACGCGGATGACATCGCCGTTTTTTGTGATGACACCGATAGTATACGTGAGGTTGTCAAAGAAGCTGCTTGTTTTTGTAAGCTGTCGGGAAGCACCATTAACTGGAGCAAGTGCCTGGGATTTTGGCACGGTAGCTGGGAAAGCAAGCCAGCAGTCTTTGAGAATGTTCAGTGGGTTCGTGCACCTGTTAAGTATCTCGGGGTGCCACTCGAGCATTACCAAGACACAAGACAGTATTGGAGAGACGAAGCGGAACAGGCTCGAACGAAGACACTTAAGTGGGGGGGACACGGTTTTTCGATGTTTGCTCGCGCAACGGTCTGTAACTTGTTTATTGTGGCTAAAATATGGTATGTGCTGCAGGTGTTGTGCATGTCGAGAGCCGGTGTTCAGAAAATCCATAGAGTGTTTGCGGTCTTTGTTTGGGGTTCGGTGTGGGAACGCACCAGTCGTACAAACCTGTTTCGTTCAGTTAAAAGTGGCGGTCTAGGCCTGGTTCATTTGTTCTTACGGCAGGTGGTATCTAGATTTATTTTTTTGCGTGACCTGAGAAATCCATTTCTACGCAATGTTGTGCAAGTAAGGTTGAGTAGTGCATTGCCTGAATTTGTTGTGTCTTCTGACAATGTGAAATGCGGGAGGATCCAAGGTTTTCTGCGTGAAGTAGTTTTGGCTTTTAGATTTCTGAAGGTGCACTTTTCATTAGAATATTTGAGTTTGGTGCCGCGAAAGCGTTTGTACAAAGACCTGGTGGACACGGTTTTGCCTGTTCCTCTGTACCGTTCATTGTACTGTGCGGACATTGGTAGCGATGTGCTGAAAAGGGTCAAAAGAATGCCGATTCGACCGTCCGCAAAGAGTTTTTTTTTCCAGCTACATAGCGGCACGCTACCCGTTAAAACCTGGCTTCAGGAAAGGGGTCTTTTTGTTCCCTGGACGACAAATTGCCTGTTATGCCGTAAACCTGAAACCGTAGAACATATATTCCTCGACTGCTGGGATGCCATATTCCATTGGGACATCCTTCAGCGCACTTTAAAAAAGGATCTTCCTGTTTCACCCCGCGGCATTCGTTTCCTTCCGGTCGACAAGAGCGGCAGCGTGCCCTATGATATGTTCATGGTTTTGAGCCTCCATAGTATTTGGCGAACGCGGATGGCTGTGCGTCACGCGGACGTGGATGCGCGTCCAGTCCGAGAGTACTTCGTTGAGAGTGTTGTGCATATAAGGGCGATGTACAAAGCGCAGAGGGATCAGCCTGAATGGCTCCCTGTTTTGGACGAGCTGGTTGCTTTAAAACCTTTTTAATCCACCCGCGCCAGCCAAGGAGTGGCCGGCGATTTTAGCAATGCTCTGAGTGTATGTGTTGGTGTTTCATGCTCTGTTTAAACCAGGCAATAAAGAAAAAAAAAAAAAAATCCTCGGTGGCTCCGGGGCAAAGCGCCGGCCTACGGATCCCCAGGTGACGCGTTCGAATCCCGGCCGAGGTGCCCGCAATATGACGGAGGCATATTGCGGAGAAGGCGCCGTGTAACCGAGCTTTCGGTTGCGCGTCAAAAGATCCCCAGGTGGTCGAAATTAATCCTCAGTCCTCCGCTGGGGCGCGCCAGACGCCCTTTGTTGGTTTGGCACGTAAAACCCCCAAATTTGACTTTTGAATTCGTGCTGTGCGACGCGAGATGCCCAAGACGACGAACATTTCTTATGCACCAATACTACACGGTTGTTTTTATATTTGCACATTTACAGCAGCTGCCTGGCTATTTGTCGTCCTTTGCAAAAGAAAGAAGGGAGCAAACTTGTCTTAAACGAGGTCACCTGGAAACTAACGGCTCGAATGAATTGCCTTTGACTCGGAATGCAAGCGTCGGTGGTTCAGTGGTAGAATACTCGCCTGCCACGCGGGTGGCCCGGGTTCGATTCCCGGCCGACGCAAACGTTTTTATTCGCTGCTGACGCCTGGTTAATCTAGGTTTCGTGACATACCTTACATGGCACAAGCTCGGTGCTCCGCCCGGCTGTCCGTTTTTACTTTCTCAGACGCGGCTATGAATTTACGACATGGTTTTGGTCAGCTTCTACGTGGCGCGTAACATTGTGATTTACACGTTATCATTAAGCAGCAGTTCAGCCTCTGAATTGGGCTGCTTTTTTATGCCTTGCCGGAACCCGTTTCTGGTAGTGTCACTGACAGCTTCAGGAGTGCGCAATGCGTGGATTATTATGATTACGCCTCTTGCTTCATGAGCGGTTCTCGGAGATTCTGATCGCTGATGCCGCAATCACATTGGCTTCGAAGCGATAATCAGATGCCCGGGACACGCCCCGCCCGGTTTAAGCTGATTGTTATTATAGTGTGTCACGACGACGACTGAACTACAATCTAAAAAAAGTCTGTGCGTCTACTTTCACGCACGCAACTCGGAGTACCAATCACCGCAACCTTCGGAGGCAGCTCAGGGAGTGACGATGCCGAAACATATGTTTAGCCCCAAAGAAAGCAGTCTGAGTTATGACATTAAGCAATGTAAAACGACATGCTTGCATTGGTTAATGTCACAACTCAGAGAGTGTTTTTTGGTCTAAACATATGTTTCGGCATCGTCATTCACTGAACTGCCTTCGTAGGCTGCGGTGATTGGCTCTCCGAGTGTTGTGCGTGAAAGTAGACGAACAGACATTCTTTAGAGTGTATTGCTTCCAGTCCACCAATGACCGCGAAATGGCCTCTACACAATTTTTTTGTTGTTTTTTATTATATCCGCGAAAGTGTGATAATGATACTGGGCCATGGTTCGACCGCCCGCATACACGACCCAATGTCTAACGGCCAAATCTAACCAAGCGCCAGCCAATCATGGCATTCCTTGCGTTCGCGGCAGGTCGTGATTAGCTGGTAACTGGTCATGTTTTCACATCCCTTCCAACGCGTTGTACGAGCTGTTGGACCTTTCGTTGCGCATGTCTAAGGTCCAACCTGGCCTCCAGAAAGCATCACTTCTTCGGAACAGTGAAAGGAAATCGGCAAGCGATCTTTGTCTCCAAAGTCATATATAACGATTTTAATGCTGCATTCAAAGAAGTGATCGTTTTAGTTTGCTCACGAAATATTAATCATTCGTAAAGAGAGTGCAAAATAACCTATATTTTAATAAACTTTTCCGGCAAATTTAGAGGGGAAACTAAATTGGTTTATAGGTTACGGACATTATGGGGATTAGGAGTTTCTGTTCAAAGGAATTTTATGCTTTAAAAAATAAACCTGAAATAAATCTGCGAGGACGTTATATTGCGATCATCAATCAGCTGGGAGCAGTTATGCAGGCCTGGGTGTGACGCACAACCAAACAGAAGGGACTCAAACTGTAACCGAAACCCTAACCTAAGACCCTTGAGGAACGCAATTTTTTCGGGTATGTAATGGAAAGGACACCCTATTTTCATACGGCATGAGACGTAACCGTAACCTTTGAATATTAACAACCGGAAACCCATTTCTGAAGTCGGGTTGGCACAACTTCCATGAACAACAAATTGAATCCTTTGGTTAGGATCTTCAGCTACCATTGGTGTTCGCAGACGCCGTCGGAAATGTAATTGTCTCCCGTTATAATTAAATTAAGAACTTAATTTTAATTGCACGACTAATTAACAACTCAACTTCGATGGACGTGCGATTGGTAAAATAGGTCACATTGTGTCAGTAGTGTCCCATGCCTGTTTCGTTTATAGCTTCTTTTCTCAAAGTATGAACATGTGAGGAGACTTGTGCTCGTTACTTGAAAGAAGTAATGGATTACAATTACAAACTACCGAGCCTCAAATGTAGTAAATTACCGTTACGTATTACCTTTGCTGAAAAGTGACGGATTACTTTACTTGTTAGTTACAAATTACTTTGATGTTACTTTTTCCGTACAGTTATCCAGAAAACAATATAAACAATTTTGATATAAAAATGTTTTCCAACAGTGCCTTTCATTTCTCATACGCCCGGATTATGGCAGCCCTTGTAAAAGTGAAATAGTTTACTTAAGAAAAAGAGTGTCGGTGCACTTCGTTAACCTGCAAGCTGACAAGGCACAAAAGCTGCAACCATGCACACCCGCCATCCCGCTAGCCTACTGCCCCTAAAAATGATCTCTGGAGCTGTACAGACAAACCTAGCGATGTGCATGCTCAGTAGCAGCGTCTACCTCCGCTACAAGATTCTGAGCTAAAGAAGCCATCTACGAAAGCTCCCTTTTGACTCGGTTGTTTCGCCTGTTATTTGCAAGAAAAGAAAAACTTGGTTCTAATGTTACAATGTATAGTTAATGCGGAATGCAAGTGTCCCAGCTTACCTTAATGTGTTTTTAAAAATTAGAGTTTGTAGTTCTTGCTGATGAGAATGTGTGTTCTTTTGGCGAGCAAAGTATGCACTGAAACTCTAGGTTCCCGTTGTCCTTAATGCCCTGAATTTTGAACATGTCATTAAGAGATGGCCATGGAGACGACGGACACTCCATGAAAGGAAACACGACCAGTCATAAGAAAAAGTGGCTGTTACGGGTTATCTATCATTCATCGGTTCTCAGTTTCATACCAATATTCGTGGACGCCAGGAGATGGGAGGGCATAGAAAGCGAGAGAAGCGGTGGCCATCGGTCTCAGAAAACGATCTAGGATCACACCGCTTTTACGCGTTCTCTCTCTCTCTCTGTCAGAATCCTTAGATTGCCATAACCCCCCCCCCCCCCGCCCCCCTGTGAAGTGAGCAGTGGACTCGACCACCATGCCCAGGCAAATAAACCAAAAGATGTATCATCCGTACCCTCGAAGACGATGCTCCTAGCCTCGCGCCGTGCGCTTTTCTTTTCAGTCAAGAGCCATGCTACAATACAGCGCACATCAAAGACAAAGAGAATTCGACCTCTCGCGCGGGGCTACATCGTCTCTTACGCGAGTTGTGACCCCGCGAATCCAGGGTGTACGAGCCCTGGTTTGATGTCTGTGCAGGTGCGGGAGACGTCGAAGAAGTTAAAAAGGGTGAAACGGTGTAAAAGACAAAAACAAATAAACACGAAGAGCTCTCTCCTGCCCGCGAGAAGAAGAAAAACACGATGGAAGGCGACGGAGAGAATACTCGGCGTTGTTTTACTTGATCTTTGTCTTTCGTATATTTGTACATGCTTTGCCCGCTTTTCTAGTGGTTCTAGTGACCGGTCATACAAAAAATCGTGTTTTCTTTTCGGTTATTCTTCCCTTCCTGATGTTTTCTATTTTGTTGGATTTGCTCACTTCACGCTGCTAAATGTTCTGCTCGTATTACTCCAGTTAGTGTATTATGCTTATATTTTTAAAAGGTAACGAGCAATTAAGGTAACCGGTCACCAATACTTTCAAACAAAATTACATTACAAATTGCTTAAAAAAGTAACGTGGCAATTACAAAATTACTTAAATAAGTAACGGATTTTACAAGTAATCCGCTACTTGTAGCAGATTACTTCCTAAGTATGCATGTAACCTATGATCCTGAGATGTTAGGCGAACTTCGTTTTCCCAACTACAAACGCTCTCGACGCAAAGTACGAAGGATAGAAATAAATTCTTCTTGGATGCCTGGTGAACAATGAAATCTGTCTTTCTGTCTTGAACAAGAAATAACGCCTTGGAATAAAATAAAAAGCAATAAGAATTACCAAAATAAACGTTTTTTAATATTTTTTCTTCCCCTATCAAGACGTTGATAGGGATGTTTGCGTATTGCACTGTTGAAAAAAACAAAAACGAAGCGCTGCGTGCGTATTATTTATTTGTTTGACGTTCTTTGTGAATATAATTAGTGAAAGGCTGCAATAATTGGGCTAGTTGGTGTGACTGTGATGTTTTGGAAGGTTATAAGCACCGGGATACAATGAACAAGAAGAAGAAGCCAACAGAGGTTGGTCTTTTTTTATTTATACTTGTCGTTTGACGCTATTATCATTTCCATTTAAACTGGTGAGAGGAGCGAGTGAAGCACAGCCGAACAAAAGAATGGCGTGCGGCGTCTGTAGCGGCAGGCGCCAGGGGAAAGCTACACTCGACTGCTTTGTCATAACCTGCTATTCTCCAGAAGCTAGGCGCCCAGTGAGTAGCAGCACCGGTGCGAGGCACTTGACTACATACCGCCAGAGGGAACTCCGATGGGATGGTCTCTCCTGCCTCTCTTGCCATACTCCGTAGCTTTAGGGGTTTTCCAAGTTTAATCTACGCGCCGTTTGCACACTGAGCTCGCTGCTAGTTTGGCCAGATACCTCTATACGAAGTAATGCATGTCGGTATCGATTACTTAAAATCTTCCATCATAAGCAATTCCAATTGAGCCTGACACGTTACAATGTGCACAAATAGGCGTCGTGAACGCTATTCCGATGTCCGACTAACGGAGAGATAATAGAACTAGAAAAAGAACGACTCGCTAGTGTGGTTAGAGCGACCGGAGGTGAGCGGATGCATTTCAGCATTTTTAGTGCGACTGCCGAGTGATTTCAGACCACGAAGAAAGTTGTCTAGAGGTTGTTGGTGCTGACAGAAGTACTAAGACGTAAGCAAATTTGACGTAAGTACCACTTTATCAAATATCTGTCACATTTTTCAGTGTATGCCAAATTTGTACGCCAAAAATGTTTAAATGATGCTACATTTAAAGTAACAATAAAAAATTACGAGGCGATGTTTTAAAATTTTACATTCCGTATAACCTCTTCTCCCTTAAAAAAATTTAATATGGAGTACGAGAGCCTTACGATTTAAAATATTTGATTGTTTTATTCGATCAGGTGAGGCAAACATTTTAGAGTTTTAATAGCTCTGAGTCGCTCCAGTTAATTTTGCCTTGGCCACTTATTGGGTAATTTCGGGGCTATTTTATAACTTTTATTATGAAGCAAGTATCCAGCCGTGTATAAGACAAACCCTTACAGAGGAAGACGGTTCCATGTTAAAGAGTCATCTTGTTCCTGGTACCAACCAACATTCTAAAATCTGATCTTTAACTTTGTTTTTCGTGCCGAAAGAAAACTGTCTTCAGAAATATTCCGCCGGTAATCAAAATATAAAAAAGAGGAACTAGAAAAAGTCGAAACAAAATCGATTTTATAATTATAAAACAAACCATAACCAAATCGTTATTATTTTCTGTTTCGGTTTGAATCCCTGCCAAGAAGTCGTTCCGACAGTACCTAGCTTGGCTGCCACAACTTTGGCTCGAGTGCACTCAGCTCCAGAGGGAGTATAAAGGAAGCATGTAAGAAAATGGACATTAAAGCGAAATAAGAAAGCATAAATTAATATAGCGCATCCTTCTTTTATATTACACTCACCCCCAGCAGCGGTGTAGACTTTCATTTTCCCAAGGGGGGGGGGGGAAGGGGGGGGGGGTGCAGGCTGAGCAGTTCTCCGGGGGGCGGGGACTTCTTAGCTCGCTCCCCCTCTCCCCCGGAAGTACGCTGGGATTCTAATTTCCCATGTATTTTGTCAATGAAGGCAACGTGGGCATTATTTTGTTTACATGCCACTACTAGAAACTCGTTACGGGGCACGTAAACAGCGGCTCGGTAAGGATCATGGCCCGTGCCCGGGGGGGGGGGGGGGGAGCGGTCTGCTCCCCCCCCCCCCCCCCCCCCGGATCTCACCAGGGGGGGCACGAGCCCCGATGCCCCCCGTAGTCTACGCCTATGACCCCCAGGAATATGTGACATCGTAAGCTTCCGCCATCTCTGGGCGGGTTACGGCAGCGCTCCCATAGAATCCCGTTAATCTACAAATGTGACCATATCACCGAAATGTTACGTGTTAAACAATTTGACATAGAACTACTCCATTGTATGATATACCGTTATTCTTCTGTCAACATTTCAAAATGATGACGTGTAAACTGCAGTTTCCTTAGTCGAATAAACTTTGAGATGCATTGCCACTACCGGTAGTATCCACGTTAATCAACCTGTAGTGTTTATATATGGGTATAAGAAACTCGTTATGATTGTAGAAACGTATAATTGTATAAATTACATAGATTCTCTGCCCAATATCATGGCAAATTATGTAATGCCTAAGATGCGTATTACATCTGTAGAAAAATATATTTCGAAAGCACCTCACGCAAATTTTTAAGAAACAGCGAATTTAAACGAGCACATATTTAGAAAAAAAAAACAAAAAAAAAAAACGTACAACAGAATATTAGATTTGTTATTTGACTGCACTAAAAAAAATGAATAATAAGGTGGGTAAATTTGTTTTCAAAATTATTTTCCTGTGTTTTTATGTCGAAAAATGTGGATTCGTATTAGTATAGACGTACAGGATCATTTCCAGTATTCTGCTACTAACATCAATACACTCGACCAAAAAAACACGTGTTTCAAATTATGATATCTTTAAATGTGAAAAAAGTTTTCAATATAGGAACTATTAATGTATGTGATTAAAACAACGCGACTTTTATTATAAGGAATGGGATCACTGTGTTGAGGAAATGAGAGGGTGATTGCTCGTGTGAAGTTAGTATTCACAATTCAAATCTAATATTTAGGCCCCTGCTAAATGTTTCAATCAAACTAATTATCGCGATCGTCCTGCACAAAAAAATAAAAATTAGCAAAAAGAAAAATTTCCGACTTGATATCACATTCCTCAAAGAAGACTGAAGCCTACGATCTTGCAATAGCACACGACTGTAGTCAGCGGCCTTAAACTTTATATATCGTCGCCAGTTGTGAGTTCCATCGATCTCAAAATGTCCCCGGACAAGACGCGGGTGCCTAATTTTGAAATGGTGAACAGATGCCTAAAAACACTCAAACCATGTCCACTTGCACACAAGTTTTCTCAAATATCGCTCATTTTAGAGATTTTTTCATAGCAGAATGTACTAGTTGAGAGCCCTAATATTTGTATTTCGTCACAGGTTAAGAACTCGACCGATCTCAAAAAGTTTCTCGATGAGGCACGAGTGCTCGAAATATGAAATAATGAACGAATGCCTGAAAACAAGTCTTACCTAGTCCACTTGAGGACAAAGCATTCTCGAAAATTCTTCATATTCCAGGATTTGCCATAGCAGCAACAAGTAGTAAAAAGCCCTAAATTGTGTCTTTCGTCCCGAGTTAAGAATTCGACAAATCTCAAAACGTTTCAAGGTGAGAAGCGGGAGCCTGAAATTGAAATGATGAACGAATGTCTGGAAATAGTCGAACCATGTCCACTTCGAGACAAGTTTACTCAAAATAGCTCATTTTATGGAATTTTCCATAGAAGTAGCTTGTAGCGGAGGGCCCTAAATTTTCAATTAAATTATCAACTGAGTTGTCGGTCGACCTCGAGAAGGACCTGGAAAAGGAGAGGGTGCCTGAATTTAAACAAAGTGCTCAAATGCGTAAAAGCGGTCGAACCATCCACATATTTAAGACCGGTTTTCATAAAAGAGACTCAATTTGAAGCACTTACCATTGTACCAGGATGTGATCGAGGACTCTCCATTTTATATTCCGGCTTTTGTTAGGGACTGTGTTTATCTCAAAATGTTCCCTGGCAAGGCGCGGATGGCCAAATTTCAAGATATGCACAAATGCGTAGAAAACGGTCGAACCATCCACACTCTGAGACCGGTTTTATCAAAAAGGTATAATTTTGACGCATTTGCCATAGTACCAGGATGTGCTTGAAGGCTCTACGTTTTATATTCCACCTTTAGTTGGAGACTGAGTAGTCCACAAAAAGTTTCCAGGCGGGGCGCGGTCACCAGAATTTCAAAAGTTGAGCAATGCGTAAAAACGGCCAAATCATCCCCATTTTGAAAGCGGCTTTCTAAAAAAATAACTCCTCTTGAAGTATTTAAAAAAATACCAGGGTGTGTTCGAGAGCTCTATATTTCATATTCCACCTTTGTTTAGGGACTCAGTTGTCCTCGAAAAGTTCCCCGGCGAGGCGCGGGCGCCCAAAGTTGAAAATATGAACGATAGCATAAAGACGGCCGAATTATCCAAACGATGAGGCGATGCTGCTCGCTATGCGTTGATTTCTGATGATTTTGCGTGATGGACGCGAATGATAAAATTATCATTCGCGTTTTCGCAAAGCCAAATTTGCGCATGTTGCTCGAGTTGCAACTTTAGCGCACCACGATGCCCCCCCCCCCCCCCCCCCCCCCCCAATGTGCTGATCTTCTTTATATAATGTACTGGTTTAGAGGCTTTTGATGACGCTGAGCAAGTTTTTAATTTGAGCAATACGTTATGTTTACTCATTAAGAGCTACTCAACAAGTTTAGTTAATTATTCAAATTTGCATGACGATTAGTCCTCTGTCATTATGTCCCCCTGGCCTTATAACTTCGTTATTAACTTGCATTAGTGTAGCCCACGGTGTAGGAAGGCTCTTTCGGTGTGGAGACTCCTCTCCTCGCCCCGTCGGAACGGCGAACACATCCAACACCTCCTAGAAGACAAGTCCGTAGCGCTCTCCTCGTGACGTCGCAAAGGAAGGCCATCGGGGGCGCGCGTCGAAGCGAATGCAACGCGTGTAGAACGACCGTCGTAACACGTTTTTAGTCACATACGCGTGTCATATTAGCTAAAATGAAAGATGCACATAGCAACGGGTCTAGAAAACATTTTATTACCCGAGCAAAATATTACACCGCTAAATAATCGGTACGAAATGGCACGAGGTATGCGTACAAGACGTCTATAGAAAAATCTGATTGTTTTAAGTCGAAAACATTGAGTCATGCAATTATTGTTGTAGGAATGCATATTTTATACAGAAATACTTCAACAAAATGGCGAGACACGCAGTGATTTGGAAACAGCAAAACAGAACAGTTAAAAATCAGTTAGACGTAGTCAACGCGGACAAGGCAAGACATGTGTTTCTCTCGGTCATGTAAGCGACGTGTAAGCGACGTTGTCGTGTGCAGTCACTGAATTCTTGCACCATACCCCGGCCACATGGCAAAATTAATGCAATTTCGATCGAATGACATTGTGGGGTCGACAAATCCGCTTGCGGCGCTCGTATAATCACTCAAGACCGCGAGCTGATTAAATCCTATATCACTGAATGAAAATATATTAACTTTTCCGTGCGGCAGGGGTACTAAACTTACTACTTAGTCTACTAATTTACTTCTCCCTATGGGGCTCGAGCTGCCTTAGAACAACACATAACTTATTTTGTATATAATAATACTATTACCTTAATACAGTTAAGATTCTAGTATAAACGCGGAAAAGGCAATAAAATAACTTTAGTATAAATAAACACAGAACCACGAACAACGCACTTTTAATAATGACACAAACTTGTTTTTCGCCTTCCAGTGAAAACTAGATTAGCGCGCATATTTACAAATGTCGACGCAACTCCACACGAATCATGACAAAGAACAAAGTTGCAATCTATCATGCGATTAAAAAAACAAACAAATTGCAGCATCTTACTTGCGTCCTACATGACCAAAAAGCCCGTAAATAAGTTGTTTCTCACCTGTCGATCGTATCCATACGTCCCACAATATCCGTGAAGTACACATTTGAACACGAACTCCAAGAAGACTCTCTCTGTCGAGACAGGTCTATCGATTAATCGACCAGTCTTCGTTGGCTAGTTGTCACACATGTCACTCAAAACGAAGCAGGACTTGTTTCACGAATCCACGTAAATGCCGTAGTATGAAGCAAACACAAAAAAACTACCCGAGACTATGGTGATGACAGAAATACGACGGGAAACAAGTCTCAAAAGTACACACACGAGAGCAGCGGCGACGAAATGCTTGACGTTGTCGACCCATCTCTTGCTCGTGTGCGCTCCCTGCGACAATGACTGGATTTCTTTTCGGTATCCTTCCCTTCTGAAATGTCTCAGCGTTCCTTTGCAGACAGTCAGCAGCTCACACACAACGTAAATTTACAAGAATCGGAGCCATGTGGCATCGGCAGCATCGCAGCCGGTCCTTTCGAAAAGTGTGGGGTGCTGCGGAACTGCAACGTAGTCCCGCGGTTACGGGAATACTCATAAATATAAATTTGGTACTCTCAACCTTGGTAACGCGTTGTATATTACGTTTATATTATATATATAATAAATTGTGCAAGACTGCGCCTTTAAAACGTATATTAATGCCGGATAAACGCGCATGAACACCACCGCGCCGAGGTACATTTTTTTCACGTCGATAGCGTATTCTAACGTAGTTGCGCCATGGACTTCCTTCCTCCGCCATTGTGACGTAACCTCTCAGAGCGCTCTGGCCTTCTGCTCTAGGAGGTGTTGACACATCACGTCCCCTCCTTTTCTATGTTTTCTCCGCCTGCCCCTAGAGAGCGCCAAAACGTTCAGGCCGTCCGGTCGCCGGCCCTCCGCCGGAACGTGGGCTAAGTCACCCATTGCTTACGCCACCTCTAATTGTTTCCAGCATTTAAAAAAAAAAAAAAAAATTTTTTCAATGGGGAACCGAGCATAAAAGAAATGTAAAAACCAAAGATTCAAAGCCAAACATTTGAATGAATGCGCCGACTGCTCTCCAGCCTGGTTAAACGTAAACATTTTAAAAAGGGAAAACAACGACATGAAAATATTAGTAAAAGAGACGATCAGGATAAAGACGTCTGCCGAATGGATCAGTCACATGCTCGGTTGTTGTTCTCTCCAAATTGAAGGACCTCGTAGGGGATTGTCTTGAATGCGGTAGGCGCAGACACAAGATACTGCCCATTTGTTCAGGGTCGGATTCTGTCTGGCGTTCTCGTGGAATGCAGACGCCTCCGTGGAAGGCAGACGCTTCTCCGGTTTTGGTCGAACGTGCTAAAGGGTTCGGATCGCATGAGAATGCGACAGGACTGCAAAGGAAAAACCGAGATGCAAAGAAGCAGTCTCGAGAAAAGAAGAAAGAGTCCCGACTGTGCAACTCGTAATGTGGGAAAGAACTCCAAAACAGCTATAGAGTGGGCCATACATTAAACAATGTTTTAGCCGCGGTTTTTTACAGCGTTTTTTTTACAGCGATTTTCTTTTGAAGTTTGTGATGATATTAATTTTATACTTATATCAGAAGTGCCATTAATAAAACCGGTTTGCTTTACTGGACGAGTGTGGTTACTATAATCTTTTGCTGCAATCTGCTACATGCAAATGTAAGTGTAGTAACAAAGTAAACCTTTCAAAGAATGCTGCTTTCATTAATGTCTGCGTGCAAAATGTATAACTTCGTGCCAATTCGGACAGCAGTTCAATTTAGCAAGACTGAAAGGCTGCCTTAAAATGTAAAAGAATAATCGCGTTACCTGCACCACATGTTGAAAAAAAAAATTGTTATTTTAAAAGTCCAGTCGAATCAACGGTAATTTGCGAACCCGATATATATATATATATATATATATATATAGAGAGAGAGAGAGAGAGAGAGAGAGAGAAAAGTCATGTGAACGGTGCGTAAAGCAATTCAGTTCCTTATTATTCGTTAACAAGGTTTGTGTTAATCATTCTTTATTTTTGTGCATTTTTTTTTCTTTCGGACAAACGCTTCCCGACGTTACTGTTGCGCTACTGAGAAAACAAACGACGGAATGTAAGCTAGGCTAGAAATTATCTACAGGATAGGGATATTTCTTTTTCACTCGTTGACCGCCGGGTCGGCTCGTATTAGGGAGTTACTCTTGTTTGTCCGTCTGCCAGTTTTTGGGTTATGAAAACTTCAGTGTGCTGAGAGAGATGATAGTTGAATGGCCCCACCTACCTACCACATCGTACGCAAACCCGTAGCCACCGGAAAGCAAGCTGCACGCCGAGCAGGCAGCTAGCACAGGCAGCCCGGTGCGCCGCCGGATGGCCTGAAACTTACGGCGCCCTCTGGAGGTGGCTCCGTGAAGCCAAGCGCGCGGGGTGTCATTATCTGGTCGCGGTGGAGAGGGGAGTCTCTACACCTAAAGAGCCTTCCTACATCGTGGTGTAGCCTTGGCGTATTTAAAAAAACAACATGGCAAACTTAAAATATACATCCTGTATACGTGATATAAATGGGAGTAAATTTAAGAAAACAATGAAGACGATTTTTTTTTTTTTAGAAACTGGGTTTTTTAGATTGGCTGTGTGGACCTGGCACTATGATCAATACTTTTATGCAGCTCTACGAAGCATATTATTTCGTATAAAAGAAGTCAACAAAACCGAAACAAACCGGCGGTCGGCTTTCCCGCAATAGCTCTTTTCTTTAGATTAGACGGAAGTGACGTCACAACTGAACCGTCGGTTTCGGCAGAATTTAGTGGTTACAGACGTAAATGGCGCGGTGAGCTGTAGCGGCGCTTTGCAGTTAGAGAGCATTGTACAACACCTCCTAGAAGACAAGGCCATAGCGCTCTGAGAGCTTACGTCACAATGGCGGAGCAAGGAAGTCCATGGCGCAACTACGTGAGAATACGCTATCGACGTGAAAACAATGATCCTTGAAAAGCGGCGCCGTGGTGTTCGTTCATGCGCGTTTATCCGACGTTAATTTACGTTTTAAAGGCGCAGTCTTGTACAATTTATTATATATATAATATAAACGTAATATACTACGCGCTTCCAAGGTTGAGAATACCAAATTTATATTTATGAATATCCCCGTAACCGCGGGACTACGTGCAGTTCCGCAGCACCCCACACTTTTCGAAAGGACCGGCTGCGATGCTGCCGATGCCACATGGCTCCGATTCTGGTAAATTTACGTTGTGTGTGAGCTGCTGACTGTCTGAAAAGGAACGCTGAGACATCTCAGAAGGGGAGGAAACCGAAAAGGACTCCAGTCATCGTCGCAGGGAGCGCACACCAGCAAGAGATGGGTCGACAACGTTAAGCCTTTCGTCGCCGCTGCTCTCGTGTGTGGTACTTCTGAGACTTGCTTCCCGTCGTATTTCTGTCATAACCGCAGTCTCGGGTAGTTTTTTTTTTTTTTTGTGTTCGCTTGGATACTACGGCATTTACGTGGATTCGTGAAACAAGTCCTGCTACGATTTGAGTGACGTGTGACAACTAGCCAACGAAGACTCTGGTCGATTAATCGATAGACCTCTCTCGACAGAGAGAGGATTGGAGTTCGTGTTCAAATGTGTTCGTCACGGATATTGTGGGACGTATGGATACGATCGAAAGGTGAGAAACAACTTGTTTACGGGCTTTCTTGGTCACGTAGGACGCAAGTAAAATGCTGCACTTGTTTTTTTAATCGCATGATAGATTGCAATTTTGTTATTTGTCGTTATTCGTATGCAGTTGCGTCGACATTTGTAAATATGCGCGGTAATCTAGTTTTCACTGGAAGGTGAAAAACAAGTTTGTGTGATTATTGAAAGTGCGTTGTTTGTGGTTCTGTGTTTATTTATACTAAGGTTATTGTATTACCTTTACCGCGTTTATACTAGAATCTTAACTATTAAGGTAATAGTATTATTATATACAAAATAAGTTATGTTTTGTTCTAAGACAGCTCGAGCCCATAGGGAGAGGCAAATTAGTAGACTAAGTAGCACGTTTAGTACCCCTGCCACACGGAAAAGTTAATATATTTTCATTCAGTTATATATGATTTAATCAGCTCGCGGTCTTGAGTGATTATACGAGCACCGCAAGCGGATTTGTCGACCCCATAATGTCATTCGATCGAAATTGCATTAATTTTGCCATGTGGCCGGGGTATGATGCAAGAATACAGTAACTTCACGCGATAACGTTGCTTACATGATCGTGAGAAGCACTTGTCTTGCCTTGTCCGCGTTGACTACGTCTACCTGATTTTTAACTGTTCTGTTTTGCTGTTTCCAAATCACTGCGTGTCTCGCCATTTTGTCGAAGTGTTTCTGTATAAAATATGCATTCCTACAACAATAATTGCATGACTCAATCTTTTCGACTTAAAACAATCACATTTTTCTATAGACGTCTTATACGCATACCTCGTGCCATTTCGTACCGATTATTCAGCGGTGTAATATTTTGCTCGTGTAATAAAATGTTTTCTATACCCGTTGCTATGTGCAGCTTTCATTTTAGCTAATATGACACGCGTATGTGACTAAAAACGCGTTCCGACGGTCGATCCACGCGCGTTGCCTTCGCTTCGACGCGCGCCCCCGATGGCCTTCCTTTGCGACGTCACGAGAAGAGCGCTACGGCCTTGTCTTCTAGGAGGTGTTGCATTGTACCGCGTTTTCTTTTAACACCCCCCCCCCCCCCCCCCCCCTCGCCTCTCCCGGTGGAGAAACCTGATCACGTGGGGCCGGGAGATTTTATCTGACGAGCGTTGGAATAGACGGTGCGATTCTCGCACCTCTTGACCGGTCACACGGACATAAAACGGTTGTATTAAAGAAAACCAACATCAGGTAACTGCGGTCGAATACTATCTCAGGAGCGATTGCAGAAGTCTGCTGCCTGCGTTTTTCGCGTCTTCAACTTTCGACATAATACGGCACCAGTCGAGGTCTTTCCGCCGCGTCTGTGAAGGTCGCATAGCTCAGACTGCCTGACCGCTACCAAGCGTCGCTTCCCCCTCGCTCCGTCTCTCGTCCGGCCACCGAGAACGCGATGTCTCTACACTCGTATTCATGTCAAACACCGTAAAAAAAAAAAAAAAAAAAAAAAAAAAGTCCGGTTTTTTGTTGAGCATTACTGATTTACTCCGTTGTGTGGTGAACAAACTTATATCTGGGTCAATTTTAGATTAGCTTACCGGTATTTTATCAATACGTTCACGTTTCAAACGCCAGAAAGCATCGTTTATTCCTCCGACAACTAATTATATGGTAAGAACTACTTTAGGCAGCGCAAGGAGAATGCGCAAAATTTCCTCTTTTTTTAATATGATAACGAGCATAGAATTTTACATGTTCCATATCAAGCTACAACGGCCCGCAGTCGAGGCTTGGAGCCACGCCAGTCAATGCGACTTTAGAAGCGTATCGCATGACCACGCGATACCTTGCACCTCGCTGTTTCCCTTCCGACGTTCATGTGGCGCTTAAGCCAACCACATAAGGTATTTTCCCGCGCGCTTCGAACGCGTCAGCTTTGTCGCTCGCGGCTGGAGGTCACCCACAACAATGCGACGCGCGGGCCGACGTCGAGACCTGGCCGGGACATATCGGCACAGAGCGACGCGCACCAACGCGAGGTGACGCTGACGCCGGCTAAACCCGTGAAAATCGTCCCACGCGGTTGGGCTTTATACACGGGAATTGATTTTGGTGGTTTGTAGCGTCGTCGACGGTCCGTCGAAAGGTGAAACGATGCATAGACAAACATTGCGAGACTGTGGATGGCACTAAAGGCTGCTCTTTTAGACCAAGTTTCAGACATGTGCAAGTTGCTAAAAGAAAGTAATTAAGTTAAGCTACTGAGTATGGACCTCAAACGTAAATTGAGTAGAATAGAAATGGCTCAAATGGAGAATAAGTGAGTAAACTGCTAACTACCGAAAACATTAAGTAGCGAATTACTATTGAACAAGAACAAGAAAGTACATAGGCTGTGATCCGTTAGTGAAATTCTTTTACCTAAATATAAAAGCGGCTAGTATTTTCACAGTAACGCTTTAATAGCTGGTTCTGCTTGTGCGTGCCTAATCGTTTTGCACTTTTTTTATTTTTGTATAAATGATGTTCTGCGTATGTATAATTTCTACTTTGAGGTTTAATACTGCCTGAGCTTGATGTTGCAGAGAGTGTTCGCTTATTTACAGTGTTGCTTAAAGTACATCTAACGAAATACTTGAAGTAAAGTACATAGTAAATGAAGGGTTATGTACATCAAGTAAAGCAGTAAGTACACCGGGTGCAATGTAATTAATGTAAAGTATTATAAATACAATCTACTTTCAAAATAAAGTACAAGTACTTTTTTACACAATATACCATTATGACCTTTCATCCCCTATACATTGCTTTTGTTTTAACTGGTATGCATTGATTCAAGTGTAATCGGAGGTCCATCATTTTTTTCGGAAATTGTGGCAAATGTTGGCTGAAGTCAAGTCGCCCGAGAGTAGTTTTACTCTCGCTGCCGAACTACCGATCAACCTATAAGGTTCTTGTTTCTGTCGCTCTTATAGCCGCCATAATTTTACTCAGGGAAATGATCACGTGACGTGTCAAAATACGATAGCGCGTTTTCACATGATGATTCGCCATTTTATTTTTCAAATTTAGGGAATGTACATTGAAGCCGGAAGTTGCACTTTCCACGGAAAGTACCCGAAGAAATAATTGAGTAAAGAACAAGTGCATGCTCAGAGAATATAGTTCAAGTACAAGTTTTCTAAAGCTACTGGCACTAGTACCTTAAGTACTTCAACACTTCTACTTGCAGTAGTACTACTTCACAGTAGTACTTAAGTAGGTCGCAGCACTGCTTGTTTATTACTTTTTAATGTAAAAACGTTGGGGGAATTACCAAGGTTTCTCGAACGATCTTCGAATCTTGGAAGATCTGTACATTTTGAGTTTTGAAAGGAAAGGCAACGCAAAGAGGTCACCTTTGTGTTGCCCTTGAGAACGCGATGCTTTAAGTACAGCGCAAACTACGGGAGCACCAGATGAGGTTCAGAGCGAGTGCTGCATTTTGTTGCCTCTAGGGAGCCTTCATGTGCGCTTTGCTAGGGTGATGCCACCCTTTGTAATACCACTCGCCGACAAACCAGCAACCATTTTGTTCCTCGGCGATAATCCGTGGGGCTTATAACCCTCCCGGAAACAAGCACCTTATCTCAGAAGTTCGGAGCAGCGTTGTGGAACCCACGGAGGGAGGATTAGCATTTTCCCCCTCGAATGGGATTACCGATGGACACAAAGGCCACTTTCCGGCGCACGGGGAAACAATGAGAGAAACAAAATGGCAGTGGAAGAGGGTGTGGGAAAGAAAAACAGGCAGTTGGCATCACTCTATGCGAAGCGCACATGAAGGCACTCTAGTTGCCTCCTTTGAGTGAGCATGCAGTGTGTAGTGGGCGAGAGTTCCTACGTTGAGGAGGAGGGGGGACAAGTCCTTTCTTGAAATGCGTCAAGTCTCCTTGAGCTTGGGGACACACATAAATGCCAGTTTTCGGCGCTAATCCCGCAGTTACTCGGCGACACTTTGCGACGTGTCTGTCCGCTCCCCGCGCCTCGTAGCCGAGTTTTGGCAGTAGAGGACTCGTGAAACTTTAGAGAATAACTGCAACAAAAAAAAAAAAAAGATTTTTTTTTTTTAAACAGTTTAATTGGGACAAGCATGTCACAAAACAAATCTTCGGCGAAAAAAATAATATTTTTCTAGCAATATTTACGCCACAGGACATAATTTAGTCGGAGTCGCAACTTCTCCACATTTGAAACTCCCGCTCCTCGACGCGCGCGGAGTGGCTGTTATACGTCACTCCGTGACGTATAGCAGCCACTACGTGACGTGTAATACCAACTTTGTGGCGCGCGATTTAAAACGGACGAAATAGCCGCAAACTAAAATCAGTCTCGCGCAATAAGTATTGCTGTAAAAAATTATATTTGTGGCGGAAACATTGTTTGTGGCATGCTTGTCCCAATCAGGGTGTTTAAAAATACTATTTTTTTTCTTTGCAGTTTCCCTTTAAGGGGGTTTCGGACGCTCCAACCCACTTTCTCTCCCCCCCCCCCCTCCTCAACCCTTCCTCTGCCTATACCACATGCTTCCCCCTCTTTGCAAATATCATCTGATCATGCAACATCTTATCTCTTTTTATGCAGGAATGTTTGTTGATAAGCGAACCTACCACTAACAGTTGAAAGTAATTTGTTATCTGAGTAGAATTCGCTCAAAAAAAGTAATTCAAGTAAACTACTAATCACCAAAAAGTGTAATTGAAAGCTAGTCACATTCTCAGAAAAGTAGCTGAACTACAGCAACGTGAGTAGAGTAGTTGAACTACGTACAAGTCTGAGACCAATTCATGTTGACAAACAAACCGGAGCGCCCCTAGCGGACGCCACCGGCGCAGCGCGTGCTCTATGGAGTGTGGGCAAGAAGCTCGCCGTCACCCATAAACGAACCTCTGAAATGCGATGTTGTCGGCGTCGGTGTCAGTCCCCGTGTTATTATTAATGTTGGAATTGTTGATTATATATCTTTCTGGCAATGTCTGACTATACTTGGTTTCAGCTTAGGTCCGAGCGTGGCCGTGGTTAAGGTGTATCCACTCGA
Organism: Ixodes scapularis; assembly: GCF_016920785.2. Lineage (NCBI taxonomy): Eukaryota > Metazoa > Arthropoda > Arachnida > Ixodida > Ixodidae > Ixodes > Ixodes scapularis. The sequence continues at coordinate 127,884,598 of NW_024609846.1, forward strand.
CGCAACAAATTGCTGTTCTGGTCCGCGGGCCGCGCATTACGTGGTCTTACGTCACCGTTGTTTGAGGTCCGCCGGCGGTCCGCGGCCAGCGCTTCTGAGAAATGCCAAGCGACTTTCTCGCCTGGACCTTGGCGGCGGACCGCGGCGTTTTTAGTATAATTGAAGCGCTGAGTCTGGCAACAAGCTTACTTTTGTTGCTTGGATTGGAATCCAAAGCCAAAGTCGTTCTCTTTTGGCGCCAACTGTTGAAGACGAAGAAGACGAACCTTTTGTTGTGCGACGATGCAACTTTTTACTTCATCGCACTCATGGAGAAATTCCCCGCTCTGTGGGACAATAGTCGCGACGACTACTCAAATAATCATCTAAAGATGTCCCCATGGCTTTTTCGGTTCACTTAAGTCCTCCTCGTCCTCAATAGTCAACGCGAGGACCACCGCAGCCAAACGTCTGTTTCGTTCAACCTCCATCTTGGCTCCTTACAAATAGCCTCAAAGCAGCTCGCTGCATGCGTTTGGCGGAGTTGTGAGGTCGAGGGTTAGACCGGCCCGTTCGCTCTGTCGTCTGCTCTTTTGGTACGCCATGTGGATGCTCATGGCAGCCGGGCGGCCCGCGGGCCGCGCATCACGTGATCAATCGGTCCGCGGCCCGGTCCGTCGTGTGGATACAGCTTTATGAGCCGAAGGTCCAATCAAACAGCGCAAAAAGCGCAACGTCATGGCGTTCTCCACTCTCGATAGGACGAGCCAGCGGTGGAGCACGCCCAGAAAGACGGCGAACACTGCTGGTCCTATCAACTGCGGAGAGCACGCCATTACAGTGCGCCTTTTTCGCCGTTAGATTGGCCCTTCGTCTCGCAACATCGGCCACGCTGGACCTAAGGTGAAACAAAGTATACTTCAACGGCCTCAGCGAAATTAGGGGATTTTCGTAGATCGTTTTCGCCGTCCCGCAACGCTCTCCGCAACCCGCTACGGTACCCGAAACTCTACAGTCAAGGCTACCGGCGCGCAGGCGCAGTAGCGGCTTCTGCGTTGCGGAGGGCTTAGCGGAGGGTGAAACACGGTCTACGAAAACTCCCTATTACCGAGGCTCGGTACGCCGCAAATCTTCGCGTGAATAAGGCGACATGCGGCGATTCATTCCGCGTGGACGTCGCAGAATGGAAGTTAAAGGCTGATTCGCTTGATGAGATTCTGCTCGCTATTTTTAGTTGCGACATGGCTCGGGATCCAAAAACGTGAACCGTGGCTGAGATGGTCAGCGTCGAATCGTGGTCGATACTAAAAATCGCCAACAGAATCGGACCAAGTGAATCAGGCATAACGAGTCGGTGATGGCCACTGGTAACAACGAAGAACATCGCCTTGTATCTACGTACAGTTTACACCGAGCCTTCCTATCCCAAACAACCTTAGAATTTAAAAGTCTTCTGAGGCCTGCACTTACTTGGTTTCGCAATTACTGGGCCAACATCTACGGGCCGGTGTTGTCTGAAAGAGCAGACGACAAGAAGAAACGTTTGAAAGAGCAGACGACAGTTCGAACGATCAGGCAGCAGTCTTTAAAGTGTCCAGTTTAGCCTTGTTGCCTTAAAAACAATTTCAGTCCATTGGTGAAAAGCACTATGCAACATTTGTGAATTTGTGAATCTATAAAATATCTGCAAAAAATGTGTACTTTAAATTGCTTGTTTTTCGCAGGATCAATATTTCCAGATTTGTGCGAACTGTGGCTGTTGGGAACATATCGTGGGCACAATCAGAGCCGTATATTGGGAGAGTTTGGCCATTCATTGGTATCAATGGAGCGAAAATCTATTGGCCGAAAAGTTGATTGACAGGCCGCTCGTGGCCAATCACAAGCCGCAAAACCTCCCCTAGCGGTGGTCGTGAGCCTCAAAAGTAAAGCAGGGTTCGGTAATTTCATTTTAGCGTCGCTAGAGTTAAAAAAGTTAACGCCTGGTGACTGAAAACTTGGTGCATGGGAGCTTTTCGTCATGGCCTTCTTTAATGGTAGAATAAACGAATGTGCACCACAGGATTCGAACGCGCGGCCACGTGCGTTGAAATGACGTAAAAAAAAAAGTGTGTAGCCGCGGGAGTTCCCGTCGTGTTTGAAAAATGGGGAGCTGCTGTGCTTTGAAATGCCAGAACAGAGCTTCCAGGGGAATTCGGTTGTTCAAGCTGCCGAAATCCCCTAGGAGGCGAAAACTGTGGCTTTTGAGAATCGGGCGTGGCGCGGGGTGGAAACCTCCCGACAGGACATACCTTTGCGAGGTGAGGTATTGTTCGAACATGGTTAAAATTGCGCGGTGGACGCGAGTGCACTGTGACAAAACCGTGTATTTTGTGATCTATTCTCTATTGCCGTGGAAGCGTCCTGTGCGCTTTCGCTTCACCGCAGAAAGACGAGTGGTTCAGGCCTGTGGCGATCGTGCGATGATGGATTTGTAAGATCGCGTATTTTGAAAGCGTGAGCCTCTCGTCAGCGGTATAACTGTAGTGTGACTTGAGCGGCTGAATACACAGTTTTGACGTCTACCAAAACGTTATTCGCTGCAGGACCACTTCGAGCCCTCCCAGTTCCAGGCGAGGTGCTCCGACGGCTGGAGGAGGCTAAAAGCCACAGCTGTTCCGAGTTTGTTTCTGCATTCTAAAAGTCAAGTGAGTGCGTGTAACGAGAATAAGTGAGATTTTTGTTCCTTTCGTATTTACCTAGATTATGGGAGTGAATTAAAAGCAATAATTTATTTTGTGTTAAGATGTTTTTACTGATATGATTTGAAAGAGGCACAGGTGACCTATAATATTCTGGACTTTGTATGCTGTTGACATCTCTGTTCCATGCCAGAGACCTTTTTTTTTTTTTTTTAATTCGGAGGGGTCCTTGTACAAGAGTGCATGAGACACCATCAGTCAGTGTTGCAGCCTGACACAGCACAAAACCCTGCCTCATGGAACTGTAAGTCAAAATCCAATCATTCATATTCTGTTGCTTCTGTTACGTTACTGCATGAGGCATTCGTCACTTTCAGCTGCCTTGTAATGCAATGACAGCTTCACCAGCTAGGTATGTGTCATGGTTCTTGCACGGCTTGGAGTGATCTCGTGAGGTGGGCAACACCCAATGGACCATTTGCAGAATTAGTGGTTCGAGAGTAAATGGCTAGAAGACGAGAGTCCCCTGGCCGCAGGCACGTCCACTGCGTCCCGTTGGCTTATTGTGTCGCACTGACCTAGGCTCCCTCAAAACCACTTATGTCCCATTTGAGGATTACTTTTCACCCCTAGGTAAATACAAAGGAGCCTTCGTCCCTCTCCGCTCGGCCAGCACGAAGAGAGAAAGAGCGACAAATTCATTTATTCCATATTTCTGCAAAACGTGGATTCTCCTACCGTGTTTGCAGCAACCAGCGGGCAGGACCCCTGGAGCAGCCCTGCAGGGCGGCCTGCTGACGCAGCCGCTTCCCACCACCAGCGGGGCGTGCTTCGTAAGCATCTTCCAGGGTCCTGTGTACCCCCGTGTAGCAATACCAGCGCACTCTTTGCCGCAGGTGACCAGCGACAACCGGCGCGGCCAAGCCAGCGTAGCTGCCCGCGGCACCTTTGTGTTGGCAGCCTCCACCAGCTGGGTATGCGTCATGGTGTTTGCACGGCTTGGGGTGATCTCGTGAGGTGTGCAACACCCAATTCTCGTACTGTGTTTGCAGCAACCAGCGGCCAAGACCCTTGGAGCAGCCCTGCAGGGCGGCCTGCTGACGCAGCCACTTCCCAACACCAGCAAGGCATGCTTCGTAAGCATCTTCCAGGGCCCTGCGTACCCCCGTGTAGCAATACCACCGCACTCTTTGCCGCAGGTGACCAGCGACAACCAGCGCGGCCAGGCCAGCGTAGCTGCCCGCGGCACCTTGGTGTTGGCGGCCTCCACCAGCTGGGTATGTGTCATGGTTTTTGCACGGCTTGGAGTGATCTCGTGAGGTGTGCAACACCCGATTCTCGTACCGTGTTTGCAGCAACCAGCGGCCAAGACCCCTGGAGCAGCCCTGCAGGGCGGCCTGCTGACGCAGCCGCTTCCCACCACCAGCGGGGCGTGCTTCGTAAGCATCTTCCAGGGTCCTGCGTACCCCCGTGTAGCAATACCACCGCACTCTGCCGCAGGTGACCAGCGACAACCAGCGCGGCCAGGCCAGCGTAGCTGCCCGCGGCACCTTGGTGTCGGCGGCCTCCACCAGCTGGGTATGTGTCATGGTTTTTGCACGGCTTGGGGTGATCTCGTGAAGTGTGCAACACCCAATTCTCGTACCGTGTTTGCAGCAACCAGCGGCCAGGACCCCTGGAGCAGCCCTGCAGGGCGGCCTGCTGACGCAGCCGCTTCCCACCACCAGCAGGGCGTGCTTCGTAAGCATCTTCCAGGGTCCTGCGTACCCCCGTGTAGCAATACCACCGCACTCTGCCGCAGGTGACCAGCGACAACCAGCGCGGCCAGGCCAGCGTAGCTGCCCGCGGCACCTTGGTGTCGGCGGCCTCCACCAGCTGGGTATGTGTCATAGTTTTTGCACGGCTTGGGGTGATCTCGTGAAGTGTGCAACACCCAATTCTCGTACCGTGTTTGCAGCAACCAGCGGCCAGGACCCCTGGAGCAGCCCTGCAGGGCGGCCTGCTGACGCAGCCGCTTCCCACCACCAGCGGGGCGTGCTTCGTAAGCATCTTCCAGGGTCCTGCGTACCCCCGTGTAGCAATAGCACCGCACTCTTTGCCGCAGGTGACCAGCGACAACCAGCGTGGCCAGGCCAGCATAGCTGCCCGCGGCACCTTGGTGTCGGCGGCCTCGACCAGCTGGGTATGTGTCATGGTTTTTGCACGGCTTGGAGTGATCTCGTTAGGTGTGCAACACTCAATTCTTGTACTGTGTTTGCAGCAACCAGCGGCCAAGACCCCTGGAGCAGCCCTGCAGGGCGGCCTGCTGACGCAGCCGCTTCCCACCACCAGCAGGGCGTGCTTCGTAAGCATCTTCCAGGGTCCTGCGTACCCCCATGTATCAATACCACCGCACTCTTTGCCGCAGGTGACCAGCGACAACCAGCACGGCCAGGCCAGCGTAGCTGCCTGCGGCACCTTGGTGTCGGCGGTCCCCACCAGCTGGGTATGTGTCATGGTTCTTGCACGGCTTGGGGTCATCTCGTGAGGTGGGCAACACCCAATTCCCGTACCGTGTTTGCAGCAACCAGCGGCCGGGAGCTCTGAGCAAACCCTCCAGCCTCTTTCTCCATCACCCGTTCCACCTAGGCTCACTGAAGATGTCTTTCTTCAGATGAGCCGGAAGATCAAGCAGCTGGAGAACGAGAATCGTCGCTTGGTGAGGCAGGCTGCCTTACAAAAGACAAGGGAAGCGACGTTCCGGTCTCAGCTGCACAAGATATTCACTGCGGACCAACTGGCAGCGCTATCAAGATCCAGCAACAGGGGGTCCAAGTGGTCGAACGAGACGGTGAAAAAGTCGTTGCAGATGCGCTTCGCGTGTGGCAGCACGGGCTACGACTTACTGCTGGAGGGGGGCTTCCCATTGCCGTCGTCTAGAACACTGCGGCGGCGACTTGAAGGCGAGTTTGTGTTTAGGCTACTCAAGTGTTTCAAAGCTCCCTGTTGATTATTTGCAGATATATCCTTGTTAATACCTGTAGTGTTTTTGTATTTTACGCAATCTTTTTTTTAAAATGAGGAGTTGGTGTCATGGTTACTTTTTCACTTAGGTGCAGTGTGGTAGGAAGGGGTAGATTATTCATATTATGTTGGAATGATTCTCTCATTGCAGGCTTGCTAGCACTAGTTTGACCTCAGTATCTTGCATGCGTTGAGATGTGAATTCAAGTTTAGAGGGGGAGTGTTTTCTTCACTCTCAATTTTTGTAACCTTGCTGATGCGACCATGGAGGTAATTATGCTGACGGTGTCTAAAAGAGCACACTGTGGTGATGATAGTCTAATGAGGCTCATGGATTCCATACGAGCACTGCATGAACACTTGACTTGGGCTCGTGACAATAAGTTCCTCGACTTGGGCAGTAGCTCATGACTAGGGCTCTGTGTTTTCGGAGTTTATTTTTCGTGAAATTCAGAGGGTGTTTTTGGGAGTTTATTTTTTAGCGAAAATTCGCTGTTTATCGGAGTTTATTTTTCATAAATCCCCAATTCTCCGAAATTTGGAGATTAATTTTGCAGTGTTTTATATTAAAATTAATAAATAATAACCGGATGCAAACGTGTGCCAAATAGAAACAAAAACGCGCTCGTATCAATTAAGATTCTTTCAGTTGAATTTGGCGTTGGTATCAATGGCGATACTAATTTGTCCCACGACAAAAGTCGCACAGAAGTGTGGCTTCGTTAAACGTCGATATTTTAAAATCAATATACTGCCGGAGGTAGCTGCAAGGAAGCTCGTAGTCATCCCATCAATCTATCCCACTGCCGCGCGAGGTGGATGTAATAGAGAAGTTTCAACTGCCCCTCGTCCCTATTTTATACAATCTCCATGATCCATAGCTTTCACTGTTACCCCCAGAAACACACCCTCTCATTTCTCTAAATCCCAAATCCCATGGCCCAAACTGGAAACCAAAAGAGTGGCTTTTGTCGTGACACGAATGGTACGACGACCTGTTTCCCTGAACCAACTTTGACGAGACAAGCCATAAGACCCCCTTTTGACAACGGTCCGAGGCTTGAACGATAATTATGGTGTCATTTTCCCAGGACCATTCATCCTGCGTTGCTCAAAATGTATAAAAAGAAAAAAAAAAGACTTTTCTTTTTTTTTGCTGTGTTTTTTGTTGGGGGGGGGGGGGGGGGGGTGGCATGGGCACATAACAATTCAGAGTTTATCGGATAAATCCGAATTGCCAAAAATTTTACCGGCGGGTGTTTTTCGGATTTATCCGAAATCACGGAGCCTTACTCATGACTGATCTCTGCACACGAATGGCCAAAATTAAACATTGTTTACAGCTCAGCATATGCTGCACATGTTGCCATACACAGACTATGGCTATACAGTCGACTCTCGTTAATTCAAAATCTCTTAATTCAAACTTTCGGATAATTCAAACTAACGTGCAGGTCCCATCCTCTGCGTCTCTATGGGAAGAAACTCCTGATAATTCAAACTTTGCTTTATTGAAACAAATTTTCGGCCCCCCTCGAGTTTGAATTAATGAGAGTCGACTGTACATAGTTCTCACGTGACGTCATCTAGTCACTATTCCCAGGTACTAAGCGTCCCATTAATGCAGTGGAAAGTAGGTTTGCACGTGCCTCCGCGAGCGTCTCACATCGTGCTCTTTATTCTGTGGAAGGCTGACTGCACGTGCAAAGGACGCCGTTGCTGGGCACTGGGTGACGTCAGTGCAATCTATGTATGGTAAACATTGGCAGCAGACCACGTGGCCACTTGTTCTGGCTACAAATCAAGGGGGTAAAGGATGCTCATTTTAGTCTTTCCTGCGACTAGCTCCGTGTCAAGAGAACAATTGTGTGCTCCATAGGTTATAAAAATCAAAAAATATTTTTATGCAGAATATATTACAAGCAGAAATGTGGTTGCACTGAACTTATGTAGATAGTCTAGTTGAAAATTCGAATGCTCTAAGCACAATTGTGCCTCTGTGTATCACAACGACTCTTCTTCATTTTCACTTTTTGAATTAAGGGGGCCAATTCTTTTTGCATTGGCATGTTTTTCTGTGTGAAATCAGGATCATTGTGTAGAAAGAATAAAACTTCAGTTTGAGCTCTCATCTTTGTCAGTGATGAAAACTCATAATAGAAAGTATAATTCCATTACAAAGACTGGAAGTTATTCACTACTAACTATTTAGAAAAAGATATCTTCAGGGCTTGCTTCGTAAGTCATAAGTGAGTATCTAAACCAATGGTTGTGACATTGAATGCCACGTAATGTTTTTGTTATACTAAACAAGGTGATTTTGTGGCTCCAGTGCAACTAGTACTTTCAGCGATTCACACCAGAGGCATTCTAACTTTTAATCACAATGAACTCTGCCCGTGGCCTCAAAACTATTTCAAAGCTGACAAACAAAGACAGTAGGAATCAGCTGACCTTGGGGCAAACTGAAAAAGTTGGTGTCTGTTTATCTGACGGCGGAAGAAGTTTTCCTCTAAGAGAACCCTATGTGCAGGCGTTAGGATTTCTGAAAATCCACTTTGAGATCCCAAGATTCCAGCATGAGTGACAGTAATAACTTGAATAAACTGCACTTTTCTTCTATTCTAGGCATCCGTTTCGAGCCTGGGGTGCTGGGCGAAGTATTTCAGCTTCTCAAGAAAAAAGTGGCGCACCTCAAGCCGCAAGAGCGCAAATGCGTACTGTTGGTCGATGAGATGGCTATTGTACCGAAGTTCGAGTACGACCCCAGCACAAGCTCCATACGGGGTCACGTGACAATGCGTGTGCCAGGAGCACCGCCCGCCAAGCCACCGTCCACAGAGCACGCCAAACCACAGTCTGCTGAGCCACCGCCTGCGCAGCCACCTTCTGCCGAGCCGTCTGCTGAGCAACCTTCTGCCGAGCCACCGGCCGCCACCCATGCTCTGGTGTACATGGTTGCTGGGGTGTCTTCACGGTGGAAGCAAGTCGTGTGCTACCAGTACATCGGTAACTCTCATGCTCTTTATTCATTTATATCTCTCAGTGTACAAATAATGTAATATTTACCGCATGATACACTTCCTTTTGCTCTCTCTCTCGCTCTTTGCTTACGACAATGATGGTGCTAAGTCGTATGAGGGAAACATTATGAACATGGAAGTGCAGGCTGAACAGACAAGTGTTGAAACTCTTCAGAACACTACGAAGGAATGGTGACAGAAGGTTTTTATGGCATGGGCCCTATGGATCTAACCTACTTTCTTTGGAACGAAAAAAATTACTTTCTTATCGGATCACACTGGGATTTATACAGAGGTGCGTGGCGAAGTGGTGGATGTTGGTGAAAATATCAAATGAACTTAACACAGGAAAAAAAAGCTGTTTCTGGCAGGGTGCTCACCTGCTTGGGGATGCTGTAAACAAATAGCATGGCCTGGCACACGAAAAGGTGTGGCAAGGCATCTCGACTGATCAGGTCCCATACCACAAATAGGGATCCCATACCAGAGGATACCACAGTTCAGAAGCCATTCATTACAGAGGCAAGCACCATGCTGAGGGAAGCATCAAATGCTTCCCTCAGCATGGTGGTTTAGGGTTTAGGTGTGTGGTGTAATTCGCAAATGCAATATGACTGCTAACTTGAGCATGTATCATAAAGTAATTATTACACAGCTGGACACTGCTACATTGCTTCATCATTTCGAAATGGATGAGGATGAAGACTATTCCCAGTATGTCAGTTCAATCCTCGTGCATGTTGGATTTTGCCTCAAGTGCTCCAAGCTGTGGTGTGCTGACATACTTGTTTACCAATTTTCTCACTAAATGCTTTGTCAGAAGCAAATTCAAGATATAGCAACATTATGTTCTCTATTCCCATTGGGTAAGTAAGGATGAAACATACACACCAGGACGGGCTACTACCTCCAAAGGCGTCTTCGTTCCATCTTCCCTGATGTGTAAAAAATATTTAAACCTACCGTAATAACTCATTCTCTTTCATTCTGTTCCAATTTGTTTTCACCTGTTTGGCTCAAGGGAAGCTGGTGCAATCATGCACCGCTTTGTGCATAAACCGACTTCATGAAAAGTGTCACGGTACTTTTGAGGTCTCTCTTTTTAACGAGAGGCCTGAGTAACGCTGCCCCTAACTACAGGTGGCATGTTCTCCTGTGTGGAAATCCTCTTTTCCCGCCTAGTCGAAATTGTACAGCCTAAAGTACAGCTGTAGCGTGGCTGTCCTTCGACGCTCCGCTGGTGCAGATGCAGAACATCAGCCTCGTGAGCCCAGGGCACCTGGTTCGAGTCCCAGTGGAGGACACATGTGTTCGTTGTTAGAGATAACTAAAAGATAAAATCAGTTCTTTATTGTTATAATCTGTGTATCCTTTTATATACTGTTTACACTTTCGTGGTTTAGTTGCTGTGATGTCAGTCTATTCAGCAGCAGTAATCTTGTGATTGCTTTTTATAACCTCGAAACCAGCCCCTCAATGCATTCTGCAATAAAAGTGTTTGCACCTTTGTGGGTTGGATGAGCTAATAGGTGTTTCTTTCTACTGACCATAAGATAGTTCTGCGTTGTGACAGTGTGTCGTACACTTGGGTAAATTACTTTGTAATAGTAATTTAATTACAATTACTTTGCTTCAAAAGTACTTTAATTACAAATAAAAATACCGGTGTACAGAAAGTAATGGATTATAATTACATATTGCCAGTGTACAAAGTAAGGCAATTTCTTCACAATTATTTTCCTTTTTGCTACCAGTCTTCAATGATGTTGAGGTGACATTTCTTTGTGTGCTAAAATATAACTGCCGATTCTTTTCTTCACTGTTGAGGGTACAGTATATGACGTAACATGTGTTTGTGCCTTTATTTAGCCGGTTCTAGGCATATGATAGGCCGCCAAGTACTGAGTATGATCTGAGTCATTGTCCACTGTTCGGCAACACTAAGATTAGCGAGTTCTAGTAGACAAGTTCTGCTATCTGATAACTAGAACTCCCTATAAGGGTCATTCACGTTCTGAGTCATCACCCACTAACATAGCCACCGAACTAAATATACGAAGTTTTATTCGTGACCTTTGTGAAAAATGCAAGGCATAGCAAACTTGCCAATAAGATAACTGCTTCTGGCTTTGTCGACCATGCTTACGTGTGCTGACTCAACATTAAAAGGCTGTCTGGCATCAAGTAAATACACCCTGTTATTAGTGTTCCTTTGACCATGGCAAATCATTGTTAAAAAAATCTAATAATGTATGCAGGAACTGGAATAACCAGAGTAATAATTTCAACATTAAATTATGCTGAAAGTATATTTATTTTCTATTTTCGCGAATCAGTCATCTCGCTTGCACTTCTTTTTATATGCGTCTTCTGGGTGCGTCTGGATGTGCTCCCTATCCAGCATTGCTCCGCGAGGTGGACCTTTTGCATTTTGCGTCCCCGCGAGCTTCCAGTTCAAATACAGGCCAAACAATCACCATCCTAACGAGGCACCATGAAAAGCCAAATAAAAAAATCAGACCAATGCTCGTGACGCCCGCCTAAAAGATAGGTTTGCAAAATATCAGTGGAAGACTTTTTAATCTCCTGTAAGCCAGCCGCATGCCTATAATATGTTGAATAGCGTAGAAGAATTACCCCCTCTAAATCTCCCACATCTTCGTTTGTATAGCATTTAAGCTTCCAAGCACTGATAGCATACAGAAGCTCTGGAATTCTAACAAAAAGGCACGACTCAAAGCTGCTTGGGACGCAAGGCCTTTGTTTGTAAAAATGAATAGGGTCTATATAATCGGCGAGGGCAACTTTGCTCAATTTCTTTTATTTTGGGGGTGTGACTGTTTTCAGCGTAGTCAGCAACGCTGAATCACGGGTAAAATGTTTTCTGCTATACTATACCTTTATAGTACTTTTCATCCGGGCAAAGAATGCTGAGCCACTGCGTTGTGGATGCAGGCACGTCGTTGTATATTTTGCGGAGGACAGCTATTGCGTCTGCTCAAATGGTGTTCCACAGCCCAGCACCCTCAAAGAATTGTAGCTCTCTGAGGCCATTTATGTTAAAAGTATATAATTTTGTAGATATTCGGTGTTTACTGCAGATTCTAAATTGCACTCGTGAGCAACAGCAACATTGGTCGCGTCAACAATATGACTTGTCTTTTCTCCCGCAGTACACATGGCTGGCTGAGTTGCACAAGTACTGCGGACCATAGATTAAGATAGGAAAGCGCAGGATAACGCAGAGAGTAGCTCTTGTCACCTGATTCACAGAACGGCACGAAAAATGAAATGTCCGAAGTGTCAGTACGAGAGCGTTGAACGAAAGTTATGTCATTTCCAGTTCTGCTTGAATAATAGTGAAACCGTTCTTGGCCCCCCAACCACCTGGTGTAGCATTTTTTATATTTGTTTTAATTCGGATTGTGGTGTCGCTTTGATGTAATATATTTTCGCTATGACTGTATTTTGCCCCATAAAGCAATAATAACTTATTTTGGGTCAAATGTTTGAGTCAATATGGCCCTTTAGGCGAATTCTTTCAAAGCCCCACAAACTGGCAGGACATTTAGGCAGGCATCCAAAACTTTTTATCATCTCAATGACGTTATAAAGCTTAGCGGCAGCGTGATGAAATAATTAAAGAAGTTGTTGTCATTCAAATTTTCACAATTACTGCTGCTGAAAAGTAATTAAATTAATTTTTGCCTAAAAGTAATGATATACAATTACAAACTACGCAGAAAAGTAATTAAATTACACTAATTCAATTGCGGTAATCAGTGACAGTAATTCAATAGACCGATCTTACGAGCCGTTCAGTGCATCCGTGACGCTGCCATAACTTTAGTTCACAGAATGCAGGATGCAGAGCATGGGATCGCTCGTGGCGGGGTCCATATCATTTGAGCGAATGACGTTTTAGCGAACAGCGACATTTGAGCGAATCGACGTTTTAGCGAATAACGGGGGCGCGCGTTAACCCATCCGCCGCGCTGCGCTTTACGCCGCTTCGCGGCGGCAGTCTGCGGCGGCTCATTACAAAAATGTGAACCCATTTGGCCCACCCGAAAACGCCGCTTCGCGGCGTCCGACTATCCGCTAAAGTGTCATTCGGTGAAACGTGGGCGTTCGCTAAAACGTCATTCTTCAATCAAGTGAGTGCCTCCCCTCGTGGCGTCTCATGCTTTGCTCGCGCAGACCCGCAGCGGGGTTGTGGCGCATGCAGAAAGACTAGAGTTCCCTTGATGCATCGTGGTAGCAGCGGCGTAGCTAAATTGGCTGGTGAGATCGGTCTATTACTGTAATTGAATTACTACCCAATGTATAGTATACCAACAGTCACTTTTCTCCACTTCCTAAATTTTCTGTGTCTACATTGAGTTCTACGTTTACTTCTTTTTCCTACTGCTTACTTTGGTGCAGGCAGCTCCTTCAGTGGAGAAGACGCTGCCAGCGAAGTGAGAACTCTCATCGAGCGGTGCTACAGTGTTGGGCTCCAGGTTGTGGCCATCACAAGTGACATGGGCAGTGGGAACCGGGCAATGTGGAAACAGTTCGGCGTACACGCTGGCAGATACAGCAGAACCGTGAACCTGATTCCCCACCCGCAAGTACCTGGGGAGCAGATTGCTTTCCTGGCAGACGTCCCCCACCTCATCAAGAACCTGAATGGGCATCTGGTGCGGGGCCAAACTATAACGCTGCCAGCAGATGTTGTGGCTGCTAACGGGCTTCCATGTTCAACCGTGTCCCTCGAGCCGGTCCGCCAGCTTGCCGAGTTCCAGAAGAACCTCGCCTTCAAGTTGGCCCCCAAACTTCGTCCCGAGCTTCTGGACCCAAACCACTTCGAGAAGATGAAGGTGAGCAAGGCATTCAGAGTGATGACCTGGTCTTGCCTTGCTGTTTTATAGGTGTTCCCAGGAGTTCCCCTGAGTAGCCTCGAGCATTCCCTAACCACCACCCAGATTCCCTGGAAGTTCCGAGCTCATAGCTGTGCATTGATGCACAGCTATGAGCTAGGCACACTTTCGTGTGTGCATTACTGTTACGAAGGGTAGGCCTTTGTGCTGCTTAAATGTAGCAATGCTACACAGAGCAAGGATTCCTTAGCTGTGATTCAGTCTCCTAGATCAAAAACTTTGAGCACCGATGCTATGTTCAATAACAAGCAGGGTATCTTGGCTAAAGCCCCACACATGCAAGCATGATCAGGACGGACTTTGTAACACAACTCTGCTTAATTTTTACAGTGAAGCTGTTAAGGGCTAGGTCCCCCAGGTCGAGTCTGCGGACACGCAGCGTGTTAAAACACACAACTATGGTATAGTAGCGCCATCGAGCGGAAACTTTGGCAACCATCCATTGCGCGCGCGGGAGGTGGGAACCACGGCAACAGCCGAGGAGCGTTCGCGAGTGCGTTCTCGATCTATTCACCGTCGGCCTCATACGCGTACGACGAGCAGAGCGAGGAAAAGGACAGGGACACAGGTGGTCGTGTCAGCAGCCAACTGCGTCCCGTGATTGGCGCTGCCCTACTAGAATAAAACATCATCGTCTCACCTACCAATCATCTGTGTCCTGTGTCCCGTGATGTCGAGATCGCTCTGGCGCTCATATCAGTTGCCCTTGGGACTCACGATGAGTTGGCCGCGCGTCGTTTGTTCGGCGATGTGTACAGTTTCTAACTGCTGGCAAAGTTGCGATTGCAATGAGTTAGCGCGGTTGAGTGCGCTTCTCAACGAGCACCGGTGCGGTGCAGAGAAACGACACTTACAGAGAAAACACCGTGTTCATGCGTAGCGTGAACACAATGTAGCGTGATGATTGTTGATGTTCCTGGTCAATATAAGTGCTTACCTCAAGGCCAAAAGAAAAACTGGCTTTTATCATGAATATGTGTTTGAGGTCCCGTCAAGCTGTGTGCACCATTGGTCATCATTTCTTTAGACTAAGATTTAAAACGAATATTTGGGTATAGCAAGAAGGACTGGCAAATCTCTCATCTATTTACAATCTCCGCGTAGGCCTTGATTTATTTAAAGCGAGAGTCATTCAATGATTCAAATCAGAATTAACTGAGCCTTGGCAGTGGGTAGCCAGATACTTGAGAATAACCTGATTGAAACCAGCTAGATTTTTCTTTACAAAGTATAATCATTGCTCACATGCTGATTTTGTGCACTAAAAAGCTATCTCTACTTTTTCACACTTTCTTCAGTTGTTTCGATTAACAACTGCAGAATTTAAGCACATCCTTGAGAACGTGAACAAAACGTTCAACTTGGTACTCAAAATTACTTTCGTCTAACCTCATTTCAGTGGATTACTGTGTGCCCCTTGATATTAGGTGTTTTAGGTATGATAGTCTTTATATCATGTCTAAAATTAATATTTATTCATAGATGTTCACGCTCATCCATCACTCAAGTACTATAATGTTTTGAAAAATGGTACTAAGGTAAGAAAGAGTGCTAAGCTACACGCTAGCTCCTGCTAAGCTAAGTTGGCATGTAGCTTAGCTTAGCTTGTGTGTGGCTAGCTAAGCTAGTTACACATGACCGGAAGCTAGCTTAACTTAGCTTCCATTAAGCTAAGCTAGCTTCCGCCATCTTGACATCAACATTGTCAAGATGGCGGAAGCTGGGCGCAATGGCAGTATCAGAAAAGCACAGCAAGTATTCAATATGCAATTCAGAATTATTTGACCCAAGTCACTATTAGCTTCTGATTCGCTTGAAACATAAAATTCATTATTTGCACGTGTCTGCTTAAGGGGAAACTGAAGCGGTTTTTGTACCTTTAAAAAAACATTTGAATCATCTTCATATAGCCTCCAGCACCACAAATATTAAATTTTATTTTTCAATTTGAGGCCCGGAGTAGCCATAAAAGCACTTTGACCATCGCGCTGAAGCCCCGCCCTTCCGAGGTGCAAGAAGCAAGGAGGAAATTTCTGAGAGACAGCAGCGTCGCAACAAGGATTCTCAGAATTTCTGCACCTACCGCAAGCTTATTTGAGCGGTTGACAAATTGTGTGCTATTCACCTCATGCTCCCGATTTTCGCTTGCCTGTTTCTTTTGACATAAGTTTAGTACACCTGTAAACTTTCATAAAAGATTTAGCGGATGTTGGTTATGCGTGAAAGATTGCAGCGGGAACTAGGCGTCTGTAGCAGATGACGCACCATTTCACGAGAAAAAAAAAAGCGCTGCATTGGGCAAGGCTGGTCATATGTGCCGGAACGCTGCACGAGAGATGGTGCTCGAGCTTCGGTGGGCAGGTGAAAGCTCTTGACATGACATCATGCCAAGTGAATTTTGTTAATATTTCTTTGCGTTGGGTGATACTTCTTCGGCAAATAATGCATAATCAAATTTGCAGGATACAAATACGGAAGAATTTACCTCTAACTCATTTTTTTTGGAGAACCTCTTTAGCTTCCCTTAAAGTGTTTTCAACAAAATCAGTCTGTGGTTCACAAATCTGAGTCGGTGACACTTTTAGCAACGTACAGCTACCTAAGTAACCATGGAGTGTGCTTTACTTCAGTGCTGGCATTCATCACCATTGCTAATGTAAAAGCAAAAATGTTTGGCTCATGAAGTGGCACTGCCAATTTTGAGAGAGTGGCAAGGACTCATAAAAAACCAGCAAAAACCATTTGTATGGACAACAGGAATGGAAGTTAGCAGCCTTTTCTTCATTTAGTGCCCATGCTGTTCTCTGATTGACTGAGGGAGAGGTTTAAAATCCTTTATTCCTTCAGTTGAGTTTACCAAGCATTGCATACACTTGAGGATCTAAAGCATTTCTGTGTTTGTAGGTGAGCACTGCCCTACGGGTCCTCAGTCACTCCACGGCCACGGCCCTTCGGTTCCTGGTGGAGAATCATGGCTGGAGCACCAACTTCCTCACCACGGCTTGGTTCTTGGAACAGGTCAACAAATGGTTTGATCTTATGAGCAGCAGGCACCCAGTCCTTGCGATCAGCAGGCAAAATGAGGCCTGCTACAAGAACACCCTTGACTTTCTGGTCAAATTTAAGGATCTTTTTCTCCACCTCACTATTGGGGATGGGGCGTTCAAGCCAGTGCAGGCGGGAGTAATCCTCTCTACTAAGTCCATTCTGGACTTGCAGCAGAGTCTCATTGAGAGACATTCTTTTTCATTCGTGCTCACATCCAGATTCACGCAGGAGTGCCTTGAAAACTTGTTTTCAATAGTAAGACAGGGCAACCCTATCCCAACTCCCTTGGAGTTTAAGATGGCCTTGAAAATCATCACGCTCTCGCAGTACCTCAAGGCGTCCAAGGCAGGGTCCTACGAACTGGATGATGCCTCCTTTTACCTGGCTGACCTCGCAGACTTGGATGTACAACCTGCTGTACCCACCGACATTTTTCTTGAGGAGGCAGAACTCACCATGTCACAACCTGAGGAGAATAGCTTTGACTATTACTGCGGGTATGTGGTACGAACAGTTGTCAAAAATAATGCTACATGTGACACGTGTGCTGCAGCTGTTCAGGTCCCCACGGCACCTGCAAATAGCCTCCTCAGGCTTAAGAATTACATCCCTGACGCTCTGACCTGCCCCTCTGAAGCTGCACGCAGCCTCTTCACAATTTGTGAAAGTGTCTTTCGCAGCCTCATTCCGGATTTGATGCATGCACGGGGCATTCTGGACAGCTTATCGGCGAGGATGGCTGCAGAGAGCCAATGTGTTCAGCTGCCCGACTGCCATGAAATCAAAATGAAGCTCATCAGGCGGTTCTGTCATGCACGGCTGCAACTATTCCTGCGGGAAAAAAGTCGCGAGTTGGCAGCTGGGGCTGCTGAACGCAGGGACTTCGGCAGCAAGTCGATGGCAGGACCTCGGAGAAGGAATTAGTGCCTTAGATTGCCTTAGCTAAGGAAACTGTTGTCCCATTCTCATTTTTTTTTTACTTTGCTTTCTTCTTTGTGTTAAGGGCAGCTTTAATTTTTTGCGTTCCTTCTTTACTGAGGCACTTCTGAATTTTTTTTTACTCTTGCAACGGTTGTTTGTGCGAGGCCCTTTTTCTTGTGATCTTCATGTAAGCCTACGTGAAGCCTCTGAATTTTTTTATGCTTGCTACACATGTTTGTGGGAAGTTTCTTGTGCTGCGCATTTAAGCATTGCACTTTTTTATGCTTGCTACGGGTCTGTGAGAAGCCCATTTCCTTGTGCTCTGCCTGATGTCTCTGAACTTTTTATGCTTGCTATGGGTCTTTGTGGGACGCTTTTTTTCTTAGGCTCTGCTTGTAAACCTGTGTGAAGCCTCTGAATTTTTTTACGTTTTCTAGAGATGTTTGTAGGAGGCTCTTTTTCTTATGCTCTACATGCAAGCCTGCATGAAGCCTCTGGATTTTTTTTACGCTTGCTTCAGATGTTTGTGGGAAGCCTTTCTTTTTCTTGTGCTCTGCGTACAAGCCTGCGTGAAGCCTCTAAATTTTTTTCACACTTTCTGTAGCTCTTTGTGAGAAGCTTTTTTTCTTATGCTCTGCGTGTAAGCCTGCGTGAAGCCTGTCAATTTTTTTCACACTTTCTTCAGCTCTTTGTGAGAAGCGTTTTTTCTTATGCTCTGCGTGTAAGCCTGCGTGAAGCCTGTCAATTTTTTTCGCACTTTCTTCAGCTCTTTGTGAAAAGCTTTTTTTCTTATGCTCTGCGTGGAAGCCTGCGTGAAGCCTGTCAATTTTTTTCACACTTTAGCTCTTGGTGAGAGGCTTTTTTTCGTATGCTCTGCGTGTAAGCCTGCGTGAAGCCTGTCAATTTTTTCGCACTTTCTTCAGCTCTTTGTGAGCTTTTTTCTTATGCTCTGCGTGGAAGCCTGCGTGAAGCCTCTCAATTTTTTTCACACTTTCTTCAGCTCTTTGTGAGCTTTTTTTCTTATGCTCTGCGTGTAAGCCTGCGTGAAGCCTCTCAATTTTTTTCGCACTTTCTTCAGCTCTTTGTGAGCTTTTTTCTTATGCTCTGCGTGTAAGCCTGCGTGAAGCCTCTCAATTTTTTTCGCACTTTCTTCAGCTCTTTGTGAGCTTTTTTCTTATGCTCTGCGTGTAAGCCTGCGTGAAGCCTGTCAATTTTTTCACACTTTCTTCAGCTCTTTGTGAGAAGCTTTTTTTCTTATGCTCTGCGTGTAAGCCTGCGTGAAGCCTGTCAATTTTTTCACACTTTCTTCAGCTCTTTGTGAGAAGCTTTTTTTCTTATGCTCTGCGTGTAAGCCTGCGTGAAGCCTGTCAATTTTTTTCGCACTATCTTCAGCTCTTTGTGAAAAGCTTTTTTTCTTATGCTCTGCGTGGAAGCCTGCGTGAAGCCTATCAATTTTTTTCGCACTTTCTTCAGCTCTTTGTGAGCTTTTTTCTTATGCTCTGCGTGGAAGCCTGCGTGAAGCCTCTCAATTTTTTTCACACTTTCTTCAGCTCTTTGTGAGAAGCTTTTTTTCTTATGCTCTGCGTGTAAGCCTGCGTGAAGCCTCTCAATTTTTTTCGCACTTTCTTCAGCTCTTTGTGAGCTTTTTTCTTATGCTCTGCGTGGAAGCCTGCGTGAAGCCTCTCAATTTTTTTCACACTTTCTTCAGCTCTTTGTGAGAAGCTTTTTTTCTTATGCTCTGCGTGGAAGCCTGCGTGAAGCCTATCAATTTTTTTCACACTTTCTTCGGCTCTTTGTGAGCTTTTTTCTTATGCTCTGCGTGGAAGCCTGCGTGAGGCCTCTCAATTTTTTTCACACTTTCTTCAGCTCTTTGTGAGAAGCTTTTTTTTCTTGTGCTCTGCGTGTAAGCCTGCGTGAAGCCTCTCAATTTTTTTCACACTTTCTTCAGCTCCTTGTGAGAAGCTTTTTCTCTTATGCTCTGCGTGCAAGCCTGCGTGAAGCCTGTCAATTTTTTCACACTTTCTTCAGCTCTTTGTGAAAAGCTTTTTTTCTTATGCTCTGCGTGTAAGCCTGCATGAAGTCTCCGAATATTTTTTTTACTTTTACGCTTGCTTCAGATGTTTGTGGGAAGCCTTTCTTTTTATTGTGCTCTGTGCGTATGGCTGCATGAAGCCTCTGAATTTTTTTACGCTTGCTACGGTTCTTTGTGGGGAGCACTTTTTCTTCTGCTCTGCGTGTAGGCCTATGTGAAGCTTTCGCTGTCATGCAAACTTGCTCTTCTGTATCATGTTTTTTTTTTCTTGTCGTCCTTCTTGTGCTGTGCACTGCTTATGTTTCACTCATCCCTTTTTGCTTCATGTGGATGTTTGTAGCCTACCCTTCCTTTCCTGGTGCCTTGCATGGAAGCCTAGGCAGAGACTTCCTGCCCATGTTAGCTTGTCTTTTCCCCTGTCATTCTTCTGTTCGCTTTTTTTTTCGTGTCATTCGCACATCTCGAAATATGCACTCTCTCTGTATCTGCAAGTTTTTCACTTCAGCACTTGCTTAAGGCATTCGCAGGCCATCCCTTTGCTTCATGAGCTTTCCATGCGAGCCTTCACCATGCAGCACCTTTACGCTTCTGGGAGCCTGTGCTTTGCCTCCGACCCTTTTGGTTTATCCACTTGCCTATTTTAATTTTGTAGTTTCTGTGTTTTTTCTTGCAGAGGCACGAGACCCATGTCCCCTCCATGGTCATCGCTTGCTGCTTTTGGGTCTGTCTCGTTTTATTTCATTGTGGTTGCCGACTTAATTATTATCAGGTATCTGTGTGTTAGTTTGTTTGCAGTAGACCTAACTGCCTCCATTTCCTTTCCGTGAGTTAGTTTTTGTCGGACGCTTGTACTCAGTGTAACAGGTGCAAGGGCTGGGTTTTGTTGCTGTGTCCAGGATGTTGTAAGGAGACTGCTGGCCTACCCGAGAGTTTCTTCAGATTGTCCTTGATCGTTCTGACAGCTCTCTTGGGAAGTCTGTTTAACTGTGGATAGTTAGGTGCAGTCCTTAGGAGGCCAATTCCATTTTGAGTAATGAACTCGGTAAACAGCGTGCCGGGGAATGGTGCTCCACTTTTGGACACCAAGCAAACAGGAAGTCCTAACCAGGCGAAGGTGTTCCTCAGATATTCGACTGTTGCAGTTGAGTTGGCTGGCTGCCGATGCCAGTGGTTTATTTCAATCTTGGTAACTGTTTACCACAATTAGCACCGTTTCACCTTCGATAGGTGCAGTGCAGTCGACGTAAATTCTTGTCCATGGAGTCATGGGTTCTGGCCAAGCTTGTGGCTCCGCTTCTGGTGGCATATTATTCAAGGTTGTACGGCATAATCCATTGCCTTACCTCATTGCGTTGATACCCATGCATGTGTCATGGAATTCTTAAAATAAGTTTAACCTCCTATGGGTCTTTTGACTCCGTGGATGTTGTGTGACGACACTGGTCCAACTGCCTCTGGAGGTATGGCACATTCAGGATCAGTTCCTCAGTGTAGTTTCCATACACCAGGAGACCTGACGAAGCAGTGTCTGCTTTGCCTTGTTAAAGCCGTCATCTTCCTCTAATACACACCCCTATTTCACATTTTTCCGGAGCAGGTGGTTGGATGGAGCCAATAGCTGAAACATTTGAGGCAGGCAGCTTGCATGCTATACACTCCGTGCGACGCGACTGGCGCGCCGCCGCGCGGCCGGTACCGAAGGTAGGCAGTGAGAACCCCGAGAAAACGAAACCGAAACCACGCCGCGTACGTTGGTACGCATTGAAGTCGGAGTGGTGCGGTTGCGCTGGGTTCACAGCATGAAGTGCTGCCTGTGCTGCGTCATTAAGTGCTTCAATAGTTATGCGTCGTATCTCGTGGAGACAAAGTTTCACAGTTTTTCACCTCGCCGATGTTTTGCGGGACAGCGACAACGATGGAGCCGTGCCGTACGACGCGAGAAATTTTGTCTCCCGATCATGTCTGCCACTGTGTCGGCACGGCTGACATATTCTGCACAGTTGCTTTGCGCTCTGCGTTTGGTTTCGTACCAGTAACGCCTACATGTGTCAGCGCCGATGGGACGAACTTAAATGCCATCCCACACTCGCGGGTATGAAGTGCCAATTTCGTTGGAGGAATGCCCTCCAAGGAAGTTTCGTCCCCATCGCACGTGTCGATGATATTTCCGGACAAGTATGGCAGGCAATATGTACTTCATGAAGAAAGATTCGAACGGTAAAAAAAGTGACAAATATAAATCTAAAGAAAGCAATAATGAAACCCGGAATCACTGTAGAATCGACGTTTGACAATGGAAGTTTATGTGGTGTGCTTTCTTTCTGGATCAGCCTCCTTTTTGAATGTGGAAACGCTGACACCCCGAGTTCTGTAGACAACAATTTTTTTTCTTGGCTTTAGAGCCACCTATCGCAAAGTGGTTCGAACTGGAAGTACCGTCCACTGGTCCCTTCCTCCCTGTAAATTGTGCACCTCCCACGACGAGTGGTATTCTCTTGATAGCCTTTGACGGTCAAAGCCAGTTCCCATTTAGTTACGCCGCCCAAACTAAATTTCCACCTGGTTTCGCTATGCCAACTCTTTTTGTTAAAATAAGTGTTCTGCCAAGTGACGGTCATGTCAAAGTACCTGTGCGCCGAAAATCAGCACCTCGCACAGCAGGTTATTACACAACAGCTTACCGCAAAAGCCCTTGGTGGCCAAACCGTGTGTTGGCCGACAACTTTGTTTTCTCGGCCTTGGAACCACCTTTCGTAATGTTTCAATTGGAAGTACAGTCCACTAGCCCCTTTCTAACTCTAAAGTCTCCACCTCCCCTGACCAGTGGTATTCTCTTGACAGCCTTTTCATGGTCAAAACCGGTTCCCACCGAGTTACGCCGTCCAAACCAAATTTTCACCTAGTCTCCCTATGCCACCTTTTTTTTTTTTTGTATATTAAGTGCTGTGTCATGTTACTGTCAAGTCCAAGAACCTGTGTGCCCAATTCTGCACTTTGCACAGCCCACTACAACACAACATTTTGGGTCCAATATTGGATATGCCGTACAGCTTTATTTCTTTATTTGTTAGAAACATAACCTTCACACCTGCTGTCTTAGAGAAACTTGGCACTCTTCGCGCACAAACTTAGTGAACATCTCACTCACCTCCAAATATCATCGTTCCAGCAGTCCTAAGTTTACAGCGACGAGCGAAATAAATTTCCCACTCAGAGCAATTATGGTGGCGGCCGTCTTGTTTTTCGGAAAATAGCTCCAACTCCTTTTTCGGCCGCAACTAGAGAAATTACCCCTAATAACGACTCAAACTCAATACGTAAGAAGTGGAGAACAGCTAAATGCCCTTCTGCCCCAGCACTCGTGCAACGCCACCCTCAACTTATCGGCTCAAAAAGCAAAAATTTCGTCCGTGCTCGCTTCCGCCGCCACAGCTTAGCATGCGAAAAGCTTAGCAGGCAGCTGAACGCACAGCTTAGCATGCGCCGCCACAGCTTAGCAGGCAGCTGAACGCGCCTCACAGTCGAACGCCAGCTCCTCCGCTAGCGGCGCTGCGCGCGTTTTTCAAAGCGCCCCCTATAGTTCCCGCACGGAGTGTATAGATGGTGAATCCTAACAAATAACAAAGTGCATGGCGATTCCATGGAGCGGGAGCCTTCAGGTTGGCTTTCAGCTTGTTGAGATAGGCAGGTGAAGTCTATCTACCTGGTAATAGAGCTGAACGACCGACTTACTTGCATCCAAACTCGCAGGAAAGCCCTCAGAAGTACTGGCCCTCTGGTAGCCGGAACCATCAGTGACATTGCCTTTATCTTTCGTAATTAGGCGAAAGCTTAGAAACTTACTCAGGTGGACGAATATCAGATTTCTGTCATTTCACATCATTCGTGCTATGTGCCTGATTAAAGCAGCTATTTCCTGTGGTAATTTGTGAGGAATCTTTCGTACTCACATGCATTGAAACTGATGTCAGCATGCCTCCAATGTCTGCCTGTGTTATATCAACACCAAAAAAGGTTTTTCTATGACAAAGTAGTATCTTACAGACATGTCTCATTATTAGGCTTGTGCAAATAGTTGATTTTGGGTTCAAAACGAATTCGGGCCGAGCAATTTCGAATCCAATATTAAATAGTTGCTCTGCCTTTTTCCAAGCCTGTTACTGCCATCACGCCTAGCCTCAGCCGGCTCGAAAGTTTGCACTCCCTCGGTTACTTCAGTACATTTTTGAAATGTACTGAAGTAACCGCTCTTTAAACACTTACGTGATTGAAGAGCATGAACATGTGCTAATAGCCTAATAGTAATTTTAGGTACGACAGAAAGGGTATCGGATCTAAAATAGCTAATATATGAAGAAGAAATTACTAATCCGCTGAAGTTAGGAGAGTTATTCTGATTGCCACATTGAACTTTGTTCTAATTTTTAAGAATGTGCTGAAATTGTGCAGTTCTTACATAATTGAAGCAACAAACAAAGCTTATTTAATTATGCTTATCAATGGCACTTTGAGCATACAGAATGAGCATGTGAGCAATGAATATACTTTTTATACAAAGATCCAGCTGATCTCAGTCAAGTGAATTGCAATTATCTGTCTATCCACTGCCAAAGTACAGTTAATTTTGATCTAAATTATTTAATGACTCTGGCTTTGAATATGTCAAGGCCTACATAAAGGCTGTAAGTAAATGTAAGATGTAACAGTCATTTCACCATACTCAAATATCCTTTCTTAAATATCAGATTAAAAGAAATGATGACCAGTGGTGTACAGAGCTTGTCAGGAAATCATGTGAAGCATTAAGACAGAGAGAAAGAGAGAGAGAATAAACTTTTATTTTGAGCTTTTTGGCATGGTGTCCCGAGCCGGATGGAAGTATGTAGTTCCCTCTTCACGAGATCCCATATGCTGTCTTGGCCACCTGGCTCCTGGTGACCAACCGAAGTTGGTTCTCCAGGGCAGGGCTGGACAGCAAGTTCTCCCATCGCTCTACAAGGGGATGGGGGGTAGGGGTGGCGGGCGTTCCTGATTAAATCTGCACTCCCCTAGCATGTATCGGAGGGTTCCTATCTCTTGATACACTGGACAGTTCCCCCGGTATTTTTCGCGGAACATGCGACTGAGTAAAAGGGGGTGGGGGAAGGACCCTGACTGAATTTGCCTGTATGCTACTTGTTGCCCCCGCGTTAACTGAGGATGTGGGGCCGGCAGTTTTTGCCTTTCCTTGTAAGTCGCCATGGGTTGATCCTGGACCTCTTCCATGGCTGTGGCCCAGTAGATCAGCGCGCGGGCCTATTGGTGAGCAAGTTTGTTGCCCTCCACGACGGAGTGGACAGGTACCCATACAAGTTCTATGGGCTCCTTTGGGGGTCTTGTTTTGAGCACCCGCAGCACCTTTCGGGACACCCAGCCCGACTGGAAGCTCCTGTATGCTTGCTGTGAGTCGGTGATTATCATTGTCTTGCCTGGCAGGCTGAGGGCCAGGGCTATCGTCACTTCTTCCGCCTCTTTCACATCTCTTACTTCCACCGACACTCTTATCTTCTCCTTGGTTGTCACTACGTCCGCAGCCCTAGTTGTTCCCAGGTCTTTGAAGGCGTCCGTGTAGACGGCCTCCTCCTCGCTCTCCAGTTCTTGGCTCGGTGCCCGAGCCCTGGCCTCTCTTCTGCCGCCATGGTGAGCAGGATTCATGTTCTTTGGGAGGGGCTTAGTCCTGATTTTTTCCTGCCATTCATCTGCCAGTTGTTCTCTCTCTTCCAGGTCTAGAGCACTCCATCCTATTTTTTGTAGGATCTTTCTTCCTGCTTCCGTCTGACTCAGCCATTTTCTCTGGTTGGATAGGTGTCCCTCGATAAATTCGTCTTCCGTTCTGTGTATTCCCGTGTCCAAAAGTTTGTTTGTCGAGGCGCTCATGGGGGACTCCAATGGTCTGCTTGACTGCCTTCCGGATGATTGTGTCCGCTTGCTTTGTGTCCTCTTTGCTGAGTAAGAGGTACAGAGTTGCATATGTGGCTTTCGAGATTATGAAGGCTTGCATATATTCTTGGTAATAGCCATAGATGTTTACCTTGAATTTCACTTCAAGCTAAACACTTACTTCCATCAGAAATATGAACCATCATCACACCACATTACAATATTTTTTCTAAATTCCTCGCCTGCATGCGCGAACCGTTCCGCTGTGGAGGTGTGCTTTCCTCCTAAAGCAGGAGACTGTACCGTGGCGAAGCCGCAGTGAAGCCTCGTTGCATTCCGCGCGATTGCGTTATCTGCGAGATCCACGCGACTGCGGTGTCAGCTTCGCGAGTGTGGCTTTTCCGCAGCGCACCGGTGCATGCTGAGAAGCACAGTCAACGGGGCTAACTTTTCGCAATCATGACGGCCAGCACCTATAAATTCCAAATTAATTTCGAAGCCGATGTCGAATACCGCATTATTCTAAACTGATATTCTAAATTTCCAATATTTGCACAAGCCTACTCATTAATATAAAATTTTAGGGGACGGATGAGGCGTCATACAATTCTGCAGTCTGGACTATACACGCCTATTTTGGGGAACGAACTGGACAAATGTATGCATTCTCGTGTGGGTGAATCCTCGAGGTCACAATGCGCATCCATAATTCACTATAGCATGTTGATCGTTGATTGTCTGGACATAACGCCTGTGCACCTAAAAACGGTTTGGTTCTTCAGGGTTTTTATGCCAAACAGTTCACTTGCCCCTCCCACCCTATTTTTGTTTATGGTAGTAAATGAGAAACCTAAAGCAACATTTCTCTTTTTTTTTTTGTTAAATTACTTGAGACAGAAATATAGAAAAGAAACATGCACGTAGGAAAAAACAGGGAGACTGCATTCAGATGCTAACTCCCTGTCTTCTTGTCTTTTTGCTTGTACGTGGATGTTTCTTATCTTGTGCACCTCAGTCTCACATAATTTTTACATAATGGTAAACTTAGTCCATCTCGCCTGCACCTTCACTGTTTTTTGGAGTCATTTGCAACCTTTTTCATACAAGGCAAGGCAGGGTCAGATGGAAGGCCATGTCAAACAAGAAATGGAAGTGAGTAGAGATAACGGCAAGTGTAAAACATAAGCACACTGAGGTTTCTGCTTAGGTGGAAAAAAACTATGCAAATCCCAAAGCCTGAGGCCCTTGGCACTTGTGCGGTATGAACTGGAGAGGAGAAAAAAAGTGTATGTTGATGTTTATAATCTTCATGGTCGACAGTGCATGCAGTTTTACAAGACTGGTAAATGAATGAGCGTGGCAGCGTGGCCTTTGGGCCGAGAGCTACGTTTGTCTAATATTGGTATTTTAGACCCTAATTTGTTAATGTGGACAATTCACATTATAGACGATTTTTCCGGGGAACGGAAAAGTTCATATTAATGAGACATGACTGTATGTGCATTTTCCATGCGACAGGCTATTGGTCCAAGCTCTCTTCCTTTTTAATTGATGCGTGGTTCCTCTTCTATTCATAGATGGGTCTTTGTGTGCCAACGACATTTATTTTAATTTGCTTTTTGGAGATGTTTGCTGCAAACATTTTGTGGATTCCGGGTTCATACTGAGGTGCCAACAGGCTGCAGTTGTGTTGCTACCTTGTTAATCCCATCATGAGTGAGGGCAGGTGGGGTCTCGGGATTTTATTGTCATCTTCATTTGCTTCAAATCTTATTGCTTGGTGTACAGCTCACGTTATAGACAGATTTCCAATACTGATACAATGTTTTTGAGCCATCATGTGACTGAGGCCACTGAAGTATTGGTTCTGCAATGGCTTTTTAAATTTGTTTCTAAACTGGCAGGTATCTGCTCGTTGTTTACGTCTGGTGCACACAAACCTGAAGAATTATTTCACCTCCATTCCTGCTTTTGAAATTTGAAGTTTGTGGATAACACTAACTACCTTGGGAGTAGAGTTGGTTCTCGGGTTGTGCCAGGTAGGCGCCGGTCGACATGCTTAGTTGTGTATAGGAGATGACAAATCCAGAAGTTGGCAATATGTTTCTGACAGACTGACTGTGTTCAAACAGGCACTTTTATACAATCGGTTGTCACTTCGTTTTTCCACGACTCGAGATACACTTGGAGTAGTCTCGTACTCCTTCTGGCGTGCACCTTTCTTCTAGGGTTCGTTTGAATGCGGTAAGTCATCCACGGTTGAGCGTTGCTTGCTCCATCGAATTTTTGCTCGGCGTATAGAGGGTTTACCTCCACTTCATATGACCGTGTGGTTAATAATCCACTTTATTCATTTTATTTACAGCCAATGCGGTAAAGAGCGTTTGCTGATGTAAGAGCAGCCACTCGCGCTGCAGGGAGAGTTTGGCTGGAACTAAGTACCACAGTGGTCGTTAGGAGTCTGCTGCTGGGGCAGTACATAGTGACACCGTATTTGGATCATGAGTAGACCTTTGGGTGAAATGCTGAACGTAACAGGTTATTTTCTGGACCCTTCACTTTTATCTAGTATCTCAACCGATATAAGTAGGGCTCTGCGTTTTAGGATAAATCCGATAAAATCAGAAAAACACTCGCCGGCAAAAATTTTGCAGATTCGGATTTATCCGAAAAACTCGCGATTTTTGGAACTGCCAGTTGTACAAAACCGCACGGTTTTCATATTTTCCTGGGTCTCCTGGGAACGTTTTGCTTTTCTCTTTATTTTTAGTGTCGACTATTGTTTCTAAAAGTCACAAAAATGCATCTCAGCCTCTTATTAGAACAACAAAGTATCGTCCCTATGACACTAATCGAACAAGTGTCATCTATGATGCACTAAATTAGTAAACTGCTGTTCTTAGTTTTTGTTCCCTTCATAGAGAAACCCCGAATTTCACGTCTCACTAAAAAAACGGCCAGAAAAACTCTGGATTTGTGGTAAAAGATAAACTCTGAAAAACACCCTCAGATTCTGTCCAGAAATAAACTCCGAAAATGCAGAACCCTAAATATAAGCTGGAATGCCAGGATGCATAGTGTGCAGTGCTATTGGAGCCGCCTGTTGTAGAGTTTTGTAAACGTTGATGCATGCTGAAGCGGAGGCAAGTCCCCTCCCTCGCTCACTGTGCCAATCGGCTCTCCTCTGCGTCGTCTGCTAGCAAGATGTCAGTAGTGTTGGGATGACCTTCTCATTCGTCAGGTTGCTCAGATTTTGCGCCGACTGGAAAGTGTTCAGCTATAGTTTCAACAAGCTCGCGGTCCCACCTGTCCACTGTATCTTAAGGACGCCTTATGCCTGATGCATCCACAGGCCGACTTTCGTCTCTAGGCCTGAATTATGCGATCCGCATTCACTAAGAACCGTCCTGTCATGGCTGCTATTGCACTCTGCAAATATCCTTTCAAGCTGAGCTCTACTATGTTCCTTAACTGAATATGGCGACGCATCTGGTTCGAGTTACTCAATTGCAGAATGCTTATAGCAAGTTGTAGGCTGCGGTGGAGAAAAAAAGCTTTTCAAAAAATGCTCTACCAGTTTGTGTGCTGAGTAATTAATTCATTCAATCATGCTTTATTGTCTTCCCAAACAGCTGGAAGACCTCAGTAGGGTGCACATATAGGATGTAGCCTCTACTTACAATACAGACATACTATCAAGCGCAATTGAGCGAAAATTCACAAAAACCCTGTCAGACAGTATGCAAGAAAAGTTGAATATAGAAAAGAAATATATGGGGTTTATGCGCCACGGCAACGAAGGCTATGTGAAATGCCCCAAAGAGACATTAGCGATCTATATGCAGGCCATATGGGGATACTTAAAAGGCAGCCTTGATCTCGGTCGTAATATTTAATTAAACATGCAAAGGTTTGATACTGATACATCATGTAACGACCACCCTACATAAAAGTTTGAATTAAGTTGATGGCACAAGTAAAACCTTCCACTGTATAAGTCTCTATGTATTGCAACTCTGCCTTATGCTTGGTATAAATTGTCGGTAACTATAAAGTGTAAGTTACCCGGCCTATTTTCCTAATGGTAGCAAGGAACCTGAAACTACAGGAGTAGTTAGTACTATTTTAGGAAGCCGGATTATGTGTTTACATCCTTGTAATAGTTATTGTCGTAAGGACGACTACCTAAGTTGAAATTCTGAACCCCTTAGATTAGCGGATTTTTTTTAAACAAGCATACACTAATTAAGTATTTGTGTGGTAGCTTCCATAACAAAAATTATGCTGTACTGACCACGGTGATGCAGAGGGCCTGTTGAAAGCGGTATAATGCCGTAGGGTTTATTGGATAGTTGTGGCGTTCCTGAAGAAGAAAATTTCATTTTTACATGAAGCCCAGACGTCTTACAATTAAATTTCCATTAACTATGCTGCAGACAGACATGGTGCTAACATATTTAATTTTCAAAATTTGGGGCAAAATGCATTTGAACTGCAAGTACAATGCATGAAGATTCGTTAATGGGAAACTTTCTTTTTACATCGAAACCAATGGAGAAGCCAACTCTTTTTTAGACTACCTTGTTGTTATGAAATAGTCTTAAAAACATACTCGCCTTTGTCAGTCATATCCAATTAAACACACCGCAAGGCCTGGAATTATGATTTCATAGGCACATTGGCTAATCGTGCTGACGCTTGCATGGTAGCGCTCAAAAACAATTTGCAGTTCATAGAATATGTTTCTCGACACAGTGTGTGATAGTGAGAGAGCAAAAGTGTGGTACATGACAATGCATTTTATCGTTCATTGCCCTCGCAAAACACGTGCAAATCAGATGATCGTAAGGTGAGGCCTTGCACATAGCACCATGCAAGCATACAGCTGCACGGTGCACTCACTGTGAAATGGTTTTGCCGACTGATGTTCTCTAGCAGACGACTGAGCAGTGTAGAGCGGCGTGACGAGTGCAGGTGAAAATAGGAGATACTCGTCAGCCTCACCGCGCATCAATGTTTGCGGAGTATTGCAGCGGGCAAACCTGATGTACCCCGCGCGCGCTTTGTGGCGTTTCAGCTCATATTGGAGTGACTGTACAGGATAGTGTGAATGGTTCAGTGAGAGAAGTGGGTACATCTTGTAGTATGCTTTGCATGTTATATTTCTCAATCTAGAAATGACTAAGTCTTGATATATTGATTGGAACATGTCATAGCATCAGTAAACCTGAGATGCAAGGGGACAGAGAGGAGATAAAAAAAAGAAGAGGGACAGAACACACATCATCCCGTTCAGTGTTGGCACTCCTTTTTTTGTGTCTTCTCCTTTCTGTCTTCCTGCGCCTAAGATTTAGTAATGTTTTAAATTCGCGGTCTTGCCTGTGCCCTGATATGAGACAATGTCTGCTATGTTACAAGTGAAGAGAGATGCCTAAATTGTTGCCATAGCACCCTATTTATAATGGCATGCAATAGCGTTTTAAATGTTTGGGATGTGTATGTATGTTGCCATGACGAAAATTGTATAAATTATAGGAGGCATGTTGTCTCTACAATGTTGTGTTTTATAAACTTTACTATAACTTACCTAATGCAGCATAAAATGCCCCAGGTTAACTTCTTTGCCTTCCTTTCTGCCCCTCCTTCTAATGCAGCAGTAGTCAATACTAACCATTCATGTTTTTAACTTTCCGTGACGCATGACACATCATTTCGATGCATTTCTACTACCCGCCATTGCGATAGGCAAAATATTTGCCTTATTTTTTTTATCTCTGCCATTCCATGTGCCATAAAATGCTGAGCATGTGCTCATATCGCAATAGGTGCCCACCCCCCACTTTTGAACATTTAAAAAGTGATTAAGAACATATGAAGCACCCAGGCCAGTAAATTTCTGAATGTATTGAATGAAACAAGGCGCTCCTCCACATCAACCACATTTCCCAGTGCGCTGGTGCAGAGCGGTGAAGCTTTCCATGCTCACTCTGGTAAGAAGCAATGAAGCTTCACATGAGAGTGCCAGCACAAAGCTGGCTGGATGCAAACTGTGCAACTGCTTTAAGAAAATAGGGGTCCCATCAGACTACAACACTGCTCCTGCACCGTTCTGACTTTCAGCACTGGAACCTGCAAAGTGCCCATCTCATATTTTTTAAAATTATCTCCAATCATTTGATGAGCGCTTTCTCAATATTTTACGGCACATAGCTTCTGGCAGGATTGCCAGTTTCTTTGTCTTAAACACCAGCTGGTGGAGTACCTGCGAAACTCTTAAAAACCCATAGACAAACTTGGGGATTATGATTCTAACCCATTGTTCATAAAGCGATTGTGGTAAGATTTGTTTGTTATACCAAGAGCACAATAACACTGATCTTGGGAAGCTGTTTTTAACCACATTTTGATATCATACATGCATAACATGCCATTTACTGCAAAATTAACAGGACACCTGAGCATGGTAAGTCATCTTGAGGATTTATCATTCTCCTGTTCTTTTTGGGATGAGTTTTGAGTGGAATCCCCTTGCTTGAATGGGAACAATACAAGGCTTAAAATTTCACTGTTAATTATTTTTCAGTAATTTTTAATACATTTTAAATAAACTTTTTATTACTAATGAAAGACACAGGACTTGTTTATACTAACACTTCTTTTTACTGTAGGCTGCAAGTCTGCGAGCAAGTATCAAAACTTGCCAATTTTAAATTAAGGAGTGCACAAATCATTCTTCTCTAAGAAGCTTAAAGGCTTTACTGAAGATTGGTACTCGGATAACTGACACTGCCTCACACTCTTTATAATAAAATGTCATGCTTTTGCTTTAACATTTGTGGTACACTGTTTCCCCTCTAATGTGTGGTACATGCCTTAATGCTTTCTATAACTCTAATGGGATGTCTGGATCACCAAGTGGAGAAAGGTAATGTACTCCAAAATTTATGAAGGGGCAACAGGCTCTCAGAATTTATTGTTAAAGGTTCGCCTTTTGCCACCAGATTTAAAAAAACAAAAACAAAAAAAACATGTGCACAAGAAGTGGCGCCGATAATGGTAGAAGAGTGGCGTAGTAATTCCGTAAACACAATAATTAGGAGGTCCATCCACCAAGGACACGCTGTCGATATAATTGAGCATCCAAAACAACAATGTTATTCTTCTATGTATTATCATTGGTGCAATTTCCTGCGCTTTTTCCAGTGCGTCATTTGACCGTTAACCAACAAGCTTGCTCTTTTTATACCTTTTGTAATTGACTCTCGAAATAAATTTGCATACTGGTAGCTGTGTGTGTTTGTTTTTATGTAGCACCACATTATAATTCGTTGGGAGTAGTTTATAATAGACTCCGAGACTAATGAAAGAAGTTCAGGCATACTAAGATGTGATTCTCAGTATAGTGGGCACACCTCTGTAATGCAGATTTTTTTGTTAAAGCCAGGAGTGCAAGTTTTATGGAGGTGCTAATAAAACATTTGGCACGATGCATGTGTTGCTGAAAAATTATTGGCCCATTCACCTCGTTTGGACAGAAGGTAAATAAAAAATTATCATACTGACGGACTGCCAGCGCATCGAAGCAAAAGTTTTGCAGCAGGTGAGTAAGGCACAGGCACAAAAAAGGTACGTGGACACGAAACTTTGTGCACATGCCTGTCTGCCCAAACGTAACTTTACATTTTAGCTCTGATATAGAAAGATTTATGCTCCGCTCATAGAAAGAGGTACTTCGCCCATTGCCTTTTTACTTGATTGCAAACAATGAGCTACAACAGCCTTTTTTTAGAAAAAATCGTAAGGGTGCAGGCGAGCTGGTGAATATTAACCATGTTGAATTAACCCGAGACTGGGGTAGAGAAGAAACATCAAAACGTAGAAGGGACAGAAAATAGACAGGACGACGTCTCAAACTCGGCTAACTCGTTTATTTAATCCACCTCCTAATATAGTCTCAATCTCAAGGTCATCTCCACCAACACAAAAGGACGAAGTCTATACAGATCAAGCGCCACAGCCTTCATCACACAATGCAAGAACGTTGACAACGTTTACAGGTCGACGCGATAAGGCAACATCCATCCACCCTCAAACTTGAAGAGAAGTATGAACTGTGTATAGAATAGTAGTGGAAGAGAAGCCACCTGGTTCGGGCCTTCGGCCTACATGCTCTACCCCCGTCTCTCGTGAGCAAAAGAAATGACATTTTTAAATTAACTGATGTCGCTTAGATGAAGTAGTGGTTCGAAAATATTTACTGACACTCTGCTTCCTCTATGCACTGGTCCAAATGAGAGTCGTCTTTGTCCTAAACGATCGAGTGACTTTACATGACGCGAACTTTGTGAAAAAGGCAACCTTCACTGGACAAAACCGCAACACCCGGGGAGCTTCATCTCTAGCTTCTTTACTCCCGGTGTGGTAGCGGAGTCTGCTAAGCATACTTCCGAGGCAGAAATTATTAAAGTGTTAGAGAAATTTCAATCAAACAAGCCGCTTGTGTGGCTCAGAGGTGTAGATTCTTTTCCGGCGCCGCTCATCGGGGCTCTGATCGAGGCATCAACCACTTCGGTCCACGACGAACACTCGAGCAGCGCAGGTGGGTACAAAAACGAGGTGCTCGCCCTCGCAAGATAGCATGATACCGCTAGCTTCCGCCGGTTGCGAGTTGCTTTTCACTACGCGCTCCGACACCGGGCGGGATGTACTACAGTCACTACAGTTCACTCTGGTGCAGAATATAAGTTCTGTAAGCAAGGCGCTGCACAGAGCCGTTAGGTGTCAGCGGAAATCCCGATGCCTTCTCTCTTCGATTAGGTTGGCGCTCACTCACCTGTTATTGACAAAAAAGGAAGTCTAATTTCCACGGAAGAGAGACTACCGTCTCGATTACGGGAACGTTTTTATCAGTTTCTTATCAGCCTCAGTCACGTCGCACTCAATCGGCGACCACCGTTGCTTTGTCGCCGGTTGTGTCATCGACCGCTACCGGCTGCACCGCTGCACCGACTGAACCAGACTGAACGCTTCACTTACACGCCTTCAACGTCGTTTCCAATGTTGTGACGTAACGGTTTGCTGATTGGTGCAAATGGCTTACATAAAGTTCGAGCTATAACCGCTTGGGGAATAATTGGCACTGGCGGCAGCCCTTGCACCTCCCAATGACCCAACTCTCCCAATATACGGCTCTGGGCACAATGGACCTTTAGCGCCATCTCTCGGCGGCCGCGAAAAACATCGATCCTCCGCGCCATCTTTGACGCTTCCCAACCGTCCTTGCCCTGCCTGCATAGCGTTCTTTGATCTAGATTTCACAATGTTGCTTCTCTAAGATGAGATGGAGACGTTAGGCACTTCTCAATTAAATACATAAGAAATTTGTGTTTAGAAAGTAGCGTTGCTTTTGTTTAGAAGGACCGAAACGACAACAAGATTAAAGACACAGGGAAAACTGTTTGCGCACACAGCGTGACAAACAATGAACGAAGTAGACTCGTGTAAAAAACAAATAGCAGCGACTTTTACCTTGAAATTACTATAATGCATGAAATGCGTTACAGGGAATTGGTAAATAGGTGACAAGACGTGAAGTTTCCCGCTAAATTTAGCGGGTAACTGAATTGGTGTGTAGGTGCCGTGACGTCAGGTGAAGTAACGTAGCATCACTTTCCTTGCTGAATTTAGCGGAAAGTGCATGGACGAACGGACGGACGTACAGCATTTTAGGATTGGGCGTAGCCTTAAAAAGCATTTCATGCTTCAAAGGAGAAAGGAAACGATTTTTCTGCGTTCGCTAATTACTATTTAGAATCACTTCCTAACGTTAATAACTGAATAAACTTGTCTTCGTTTTGCTCTCTGAGCATTGGCAGTGAGCAAATAAATTCGAGAAATATGAACATCGTTTATCCCCTCAACTCGGAGCCAGAACTAGTGGCCACATGGTCTGATGCCTATTGGCCTCGGGACCCAGATTGCATGGTGTGGAAGCGTCTTTTTGTTTATCCATGCTTCTCTATGAGCCACGTGGAGATTCCCTGTGTCCACAATACGGCTCGCGACAAAGCATCTACAATAGCGGCACAGAGCACGGGCAAGGGTAGGGGGCACGAGCTTTTAGCAGTTGAATCCAATGTGCTAGCGTTGCATTGGTGCCTCCCATGACTTCGGCCTCGCGTGCGTAGCGTTCGTTTCGCTCCAAGTAAGTGTAAAGCAAAGCGCAGTCCTGTTGTTGACCACATGAGCCGTTTCGATCCAATCTCGAGGGGATTCCTACGCTGCCAAAGTTAATCATCGCCACGCGCTCGGGATTGCAAAGTAGGAAATGCGTGCTGAGCTCCAGGCATTGTTAGAGTTCGATTATTCTCATAACCGCAGTGGTTGGACACGAGCCACTGTACCTGAGTGTCCGTCAAAGCATTGATTGTTATGAGCCTAAGTCGAGTTGTCACGCATTTTTCGTGTCCAATCCCTGAGCCGCGCTCGACTGTTTACGCGGGTGGTTTGAATCCCGCCATTACGTCATCAAGCTTTGCGAGGGCAACACTGGAAGAAACAGTCCCCTTTTATCCACGCAATTTCACCGCCACAAAGAAGGTTCTGAATCAGTGGCGGCCTGTACGAGCATACTTGGGCCAGAGTTGGACCAGTACGTATCTGCAAACTCATCAAAAATCCAACCCAATATTGTTTCATGACCCCTTTGAAAAGTAATGAGCCGTAGTTGTTCCGGTGCCTTCACTGTTGCTGTCGTTTTGGCCGTCGTGGACGTAACCAGAAAAACTATGTAAAGGAGCTTTCATCAGCCATTAATGCAATAATGGGAAGACTTATGTGTGAAGAGAAATTGACCGAGGCCGCGGTAGAGGCAGGAGCCGCGCGCCCAGCCATTTCGCCACTCGGATAGTCCCAGTAAAACGCTGCGATGATTCCAAGGCTCGCTGAAGAAACTTCAAGATGAAAAAAAAAAAAAAGCGCAGTGCGTAAATTTACTTCGGTTCGCTTCTCAAGCGGTATACCGAGACACATCAGTAGTGCGACATCACATTTCCTTGGCAGGGCGCTGCCCGTAACCTTAAACATGGGTCGCCTTGTTTAAGACTACAGACGAAGGTTGGCGCAGCCAATATCCGACAGATGGCGCGCAAATCAAAATAAGAACTATTCCGCCATTGCGTGTGGCAGGACTTGAAATCATTACCGTGGGATGATACATTTTCATCATCGATTTCCTCCATATTTTTCAAGTAGCTACTTTCCCTGAAATTAGGTCCTCGGAAAAGTTAAGTTGTGCAGTATTTCATAAGCTCACAATATGTAGCATTGAATCGTAATTTTTACTGGTATAGATTGTCGCCCACGTTTCTTGCTTGAACATGCATCATTTGTATTTTTATTTTGGAATAATATCAGTAATTCTTAGAGTTCTAGGAGCGAGGACTAAAATTGCTCAAACGTATTCTATACTCCGCCCGTTGCATCTTTAGTCGGAGCGCAGCCGATGCCACGAGATGAGAAAAATAAAGCAAAGTTAAAACTGCAACATCACCTAGACCGTCATCTTTCAGTGCCGTCGGTTCAGCATATCAAGCCCAGTGAACAGTGAATGTGTGTCTGTCCGTTTGTCTACTATACAGTCACTGGCACCTTAGGAAACGCAAGGTTATTTTATATCTTCAGGCTTCATGGGTCCCATGACGCGGTCTTAGATGTTCTTTTTGGTTAACCCTGTATTTTTCTAAGCTGCCAGTGACTTAGTTTTTGACTTCCCTTTGTCATTTTCTGAAACAGAATATAATAGACATCAGGTAGGTTACAAGGTTGTTTTTCTACAATGGTGACGTCTCGTTAATTTACGACAAATTTGGAGCTTTGTGGAGATATCAAAGGCAAATACAAACACAAAAATTATAAAAAAATAACAATTTTTTTTTTAATGCAGCCGACTTCTTGTTGAAGTGAAGAAAAATGTTTCGGGCGCTATTCGTGCTTTTGCTGTGAAAAAAGGTGGCATGGTAGGCGAACGGAAATGGGGATTTTTCGTTCTTCAACTGTTTTTGTAAGGGAATGACCGCTATGACCAATTATAATTAACGTTTCTTTATTTGGCATGGAAAGGTATCAGCATACCCGTTATTAATAAACCCTTTATTTGCGCCAATTGCCAGAGCGCTCAAAACTCCACACTTCTTCAATGATGCAGTATAGAGGTTTTTTGTGCGACACAGGGGACAATTACAAGCGAGTAGACACGGACAAGCGCTTGTCCGTGTCTACTCGCTTGTAATTGTCCCCTGTGTCGCGCAAAAAAAAACTCTATACTGCATCATGAACCAACTAGGCCAACAACAAGTTTTAATTGACTTCTTCAATGCTTTACCCCGAAAAGTCATGAGAGCACAGCAGTCTAGTGGTAAGCAACCGTGGCGAAAGCGAAACGGAGCAAACCTGTTCGAACCTCATGAGATCACGTTGAAAACGAAGAAACTTTTGGCGCTGCACTCGGTCGTGGATACGTGACGAGCAGAGCGTCGGTGGTTCAGTGGTAGAATACTCGCCTGCCACGCGGGTGGCCCGGGTTCGATTCCCGGCCGACGCAATTACTTTTTGCCTCTTTCGAGAATTTGTGGTCATCCGTCTAAGTTCCACATCAAGGCCGACCGCAGCCAATTTTCCGATTCGTTGGATCCAATCGAACTCCTCCACAGATGGCTAGCTAAAACAGCCTCTCAGCTGAGACTGGGCGAGAGTGCTTTCTTTTACCCAGTCTCAGCTGACACGTCGTTTCTAGCAAGCCGGCCCAGATGTCTATCCTGAAGGCGCTCTTCTTTGTACGTTTCCCACCTCTCACTAATTCAATCCCGCAAAGTAAAAACGTTGCAATCCTTCGTCTTTCTTTGTGATTGGTGGTTTTACCGTGGTTGTAGCAAACGCGCAAAGACGCCAAGCGCCATGACGCTGGACTTCTGAGACCGCGTCATTGCGTCCATCGGATCGTATAGCACCGGCTGCGGTCGTGATTCGTTATTCGGTGTCAATTATCGGCTAATGCCTCAACGTCATTGGCCACGGAGAGATAATGAGATGTTTGGGACTGGCCGAAGCCTATACGTTTTGAAGTTCTCGTTGACTATATATAGTATTTGACTGCGATTTGGCATATGGTAAAACAAAGTACACTCTACTTTAATGAATTCACATAACTTTCTTTCGCTATACGGCACCACGTTAGTTTGCGAGAATTTCGAGGGTTGTATTACTCATCGACTTTGTTGAGATATCTTAGGCAAATTCAAGCGCAGAAAATACAAATTGCAATATTCTTTTATGAGTAAAGCCTGCTTCTCGTAAAATTGAAAATAAATCATTTCGGGCTATTCCCGTGCTTAGCTCAAAAAGAAATGGGCGAGTGGAAAAGGTGAAGAGTTGTCATTCCTCAGATTTTGCTGAGTCAAGTACATCTGCGATCAATTGTAATTTTTTTTTTACTTGGGTACGAAACAGTGTTAGCATGTATCTTCCTTAAAGACATCTCAGTTACGCTAATTCTTACAGCGCTCAAAACTCCAGGCGCTTCTCAAATCGTCTCCAAAGTGAGTTCATAATGAGACCATAGCAGCCTGAGTGTAAGCAACCGTGGCGGTAGAGAAACGGAGCAAACCTGCTCTCATCTCAAAACGAAATCACCTTGTGAACGGAGTAACGTTTCGCCGTTCAATTGGTCACGACAATAACAAAAAAAAAATTTGACTGATCACGAATTTTCGGCGTACTAGGCGTCGGTGGTTCAGTGGTCTACTCGCCTGCCAGGCGCATGGCCCGGGTTTGATTCCCGGCAGTTGCAATTTCCCTTTCACCTTTTCTGAGGATGTTAGTGTAAAAAGGTGCCAAAAGAAGGCCATCCAGTCATATTTTTCAAAATGCAATGGTCGGTTTGGTGGGTTTCAGAAAACGTTTCGTGCTCGCATTCGCAACACACCCCACGTAGAATCACTTGTCGATCAGCAGTTGACATGCGTCGTTTTGTTTTATTTAGTCGTTATGTATTCGCTTTCTAGGAGAGAGTGATAACAAATGTGGGTATATAACAGGCAGCCACATCTAGCTTCACTTATAATCATGTACTTTCTTAAGTGTATATTATTATAAAGCATTAGAAACACACGACAGGTCTTTACTTAGCTTGACTTCCAACGTCTTCCAAGGACAAAAAAGGCTTAAAATTACGCCAAGTTTAACCAAACTTGAACGAACTTGTAAAAGCTACACTTTTGCGAAAGCTCGCGAAGGGAGCAAACCAGTCTTAAACGAGGTAACCTGGAAAGCTAACGGCTCGAATGAATTGCCTTTGACTCGGAATGCAAGCGTCGGTGGTTCAGTGGTAGAATACTCGCCTGCCACGCGGGTGGCCCGGGTTCGATTCCCGGCCGACGCAAACGTTTTTATTTGCTGTTGACGCCTGGTTACTCTAGGTCTCTTGAAATACCTTACACGGCACAAGCTCGGTGCTCCGCCCGGCTGTCCGTTTTTACTTTCCCAGACGCGGCTATGAATTTACAACATGGTTTTGGTC
Organism: Ixodes scapularis; assembly: GCF_016920785.2. Classification (NCBI taxonomy): domain Eukaryota; kingdom Metazoa; phylum Arthropoda; class Arachnida; order Ixodida; family Ixodidae; genus Ixodes; species Ixodes scapularis. The sequence continues at coordinate 127,924,701 of NW_024609846.1, forward strand.
AGCTTCTACGTGGCGCGTAACATTGTGATTTACACGTTATCATTAGGCAGCATTTCAGCCTTTGAATCCGGCTGCTTTTTTATGCCTTGCCGGAACCCGTTTCTGGTAGAGTCACTGACAGCTTCAGGAACGCGCAAGGCGTGGATTGTTATGATTACGCCTCTTGCTTCATGAGCGGTTCTCGGAGATTCTAATCGGCTGATGTCGCAATCACATTGGCTTCGAAGCGATAATCAGATGCCCGGGACACGCCCCGCCCTGTTTAAGCTGATTGTTATTATAGTGTGTCACGACGACGACTGAACTACACTCTAAAAAAAGTCTGTGCGTCTACTTTCACGCACACAACTCGGAGTACCAATCACCACAACCTCGGAGGCAGCTCAGGGAGTGACGATGCCGAAACATATGTTTAGCCCCAAAAAAAGCAGTCTGAGTTATGACATTAAGCAATGTAAAACGTCACGCTTGCATTGGTTAATGTCACAACTCAGACTGCGTTTTTTGATCTAAACATATGTTTCGGCATCGTCATTCACTGAACTGCCTTCGTAGGCTGCGGTGATTGGCTCTCCGAGTGTTGTGCGTGAAAGTAGACGCACAGACATTCTTTAGAGTGTATTCCACCAATGACCGCGAAATGGCCTCTACACAATTTTTTTTTTTGTTTTTTATTATATCCGCGAAAGTGTGAGAATGATACTGGGCCATGGTTCGACCGCCCGCATACACGACCCAATGTCTAACGGCCAAATCTAACCAAGCGCCTGCCAATCATGGCATTCCTTGCGTTCGCGGCAGGTCGTGATTAGCTGGCAACTGGTCATGTTTGCCCATCCCTTCCAACGCGTCGTACGAGCTGTTGGACGTTTGGTTGTGCATGTCTAAGGTCCAACCTGGCCTCCAGGAAGCATCACTTCTTGGGAACAGTGAAAGGAAATCGGCAAGCGATCTTTGTCTCCAAAGTCATATATAACGATTTTAATGCTGCATTCAAGGAAGTGATCGTTTCAGTTTGTTCACGAAATATTAATCATTCGTAACGAGAGTGCAAAATAACCTATATTTTGATCAACTTTTCCGGCAAATTTAGCGGGGAAACTAAATTGGTTTATAGGTTACGGACATTATGGGGATTAGGCGTTTTTGTTCAAAGGCATTTTATGCTTTAAAAAATAAACCTGAAATAAATCTGCGAGGACGTTATATTGCGATCATCAATTAGCTGGGAGCAGTTATGCAGGCCTGAGTGTGACGCACAACCAAACAGGAGGGACTCAAACTGTAACCGAAACCCTAACCTAAAACCGTTGAGGAACGCAATTTTTTCGGGTATGTAATGGAAACGACACCCCTATTTTCATACGGCATGAGACGTAACCGCAACATATGAATATTAACCGGAAAACCATTTCTGAAGTCGGGTTGGCACAACTTCCATGAACAACAAATTGAAACCTTTGGTTAGGATCTTCAGCTACCATTGGTGTTTGCAGACGGCGTCGGAAGTGTTGTCTCCCGTTATAATTAAATTAAGAACTGAATTTTAATTGCACAACTAATTAACAACTCAACTTCAATGGACGTGCGATTGGTACAATAGGTCACATTGTGTCAGTAGTGTCCTATGCCTGTTTCGTTTACAGCTTTTTTTCTCAAAGTATGAACATGTTAGGAGACTTGTGCTCGTTACTTGAAAGAAGTAATGGATTACAATTACAAATTACCGAGCCTCAAATGTAAGGAATTGCCGTTACGTAATACTTTTGCTGAAAAGTAACGGATTACTTTACTCGTTAGTTACAAATTACTTTTATGTTACTTTTTCCGTACAGTTATCCAGAAAACAATATAAACAATTTTGATATAAAAAAAATGTTTTGCAACAGTGCCTTTCATTTCTCGTACGCCCGGATTATGGCAGCCCTTGTAAAAATGAAATAGTTTATTTAAGAAAAAGAGTGTCGGTGCACTCCGTTAACCTGCAAGCTGACAAGGCACAAAAGCTGCAACCATGCACACCCGCCATCCCGCTAGCCTACTGCCCCTCAAAATGATCTCTGGAACTGTACAGACAAACCTAGCGATGTGCATGCTCAGTAGCAGTGTCTACCTCCGCTAAAAGAATCTGAGCTAAAGAAGCCATCCACGAAAGCTCCCTTTTAACTCGGGTGTTTCGCCTGTTATTCACAAGAAAAGAAAAACTTGGTTCTAACGTTACAATGTATAGCCAATGCGGAATGCAAGTGTCCCAGCTTACCTCAATGTGTTTTTAAAAATTAGAGTTTGTTGTTCTTGCTGATGACAATGTGTGTTATTTTGGCAAGCAAAGTATGCACTGAAACTCTAGGTTCCCGTTGTCCTTAATGCCCTGAATTGTGAACATGTCATTGTCACGTTCGCCCGGTCCGACACGCGAAACGATTGAGACAAGACCAGGTGAGACAAAGGCATGTACATACGTAATAAAATAATGAAAGGAAATCAGGAGGTAGTTATCAAACAATAAAGAGAGAAAAGGAAAAGTTCAAAGCAGACCGGAGTCCCCGTGGTCAAGTCCCCACAAAAGCTCGACTCACGCCTGATGTGGCGGGGCTTCAGGAGCGTGGCGGGGCTCGTCGTGGCCTCAGGAATCGGAGCCTTGCCGGGTTCTTCGTGGCTTGAGGAGCTGTAGCGTTGCTGGGCTCTCAGGAACCGGAACGGGGCCGGTTTCGGTGAGGCTTCAGTAGCCGGAGCGTGGCCGGGGTCTCAGGAACCGGAGCGGGGCCGGTTTGTGTGAATCTTCAGTAGCCGGAGCGTTGCCGGTTTCAACAAGCGACGGGTCAGAACTCCCGCACCTGCCCGTCGTTTCTCGCGATCCTCTTCTTCCTCTCTTCTCTTCTTTTTCTTCTTTTCTTCCCAGCTCCACACCCGTGACAACTTTGAGAAGTTCATCGTTGAACTTCTTCTACACCGTCAATCTTGAAGTCCATTGGCAAAGTCTCGGACTGACGGTAATTCCTGCCGGCACTTGCGCAGCACTCACTCTTGGCCTGGGCGATCTCGAGCCTTGGTAAAGACCGTATCCGTTCTCGTAGCACTCGCACGCGCAGCACCAGTCTACACTTTTGACCGTCCCCGATGTAACATAGTTCCTTCATTTCACGCTCGCGCACAAAGTACGAAAAAAAATCATGCGTGAAGAACTTCGAAATAAAACTCAACTTACATTAAATCCCGTCACTTTTCCCCCCTCAAAAAAAAAAGAGAACCATGTTTGCACTTCGAAACCAGTAACTCGATCCCCGTATTACCCCATGCGCTATCGAGCAAGAAAAAAAAATAGGCACGAGGACATTCTAAGTCTAAATTCCTCATTAACATCCAACTAAAGTAGTCTGCACCTACATTATCTTTCCCCTTAATGTATTCGACGTGGAAACTATAGTCTTGCATCTTCATGCTCCATCGCATGACTCGACTGTTGGTGTGTTTAGCCTTATTTAAGAATTCCAACGGCTGGTGGTCAGTTTGCACTCGGAAATGCTTGCCATATAAATATAGTGCAAACTTCTCAACGGCCCAAACTAGTGCCAGGCATTCCCTTTCAATCGTGGCATAGTTCTTTTCCGCCTTGGTTAACCGTCTGCTTGCGTACGCGACAGGGTGCAGTATGCTATCTTTTTCCTGTAGAAGGAGTGCTCCCAAACTGACCCTTGAGGCGTCTGTACGTAGCACAAATTCCTTGTCTAGGTCGAGAGCCATGAGGATGGGAGGTTTACACAATTCCTCCTTCAGGCGCTTGAATGCCCTTTCCCGCTCGTCGTCCCACTGCACCTCGTTGCGAGTTCCCTTTTGGGTCAACACTGTCAGAGGAGCCGCCACCTCTGCGTAGTTAGGAATGAATTCCCTGTAGAATCCAGTCAAACCAAGGAAGGACCTGACCTGTCGTTTTGATGGCGGCCTTTGCGCCTCTTGGATCTTCGTCAGGATCTCCTGTCTTGGGGCTACTTGGCCTGATCCTAATCTGTGGCCGAGAAAGCTGATTTCGTGAAATCCAATTTCACACTTTTTTGGCTTGACTGTGATTCCCGCATCGCAGTCAATACTCTGCCCAACCACCCAGGGTTGGGCAGAGTATTTCTGCCCAACCCTGGGTGGTAGCAGACGCACAAAGACGACGAGCGCCATGACTATGGGCTGTTGACCCCGCGTTATTGTGTCCATCGAATTGTAGCACCGGCTACGGTCGTGAGTCGTCCTTCGGAGTCACCTATCGGCTATCCCTCAACGTCATTGGCCACTGAGAGATAATCAGATGTTTGGGACTTGCCGAAGCCTACGTTGTTAAGCTCTCATTGGCTATATAGCACTTGACTGCGATTTGGCATACACTCTAAATAAATTCCTGTGCGTCTACTTTCCCGCAAAACATTCAAGGAGCCAATCTTTGCGATCTTCAAAATCAGCTCAGCGAATGATGAGGCGGAACAACTATTTATACCTCGAAATTTAGTCCGCGCTTTTGCATTACGCAATGCAAGCATGACGCTTTGCATTGCGTAATGCCACAGCGCAGACTTCATTTTTAGGTAATGGTTGCTCTGCCTCATCGTTCGCTGAGCTGATTTCGTACATCGCAGCGATTGGCTCTATGAGTGTTTTGCGGGAAATTAGACGCACAGGCATTTTTTAGAGTGTATGGTAAAACAAAGTGCAGTCCACTTTAAAACACTCACATCAGGTTCTTTCGCTATACGCTGCTGCGTTAGTTTGAGAGAATTTTGAGTATTGAGGGCATATCTGCTCTTCAGAATGATATTAGCAACGTCACCCGCGGGTGCAATAATTGGCTTATGGAACTTAACACCTTTAAATGTAGATCCATGAGGTTATCCCGTCAAAATAAGATTTGTCCCTCCTACTGTATTAATAACTCCACCTTGATTTCTGTGTCCACCTATAAATATTTCAGTGTTCATATAACTAACGATCTCTCCCGGAACATCCATGTCGAATATATCACTAACAACGCTAATCGCTTATTAGGCTATTTCAGAAGAAACTTTTCCCTTGCCCCTGTTTCACTTAAAATTCTCCTATATAAAACTTTAGTGCGCACAAACCTTGAATATGCAGGCTCCATCTGGAACCCTGGCGTATCCCTAGCATCATCCATTGAATCCATTCAAAATCGCTCCGCACGTTTTATATTCTCTAACTATCACCGTACAGCCAGCGTCACATTCGTAGAAGCATCTCTACATTTGCTCAACCTCTCCGATCGTAAAAAAAGAAAAAAAAAATTTGCCTCTGCTTTTTTCAGAAGATTTATCACTATAACCCAGCACTTCGAACCTCATTATTTGCAGGACCATCATACATATCGCCGCGCACCGATCATCCACTAAAAGTAGGAATCCCCTACTGCATCACCTCCACCTTTTATGCCTCCTTCCTGCCCCTGACCGGCCGTCGACTGGAATCGCCTTCCCGCATCCGTAGTCTTACTTACTGACGCTGCTGATTTTAAAACCGCCATATCTGATGTTCTTAATAATTTTCCATAGCGATTCTGTACCTTGTGTTCTGTTTTTTGCGTTTAATTTTCATTGTTCACTTTATATTGATGTATAATTCCACTCCTCTCTGTAATGCCTTCGGGCCCTGAGAGCATAATAAATGAAATGAAATATAACTCATCGACTTTGCCAAAATAGCTGAGACAAATTCAAGCTCAGAAAATGCCAAATGCAAGATTCTTTTATGAGTAAAACCTGCTTCTCGTCGAACTGAAGAGAAAGCGTCGTGGGTCATTCGCGTGCTTAGAGCGAAAAGAAATGGGCGAGCGGAAAACATGAAATGCCGTCCTTCCTCGGGTTTCGATAAGTCAGGTACATCTGCGATCAAATTATAATTAGTTTTTTGTTTCACTTGGGTACGAAAGAGTGTTAGCATGTTTCTTCTTTTAAGACATCTTAATTACGCTAATTCTCACAGCGCTCAAAACTCCAGGCACTTCACCAATCGTTTCTACCGCCAGTTCATAAAAAGACCTGACTGTAAGCAAGCGTGGCGGTAGAGAAACGGAGCAAACCTGCTCTAATCTCAAAACGAAATGACCTTGTGAACGGAGTAAAGCTCCGTTCACACTCTTGCGACCGCGTATTCAGAGAGAACAGACCGGTTTTTAAGCCTCTTGCGATCTCTTAGGACCAGCTCCGCTGCAGCGCATCCGGTCCTAAGAAGTCACAGAAAGCTTAAAAAACGATCTGGTCTGTCTCGGTCTTACTCGGTCGCATATGTGTGAATGGCGCTTAACGTTTTGTCGTTCGATTGGTCGCGGAAATAAAGAAAAAAAAATCGATTGGTCACGAATTTTCGGCATATGCAGCCGGTGGTTCAGTGGTTTACTCACCTGCCACGCGCATGGCCCGGGTTCGACTCCTGGCAGTCGCTATATCCTTTTCACCTTTTTTGAGGATGTGAGGTTAAAAAGGTGCCAAAAGAAAGCCATGGAGCCATATTTTTCCAAATGCTATGGTCGGTTTGTTGGTTTCAGCTAAAGTTTTTGTGTTTGCATTCGCAACTCACCCTATCTTCCCACGTAAAATCCCTTGTCGATCACCAGTTGACATGCGTCGCTTTATTTTATTTTGTCGCCATGCATTTGTTTTGTAGGAAAGAGTGATACCACATGTGGGTATATTACAGGCAGCCACATCTAGCTTCACTCATAACGATGTATCTTTATTAAGTGTATAATATTGGAAATCATTGAAAAAACACGACAGGTCTCCACTTAGCTTGACTTCCGACGTCTTTGAAGGACGCAAAAGGCTGAAAACAAGAATCCGGAACCGAGCGCCATTCAAAGCTTTAATGTTTTCCAGACATCTCAAAAGGCCGAGATTACTCCAAGTTGAACTAAACTGGGACAAACTTGTGAAAGCTTCACTTTCGCGACAGCTCTCCATAAACACTAATAACTTACATTGTCAGAGATTACAATAGGAAGTTTTTATACTCTCAGCACACTGCAAAATAATAATAATGCAGTACAGTCAGTGCTATACGCACAACCTTCTTAAACATGATGTGTGTTTTTCGTTTATGACTCACCCGCATTCTGTCCAAGTTCATATATACAGTGTGGAAGTCAGTGTAGTTAGACATAATTTTAAAAAATTCAAAGCCGTTCACAACTCCCTGTAACGCAGAATTAGAGCGCAGCTCTTGAGGTGGAGGAGGGAAGGATACTGAGGGGAGGGTATACCCCTCCTCGTCCTCCTTCTCCACCTCCTCCTCTCATTCTTCAATCTCTTTTGGGGGGGGGTCACGTGACCTCAGACATCGGGGGGAGGGGGGTCACGTGACCTCGCCGTTACGCTGACGGCGCCGGTGACGTTGACGCCGACGGCGACGCCACTCAAGCCGGAAACGGACCCCTAAGAGCTGCGCTCTAAAAGTGCTACCCATAAAAGTACGTAACACCAAGTGCTCCAAACACGTACTATTTAATTGAATTATGCCAGGTCTCAGAGTTTCCAGTTGTCTGAAAATTCTTGTTTTTGAAGAAACAGGACAATTTACTTAATAATGCAAAATGCTATAGCGTCGACATAGCACATGTGCTGTATGCCGCGAGATGCCCAAGACGACGAATTGTTCTTATGCAAAAATATTACACGGTTGTTTTTATAGCTGCGGATATACAGCAGCTGCCTGGCTATTTGTCGTCCTTTCCGAAAGAAAGAAGGGAGCAAATCTGTCTTAAACGAGGTCACCTGGAAAGCTAACGGCTCAAATGAACTGCCTTTGACTCGGAATGCAAGCGTCGGTGGTTCAGTGGTAGAATACTCGCCTGCCACGCGGGTGGCCCGTGTTCGATTCCCGGCCGACGCAAACGTTTTTATTTGCTGCTGACACCTGGTTATTCTAGGTTCAGCACCCGGCTGTTCGTTTTACTTTCCCAGACGCGGCCGTGAATTTGCCACATGGTTTTCGTCACCTTCTACGAGGAGCGTATCATTGTGATTTACACGTTATCATTTAGCTGCAGTTACCAGCAATTGAGAGGTCTGTCTACATGTTCATATTCTCGACGTGTTCCTTCTGGACTGAAATGCACTTGTGCCTTTGGATTCGGCATCTTTTTTATGCCCCCCCCCCCCCCCCCCCCCGGAACCCCTTTTTGGTAAAGTCACTGACAGGTGCAGGGACGTGCAAAACGTAGATTATTATGATTACGCTTCTTACTTCGTCATTAGTTCTTCGAGGTTATTATCGGCTGATGCCGCAATCGCATTGGCTTCGAAGCGACAATTAGATGCACGGGACACGCCCCGCCTGTAATTATAGTGAGCCCATCAGTGACTGCGAAATGGCCTCTACGCAGTTTTTTTCTTTTTGTTTTGTTTGTTTATTATATCCCCGAAAGTGTTATAATTATTCTGGGCCAAAGAGTAAAAATGTCTGTGCGTCTACTTTCATGCACAACACTCGGAGAGCCAGTCACCGCAACTTTCGGAGGCAGCTCAGGGAATGACGATGCCGAGACATATGTTTAGACAGAAACGCAGACTGAGTTGTGACATTCAACAATGCAATACGTCACGCTTGTATTGCTAAATGTCACAACTCAGGCTGCGATTTTTGTCTAAACATATGATTCCGAATGGTTATTTGCGGAGCTGCCTCCGTAAGTTGCGCGCTGATTGGCTCTCTGAGTGTTGGGCGTAAATGTAGATGTACAGACTTCGTTTAGGGTACAGGTTCGGCCGCCCGCATGCACGACCAAATGTCTAACAGCCAATCACGGCATTGCTTGCGTTGGCTGCTGGCAGGGTGTAAGATGGACAGGTGGGGAAACGGCCCATAGAAGCCTACCGCAGCGCCGTGACCGGATTGTGTTCTCGTCTGCTTGCAGGTACCCCTGATTTGCGACAGATGGCGCTGTGGCGAGAGGAAAAAAATTAGAATCGGATTTGCATGAAACTCCATGGGAGAGCGCGAAAAATAAACTGATAGCACGACAGTCCTTCATTGAAAATACACGAGAAACCATCTCCGTCAGTTGAGCCGGTCGCCACCGGTCGCCCACCCAGAGTGAGAGTTCGCAATGCTCCACATAGATGGCGCCACAGAAAAAGAGAAAACCGAGGGAGACACAATAGGGTCGCTCATTTGGCTCTCGTTTCCCCACCTGCCTATCTTACACTTTGGCTGCAGGTCGTAATTAGCTTGCAACTGGTAATGTTTGCCCACCCCTTCCAATGCGTCGTCCGAGCCTTTGGACGTTCGGTTGTGCATGTCTACGGTCGAAAAAGGCCCCTAGAAAGCATCACTTGTTCGGAACAGTGAAAGGAAATCGGCAAGCGACCTTTGTCTCCAAATACATATATACCGTATTTACTCGAGTAATAGCCGCACTGTTTATGAAGAAAACCTGAGGGTTCATTTTTCCGCGGAGCACGCGGATTTCCAATCAGCTCGATCGACAGCATGACTCCAGCGGTTCACAGGACAGAGATAACGTCTTCGCGCGAAGATACCATATGTGAAGATATCATTTGTGTGGAGAATCGTGTGCTTGATCTAGTCATTCGCAATGTTATTTATGCACAACGCGATGATTGACTGTACACATTAAAAATTTCAACCCCCATGTTCGTGTTAAAAGGGTGTTTTTCCGAGCTCACACCCTTCCTACACCATTTTTACATGATTTTTGAATATTCAAGGGTGTACGGAAAGACCTACACCCTTCGTACATCCTTTTTACACCCTACGGCTACCGAAATCGTGTTAAGAGGGTGTTGCGGTGGTACACCCATGATTTCCGAATCGTCGAACTCGGAAACCGCCGAATTGCAGACATACGCGCCGACAGCAGAAGTCAAGAAGCAGCCTGCTCAATTTAGAGGATTTCGTGAAGTTCAGGTAAGCACAATGGGCAGCTGACATCCAAGCCAAGCCAACGCCCAAGTTGTTTTCAAGCCAGATGAATGCCGGCGTTGTGTACAAGCTCCTTGGTTGTTTACGTGCAAGCAACCACGAAAATAGCATCGGTTACTCACGCACTTCTGCTCAGAATGGTGAGACCACATCGGTTCTATTACGATACATTTCGTCTCATCCTGAGATGTACTAAAGCGAAGGCTAGACGTGCGAGACGGTTCGGGCTCACAGCTTTACTGTGAGCCTGTACCGTAAAGGTCGGTTCCGACACTTGCGTTTGAGTGTGTTTGTCTGCGTTGCGTTTAGAACCGAAAACGAGTCACCGGCACATCTGTGCTTCGTATGAAGCGTGGATTCCAATTCAAAGAATCATCTTGGCATGCGATATAAGCAGCAGGGATGTCCTGGTTTCTCGCAGCCGCAACGCGGTCAAACGCAACTGTTTGAACCAGGCTTTACGTGGTTGTCCTGGGCTTGTCCCTCGCGCTTTATTCTTTCGATTTTAAGTATTCATTTTCAACTCGCTCGCTTTTACCAGTACTAGTAGATACTCAGGCTGCACTAGGGTTCGTGCAGTGCGACCATCTAGCGATGCTATGAGCTTGTGCTCGAGCCTTGGCTTTAATGCATCTTAGTGGGGAAGGCAATCATCGGGGATATATGACACACGATGATGCCAAGTCTGTTCACGGCGGACTCTCGTGCTGTTATGATTGGAGGAGAAGGGGCGTGTAAAATATTGGCAAATGGAACATGGTTAGCGACAGCGCAAATATATGTTGGAAAAAGTTCAGAACGTTGAAGTGCAGCAGCCTGAAACTTTGGAGTTAAGCAATTAGAGAATCGTTTGAAGACATCTTTAGAGGTTCAGCCTTCTCTCCCCCCACACCAATATCGAAGGCTGCTAGGATATTGGTTCAGGCTAAGCCCTCTGTCTTTCAGTCAGCGAACTCGAGCCATTCCACCTGACCTTGTTATTTCATAACAGATATGTTAGAAAATGGAATGCAGATTTTCTTTACACGGCCAAAACATAAAGTGTTATCAAATAATACCTGCCATATTCATATTCTACATTTACAGACCGGGGCTGCCCCGCCTGTGGAGGGTGAAGATGCGAGTAGCCTCGAAGCCCACCAACAGTGGCTGTGTGCTGAGAGCGAAAGCTGGTGCCTGACGAAGGCCAGATTGATCTTCGAAAGGATGCGACTGCCTGCAAATGGCTACATGCGTTGATATTGATGGGCATATAGACTGCACAGAATGCTTATCCCTACCTGATGGATGCTAGGAGGGTATGCATTCCATATTTTTTTACTGATCTCTACAACAATTGCTAAATTGCGCTTCCCCGCTCCGTGATTGCGGCTGCCGGACGACCATCTTGGGACACGGAAAATTAACCTTTTGGAGCGTTGCAGAGGCTGGCCGGCAGCGTGCTGCAGACATGTTTTTTGCTCGTTTGTCGTCATTGGGAGCGTTAAAGTGGCCCTGCAATAACGTTTTGACTGGCTTTTAATTTGGACCGAACCTGAGCGCACTGAACGTAGTAATTTAAAGAAACTTTTCTCAAATTTCGCTTTATTTTAAAAGTTATAGGCAAATTAGACTTACAAAAACAAGCAAAAAATAACATCCTTCATGGCGTCGTAGGTCCTGGCTTGAGTGGCCGTGAACTAGTGAGCTCATCGAGCACTCACGGCTGCCGCACTCAGTGTCGACGGCTCGAGAGGGGGCCACTAAAGCACGTGTTGACTAGGCTGTATGAAGTGGGCGGCCAGGGCAGCTCGCATTGCATTTGCCGCGCGATTAAAGACTAATTCGGCATAACACTTCATTGGCCACAAACGACGGTAAACACGGGGTAAAGATCAGTTCAGAACGGGAGCCACTTCGCGCTGCCATACCGCCAAAGGGTCAAATCGCCAGCCAAGCCCGCGCCGAAAGCCTTGGGAACGCTCGGAACCGGTCGGATCCTCGAGTTGGTATACGACCGCAGCGCCACCGCGTACATCCGGGACCTTTCTAAGCCCATTGTTCGTCGGAGCCTCATCCCACTACGCCTTTCTAGTACAGTAAAACCTTGTTATAACAAAACGGGATATAACAAACTAATGGATATAACAAAGCAATCATAATTCCCCTTGCTTGCTAATAGTGGGAAGAAATGGACATTGGCTATAACAAACTAATGGTTATAACGAAATAATTACGACCGCTCCTTCAACTTTGTTATAACGAGGTTTTACTGTATGCGCCGTTTTTTTCACCGCTTGGTGGCGGGTTTGTCGACGGGTCTTTTCTTGTTTCCGTACTTTATAAACTGCATTTGTTTCTTTTCTCATCTAAATTACTGAACAAAAACTACTTTCATACATAATTGAAACGGTTCGCGACACTTATATTTTGTATAGACTAAAAAAAAAGCTTTTAGCGGCTCTGACCAGTAGTAAGCCCAGGACCAAAGACGTCACATATTCCGCGCTTTCGGCAACGCGGGTCGCCCTCCTAGGTGGAGGAGGTTTCCGCGTCGTCCGGTTAAAACATGACTCACTGATATTTAGTTATTCTCTCCGTGCCCGCTGGCTTACCCAAACCCAAAGAGACGTGGAAACCGCAAAAGAGGTAGACGCTTAAGTATGATTGCAGCTCCCCTTTAAATCCACACTCCTTTACTCCTACTCTGACGCTCCGAGTTTCATACTCCAGGCACAGCAACTAAACGGCGCATGGCGTACAGGAGCGCGACACACCGAATCTATTGACAAGCCGCACAAGCTCCTTCCCACCGCACGGTTCTGACGAACCTGGCATCCCGTTGATACGGGTGGGAGAAGCCAAAATTATTTCGGTGGTAAATTAATTAAACCCAGTGTAGAGCGGCAGGGTACAAAGTAAAAGAGACGACGACGTTATGAAGTTTCTACGAACGCTTAAGTATTTCTCAGAGGTTTGGAGACTCGCTTCGAGCACGTGCGGGGAAAGGCATCTTGGCTGATCTATTTATTGACCGTGCAAGCTGTTTATATTTGAATAAAGACAACATTCTTGAACTCGTTTGTCAACGCACGAAACCCTCACACTTGCTAGATATTTCGTGGTTCCGTATTGCAGCGAGACGGAATGCGATGGAAGCTGTTGATGTGCTATGCCGATACCGGAACACTGTCGTTCAATAGATAGCACGTCAATTCGTTTCAGGCGAGACATGAACATGATGTTTCGGCTTTCCATTCGAAGTATCTTGATTCTCTGGGCAAAGCATACTAGAAAGGACAGCGCTCCGACTGTCTTCTCATCTCAACAACTTTTCTGTCGCTGTGCGGTCGGTAACCTTCCGTTCAATAAATGAATTAGTTTTCAGGCGAGATGCACGAACAAACCTTTCCCGCAATGCTAACTGATGCTTCGGCTTTCCAATCTAAGTATCTTTATTCGCTGCAGCTGGACTAAGCAGTTTAAAAAGGGAAGCCGTCCCACTGTCTTCTCGGCAACTTTTCTGTCGCCGAGCTATCAGCACGCTCGTTCGATAGATCACTTTGTTCTCAGGCAAGGCACATGAACAAACCTTTTCCGGAATGCTAATTGCTGTCTTGGCTTTCAAATCAAATTGTTTTTACCTGCTGGATTAACCACTAATGGACTGAAAAGGAGCAGCTGTCCGGCTATGCCTTTGTTTCAACAATCTCAACAATGGCACAGCCATCTTGTTTGTGGACGTGACATCACGGAGCGCAAAGAAGTCGCTTGTGCTCCAAGAAATGCTCGGAGCACAAAGAGCACGCTCGAGTGTCAGTCTCCGGCGGCGCTCCCCTCTGTTTAGTGAAAGGAGCGCCAAACGCTCGCAATGTGTAAAGAATAAGAATTTCCTTTGAAATCGCATACAATTTTTTGCAACAGCGCGGCACCGCAAGAAAAAGGCACAACTTGTCGAACGTCGAGTCTCGCCCGTCTTGCGGCGTGATCAAAGCTTCCTTGGCCTGCCAAACTGCTGCGTCTCTGTGCCTTTTCACGCTTGGATACTTATCAAGAATCGATGCCATGGCAGAGCTTTGAAGGTATGTCGCACATAGGCGTCTTCTCTATCACCCAGCTGTTCCAGCGAGGTGCTATCAATAGGAAACGAAATCGGTGGTTGCTATTATGGATTAACCATGGCTATGTTCCAAATCTACTCAAATGGATCACACGACAGCACAAATAGAGCAATGCTGTGGAAGAAGGTAGGTTTTCGAAGGCAAAAGTATGAAGCGGCGATATCTGAAGTTTTTCAAACGTGGCCCGTCCATATGGTTGTGTGCAATCTGTCGTCGTCGCCATAGCCTCCTACCCCTCCTTTGTCGCCACTGGATCATGCCCGCTTCTGGACTGCAAGTGCCGCAAGTTACAAATACAGTCGTAAGAGTAAAGTAAAATGCTGCTCCAGAGGCACATGCATCTTCATGCTCTTTGCACTCACAAAACAAATCCACACGGCGTTTATTCTTGATCGTGCGAAGACAAAGATGCAGCACTTTGGCATGCCAAGGAAGCTTTTATCATGCCGCCAGAACGGTAAGACCTGCGTTAGACGAGTTGCCCCTTTTTCTTGCGGTGCTGAGCTTTCGTAAAAATTTCCACGTAATCTCAAACGCAATTCTCACCATTCAGGGTTTTAACAAACTTCTTCGGTAAATGATAACGAACGAGCAGAAAACATGTCTTCAGCTTACTGCCGCCCAGCCTCCGCAACGCTCCAAAAGGTTGACTGATAATCTTTGTCCCAAGGTGGCCATCCGGTGGCCGCACCTGAGCTGCAACGACCAAGCGGAGACACGCGATCCAGCAAATTGTCGTGCAGATCAATGGTATTGCTTGCACGGCGTACTATTAGTCTTCAGAGCAAACACAAGTGTCGCTGCGGTCGCCACGTCTCGATTGGGTCAGGTGTACCGTGACGTCTGGTGACGGACTCCGCTTCGCGTTCTGGCATCTGGCTGGCTTCCCTGCGCCCGTTTCCTCACGATCGGAGGTTTGTGATCATGCTGACCTACTGTTCAGCGCTGCAATGCAATTTCCAAAAAGAAGCTGGTATCATATTCTACCACCCGAAAACTTCGAGATTAAAAAGAGCATGGACAGTCAGACTAAGGTTGGGAAAGGCACCGTCAACATCGGCCGTTGTGAGCTGTACGCACGTTGAGAAGCGGGGCTTCGTTTACCCAGTGTAAAAGGCGATGGGTGAGACTTATGCCGACAGAATTTTCATAGCTTTTCCAACCGTGTTTGTCACGTTTACCCTTATAATTAGGTTATAAGTATGGAAAGCTATCGGTGAAGGCAACTCCGTCGATGAACCCCCCCCCCCCCCCGCCCCCTCCACACGATATAAGGCAGTTGTGCAAGGGGTTGTGGAAGCAGCGGTGTAAGTGTTTCAGACACTGAAATTCTGTTCTTTGCAGATTCATGAGTTAGGCACGAGACACATGCGCGAAAACTCCATGCGATCCGACGTCCGATCCGACAGTACGACTGCCTGATCCGAAAAATTTGGTCGCTTCAGGCGTCAGATCGGCGATCCGACATGCGTCAAACGCGCCAGATAGTTTTGCACGGCGGACGGATTGTCGGATGCGTCCACCCAATGACAGCACAGCTAGCGCGAACGTCATGATGACATACTTGGTCTGTCGGGACGAATAAGAAAACGGGACGGGCGACGGGAAGCCGGACGCGTGGATCCCGCTGATCCATTCGAGAAAGATGGCCCCGGCAAAGAATGCACGCACTAACAAGAACGAGCTCCTAGCTTCGCTCGTGCAAGCTAAACCATCAATCTGGGACCAGAGATCTATGAACGCAGACCTCCGCTGGAGTGCTTGGAAGTTGGATCTCCTGGGCGGAGCCGAACGGATCGTTGTGTCGCTTGCAAGATCGGAAGTGTGTGCGTGAGTCTCAATTCGGAGCGGCGTTGGCGTTCGGACTGTCGGATCGGACGAGTCTGCCGTCCATTTGTCTCGCGCTTTAGGAGAACATCAGACCCCGCTTTGCGGGCATACAAATGGCATTTAAGTCAAAGGCCTTTGAGCGGTCTCACTTGTAATTTTCTCCCCATGGCCCAGAATATATTTAACATGTTGCTCGAGCAGAGTGCAGCTTTTTCGCTGAGACGTTTTTGTTTAGAAACAAAGTTGAAAAAAACCTCTTAATTTATTCAAATCATCAGCAGCGTTGATTGTGCGGGATGTAAATATATTGCAATGCTCCTGCAAGTGTGGTGGCATTTCTTCCTTTTCATATACCATCTGTGATTCATGCACTGTCTGCCCTGGAAACCATGCTCAGAATGTTGGCTGAAGTTTCGCCTGCAGCTACAGACCATACCTCAATAAGGCCGCATATAATAATTCACATTTCCTACGTAAAATTCGCAAAAAAAACCCCCCAAAAAACCGAAAGTAATATGCCGACAGCTAACGCCGTCTCGGCCTTTGTAGGGCGAGTGAGGGGGTAAATTTTGTCCTCAGCAGGACGTCACCCCGGCTCGCTGTAAAAGGTCGCCACCCAAACTTCTCGGTGCTAATACTCTCACCATACAATGCACCTGTTATTTGTTTGGCCCCTGGTCATGAAATCATTCTCAGTTTGCCATTCCATCTCACCGAGAGCCCGATTTTGGTCATTGAGGTCTCAACCGGCTTGCACTGAAGAAGTATTAGCGAGTTCGTTTCACGGCACTCGTGCCCACGCGTGTCCACTCGCAGCGTGGAGCGGGTTCGTTTCAGCCGGCACTCCACAAGTGGTTGCACTCTCCGAGTTCGTTTCATTGCTGACACCCCACGCGTGCATGCACTCGCTGCACTGAGAAAATCGAGATTGCGCCAAAATGCAATCTCGTCGTGCCTCGCTCCGGCTAGGCCGGCAAGGTGCTGGAGCAGATGACGAAAGTTTGTCTGCTACGATGTGTCGCAGAACTGAAAGGAAAAGAAGTAGATTTTCTGATAGAAATTGCGTCCCGCGGGCAACGGAATCAAACACGAGCTTGAACTGTGAGCGTCTCCTATTTCATGAAGGAAGCAGTTGACAAACTGTGCTTTATTTGGAGGTTTTAAGTCGCTCTGTTGCCATAAAAACGCTGAAATATACCAGTGTGTAAAGAAATGCTCAGAACAAATGCATCAGCGGCCCCCGAGATGTTTATCACCAACGTGTGCGGGTGAAAAATTGAACATTTGTCGACAAAACTGCCCCAGCAGAAACTTTGACTGCCCAATAAGCATCAGAGAAAGCTAAATTTAGTGATTTTACCTGAGGCTTGGGCAACATCATCATGTTTAACATTTACCTACTTCAGCTAACTTGCCCCGTCTTATTTTGTTCGAGAAAGCTCTCGTTCTCGACGCCCTCACCAAAGCTAATATCTGATCCACCTGTAATGACGATCGAAAACCGAAAAGTTTTGCTGGGTATTCCAGCAGACTAGTTTTAAGGCGTACCCTTTCAGTGGTCCACGCATAATGCCATGCTGAAATGAATCAAGCTTCTGCTCGGACAGCATCATCCATTTTCTTCTGTGTAAACGGTTATGAGAATTGAAAGATCGCAACCAGGTGCTTTGTAGACAGCTGGTTGCGGAAATTTACGCCGTCTGTAACTATCCCTATGACAGCCGTGTTGCTTGAAGTCATCGCAACTATAAACTAAAGGCTGCAGCGACCAACGTTTCTAGATAAACGTTGGTAGCGACTGTACTCTCGCATTCCCACCCATCACTCCGAACAGCAAGGCGCCAGTTTCGGTTTGAGGTCGGTATTCTTTCTACAACATAGATGGCGGCAGCATCAGTCTTCCGCACTTGGTGCATTTGGCGAATTCGTTTGAGTCCAGTTCTCAGTGCAACACTCTGCGAGTGCGATGCATTCTGGGAGAGAACTCGAACGGTGCCAGTGCGTGTGAAACGAACTCGCTATAAAATACCGCTACCAGACGGATCGCCTGCTAACATGAGGGAATAATAATGAGTTTGTTTGCTACTAGGTAGGTATCATTCTCTGACAGAAACAAAACGACGAACAGACTGGCAAGTCATCTGCGAACAGAGCCAAAAAGGGACAATCGTCTGCTATGAATTGTGTGCTGTGCAGAGTGAGATCAAAAACTAATTGAAATATGAAACATCGGCTATTTTACGGATGCAATTGTCCTGTGCTTCGTTTGGCTATGCTGATTTGTTTTCTGGCTGTGTGTAACTTGACACCCACTGGTGCTAAAACAAGAGCTTGGGACTAGCACCCACCTTACCACGATATCAATCTCACTATCCAAAAGAGTATTGGATTTAATTACTGAGTGCCTTTTCCATTGACAAGAAGGCCCCAACATTTTTTAAGAATGCCAGTAGGATTTTGTTGTTGCATCTTTATACTCGCAACTCATTCACTTTGCCTATTTCGTTTTTCTAGCCTGGCTCAGCTGGCAAGCTGAGCAGCGAGACTGAAACTGTACCAATATTGTTTCCGGTCAGGCTGTCCATTATTATTTATTGTTCTTCCCTTCTATTGTGATATGTTTGCACTGTAGTCATAACAGGGGCTTGAATGGTGGCTCCTACTTTCTACACATGGGTCCTAGGAAACATTTTGTAAGTGATGAGGTGCCGACAATCATGGGCGTCAGCAAAGTGGCGGAAAAGGGGGGGGGGGGGATTATTCTGAAGGGGTGTAGCTTTCAAACCTATAACTTTGAAAGAAAACAAGGTTTGCCCCCCTCCCCCCTCTTTTCCTGCAAAACGTACTGCAGATGCCCATGCCCGCAATCTAGGCCAACGGTTCTGGAAAGAGGGTTTGTGGAACCTCTCCGTAAAGGCATTTTAGGAGTCCGCAAAACTCTGCCGGCAATAATTTTTTTTTTTAAATATGATTTGGGGCATTGAGTTGAGCCCAGTCCGGCCATGGCACATTCACCGCTCCGGGAGAAAAAGGAATCTACAGAAGAATACCTCTTTTCACTCTTCCCCCTTTTTATTCTTGGTAAACACGTTTGCAGTTCACCCCCCCCCCCCCTTCCCCTTTTTTTACACTGCCTGGCGTCTCCCATCACTTCTGCCAGTCCAAAAAAGGGTTTGCTTGCCACGATTGGCGGTTTCCTTCCTTTCTCTATAGCATCCTTTCTGCTAAAGTGGAAAGAGTGTAGACGGAGCTTCTTCCCCTCACCGTACCGTCTTAACCTGCAACATACTATACTCTCGGGAACAAGATAATAGCCTTGTATCTTTTCTGCCGCCACAAATGCTGTGCTTAGCATGTTTTTGGCAGAGGCTTTTGCTGCCACCACATGCCACGCTATGAAGTGGAGTGCCACGGTGTGTGCGTGCCACCTGTCGCATAAAGCAGTGCACTTTCAAGCTGCGTGGATGCAATGACGGCAGAAAAAACACCAGCAGAGCGGACAATACAGAGCATGTTTTTAACAGCACTGGTTAATTCCCAATAAATCACAATCCGAATCATTACTGTAAAACCATTTATTTTTGCAAATCGGTCACAGAGGACATAATCGCGGCCACTAAATTTTGCGAATTATAGACGCCTGCATTCAAACTCTTAAAGAGATTATAAAAGCAATTTCGAAAGTTTATTTGACGTCTGAAATGGGCGTCGGGCTCATCTCAGACACTGTTGACCAAGTTCCAGCCCGAACAGAAGTTTGTGTGCCGCACCAATCAATTAAACAGTTGTGGTAATATTCGCGCGGGGACGATGCCTGAGACCCCCCCCCCAAGACGGCGGCAGAAAGGTGAACTAAAGTGCGCCGTCAAAGCGTGACGACAACGGGCTCCTCGTCAGGCGATTGCTTCAAACGATTTAAACGAATGATTCGCTCTTGGTTTACAATTCGTTAGTGAGATGTCATACAAAAAAGTAATTTGAATGTTGGATAATTTTTTTAAAGCTGTAGTTCGGAATTAATAAGTTTCATAGTGTGTGTAGGAATAGGTTCCATAGCATGTGTAGCGTGTGGGATGACAAGGTTGAAGACTTGTGGAAATAAATGACAGCTGTATGCTGTGCTGGTTTTGAGACGATGGTGTGTATGTTCCTTTTTGTTTCCTTGTCTCAAGGAAACAAAATTTTGACAGCAAATTTTGAACCCTGCTTGTGCACACCTTTCTGATCCAAAACTGACTTCGAGACCCAGTAGGTTTCAAAGCCGGTTTCAAATAAGAAAACCAACGCAAAAGTCAACTTCGAAACCTGGGATGTTTTGAAGTGATTTTTGGCATTAGTTCCCAAAAAGATATGTCATCAGTTTGGTGGCCGGGAGCTAAAAGCATTTCATGCTTAAAATCATACTCACCAGTGCGGCCTTTATTATTCTCTGACTGAATCAATTCTGCTTTTATATGCAGGAGGGAATCATTTGGCTTTTCGAAGGCTTGACTGTGGTCATGGCGGCCCACTGGCTTTTCGGCTTCGCCCATGGCCTGAAGACGTACAATACGAGCTGCCTTCTTGAGAGGCTTTGTCTTATTCTAATCTACTCACAGCTATGGCAAGTTGCAATCAAGGTGATTAATACAATCAAGAAAACATTGCACTATGTGATTGCTGATCACATAGTGCAATCGCCAAAGTCTGTGAAACTCCTGCCAGGGTTGTTTCGATTTTCGAAATCATTAAAGGCTTTGTTTGTTTTTCTTGAGATGGCAGCTGCAAGTTGTGTGGCTCACCTAAGTATGCTTCAATTCATGACCAGCTTTATTCGTTTATATTCATCACATTTCTCTAGTCCTCCGTGTTGTTTCCTAGTCATCAAACTAGGTATTAGGCACCTGTATGGAGTAGTTACATTTTGTTTTTACGTTTTTATCAAAACGTTTTGTGTCACCCTGTCTGGAATTCATCACCCTTACTACGAAATGTCAAATTAATCTCACGTTGAGATACTTTTTAAAAGTGGAGATGACCGGCATTAAATGTTGTGTTTCTTTATCACTCCTGTTCATACTTTGTATATTACTTCAGTCAAAAGGCACCACCAGTGTTCAATATGCCCCGTCCGAGCACAAGCTTTTCAGCCTGGATAAGGTGAGCGTGAGTGAGCACGTACTAAGCAGTACCGAAGGTAATGAGCGTGCACTGCTGCATTTTCAAAGTTTCATAAATGCTCTTTTTTAGAAAAAAATTAAAGCCAGGCATTGTTGTGGTATATTCATAACATTGTGGCTTTCTTGAAGAATGCGGGCATTCTGAAGGTGTTGCCGAAGGCTTGCCAGGGTGACAGCGCGGTCGAAGGCGACAAGTGCGAGCTAGTACACGCTCTATCGCAAGCTCTTGTTCTGCGAAAGCGCTTCTCAAAGTCGCTCTTGCATGCCTGTAGCCTTTGCTGCCCTACAGTGGTAATGGTAGGCAACTCCGGCTGACACAAGAAATCATCCCATCGCTGCCACACTCCATTTCCCTTTAAAGGGCTGGTGAACCGAAATTTGGATTTCAGAAAACGATGCAGAAGCCGTAGGCGGGACGCTAGAATCCCTAAAACACTACTCGTAGTCACAAGGCGATATCTCGAATGGACGGCCGTATTTTTGGAGAAAGAGGTTGAGATTGAACGAGGCCGATGAGGCGCGTGACGTCAAGATATCTCGTTTTCTCCTCTCTCTGCTTCGCCCCCTCAAGGCGGCGAGGTGGAGAAGACGCGAGGTCGTTCCCTTTCCTTCTCGTAGAAACAAGACAAACAAATCTGTCAAATGCGCCTCCTATTCTTAAAAATAAGGTCATCCATTCGAAATATCGCTGTATGAGTGATGTTTTGGTGTTTGTAGCATCTTGTTACACGCTTTTGCCGCCGTGTTTTATGGAATCCAGATTTCGGTTCAACATCCCTTTAAGTGCAAGTGAAACTGAAATGCCAAGAATGAGCACGTTGTCCTGAACGACAGTTGCACTGCACAAGCGCGCATGCTTAGCAACATTCAAAGCATGGAGCTTGCTCTTAAAGCCTCTGCATCAGGCTTCCTGTTGCAGCTCGTGGTACCGAAGCAAGCTTTCGGGCAGACACTTTTTTATAAGCAGAAACTTCACCTGGCACCGCAGAGCTCCGACCGGTACTCGGAGTACTTAATTGCGGTACTTTAGATAAAACAGAAGGGCAACAGGTGAAGTAGAAACTTCACCTGCACCGCAGTGGAGTATTTAGTTGCGGTATTTTAGATAAAACAGAAGGGCATTGAGCAGTGCAAACTACGATTATTGTCAGGTAAGAAGTATTCAGTTGCAGTAATTGTTTTGCTTTACATACAAAAAGGCTGGAGTATGCTTAAATGCTGGGCTAGCAACCAATTGCTACCAGGGGCCCTATGCTACACGACGGGACCAAGCGGAATCAAGGGACCGGGAGCCATCCAGCGACCTGGATGCAAAGATGGGTTCAGCTTCCACGGGGTTGGTGCCACCTGGATCTTGTCCCAAAGGACCAGCAGCAGCTGGATAGCCTCACATTGCGATGCGGGGATTGGGATGCCGAGCGAGCTCGGGGCATGCCGCCCACTCAGTGTGAGGGCCAGGTGCTCCCACTGACTGGCTAGGTGCATGTTGATGAGTTCCTGGAAGGTGTTGTTTACACTTAGCCGCCGGAGCTTGGCGTTCGACGCGTACGGTAGCACCCCCAGTGCCAGCTAGTACCCCTTGCGAATAATCACGTCCATCTTGCCCTTACCTCTCGACAGCAGGTTGAGATACGGATTTGCGCAGGCGATGTGGGTCACGACGAGTGGTTGGGTCAGCCGGATCAGGTCCGACTCCTGGAGCCCGTGTCTGTGACTCGTTATCCTTCTCACCATGCGCATGACTTGCGTGGTTGTCTTGACGAGTCGGTCGACCGTGTACTTGGCTCCGCCGTCCCGCTGGAGGTGAAGGCCCCAGGATCCGAACCCGCTTCACCACCGGCACGGGGGTACCATCCTTTAACGTGAGGCGGATGTCCGCCTTCTTCTTCTTCGGGAATTGGCTTGCCCGCGCGGAGGAGCAACAGCTGAGACTTATCGGGGGCGCGCTGGAGGTTGCCGGCCTAGAGGTAGTTCTGCACCGTCTCAATGACTTCTTCGAGGAAGTCTTGCCTCCCGCTGTCCGATCCCGACGTAGGCCAAATCGTCAGGTCGTCCACATAGAGTGGCATAGAGTGTATGCTTCATCCGGGGAATCCGTTCCAGTAGAGGAGGCGGCTTGCACATCGCCAGGTAACGAGGTGGGCGACAGGACAGAGCCTTGCCGATTGCCCTTGCTCGGTATCGGGATGGTGCTTGTGCGGATGGACTCGATTCCGATGGTGGCCATCCAGTTGCTCAGGAAGTCCCGCACATAATCATACATCCGGGGCCCGCACCCAGTTGAGGCCAAGTTCTCGAACACCAGCGTGTGACTGACGTTGTCAAAGGCGCCCTTTATATCCAGGGCCAGGACCGCCCGCGTTGTCGTACAGGAGATTCTGTCAAGGATATCCTCCTTGATCTGAAGCAGGACATCCTGCGTGGAGGTGTGACCAGAACCCGAAAATGGTGTTCATGGTGGCATTGAGTTCAATACAGGATGGTCCCCTCAAATATCGCTGTAAACAGCTCATCAGGGCATGGGCATTTAAAAAACTGAAATGGAGTGTCCAGGTCTGTGACGCTCGGCGGTACACCTGATAACCTCTATTTCTTTTGGATCCTTTTCAAGGGAGTATATTTTCCACTTCGGGGCACTTTTCTTGTTTCTGGCACTTACTACTGCAGGAACTGTTTCACCCTCACTTTCTTCTTTGCTTTCACAGCACTCATTTGATGTTAATGTGGAAGGGAATTGGCCGGATTCCACTCTTCGTTCCTACGTAAAATGTGCTGGCGTCCAGTACCTGCCACAAAAAGGGTACTTAAG
Source organism: Ixodes scapularis (assembly GCF_016920785.2). Taxonomy (NCBI): domain Eukaryota; kingdom Metazoa; phylum Arthropoda; class Arachnida; order Ixodida; family Ixodidae; genus Ixodes; species Ixodes scapularis. The sequence continues at coordinate 127,948,535 of NW_024609846.1, forward strand.
ATTCCAAAAATAACTAAGAGTGTGTAAGCATATGGTGCCAGCATTTCTTTTTTTTATTTCCAATGAGCAACATTATATTATGCCAAAACTCTCCCTAAATGCACACTGCATTTCACAGCGCGCTAAACTCTGCCGGAAAAATCGGCGCCTGCACGCAAAGGGGCGTCGTTTCCTCAGCAGTGTATTTTACCTTGTGAAATTTTAAGGCGCTCCTTTCTTTTGCAGCTAGAACATCCTTAAAAATACTAAAAATGCGTTCGCCACGGACGACCGAGTCTTCCGCTGGCAAACGCTGTCGTTTGCATACGATACGCCTTGAAATTTTCACCCCATGGTCGATCAGGCGCCGATTTTTCCGGTTGCTTTCCCATACCTTGAGCCACCCAGAAACACCGCGCGCCCCCGTAGATCAAAAAAAAAAAAAGAATGGAACGGCATTGAGTGTTTTGTTTACTTACCGACTTCGTGCGTGGACCGCGCCACGTTGCGCTGCCTGATGCACCAGCGTTTCGGAACTAATTCAGTTGACAGTTCCCTCCGAAGATGAAGCCACTGAAGCCACGGCGGTAATCGGACTGGTAGGCTGCTCCCTTTCGAGCGGGCGGAAGAAGACTACGAAGAATTCGGCAGCGAACGGGCGGAAACTCGGTTACGTACAGCTTCAGTAGTCGACGCTTTGTTTTCTCGATTGCGTTCGCGGCGTTCACCGTGGACTCGCGCACTCGGCCGTAGCCGAACGGCCGAACCAGCTGGACGGCTGCCGGCGCGCGTACCGACAGCGTCGCCATAGCAACCACGCCGCGAGTGTGGTTGCCAGACAGAATTCACACGATTTTTTTTTCTCGTTACTCACGTTGAGTTACTAGAAGTTAGGCGCGTAACATTATAATACATTATGCTGTAAGAAGGTATTAAGGGATATGTGTACCTACCTAAGACAAATGCAGAAACATTATTATTGAAAAATAAAATTGGCGTAATCTTTTCATATCTTGATTAAGACTAGTGTGGTCACTGGGCTAACCGATGCGCGAAATAGGAGGGCATATATACCGCACGGGGCACTTGTTGGTTTGTATAAGTAGGATGTGTGTACTATTTGTTGCGTGTTGTGCAATTGATCAGTGCTTGTATACCCGTGTGTATGTATAGTGTTGTGTGTATGTCCGTGTCGTAAGTGAATGTAACCGCGCGGTGGGCACCAAACAATTGCTATTTTCTTTTTTCAAATGTTGATCACTTTTGTTTTTCGTCGCTAGATGGGGGTTGTCGCCGCCCGATTTGAAAAGTGTGGCGGTTGGTGATCTATAACTATTAGAGGGCTGGATGCTATTAGTCCATCCGTCGTGCTGATCGCTCCGAGTTGTTCGGTTCCGCTGGTAGCTGTGTCGCCGTGTTATGCTGCCTGATTGCAACAAAAGGAGGTTAGGCGGCTTCCCCAGCGCGTGTTCTAGGTGCTGAATGCCGCTGTTCACGCGCAAACGTTCATGAGTTGATAACGCACGTAACAGAGGTGAGCACAGACAACAGTTCATCGAGAGCCACGCGGAGCGCGAGTGCGATACCTCCTAGCCGCTGTCGACAGAGGGTGTCGGAGCGATTCGTTGTCAACTTGTCGTCCATGGCAAGTGGGCGTTTTGTTCAATAAAGCCAGCCTGTCAGTGTTTTGTAAAGCTATCCCTTCTTTATAAGCGCTTCTGATGCGATGAAAATGCGACCGGCATTGAGCAGGCCGAGCGAGACTTCGGCGACAGTCTCGGCGGTTCAGTCTCCAGCGGTTTCGGCCTTACTCGTATTATTTGCGGTGTTGGCGTTTGGACATAGAGATGTTTGGAAAGTTTTTTGCGCCTACAGATGACACCAAACGAGCGTGCGAGCCGTATGCTCTTGCTCCGGCGAGAAGCCGCGTACGGCTCGCCAGGCTCGTATCGCCTGTCGCATACTGGCCGCCATATTGTTTTTAGGGTGTTAGCAGTTAACACGATTTTCACCACCTCCGGCGGCTAACACCCTTACACGAATAAAGGCGTTAGCCAGAGGACGAGCCATTTACACGAATAAGGGTGTAAAAATTTTAAGTGTGTATATGCGCTTTAAGAGAAAGCAGAAGGGTCATTCCACGCCAAAGGAGACGGCAATTTTCGTCATATTTTTGATATGCTTGAAAAAAATAATATGAATAATGACACATTTGTAAGTTAGGATGGCTAAGTTTGAGGGCTCAATTATGTTTATTTTTGCTGACGTCATGCTCCAAAGTGCAAGGAATTTGAGGAAACCTCCTGTATTTAAAAAAAATTGCTGAAAAAAAGCTATTCTTACCACATAATTTTACGTTTGCATGCAATCGAGCATAAATATATTCTATCTTCCCTTGAAAGGAAAACACCTTACGCCGCCATTTTGGGTCCAGACAGGCACTCCAAACCGAAAACAATTTTTAAGATTTCTTGATTTTTTTTTAGCCAACTTGAAATTAAAATTTGACTAAGAAACGTTTTGCACTTATTTTTCTGTACCTTATGCTCGACTAGGTTGCATTACAACAGTAAAAAGTTATTCGGACAGTTTTTAATTAAATGGTGATTATGACATGTTTCTTCAAAAACGGCCCTATAGAGGGTAAAAAAAGCCATGTGGGTAACGGCGCTCGCATTTTCTGAAATAGCCAAAAGTTTAACCGACCCCATCTGTTCAACATATAAAAAAATTGGAAAAGTACTTTTTGTTATTTTGGAGAAATTATTTTTTTAAATATGAGGCAGAACGGCATCACCTCCAGGCGTCCACCTCGTCGGGAACGCACGCCGTCGTCTGCTAAGGTCGAGTGAAACACTGCACAGGGTACTTAATTTCGTTAATTATATTTCTATAGCTAAAGCTGAGGATCTTGACATTATGACATGTCTATTTATAGTGACTAGAGAGTGCATTTTTTTTTCTCTAAACTATATGCCCGGGTGCGATTGCAAGTTGAATAGCGACAACTCGAAATATTGTTTGGGATACTTTTTATCAAAGCCGAAACAAAGCACATTTGCAGCTCACCGACGTTTTTGTTTCTGCTTATGTAGATAAATATAAAATATAGTCAAGAAATACTATATCACATTTAGAATATCAGCGTTTCATTAGCTTTCAGTTTTTGTCATAGGCTAGAACGCTGCGCGCGTCTGGAACGCCACCGGTGTGATCCGTCTGCTGCGATGTCTTAAATTCGCATGGAAAACTCTTCCTGAACGATGGACGTGGGTGTTATTTTAGCTACCACGTAATAATATTCTTTTGGCACGCTAATTTGAAGGCTTTAATTCCACTTTACATGTACTCAGGTGACGGGAGACAAAGCCGTCGTCTGCTAACCGAGTTTGTGAATGCAGACGGTTCGTCAGAATTGGTTAGCAGACGACGCCTCTTCTTTTTTTGGTCATACTGAGTTTGCTTGTAAAAAATTAAATAGTGAACGCTAGAGATCGTCAGCGATGCCGAGCGATAACGGTGATTTTCTTCCTCTTGAACGAAAAGGTATCGGGGTGCAAATACATATATTGCAACTGAAAAAAAGAGAATGAAACATTAAAAGAAGCAGAACATTAAGAGTGGATATTCAGGCTAACGGCCATTCGAAGGTTATAACACAACAGAAGAATGTTGCGTGTTTACCACTTGTAAAATATATGTACCCCTATATATATAAAAGTTCTGTGTTGTGCTCCTATCAAAAACCCCTAATATTAGTATTCGCTTGCCCTTTCTGGTATAATGATATCTTATCTGAGTGACATCTGTATATAGTATTTCTGGACTATATATTACATTCATGTACATAAGAAAAAAAGAAATCGATGAACTATAAATTAGCTTTGTTTCGGCTTTGATAAGAAGAACCCCAAACAGTATTTGAGTTGACGCTATTCAACTTGCAAGGGCACCCAAACATATTGTTTAGAGCAAAAAAAAATTATTCCCCTTCTAGTCACTATAAACAGACATGTCATAATGTCAAGATTCTTAGCGTTAGCTATATAAATATAGTTAACGAAATTAAGTTCCCCGTGCAGTGTTTCGCTCGACCGCACCAGACGACGGCGTGCGTTGCCGACGAGGTGGACACCTGGAGGCGATGTTGTTCTGCCTCATATTTAAAAAAATAATTTCTCCAAAATATCAAAAAGTGCTTTTCTAATTTTTTTATATGTTGAACAGAGGGGGTTGGTTAACCTTTTAGCTATTTCCGAAAATGCGAGTACCGTTGCCCACGTGGCTTTTTCTTACCCTCTATATGGCCGTTTTTGATGAAAGTGACATATTCATCATTTATTTAAAAGCTGTCCGAATATTTTTTTAGTATTGTAATGCAACCTAGTCGAGCATAAAGTTCAGAAAAATAAGTGAAAAAAGTTTCTTAGTCAAATTTTAATTTCAAGTTGACTAAAAAAAATCAAGAAATCTTAAAAATTGTTTTCGGTTTGGAGTGCTGTCTGGACCCAAAATGGCGGCGTAAGGTGTTTTCCTTTCAAGGTAAGATAGAATATATTAGTGATCGACTGCATGCAAACTTAAAATTACCTGCTAAGAATAGCTTTTTTTCAGCAATTTTTTTTAAATACTGAAGGTTTTCTCCGATTCCCCGCACTTTGGAGCATATATATGACGTCAGCAAAAATAAATGTAATTCAGCCCTCAAACGTAACCACCCCTACTTTCAAACGCGTCTTTATTCATATTATTTTTTTCAAGAATATCCAAAATAAAACGAAAATTGCCGTCTCCTTTGGCATGGAATGACCCAGAAGCAAGGGCCTTGTTCATAAATACTGTGGCTATTACTCGAGCATATACGGTAATGCTTGGAATGCTGCATTCAAGAAGCGATCGTTTCAATTTGTATACGAGATATAAATCAGTCCTATCGAGAGTGCAAAATAACCTACATTTTTAGAAACGTACCCGGCAAATTTAGCGGCGTAACTGAATTGGTTTGTAGGTTACGTGATGTCAATTTTCCAGCTACGTTTAGTGGGTAAACTGAATTGATGTATAGGTTACCTGTCACCAATTTTCCCGTCCAATTTAGGAAAAAGCTAAATTGGTGTTTAGGTCACTCAATTCCCTCGGTAATTTTAGCAGGGAAATGCACGGACAACGATCGGATGGACGGACAATATAAGTATTAAGGTTTCCCGTCAAAAAAAAAAAAAAAAAAAGAATCTGCGAGGACAATATTTTGCGGTCATCGATTAGCTGGAAGCAGTTATATCCAGTCGTGGGTGTGACGCACTTCGAAACAGGTGTTTGGTTTACCAAACACCTGTTTGGTATACCAAACAACTACCAACCTGTAACTGAAACCCTAGTCTAAAACCGTCTAGGAATTAAATTTTTTTGGGTATGTAATGGATAACAATACCGCTATTTTCATACGGCATGAGCCGTAACCGTAACCTTTGAATATTAACCGGGAAACGATTTCTAAAGTCAGGTTGCCAAAGCTTTCATAAACAACAAATTGAAACCTCTGGCTAGGATCTTCAGCTACCATTGGTGTTTGCAGACGGCATCGAAGGTATTGTCTTTCGTTATAATTGAATTAAAAGCTGAATTTTAGTTGCACGACTAATTGACAACTCAACTTCGGTGAACGTGCGATTGGTACAATAGGTCACATATGTCAGCAGTGTCCTATGCCTGTTTCATTTATAGCTTTTTTTTTTTTCAGAGTATCAATATGTAACGAGATCTGTGCTCGTTACTTGAAAAATGTAATGGATTACAATTACAAATTACCGGGCCTCAAATGTAATGGATTACCGTTACATATTACTTTTGGTGAAAAATAACGAATTACTTTACTCGTTAGTTACAAATTACTTTGACGTTACTTTTTCCGTACTATTATCCAGAAAACAATAAGAAAAATTTTGGTATTCAAAAGAATGTTTTGCAACCAGTGCCTTTCATTTCTCATACGCCCGTATTATGGTAGTCCTTGTAAAAATAAACTAAGAGCGTAACTGCACAACGTTCACCTGTAAGCTGACGAGGCACCGAAAGCTGCAACCACACCCGCCATCCCGCTAGCTTACGGCCTCTAAAAATGATCCCTGGTATCGTACAGACAAAGCTAGCGGTGCGCATGCTCAGTAGCAGCGTCTACTTCAGCTACAAGATACGGAGCTAAAGAACCCATCTACAAAAGCTCCCTTTTGAGTCGGGTGTTTCGCCTGTTATTCACAAGAAAAGAAAAAACTTGGTTGTCACGTTACAATTAGCCCATGCAGAATGTATAGTGTTCCAGCTTACCTTGATGTGTTTCCCTACATCAGAGTTTGTTGTTCTTGCTGATGACAATCTGTGTTTTTTGGCAAGCAAAGTATGGACTGACACTCTAGGTTTCTGTTCTTATTAATGCCCTGAATTTTGAACATGTCATTAAGAGATGGCCATGGAGACGACGGACACTCCATGACCGAAAACACGACCAGTCAGAGAGGAAGTGGCGGTTAAGGGTTATCGATCGTTCATCGGTTCTCACTTTCAAACCAATATTCGTGGAGGCCAGGGGAGGGGAGGGCATAGAGAGCGAGAGAAGCCGTGGCCATCGGTCTCATAAAACAATAGAGGATCACACCACTTTTACGCCTTCTCTCTCTCTCTCTCTCTCTGTCAGTACTCCTTAAAAAACCTAACTCCCCGCCCCGCTTTTATGCTGACAGTCGACTGTAAAGTGAGGAGTGGACTCGACCACCATTCCCAGAGGAGTAAACCGAAAGAAGTATCGTTCGTACCCCCGAAGACGATAATCTTAACCCCGCGCCGGGCGCCTTTCAGCCGTGTCTCAAGAGCGTGCTAGAATCAGTGTTGTACGGAACGGCGTTCCGAAGAACGGCGTTCCTGGAACGCGTTCCTTTTAGGAGGAACGAAGGAATGCCGCCGTTCCATTTTTCATCGGTGTAACTGGAACGGGAACTCGTTACATTTTTACTGGAACGGGAAAAGGAACGGCGTTCCTTTTTTTCGTCCAATGGGTAATTTGTATTTTATTTTTAAGAGGGAAATTCTAAAGGTATGAAAACCATATCTTTACAAAGAGCAGGGTCTCGTTAAAGTTTTGGTCACTTAGGGTTTATTTTGTGTAGTCTTCGCTTGGTAACAGTCGGGTGCAGGAGAGCTAGTGGACATTTGATATTTTTGCAGTGCCCGAGAGTGCGGTACGAAACGCAAAACGTTTAGTCGAAAGAAAAGACACAGAAAGAGGGACGTTTCGAACCTAGCCACTTTCTTTTCTTCCACGAATACTCATACGCCCAGAAATCTAAAGCTGACTACAGCCATCACTGAACTTCCACAAACAGACCTACAGTTACAACAAAAGGACAGGTTATTTGACATCGAACGCACCCTTGTAACCTGAATATTGGTCACTTAAATGATGCAAAACATTAATCTTTACTTCTCCCTTTGTCCCCAACCTTCAAACAGAACAACGAATCTACACTTCACGGAGAAGGACTTGTACTTTTCAAGACTGACCTTCAAAAGCCGTACCCTCTTCTTTACTTGCTCGTCTTGCGGACGGCAACATCGAGAAACAACCGTTAAGTTCGAACAAGGTACTTTGTTAGATTGAAACGTGTGAGGTTGTTGTAAAAAGCTCGTGCAATGTGGGGTAACAGTACATTTGGCTCGTCTAAATCGCCCATCGCAAACAGGAATATGGTAAAACGCTGAGATTTCGAAAGATGAATATACGAACAAAAAGAACCCTGCTGTCGTGTGTCTTCTTCTCCTGTTGCCCTGCCATATCACTGCATTCACATTCGTATGTGGCCATTTAATGGGATAGATTAAAAAAAAAAGCTCTCCTCGATCTAACTAATTATGGTAATCAGAAAAATGCGAATGCAATCGTATATGAAACGAAATGTTCGATTTTCTTAACTGTAACGGGAACGAGTTCTTTTCTCACAGATGGAACTGGTAACGGGAACGTGTTCCAAAAATCAGAAGGAACGAGGAACGAGCTTTTGTTCCTTTTTTTGAGGAACGTGTACGGCACTGGCTAGAATACAGTAGCGCACATCAGGGACAAAGATAATTCGACCTCCTCGCGCGTGGCTACACCGTCTGTCACGCGAGTTGCGAACCCGCGAATCCTGTGGGTACGGACCCGCGTTTGATGTCTGTGCAGCTGGCGGGAGGCGTCGAAGATGTTGGAAAGGATGAAACAGTGTAAAATACAAAAACAAATAAACAGGAAGAGCTTTCCCCTGTGCAGAAGAAGAAGAAAAACACGACGGAAGGGGACGGAGAGCTTACTCGGCGTTGTCTCACTTAATCTGTCTTTCGTATATTTGTAGAAGCCTTGTCCGTTTTGCTAGTGGATCTAGTGACCGGTCATACAAAAATCGTGTTTTATTTTCGGCTAATCTCCCCATCTTGATGTTTTCTACTTTGTTGAATTTGATCTCTTTATGCTGCTGGATGTTCTGCTCGTATTGCTCCAGTTACTGTGTTTTGCTCAGATTTAAAAAAAAAAAAGTAAAGTGTACTTAAAGTAATCTGCTACCAATATCTTGCAAGGAAATTACATTAAAATTACTTCGGGAGAAATGTAACGTGGCAACTACAAAACTCCTTGAAAAAGTAACGTATTACAAGTAATACGTTTCTTGTAACGGATTACTTCCCAAGTATGGGCGTAACGTGCGACAGATAGCCTGCAAATCAGAATAAGGTATGTTCCGCGATTGGTTTTCGGATGATTTGAAATAGTTACACTGCGAGATACAATTTCATCATCGATTTCGTCCATATTTTTCAAGTAGTAAATTTCGCTGAAATTAGGTCCTCGGGAAATTTAAGTTATGCAGTATTTTATGAGCTTACAATATGTACTATTGAACTGTAATCTTTACTGGCATGTATATTCGCCCACGTTTGTTGCTTTAACATGGATCGTTTTTATTTTTATTTTGGAATAATATTATATGCACTTCTTAGTGTTCTAGGAGCCAGGACTAAAATTGCTCAAACGTATTCTATACTCCGATCGTAGCATCTTTAGTCGGAGCGCAGCCGATGCCACGAGATGAGGAAAATAAAGCAACGTTAAAACTGCAACGTCACCTAGACGGTCATCTTTGTGTGTCGCCGGCTAAGCATATCAAGCCCAGTGAACAGTGAATGTGTGTCTGCCTGTTTGTCTGCTAGAGTCACTGGCACCTTAAAAAATGCGAGGCTTTTTTGTATGTTCAGGCTTCATGGATCATGATATGCGTTCTTAGATTTTCTTATTGTTGAACCCTGCATTTCCCTAAGCTGTCAGTGACTTAGTTTTTGACTTTCCTTTGACATTTTCTGAAACAAAATATAGTTCACATCTAGTAGGTCACAAGGTTGTTTTTTGCAATGTGACGTCTCGATAATTTACGACAAATTGGAAGTTTGGTAAGGCATTTGCTTTGTGAAGATATGAAAGGCAGATATAAACACAACATATAAAAAATAACCTATTAATTTTTTATTATAGTTAAGCCGATTTTTTGTAAGTGGAGGAAAATGCGTCATGGGCAATTCGTGCTTTTGCTGTGAAAAAAGGCGGCATGGTAGGCGAGCGGGAATGGTGATTTTTCGTTCTTCATCTGTTATTGCTAAGGGAACGACCGCTATGAACAATTATAATTGACGTTTCTTTACTTAGCGTGGAAAGGTATCAGTGTACCCCTTATTAATAAACCCCTTAATTGCGCTAATTGCCAGAGCGCTCAGAGTTCCAGGCAGCTCTTAGGTGAATTCCACCGCCGGGTCATATCGAGAGCACAGCAACCTGATTGTAAGCAATTGTGGCGAAAAGGAAACGGAGCAAACTTGTTCGAACGGCATGCATGACGGGATCACCTTGAAAACAGAGTAACCTTTGGCTCTGCTTAGTCGCAGATTCGCTATACGAGCAGAGCGTCGGTGGTTCAGTGGTAGAATACTCGCCTGCCACGCGGGTGGCCCGGGTTCGATTCCCGGCCGACGCAAGACCCTTTTGCCTCTTTCGAGGTGTCGCTTACGGAAACTGGACGTCTATACTCCGTTCCACATTAAGACCGACCGCAGCCAACGTTCCGATTCGTTGGAGCCAATCGAACTGCTCCAGAGCCGGCTAGCTAAATCAGCGTCTCAGCTGAGGCTGGGTGAAAGTGCTTTGTTTCACCCAGTCTCAGCTGAGACGCCGTTACTGGCAAGCTAGCCCAGATCTCTATCCTGAAGGCGCTCTTCATTTCGGTACGTGTGCTACCTCTAGCTAATCCAATCACGATCAGCAAAAACGTTGTAATCCTTAGTTGTTGTTTTTTTCTTGTGCCTGATGGTTTTACCGCGGTGGTAGAAGGGTTGGGCAGTATCGCGATACAAATGTATCGTGATAGTATTTCAGAAATACATTTTGTATCTGTATTTCTGTATCGCGATGCATTTTTCTTCACCAGTATTTGTATTCCTGTATCGAAATACATTCGAAATGTTTCTTTGTATCGCGATACAATCAGGATGAAATGCATTTCGTTACATTTCTTGAGGAAATACTCCCCCCCCCCGCCGAAAAAAACAAAACAACAAGTCCGAACGCATTTTATTTTTGCCTCTTGAAAATTTGTTGGCCCGCGTCCTGTCCAGTTCTTCCTTCGTTTTCGTCCTTGTCCTTTTTTGCGTATTAGACCATGATGCAAAACTAACTAACTAACTTCCTTATGAAAATTTGTGGTCATACGTCATGGGGTTTGAATGCCAAGGCGCGTATCGGGAAGTGGACGTCTATACGCCGCTGCACATCAAGGCCCGACCGCAGCCAACGTTACGATTCGTTGGAGCCAACCGAACAGCTCCAGAGCCGGCAAGCTAGAAAGAACGCCTCAGGTGAGACTGGGCGAAACTGCTTTTTTTTTTTTTTTTTTCCCCAGTCTCAGCGGAGACGATGTTTCTAGCAAGCCGGCCCAGATGTCTGTCCTGAAGGCGCTCTTCTTCTTTGCACGTTTGCTACCTCTAGCTAATCCAATCACGCACAAAAAAAAGTTGTAATGCTTAGTTTTTTTTGCTTTTTTTTTGTGCCTGATGGTTTTAGCGCGGTGGTAGCAAACGCGCAAAGACGACGAGCGCCCTGACGATGGGCTTTCGACCCCGCGTTATATTGTCCATCGGATTGTAACACCGGCTGCGGTCGTGATTCGTCCTTCGGTGTCACTTGTCGGCTAATGCCTCGACGTTATTGGCCATGCAGAGATAATGAGAAGTTTGGGACTGGCCGAAGCCTATACATTTTGAAGTTCTCGTTGACTATATAGTACTGACTGCAATTTTGCATATCACTCTAAAAAATGTATGTGCGTATACTTACCCGTAAAACCCTCAAAGAGACAATCTCTGTGATCTACGCCATCAGCTCAGCGAATGATGAGGCGGAACATCTATTTTTACCTCATAATTTCCTCTGCGCTGTGGTGTTACGCAAAGCAAGTTTGACGCTTTACAATGCGTAATGCCACAGCGCAGACTTCATTTTTAGGTCTAAACCAGGGCGTAAGATAGACAGGTGGGGAAACGGCCCATGGAAGCATACCGCAACGCCGTGACCGGATTGTGTACTCGTCTGCTTGCGGGTACCCCCGATTTACGACAGATGGCGCTGCAACGAGAAGAAAAAAAAATGGAATAGGATTTGCATGGAACTCAATGGGAGAGTGCGCAAAATAAACCGAGAGCACGACAGTCCTCCATTGAAAATCCACGAGAAACCATCTCTGTCAGTTTAGCCGGTCGCCACCAGTCGCCCACCCGGAGTGAGAGTTCGCGGCGCTCCACATAGATGGCGCAACAGAAAAAGAGAAAACCGAGGGGGACACAATCCGGTCGCTCATTTGGCTCTCGTTTCCCCACCTGTCTATCTTACACCTTGGTCTAAACCTATGTTTCACCTCATTATTCGCTCAGCTGATTTTGTAGTTCGCAGAGATTGCCTCTTTGAGTGTTTGGCCGGTAACTAGACGCGCAGGCATTTCTTAGAGTGTATGGTAAAACAAAGTACAGTCCACTTTAAAAAACTCACAACACGTTCTTTCGCTATACGCCGTCACGTTAGTTTGCGAGAATATTGAGGCTTATTTAACTCATTGACTTTGTCGAGACAGCTGAGACAAATTCAAGTGCAGAAAATGTAAAATGTAAAATTCTTTTAGGAGTAAAGCCTGCTTCTCGTCAAATTTAAGATAAAGCGCTGTGGGCCCTTCGCCTGCTTAGCGCAAAAAGAAATGGTCGAGTGGAAAAGGTGAAAAGTTGTCCTTCCTCAGATTTTGCTGAGCACATCTGCGATCAATTATAATTATTTCTTTTTTTACGTGGGTACGAAAGGGTGTTAGCATATTTCTTCCGCAAAGATATCTTACCATCATACCTCGGCATTCTCACTCATGAGTGCGATCACTCACGATCACTCACGCTCACCGTCAGATTTGAGGTGATCGTGAGTGAGGCCGCGAGTCCCGAAAAATTGTGAGAGTGAGTGTGAGTGGGATCGTGAGTTATGTGAATTCATGAGTGTGAGTGTGAGTGTGATCGTAAGTTATGTGAACTCATGAGTGTGAATGTGAGTGTGAGTCCTGAGAGCTCATGAGCCTGAGTCTGATTGTGAGTGTGATCGTGAGTACTGAGAACTCATGAGTGTGAGTGTGAGTGCGAGTCCTGCGAACACATGAGCGTGAGTTTGATCTTGAGTGTGATCGTGAGTTCTGAAAACCATTGAATGTGAGTTTGAGTCCAGAGAACTCATGAGTTTGAGTGTGAGTTCTGAAAACTGATGAGCGTAAGTTCTGAGGACGCATGAGTGCGAGTGTGAGCTTGAGTTCTAAGTGAGGTACTCATGAGCGGGAGTTTTGCGATCTCTTGAGTGTGATTGTGAGTTTCAAGGCTCATGAGCATGAGCCTGGATCAAGACGTGAGTCGTACCGCTCATTCACACTGGAAGCGGATCCGCGTTCGCCAAGCGGTTGCGAACGCGGTTGTAGTATAAAGATCCAGTACTTGATGCCGTCGAGCTGCACGCGCACTTGATGCCATCGAGTGCGCGTGCAGTTGTACTGGATCTTTGTACAACCGCGTTCGCAACCGCTTTGCGAACGGATATCCGCTTCCACTGTGAATGAGCGGTTAGGGCAGATATGAGCCCGGTGGTTGCATTAGTCTGCCTGATGACGTGAGAGCTGCCGGGCCATCTTAGTGTGCGAGGAGACTCCCGCTTCGCAACTACTGTGTGGGGCTCAGGGTTGGTTTGGGTGCGGCTCGCCTGCTCCTCCGCCATGTAAGCGCGCTGGGTCCTGTGGAGGGTGGATGAAACGAGGGGGGTGCTTGCTCTTGCAGGCTCCTCCTTGCCAGCGCCCTCTGCAATGTCTCAACCATCTGTGGAGGGCAGAGGGAGTATGGGGGAGGCGGGGGGGGGGAGGGGGTCGCTTTCGTCTCTCCTCGGCGTTCGCTCTCCGCTTCTCGGCAGACGGCGACACGCCAACGGACTGACGGCGCCTCGTGGCGGTGCGGTAACGTCGGAGTTGGGGAAGCGCTCCAAACGGTTAGCGCTCCTCTCTCTGTGGCATAGAAAGGCTCGTGTGGATTTCGGCTCCTGTTGCCAAGTTGGTGCCGGTGCGCATAGAATTTTATGATTGCGTCAACTATACCGTTCGCAGCGCGGCGACAAAATTAAGTGACTCGCCATGACCCTCATCATCACCCAATCGAACAAACAATTTTATCTTTCCGCACACCTCACCGTACTTTTCGCATATGAGTTAACACTCAAAAAGTGCAACGAAGGCGGTGTCATGATAGATCTAACCTTCGAGTGAGATGTTTTACATTGTGCGATATCGTGCTTTTATGTGTCGTTCGGGGCAAGATAGCACAAGCGCATGATATCCAGCCAGCAATGGCCAGGCGAAGCCACGAGAGTGCTGCATTCAGCTCCACAAGCGGAGGTGCCTCTGTTAATGGGGCGGCCAGTCTGCCCGTCAGGCCGTGGCGAGCGGCGGCGACCCTAATTTCAGCAGTTCCTGTGTGCACGTGCGCGCCATGTCCCTGTTTATTTTATGTTTGGAGCATATTCTAGAGTTGTCATTTGAACACCAGTTTGAGTTGTCTTCATCCCTTGTGGGGTCCCTCTATAATAATCGCCACCCGATCGGTCTGAGAAGGCAGCGAGAAGGCAGCGAATGGGTTTACTGCACTTCCCGGTTGCCCGTCTTCGAGAGCCGGCAGTCGGACCCGCCGGCCATAGTTGTTGCCCGTCGTTCATAGCTCTCAGTCGGAGTCCGTGTCCAGGCCTGCGGATCGTCCTTCCCACGTCAGCGCTGCGTTGGCTAACTGTTCCGGGCTATCACAGTCAGAGTCTCGCTGCAGAACCACTCCTGGACCGTCATGGTCTATAGGACGAAGGGCTCGCCATTTCCGCCAGTCCTGATCCGAACCTCGCTGGTGGAATGCTCCGGGGATCGACATGGCCCGGACCAGCCAGAACGGCCCTATCGTTCCTGCTCGGCCCCAGCCTCGTGCAGCACGCTTTTCCTCTTTCCTCGCCGGCTGGCCCCCGCTCGCGCCTCGCTCGGCCGTCCTCTTCTTCTCCCGACGCCCCTATGACACTAGAATAAAATGTGGATAATTAGAACCGAACTCTGCATGCTAGAGAACAGTACACAAGCCTGGTGTAAAAAGGCGACAGGCAACAAAGTGCACGTGAGAAGGATATTTACGCTTCGCATGAGCTTTTTCAAAAGAAAACCTTTTGCGTCCTATTTTTTGCACGCCGTCACATTTTTTACCAGACTCAGGATTAAATTTTGTAGCCGAAACAAACAAAACATTTTTTCTACGAAAATCCACTATTTGAAAACTTGCAGGTTTGGAAGGTTTTGGTTGCGACCGCGCGTGCCGAACGGCTAGCGCGGTCGCAAGCAAATGCACGCTTAGTACTACGAGTACCGGAACGGGGCAACGGGCATCTCACCTGAAGACCAGGGGCCCTAAACTCGTCAGACACAAAGTTGCAGCCGAAAGTTGGCGGAGCGCGCCGAATGGACGTCGACGAGAAAAACGCCAAATCATCGTCGTGATTGTCCAATCGGCGCGCTCCGTCAACTTCGGCTCCAACTTTGTGCTTGACGAGTTTAGGGCCCCTGATCGCCTGATCCTCGATGACACAGCGAACAATCGGCCCGGTTTTTCCCACCGTATTTCTCTATGTGGCTGTCTCAGAGACTCGTAAAACAACTTGTTTAATATGTTATTTTGCCGAGTAGTCTGCAAAACGAGTTTGCCAGACCACTTTCCAAACCTGCACATGTATTTTCGTTCAATTCAACAATTAATGTAAAATTCACTTACTTGATGCGTCGCACTGCAGTAATCCACTACTGTCGCCGTGTCGCTTCCCAAAATCTTGAAGGGAAGCGGTAAAGTTTGACGCTTGAGTCACCTTCGCGACTGTGGCAGTCTTTCACGCAGCAATAACGACGTTTATTTTTTGGGGAAACTCTACGAATAGGCGAAATGTCACAGGAACCTGGTGAGGTCATGGAGACGTGAAGTTGAGACTTACTTTTACGAAAAACGGTTCCAAAAAGGCTCACGCCGATCCGAAATGCCACGTTCACACGCGGTTCCTAAACGCGCCCGACCGCAGTCCCCGTGCGACCCGGGTCGCCCACCTGTCTCACTTCAATGAATCTACTGGCTCCACGGGATGCGTAGAATTCGCCGTGTGCCGTGCTTACACTGACATGGCAAGACACTGAGAAGTAGAGGACGGCGGCGCGCGGCGCCGCAACGTCGCGGCGCCTGCCCCACGGCCACGACCGGGTTGCCTGCGCTCCGGCTGGGCGCGACTGCGAGGCGCCAATTGCCCGGGCTGCTCGGGCTTCGTGCATGACGCTGTGCTCCCCTTGCCCGTTGTTTACTCATGCTGCGTTTTTACGTTATTATGGTTGAATGTATGGGTACTCAGAGGGTGGTAAGAACTTCTTGTAAAACAAAAATAATATATTTGAGAATCAACTTTTTACAATTAAATTGATTAAATTCTAAAACACTTCTTATCGCTTGAAGGCCTATGACACATATCGCGATGATTCAAGCCCGTAATGAAATTTTACAATGGTGTAGCACAGGGCAAGATTGATCAGCGGGTCGTTGAAGACTTGAAGTACGCTAGTGCGTTGAATGAATACTTGTCAACCGAGCGACAGAAAACCTGTCTTGAACCGATGGCTACAGAAACGACGCAGGTTTGACAATTATGTAACATAAATTATATTTCTTGTGAATGTGCAATCAAATGACTAGAAAAACCGTTTGTCATAATTTCTGCCAGTTATGAAAAAAAGAATGCCACTAAACTTCAACTTCCCGAATGTGCTGCTAATTTCCGGGAACTAAATGCGCAAAATAATGTTAACTATTGTGTATAAGAACACCGAGCAGTTCAATTTTGATTGTTCCCGCGTAAGCTGTTGTGGTCGCAAAGCTGTCACACTTCATGTCGTGCAAGCACGCACACTTAAAAGGACCATGAAGACACGTGCACCTTCGATATTTTATTTTACAATTGGAACCCACTGAACGCAAAGATGGCTACAAGACGGCTAAAAGACGTCTTGGCAAGATGTACAATACGTCTTGTAGACATCCTGGCAAGACGTTATATAGCCCAAGACGTCTTGAAACGTCTTGTAGCCGTCTTCTAGTCAGGCTAACGCCCCGTCTTTCTTGGGCTACAAGACGTCTTGCAAGATGTCTTGAAGAACTCTTGAAGACGACTAAAGGACCTGTAGATAGGTCTATTTAACATCTTAAAAAGGGATATAAGATGTCTTTTAGCCATCTTTTTCTTAGCTCATGCACCATTATTTTGGCTTACAAAACAAAATGTCTTAAAATTTGTCTTGGCAAGGTCTACGAGACGTTTTGCAGACATCCTGGCAAGACGTCATATAGCCCAAGACGTCTTGTAGCCGTCTTCTAGTCGGGATAATGCCCAGTCTTTCTTGGGCTACAAGACGTCTTGCAAGATGTCTTGAAGAACTCTTGAAGACGACTACAGCACCTCTAGATAGGGGTATTTAACATCTTAAAAAGGCATATAAGATGTCTTTTAGCCATCCTTTTCCCAGCTCATGCACCGTCATTCTGGCCTACACAAAAAAAATGTCTTAAAATTTGTCTTGGCAAGGTCTACAAGACGTTTTGTGGACATCTTGGCAAGATATTATATAGCCCGGACGTCTTGAAACGTCCTGTAGCCGTCTTCTAGCTGGCATAACGCCCAGTCCTTGGGCTGCAAGATGTCTTGCAAAATCTACCATAGACGACTTGAAAACTATTACAGGACACCTAGTTACGGCCTGGATATTTTAATCCCAAAAAGCCATACGGCTTTGAATAGCTAAACTCCTTATATAGTGGTAAGGACGAGTACTGAAGCCGATTCGTACTGCAGCGACTGACTATGTGAGGGGGCTAACGTCAAAATACAACCATGACTTACCATGGCAATCAAGAATTGCAACACTAATTAGTTGCCTTAGCGGCTTTCAGTCTTTTGAGTCAAGTCTTTGCAATATAGTCAAGCGCTGTTGCAAAAAATAGGCCTTTGCACCAAGCTGGTGTGAATAAAATGACATGGTTAAGGTAGTAAAGCATAGCTATTGCATGTCTCTAAGTACACCACATATTGAACACCTGTCAATCGCAAGCTCTCAAGTGACACAGCCATAGCTACGGACCAGTAAGCAAATGATTTTTCTCCTGTTCAAGAACTGTAAAAACATGTTTATTAGTAAAGTAGGTACGTAAATATAATTGAAGCTTTCAATGCACTGCTTATTAGTTTTAGAACAATAAGAAATGAAGTAATGGCCTGCAATCCAAATGACTTGTGGAAGTTTCCGGCTGACTCATGGAAGTTTCTTAACTCTCAGACTCGCGGAGGCTTCCTGCAATGAAACGAAAAGTAAATTTTTATGAGTTTAATATTCCCTGTTGTTCCCAGTTTTATAAAGGTATCAAGTGTCTAAGCATGCATTATATAATGTACCTATAATGTGCCCATTGTTAATACCCCATGTTTTGCTGCCTATCAGGAATTTTCAAGATTTTTCGGATAGAAAGCTAATTTCAGAAACAAATTTTGTATGACACTGCTAGAAGTTTCCTGCGAAATTTCAAAGCAGCCCAAAAATGACTGAAGTTTGCTATAGAAGAGAAGTCCAGAAAACCATTTTTTAAGATTTGAGAATGATTCTGCTAGCCAAAGTACGCCACGCCAAAGTACACCACAAGACCAACATGAACTAGTACTTTGTTTTTTGCAAAACAAGGTAAAAAAACAAGGAGCAATCTACAAAGCAATTATTTGCAATAGTATGCCAACAAAGTGACTCTATGATGTTTAAATGCAAATGCCGACCAATTTTCCGGACTCGAAGGCAACCCGAAAAAGCAGTCTAAGAAAGCTATTTTAAAGGCCGACGACCAGACTCGAGATTCTGCAAGGCAAAAGACCCTCCTCTCCACGCCTTCGGGCGAGGGAAGCGAAGGATGGAAAGAAGGGACCAAGAGGGGCGGGCATGGGTGGAAAGGGTAGGAGGAAGAGGAGGAAGCGGGCGAAAAGTGGAAAGCGCGAACTGGTCGTCGGTCTTTAACTTAAATGAAAAAATTCCATGCAACCTCTGCATGGTATTGCCCACTTTCCACTCGTATGATGCCAATATTAAGTTCTCATGCTACTTCCACTTCATACTGGTCGCTTTCCACATGTTTGGATGATCGCAGTGCCAAGCGTTGCTGAGGCCATTGCTGCTGCATACAGTAAAGATAAAGCTGGTATGATTTGGAGGCTACATTTAGCTGACCAAGCTCGCTTTACTGCTGCACCTATCTGCCAAATATACTCGCTCGAAGAACACGGGAAGAATGGTGGACAGTAGTTCTTCTCCTGGTCGTGGTAGGGAAATGCAAACACGAGAAGATACAGAAGTATGGCCCCCAGATGGCGGCTATGTTGGATATAGTGGAACTGGAATATCTGACCGTGGCCCAATCCAGCTTTTTCATGCGTAAGACGGGGATTCGAGGCTACGAGACCAAACAACCAAAATGCTTGCAATGAAGCATACGGCGACTGTTTGTAAGTATAAATGAAAAAAAAAAAAAAAACTTCCGAAAATTTGTGCAACGAGGCGTACGGTATCCTAAATTTCAGTCAGTGCTACACATTAAGTTTCATAGTCATAATTATACAAGGCTTGTATTATTAAGTTACTTTTAAGCATGTTTTCAATTTGCCACTTCTCAGTCAGCAGGAAAAGGGAAAATGTTTAAATGAAATAATGCTTAAGTACCATACCTTTTTGTGGCGCTATTTACGCATGCTCGGCAGTTCTTCAGCCAACCCTTGGCTCCTGCTTCAATTTCTTCAAGCGTTGCACCACTCAGGCCTTTTATCAGTCTGACTGCTTCTGTAAATGGGGAAGATATGAAAATCATAACCAAGTGCGTTACCCTGGTGCAATGATCACGGGAGATATGAAAGCCTACCACCACTGCAAATAGACATGGGTGAATATATGAGTGTTCTGACCAGATTAAATGATATGTCACCCTTTTGTTAATGACTACCGACATAGGCTGTGCCGATTCATTTTGTCCGGCCTGCCCCATGCACACTGCATGACACTGCTAGTGCGAACACGAAATTAGCACTTTTTCATTGCATTTTGCTCATACAGAATATTGATGCGCCCCAAATAGTACTTAAAGCTGGAGCTCAAAATTAGCACTTTCCCCCACACTAGCAATTCTGATGGCAGGTATCAGTTACATAATTGAAACAAAGAAAAAGACAGCCCATTGCTTGTCCGTGCTAACTGTGACGTTCAGTGCACAACATCAGAATTTGCTTGAATGTGCCTACCGAATTACTTGTTTCAAATTCCCTGACCGGTGTTTCTCTCGAAGGAGTGCTTCTACGACCGAAGAACTCTGACCTGCAATTGGTCCTATGCTCGCCATAGTTGCTAAATTATGGAGCCCAAGTGGCTGTTCCCTTTTAATGGATGGTTGCTTGATCCGCCTAGTGACATTTCTGGCAACATTACTCAGTGCAGACACGCTGCTGCACGACAGTTGGGTTTCGTTGCACACCGCCATACCACTTCCATATGTCATTTTCCCTGATTTAGCTCTTAACTAAAATTTCCTCGACTTTTCCATATGGTTCAAAATTCCCTGACAATCCCAGGTTTTCGAGATTAGTTGACACCCTGTATAATACATGAAGACGATTTACAATTTAATACAATTTATTGAAATTTCTTGTCATGTTGCTGTTGGCGTGTTTTACAGTGAGGGTTGTTTCAATTATTTGGAGCGGCACATTTCCAGAAATAATAATAATAATAATAATACTTTATTTTGTGCTAGTGTCCAAAAACAGCTGCAATGGCCTTGTTATTGGTACACTATAAACAAAAAATTAGCTTCACACTAAAAACAAACAAACAGAAAACACAGCAACATGAACAAAAGTAATCGTCACCTTAAAAACGCAGCTAAGTGAGCAAACAAAATACAGGAACATCAGAGGTCTGTAGAATGAGTATATGGCATGCTAAAAGCGAAACAAAGCTTAGCACTAAGAAACAAACGAAGTATATATAGAGGTTACAATCTTTTTAGCATTGATAAGAAATTATGTATGTGCATATATGTTCAGATCCACATCATGAAGTTTATTATACAAGTGCGTAATTCTAGACATGGGTGAGGAATCATATGGGGTATTAGGGTAAAATGGTAAAATCACTCTACTACTTCGCGTCGGTACGTGAAAGTTCACGGATGATAAGAGTGATTGCTATCAGTCCGGCCAGAAGTTACATTATGTAAAAACACACATCACGAATGGTACGATTTAAGCCGAAATAGTTCACAAGTGATTCATAATTATATTAACAATGTTGAAAATATCTGTCATAAGCTGTTCGCACCAGGCGCTTCTGAACTCGCTCAATTTCGTTGCTCTGACTAGAAGACATTCAAGTCATTAACGAACCAAGGAACAAAATAAATGGATCAAACATGTAAAGCTAAAAAAGTATGCTTCATTCGTGAAATTAGCCCCAGTGTACGTAGGGAAGTACCCACTATCGAAGTGACTTGTTCTTTAAAAGTGAGCCGGCTATCAACAACAACGCCAAGGTAACGCACAGTAGAAACACTCTGTATGACCGTTACACCCGGTAGTGTGTATTGAAAACCAAGCTGATCGCGCTTCGTGGACAATGAAATAATTTTCGTCTTTTGTGGATTGAAAAACAAATTATGTGAGCACCACCTTGACACGCTACTTATATCTTGTTGCAATAATGAACAGTCCCCCAATATCACGAACTGATGAATATAGCTTGATGTCATCAGAAAACAATAGAATCTTAGCATATTTAACTCTTCAGTATCATCTAGAACAAGCACACGTCAAGTATCACGACGTAATACCGCTTAAAAGTTTACGAGATTGGCGAAAAAGCGCATCCAAACGCTGAGTCAAACGTCATCGCGCAGAATAATTGTTTCGTTTGTTTTGTACTAGGTGGCGCGAGTAGCAAAACAGGATCCGGACCGCGCATGTGCCTTTGTGCGCCCGCACTCTCCTGGTTGCTTCATCTGAGCTCAGCGACGATGGAGGTCGGATTTGCGTGGAGCAGACTACACTTGTAACCCGTCGTACGGGCTGGCGCAGATGTTTGGACCACATGGCCACGTGGTACGAACAGTCGATGACGACACGGAACCAGTATAGGCATCCGCAATTAAAGTTTCGGTTTCACTTTCGGGTTTACGCTTAATAAGGATTGAGATAAAAATAGTGAACTTTCTGGGAAACAAATGACGTAGAACCGTGTTTTAGTGTTTCCCAAAGTATAATCATTTATTATACCGATATTTTAAAAACTGATAACTCAATCTGTCATCTTTGACACCGTCTTTTTACGATGATAACTCAATCTGTGCGTTCCAAGCATTCTAACAAACCCAAAGTGCAATCCTGCACGCCCTGTGGTCGACGAAGAGTGCTTGTCGTCTAATTGCAGGCGATGGCTTCCCCTGAAGCCATATAACAGAGTATCCTCAGAATGTGTGCTTATACTCTTTTCAAAACGAGTTATAATAACTTTGTTTAGAACCTGCGTGGATTTTAGGAACTTCCTTGGTCTAGAGAATGCAGTACACCAGAGAGATGTGTGCTTTTGTATTGCCCTGAGATGAGTAGGCGGTTTTATTTTTTAGAACTTGAAATATGTAATAACTAATATCTTTTGAAGAATAAGATATAAAAAATGACCTTCAGATATGACTTCAGGGCCGCTTTAAGGTGCAACAGAGTAACACATGCGTTTTCTAGAAACTTGATTTAATCTTACCAGTTGCAGGCAGAACTCCTGGCTTGCTTTCAGCTTTTCCTCAATTTCATCAACATCTGCATCTGTTTTCAATGGTAGTGAAATACAGGCTTCTTCAGCTGGCTCACAAGGTTCTTCTCTTTCCAACAGCTTTTTGGTTATTGTTTTCAGTTGCTTGTTTACGAGGGGAAGCTCTCTTGGTATAAGACGTGAGAAATCTGAAAACACAACAAAAACAAAAAGCGCAAACATGTTAGACAACAGATATAATGGAAAAAATTGGGTTGTGTGTGTGTTTATACAGCCTAGAACTTGGTCTGCCTCAGAGGAATGTAGTGTCGTTTCTGTTATCCAAAGGAGGGCACAGAGAGGAGCACCAGCTCGCTCACTTAAAGATATAGAAGCTACTGCACGCGCTGTAGCAGTGGTCTGAAACTCATTCGAGCGTGGGGGCCAGACAGCGCACACCGGAAAGGTCGCGGGCCAACGTAAGACCGGGGGGGGGGGGGGGGGGGGGGGGGTTAAAAGTTTTAAAGGGAAAAGACCTCGCTCTCATATACTTTTTGTAAAATCACAGTTTTGCCGGTGGCGTCTTTTGATTTCATTTGTTTTGTGACCACTTTGGGCCCTGCCCTGATGTGAAAACAAGAATTAAAATTACAGCGTCCCGCCAGCGTGCTGGCATTTTTAATGGAACAAGAGAAGTACACCGTCGTTCCCGTTGCTCAATTCGCGCAGGAATTAACCAAGCTCAACATGTCTCTAAAAAATTGTCAGCTAATTTGAGAGTTGTTGCTTTTCCGACAATTTTTTTTTTTGAAGGCGAGAATCCTGAGCTTGTAGCTCTATGTTTGGCAGCTGCTCCTGCTGATCGTGAGTTCGCGCAGCCGAGATCCATCCTTCAATGAATGGCTTGCACTTGCAGCCTAGTAGCGGAATCGTTGTTCGTTAAAAAAAGCTGGGAGGTAAAAAATAAAATGAAGCAAAGGGCAAATGAACACAGATAAGTAAAAAATATGTGAATATCTTAAAAGAGCAGAGCTACTTTTCGAGCGAAAATGAATCGACGAGATGAGATCACTATGGTCAAATACGATATTCTGTATGGCGCATTCCTAGCGCTCGAGACATGGGAATCGGGACTCGTAGCCGGTTGCCTGCGGGCCGCGTCCCAGCGAGTCGCGGGCCGCATGCGGCCCGCGTGTTTTAGACCCCTGCGCTATAGCATCCACTAGCGCTGCTACTTAAATAGCAATACATCAGTTGCACTGACGTAATTTGGTCCTTTTTTTTGGGTGGCCGAACTTCCTCGACCATAGCCTATACGGTACCTATTCTACAAGCAGGTCGTGAGTGAGCAGAAAAAGTCAGTGCAGCTTGCACCGCATTAACGACACGCTTCTGCCACCAGCGAGGAAGGACATGACGCCACGTACAGTCCACGCATATAAACAGTACATTTAACATTAGGTTAAATATGATCATTAATAACTGCCACTGATAAGAAACAACACATCTGTATTCTGGACGAACCACTACTGTAAATTACTACTTTGGCGGGTGCGGCAGCTTGCAAATTTCACAAAGTGCCAGCTTTGGCACTACGTTGCAGGCACCGACATTCCCAATTGGGATCGGTATGATATATATTTGTATTCATGAGGTGACATCTTGGAGCAAGTCATATTTTGTAATTTGTTTTTCCGAATTACGAGGTTCGACAAAAATAGGCACCTGTGAAAATTAAGTTGTTTACAGTATATTTCTCTTTGTAACTGCCACCTAAGCAGCTACCCAAGTAGACAAGATCGGAACATTTGCAATGCGACCTGCTGCTACATGCGCAGTATCCGCGACTCCAACTAACTATAGGTGGCGCCACTCATTTTCCAAGATGGCGGGTTTAGTGAGGGTCAGAGATGCGTGCCGCTGTTGAGCCCGTCTAGTGTGCTGGCTTCACTGAGCGACATAAATTATTTCTGGTAATATGAGGAAGCTAATGTTTTATGAGCGCAGGTTACCCCTTTAACCTGAAAACAAGAACGGTGTTTAGCGTATTTTTTACGGAAGGATGCGCGTTTTAATTCTGGAGCGAAACCGAAACTTACCTCTATTTTGGATTTAATTTCTCGATATAGGCCTTAATTTCGAATTATTTCACGACTCAAGATGTGTCTCACATCGTAATTATTTACTTAGAAAAGTTGTTCGCGGAAACTTTATTTTGTGACATATTGTTCGATCCAGGGTGATAATTGTAGTTGCTGAAAAAATCTGTGCTGATATCTGTGCGTTCTCGCAGCCTTTCTCTCGCTCAGATAATTGTCATGGGAAATAATGACAATTATTCCAGCACAAGAATAAGAAAATAATTCTAATTTTTATAATATGTCCACGAAACGCATAAACTAATAAACGCTGCTCTCACTGCAACAACCCAAAGACGGAATCCGAGTCAGACAGCTGAAGTGTGTGTGTGTGTGTTTATAGCACCGCGTGACGTGTAGGACTTCATATTACATCCATTGTTTGACTGTTTGTCTATCTTGATAACTATGTCAGAGTTTTTCATATGCTAAAAAGAAAACAGAATTATACCTTTCTGGAAAGACTATTATTGTTAAATAGCGTATTCTCGCGATCTTGGCGTTAATTGGAGGCATACTTTGCCGCGATTTGTATTAATAATAATAATATTAAAAGTCACATATTTGAATAAGTAATTCTTCAAGTTCTAATATAATTTGTTGCTTATGATCTAATTTTAAACGCGCGAAGAAATATGACAATAAAAACTGTGCTAATTATCATCACTGGTTTCAGTTGCTGCATTTTAATTACCAAAAAAAAATAGTCTAAAATCAATGAAAACATTTTAGCGAATGTGAGAAATCCATGTAAAATTACATTAATTGTGAATAAAGTATATTGTGCTCAAAGTCGCGACTTTTGACAACCGGCGAAACGCCCAAAGTCGCCGCCAATAACCTTCCAAACCAAATGCCCAAAAATATTAAAAAAAATAAATAAAAAAATTAAAAAAAGAAAAAAGCTTTTTTTTTTAATATTAGTTTTTTAATAACATTTATTTACTTTTGTATTTGCTCGCCGTTGTTTTGCCAATCTCAACCTTTCCAGTTCGAAGGAACGCCTACCTGCTTGCACGTCTGGTCACTGCAGCACGTTTCGTTGGCGTTGGAAGCCGGTGAAACAGTTGTGTTTTAATATTGCGTATACGAGCGAACTCAAGTCCTGTGTGTTCGCGTTAGCTTTACGTGTTCAACACTGCGCGTGCGCGGAGCCCGAAACTGCGGTCTTGGATGGCGCATGGCGATGGGGCGCACGCACAACGTGGGGCACGGAACTCTAACGCAAACGCATACCGCTTGCGTTTGCTTCTATGCGCAATACTAAAACTCTCCAGTAAGGTACAATCCCATACCGGCTGCAGCACTACGTTGGGACAGTGAAAAGTCTTGTTTACATTCGGAAACGACATTTCGCAAGCCATGATCGCGAGCAGTTCCGCCATGCCCGCTGAGCAGGAGAGCCGGGGGACCCTCACTAGAGCGCTTCCCGTTTCCGCCGTGGGAGGGCGAGCGTCGAGCTGGAGACGCGAATACACAACAAATGCAGTTGTGAGCACTGTTAGTACCATTGAGTCACAGCTTTGTGAGCCTGACTGTCTGAAGACGAGTATTCCTTCTCTGAGACAGACACTCTGTACATGTATGTGTGTTAATTGTCTGAAGACGAGCATTCCAACTCTGAGGCGGCTCTGTACATGCATATGGGTTAACATTGTGCAGCTCCTAAACTTAGCAGTGCTTCCGTGTTATGTGCTGTGCTGGAGGGCTCTCCCAATTCGAACAAATTCAAATGTGAACAATGCCTTACAACAGGCATTGGCAACGTTTATTGTTTGCGGATTGGGTGATGGTGTAACACACAGGCTGCAGTCCGATGCTGGCAGAGTGAGAGGGGACCATTAAGTGCGGGTTTTACTATGGTTTTTTTGAGAAAAGGCTTCGGCATGCTGTCCTCGTTCCTTACTCGGCTGTGAAATGCTCAGCATGCAGAAAAGCTCTCCTCTGCGAAATACTGTACGCTGTGCATACTTTCATTCTCCAGAGACTCAGTTTCTGTGTTTGAGTGATAAGCGGTGAAAAGGTGTATACTTTAAAATGAAAAAATGAAAGCCGCTTACAACTCCCTGTAACGCCGAATTAGAGCGCAGCTCTTGAGGAGGAGGAGGCAAGGGCACTGGGGGGGGGGGGGGCTTAAACTAACCAGGGGGGGGGGTCACGTGACCTTGGGGGTCACGTGACCCCCAATGCCGATGTCATCACTGACGTCACTGATGACGTCATCAGTGACGATGACGATGCGGGTACCGATGACGTCATTAGTGACGTCACTGATGACTTCACCAGTGATGATGACGATGACGATGCGAATGTCGGTGACGTCATCAGTGACGTCGCTGATGACGTCATCAGTGATGATGACGATGGCGATGCGGATGCCGGTGACGACATCAGTGATGTCACTGATGACGTCATCAGTGATGATGACGATGACAATGCGGATGTCGGTAACGTCATCAGTGATGATGACGATGACGATGCGGATGCCGGTGACGTCATCAGTGATGATGACGATGATGATGTGGATGCCGGTGACGTCATCAGTGATGATGACGATGACGATGTGGATGCCGGTGACGTCATCAGTGATGATGACGATGACGATGTGGATGCCGGTGACGTCATCAGTGATGATGACGATGACGATGCGGATGCCGGTGACGTCATCAGTGATGATGACGATGACGATGCGGATGCCGGTGACGTCATCAGTGATGATGACGATGACGATGTGGATGCCGGTGACGTCATCAGTGATGATGACGATGACGATGTGGATGCCGGTGATGTCATCAGTGATGATGACGATGACGATGCGGATGCCGGTGACGTCATCAGTGATGATGACGATGACGATGTGGATGCCGGTGACGTCATCAGTGATGATGACGATGACGATGTGGATGCCGGTGACGTCATCAGTGACGATGACGTCATCGGGGGGTCACGCGACATCGGCGGGGGTCACGTGACCTCGAGGAGGGGCTCACGTGACCTCAGGGGAATCACGTGACCGGGGGGTCACGTGACCTCGGGGGGTCACGTGACCCCCATGAGGTCACGTGACCCCGGTGGGGGGCTCGCGCGGTGCATTATGGGACATTTCCCATGATGCACCGCGCGGTTACGCCGACGGCGACGGCGACGGCGACGGCGACGCCGCTCAAGCCGGAAACGGGCCCCTAAGAGCTGCGCTCTAAAAAGTGAAAGCCGTTTACAACTCCCTGTAACGCCGAATTAGAGCGCAGCTCTTGAGGAGGAGGAGGGAAGGGTACTGGGGGGGGAGTCAAGTGACCTTGGGTGGGGGTCACGTGACCTAGGGGGTCACGTGACGATGACGATGCCGATGACCTCATCAGTAACGATGACGATGCGGATACCGATGACGTCATCAGTGATGATGACAATGACGATGCGGATGCCGGCGACGTCATCAGTGACGTCACTGATGACGTCATCAGCGATGATGACGATGACGATGCGGATGCCGGTGACGTCATCAGTGATGATGACGATGACGATGCGGATGCCGGTGACGTCATAAGTGACGTCACTGATAACGTCATCAGTGATGATGACGATGACGATGCAGATGCCGGTGACGTCATCAGTGATGATGACGATGACGATGCGGATGCCGGTGACGTCATCAGTGACGTCACTGATGACGTCATCAGCAATGATGACGATGACGATGCGGATGCCGGTGACGTCATCAGTGATGATGACGATGACGATGCGGATGCCGGTGACGTCATCAGTGACGTCACTGATGACGTCATCAGCGATGATGACGATGACGATGCGGATGCTGGTGACGCCATCAGTGACGTCACTGATGACGTCATCAGCGATGATGACGATGACAATGCGGATGCCGGTGACGTCATCAGTGATGATGACGATGACGATGCAGATGCCGGTGACGTCATCAGTGACGTCACTGATGACGTCATCAGTGATGATGACAATGACAATGCGGATTCCGGTGACGTCATCAGTGATGATGACGATGACGATGCGGATGCCGGTGACGTTATCAGTGACGTCACTGATGACGTCATCGGGGGTCACGTGACTTGGGGTGTCACGTAACCTTGGGGGTCACGTGACTCCCCAAGGTCACGTGACCCCCGATGACCCTTCGGGAGGGGTCACGTGACCTTGGGGTCACGTGACCTTGGGATGACCTTGGGGTTCAAGTGACCTTGGGATGACCTTGGTTACGCCGACGGCGACGCCGCTCAAGCCGGGAACGGGCCCCTAAGAGCTGCGCTCTAAAAGCTTACCTGGAGGGCTTGATGAGGGTGGGACCATGAAGTTGCCTGCAGCTTCGTAATCACCTCTCTCACTGGAATGTGAAGCAAAAAGAAAACACTAAAGAGTGTTATCAGGGTGTTTTGACTGCTCGCTTCGCTCGCGGTGGCCCACTGAGCCCGAGCACAACAAAGCGTTCAGTACACCACCGTGAGGTACCATGGGAGCAAAATTTGTACCTATATTGTCAGAGTGTTTCCAAATAAAGCCACAGAGAGCACTTGCAATCTAATGGTAGCACCAAAGGAACAATACATGTAATAAAAAAAGGAAAGGAAAAGGATTTAGTGTTTCGACACCTCCTTGCAATGTGGCGACTAGTGCAATCGATATGGCCTAAAAGAGAGGCATCTGCCCCCCCCCCCCCCATGTGCATCAATTCCAAACATAGAGCAGGATCAATGTCCAAGATGAAAAATGTTTGCTCTTTTCCGTGTTAAAATTAAATACTTATTCTATCGGAACAAAAATAATAAAAAGTTAGAAGTGTTAGTTTATACCATGCATAAAATATTCAAGCAACTGCATGGGCGTTGATAATCTGAGTTGCAGATGCACAGAAAAAACACCCACAGACCCCTGCTTTCTGCGAAAGTTAGCGATGCGATGGTACATGACACCAATTGGGCAGTTGAAAACGCCCTGACAATTGGAAGCACCTTCCAGCATCTACAGCCAAAAATGTCACTGATCATACGTTTCAAGCTGTCATCGATACTCTGTACTGTTCAGATTAAGCACAGAGCGTACAGTCGCCTTATCCAACTGTTGTTCTCCTTTAGCCCCACGCCCCTTTGCAATGCCAGTGGCAATGAATGTATTTGAAATAAATGAAGAAATAAAAAAATTCATAGGCCCTATTGAAATTTGTTTCGTGTTCAACGCCACCTAGTTACTTTAAAGATAACTAAAATAACAAAGAAAAATAAATAGTATCATTTTGCAAATAGAAATGCTGATTTTGATTTTAATGATGAACTGAGATGTTGAAGACATCTGTTTTGCTTTCTTGGCAAGCAAAGAGTGCAAAGCGTCAATTCGTGCTTGATTGCGAGACAACACATTTGAAAACGGTCTCCCACATCGCTGCAACTCGAACTGGTTACCAGCAAAAACTTCGCGAAGCAAGCGGAGGTCCTTGTCAACCTGAAATCGTTTCCGAGGCCTACACTGCGACGCCTCTGCAAAAGATGTGGTTGGAAGTGACTGGCGGCAGACACCTTGGATTGAATGACAAACGTAAGCGGTGCCACCCTCCCTCTGCTTAGTAAACTTTTCAGCAGAACGGAGCCTGCGCTCCTATTGCCCGTTGCTGGCTAGGCGTTGTGGGCATGCGCAGTAGCCTCCTGGCTCGGGTGGCGTCGGCCATAACAACAAAATCGCTACAAAAGATGTTTACTAACTAAGTCTTCACTAGAAATTCCCTATGTCTCAGAACCTTGTTATCCTCGGGGACGGCTTTTCTTCGCAATGCAGTCAAAGCTACGAGCGACCGTGACCTTACACAACCAGGGCACTGATCGAAGCTACATAAGTGCTCTCTAGCTTCACTTCCGGTATGCAAAGAAAAGTTGTCCCCAAGTATAGTACCTTCCTCACGGGCATTTGGTCTGGTCGAGGTGAACACTAAAGTAAACAAGTTAATCATATCCGCAAGTCCTGCACTATCAGTAAGAGGTTCTTTTTAAAATCAGGGCTCTGGAAAATTGTCTCGCTGAACCAATGCTCAATTTCATAAAATATTGACATGTCATACCTGTCCTTAAATTGTGTGAGTTAAGTCTGCATTTGATTACATTCATAGAATGCTTTCTATGTACAAAATTAACAGACATTGCTCTTTACTTCGCTTCTCCATTACAAAATATACAACATTCTCTTACCTTTGATGCCAGAAAGGTGGTGATGAGGCTCCTCCGATTCCTTCCTCATGGTCAGACTCATCCAATGCATCTGCATCTTACAAAAAGGAGTCAGTGTTTTATATGGCAGTGAAAGCCATAACCTTCAGATTTCACATTAATATTTATCATAACCGAAAACACCTTCTGTGTCTTTGGTGTGTCTGTGGGTATTATTTATTTGAATTTTATAGTTCAGATAACTGGCAATATTGCATAAATTAAACTCCAATAAATTTGAAACGTTATATCACTGAAACTTTACTGGCAGAAAACTGTGATAAGTGCCAAATTTGCAATAAAAAATAAGATCAGAAAACATGGAGTCCTAGGCAAAACATATCAATGTACAATGTTGCCAAAGTTCTAACAGTTCACATAAAAACTGAGCACCTTGGTCACTTGATGTTGCCACATTATCAGCATCCTCCGCTCTCCTTAGTTTCGATCTTGCTTTCTGGAAAGTATCTAAAAAGATAAGCAGACAATGAAATAGCGTATTTCACAACCGAAGACTGTCAAAATCCAAAGTAGAGATGGCATATTTATATAGGGTTGCTCAAAGATCAAATGAAGCATTCATCTAAGAAAGAGATTTGCTTACTAGAATGAAGCATTCGCCTAAAAAAAAGATTAGCTTGTTTAATTCCCTCCTACAAGAAAGGTGTAGGCAGTTAAAAGTGTTCCATAGCACATTGATTACCTCATATTAGGAAAAATCAGGTACATGTGGGCTCGACTCTACTTCGAGACGGCAAGACCGCTCAAAAAAAGTGAGAGCAGCACAGACGCCTAGAACTATCGAAATTATATTAGCTCCCAAGGCTTCTTATTTTATGTAATGGGCTTCAGTTTATGTTAGGAGTACCCACTGATATCTTTGTGGTTGAGGATTGAGAATAGTAGTCACGAGAAATGTAACATCAGATTTATGACCACGGTAGTTAGCCAAATTCCCTACATTTTCTGACTTCGGTAGACACTCGGCTAAAAAAGCATAAAAAAGACAGAAAACATGTTGGCTTGCCTACCTTCCTTGCTCAGGATGACAATGCTGTGCCTTGTGTATGTCAAATCTGGGGACTCTCTGAGTTTCACGGCTTTGATAGCTCTTGATGCCCTAAACTTCGACGGCCAGAGGCACTCATTTCCATTGAGCCAATTCGACGGGACCACGTCAACACTGCTATCACTCAAAAAACGAACAACTGCAAACATTATGTCTGAAATGATGGAACAACAAGGTCATACAGTCGCAAAATGAAAAAGGAAACCAAATGTTAAAGTTTCATCAGTTTCTAAAAAAACTGCTGTGCCATCTACAAACACGCCCCCCTGGGTGCATTTGCCACAGCCAAAGTAGCCCGAGTGCGACTTGATACCCAACAAGAACGCTTTTGCTGGAGCATCACATACAAATCCCCTAATGTACACCGTGAAGAGCTGCCCAGAAAAAGGGAGCCCATTTGTAAGAAGATTTATCAAGGTCATCAATAAATACCGAAAGGTACTCATCGACTAAGGTTGGCTTCGCGTGGCCATGGTAGCAACCAACCAGGAACACTCCACTACCAGTTACGTCCGGTGTTTTCCCAAGTATTGGCCAAAACTGACTGTGCGTGCTCTTTGTTAGTGGAAGGCCGTCAACATAGAACATGATGCCGAGCCGAGCGGGTACAGGCGACATGTCAACCACGTGTGAAAGTAGAGCCCTCAAGCTATCTGCAATATCAAAATGGCAGTAGGATCCTGGAGGCACGCTCGTGTTATTAGCTCTGCGAGGCGTGGCCAACAGAGTTCTAGCGTCGCCTGGTGTGCCCGAGTAGCACGGGTGCTCCTTCAGCTCTTTCGCCAGCGAGGAAAGGGCCCTCTGAGTAATCTTATGCTCTCCAGCCCATTGCGCCAAGAAACGTCTCAGGCGACGCTCTGGATCATCGGTATCTGCCGGCTGCTTATCGGAGACGCTCTCGGGAAGAGAGAGTTGTTCGGATAGAGCCTCGACCTCCTCACAACTTGAATCTGTCTCGCTTTCGGTTATGTCTGTAGACTCACCAGTGGACGACTCTACAGGGTGTCACAAAAGAAAATTTACACGGTCTCTTTAACCGCAAAAATAAACTAAGCGTCGCCGAACGCTCATTCTCCGCCCAAAGGTAGAGCTAGAGGTCACAACCAGATGCCAAAGTTTCAGCTTGATCCGATAAATTAATCAAAAGTTATAAGTGATTTTCTGAAAATTTCAATGGGAAAATGGCGGCCGACGGAGTTTTCAAACACATGGGGCTCTATGGCACCAGAAACCGAAAACGGGCAAAATTGGGCTCCATTTTCCCATTGAAATTTTCAGAAAATCACTTATAACTTTTGATTAATTTATCAGATCGGGCTGAAACTTTGGCATTTGGTTGTGACCGCTAGCTCTACCTTTGGGCGGAGAATGAGCGTTTGGCGATGCCTAGTTTTTTTTTGCGGTTAAAAAGACCGTGTAAATTTTCATTTGTGACACCTGTAGTTCACTCTCGGAGTCAGAACTGGAGGATCCATTTCCGAACTCTAGACTGTTGTCATCGATTGTACCGCGGGTGCAAACTTGGGAGTCGTTTTCACTCCCGGAAGCATGCTCTGAATTAACATTAGCAGTGCCAGCTGTAGTAGTCTCGAAACTGCTCAAGGCGGTAGCACGGGACAGCTCTTCGGTAAGGCGGCGCCTCTTCTGCCACCGCGACAGATGTTCAAACAATTTCCTTTTCTTTGGATGCGGCATATTTTGATTACCTGATCTGTAGTGGCGGCTGATGGTGCGTTCGACTCAGTGTGGGCCACACGGGTTGCTTGCCTGAATGCGCAGGTAGCGAAGCAGCTAGAGGCTGGAGGAGATGACGCCAGGGAGTTCGTCTCGAGGAGCGCGCCAAAGCAAAAGCGAAGTGACCCTTTCGCAAGCAGGTAGACCCAGACCGACCAAAAAAAAAAAGGAAACGAATCCAAGAAATACGCAGTCGGATGTCTTTTTATTAACAACTAAAATGTTCACATTAAAAATAAAAATATATTGAACACTTTTGAACACATACGGATCTTGCTCGTTGATATGGGCCCTATTTATTAGTGTCGTGACGTCACAATGTAATGCGGTCCGGTCCGCTGATGCGGTCCTAGCGTCTATTTTGTCCCGCGTCTTCTTTTGGGTCCCTCGGTTTCCGGCTCATTACGCACCACCGAGTCATTGATGTGCTCGTCGCGACAGTGGCGGTGGTCCGGTACACACTCACCTCACCACCCCACCACTCACCTCACTATATATGGTGCTTCGAGCTCGGTCGGTTCCGTCCAAGCACCGTGGTGTGTGCTACTTTTGTTGAGTGTTTCGGTAGATTGTGTGTTGTCATTGTGCTTGTTTTAGCACCATGTGCTTGGCTGATGAGTGAGCGTCCTTGGTGAGCGTGCGATAATCGTGGATTGTCGACGGGCGCGCGCGCCCGACCGCGTTGCGAAACGTCGGCGAAGCTTTCGCCGAGATAGACTCTCGAATCTCGGCGTCGGCTGGCTGGCGACGGACGTTGCACAGAAGCCTGCAGAAGCCTTCACGCCAGCTCCCGTATTTGCCGTGGTCCCCTCGTCCCGTTGTTGCCCCAGTCGGATCGCTCGGGATGGGTTGTATGTTCGCCTGCCTGCCGTTGGGGCGTGTGTCATGTAGTGTATCCGCTGGTCAGTTGGTTGAATGTGGTTGTGTTGGTGCACATTTTGCCAATGTTGTTCTGTTTATTCTGTTCGCTCGATTGAGTGAGTCGGCGCGTCGACGTGGACCTGTCTCGGAGCCGAGAAAGTGCGTAGGCCTAACGATACGGCCGCGCTTGGTCTAGTTCGACGGGACGGACGTCGGCTTCCCGTTTTAGTGTCATATCCGTGAGTTCCGACGCAAAAGTCTAGTGATTAGGTTTGTGCACAGGACATATTAGCAGCGGGTCGCTGCGGCCTGCGGCACCATCTGCTTCTTTTTCGTTGATGTTACTTTCGTCACGAAATAAAGGTTTTTCTACGCAAGTAATCTTCGCTATTTGCTCGATTTGGAACGTACCACAGCGCTGAGATACGAACTGCCGCGAATAGACGCGGACGGACCATTCCTTTCGCAACGTAGCGCGGCCTAGCGAAGTGGACGACGAACACCGTCCGTTTCACGTCGTCGGACGTTACGTTTGTACTTACCTGTACAGTTTTCTGTGCGCGATTATGCTGTAAACGTGAGTGACGTCGCACAGAGGCTCATGAGGGGTGGAGAAATTTGTAATAATTAACGCGAAGTAATAAAAGCAATCGTTGATAAGGAAAAAAAGACATACCCATGAAAGACAGAATTATACAAAGAAACTTTTTCGGATATCCCGACGTTGAGATCAAAATGTTTTCGAGATTACAAAAGACGTCTTGTAGATGTCTTGTGGACGTCTATAAAAATATGTCTTCCAGACAGCTTGACAAGGTGTCCTGTAGACGTCTAGGTAAAGGCGTCTTATAGACGTCTAGAAAAGTTATCTTGTAGACATCTTGCGTAGCCCAAGACGTCTTGAGCTCATTTTAGACCTTTCAAGACGTCTACAAGACGTTCTGTGTTCACTGGGGAATAGGCTTCAGGCAATTTTGACAAAGTCATAACTAGGGATGCCGCGAACCACCCTAGGTTCGAATTCAAAAGGTTTCGATATTTTCGAACCGAATTGAGGTTCGAAATCGAAATATTTCGATGTTTTCAACAGTACCGAGGTTCGAATTCGAAAAGTTCGCAACTTTCAAACACCGTGGAGTTTCGCAATCAAAAAGGTCGAAGCTTAAAATTCGGATTCGATTGTTTTGAATATTTCTTTACTTGTTATTCGAGAAATTCGAAGATTTCCAACTTTCCTAACTTGAAATTCTTAGGATCTAAAGTTAGAAAACTGCGAACATTTCGAACTTCTTTGAATCTGAATTTCGAAAATTTGAAGATTTCGATTTTCTTTGGATCTGAATTTCGAAAAATTCGAACGTTTCAAATTTTTATAGACATAAAGTTCGATAAATTTGAAGATTTCGAATTTATTTCTGTACAAAGTTCTAAAGTTCAAAAGTTTCAATTTTCTTTTAAGGCTAAACTCGAAAATAACTTAGAAGGTTTCGAATTTCTTTAAAGTCCAAGTGCGCAAAGTTCGAAGTCGGGTTTTCGCGTTCCCCCACAGTTTCAGTATCAAATATTGTTTTCACGCCTCAGTGGTTTTCATAAAATCAGGTTCAGAAAAGTTCGGGTGTGATATTTAGACTGTGCGAAGTTGGTCAGGCAATTAAATGAGACGTCGAGTGTCCCGGATGTACTGGAATATTTGCCAGTGCAGAGCGACGTGTGCCCATAGAACAGTGATTGTGACCAACAGCCCGGGGGGGGGGGGGGGGGTAATTAACGTGCATCACGCAGTAGTGACCACATGAACGCAATGCTTAACGATACAGTCGATACTCATCCAGTATGAAACGGCCAGGGGAAGGCAAAAGATTGAGGCTCAGAAAAGCTTGAAGCGATCTGGCAAACTGCCTCCCTACCCCCTTGCACGCTGATAGTAATCCGATCGAACGCCGCCCGAGTGCCGCTGGCATATAGTAATATTAGTTTGTGCATGATGGAAAACCATGATGGAATGAACTTTGAAAGAAAAATTGTACGAAGAAAGAAAAACGAGAGGAGAACGTCTCAAACTCAGCTAGCTCAGGACAACGTCGAGTTTGAGACGTTGTCCCGTCCCCTTTTTTCTGTCTTCTTACACTTTTTCTTTCAAATTTCATATCCAGTCTCAGGATTTTGCATCACGATCAACATACACCAGCTCGCCTGCACCTTGGCAATTTTTCAGTTTGTAATTGCTTTAGATGCTTATTTTCCGGGACGGAAGAAACGCCGAGCAAAACGCAACAGAAGCCGACACAACACGAGGTCGAGGAGCGTTCTACCATACCAATGACGTCAGGAAAGTAAAAACTGGGGACGAAGAAAAAAAAAAAAGAGGGGGGGGGGATTTTGGATTGTTAAAGAAAACAATGCGGGGAAAGACGGTGTGGTCGAGCTTATTTTAATCTGAAATTATTTATGCATATGTATAGCTACTGTCGTCCTACACAGCATAAAAGATCGCGTAGATGGTCGTTGTTAGAAACTCGTCCCTACTCGTCACATGCTCAGTGGTTCGTAAGTTCAAAGCTATGTCTTTGCAACCTATATAACTATGCCAATAATAATAAAAAAATGAAACATAACAATAAATGCGGGAATAAAAAGCTGGCGAGAAAAAAGAAACTATCAAGAATCCGCCGTAAGTGTTGTATTCTTGCAGATTCAGAGGCCCAGAACTACGAAACAAGTTTCTCCTACCAAAATTTGTAAAGGCTAAAAGAAACACGTTCCAAAAACGTAAAACGACAAAAAAAAATGATTTTTTTCTTTAATGACGTGCTGAACTTGAACAGTATTACAAACCTTCCCCTATGTGTTAATTTATTCCTCAACGTGAAAAAAAAACAATAAATACATCATTTTGTATTCTGCAGATGTCAATAATATGTACTGTCTGTGGTGTTAATTTAAATGCGAGACGAAAACAATTACCGAGTTTAGGGCATAATCGCCCGTAGCTACATGTTTGGACATTTCTTCGAAACTCATCTTGAACAGCAATATTCTTACCTAAAGACGACACTTACCTAGGCTATACATAGATAAGTCTTAAAAAGTTTAACATCTGTACCATACAGAGCTTCGGCTATAACGTGCTTCAAATATGGAACGAACGACAATTGTCAAAAACCCGTCGTCCTTGCTTGCTCCTTCGGGAATTTATTTCTTTAAAAACAAGCATGCCAGATGATTGAAATAAACGGCATTGTCTTTCGCAAGGAATGCGGCACCGCATGTCAAAATTTGAGAAGAGAAATTACGAATGTACATCGTACGGCTTGAACCCAAATGAAACCGCCCGCCCGTCTTTCGAAGTTCGACGAACTTGAAACTTTTACCCTAAAAGTTCGAAGTTCTTCGAACGTTTGACTTTTCAGGAATCGAAAGTTCGAAAATTTTCGAATTCTTTAGATAAATAAATTCGAAAGTTCTTTGATAGGATGGATGCTTGGGTGAGTTGGTGAACCATACTTGACGGTGACAGCGCAGGGAAAACCAAATTCACACCAGACACTCAGGAAGACAAGCGCGTATGCTTGTCTTCCTGAGTGTCTGGTTTGAGATTGGTTTTCCCTGCGCTGTCACCGTCAAGTTCGAAAGTTCGAAAATGATCGAATTTCTTAGCGTAGGGAGTTCAAAAGTTCGAAAATCTTCAACCATTTTAGTGGAAGAAATTCGAAAGTTCGAAAATCATCGATTTTTTAGTCTATCAAGTTCGAAAGTTTGACAAGCATCCAATTTCACAGCGTAATAAGTTCGAGAAGGATAGAGCTTTTTAGCGTAAAAAGTTCGAAGGTTCGAAAAACATTGCGTTTCTGAACGTGTAAAGTTCGAAATTTCTAAAAGCGTCGAACTTCTTAGTTTAACAAGTTCGAAAATTCGGTTTCCGCCGAATTTCTCGATATGTAAAGTTCAAAAGTTTGAAATATTTCGAACCGCTTGAATCGATCATCGAGCCTTCGGTTCGAAGAAGTTCGCGGCATCCCTAGTCATAACTCATAACCTGTACTGACGCTGGTGTGCCGAAGAAATCACTTAAATAGACCCCGCTAGTATTCGTACCCGTGGCGACGTCTCGAAAAGGCGGGAAGACCTATTTTCCGTGGCGTTCAATTTGTAACATCAGAGTAGGCTCGTAAAGGCCGGTTCACACATCTGCGTTCCGATCTAGAGGAACGACAGAAACGACACGAACGACATGACACCGGGACCACCGTGACACATCATCGCTTGATAAAGCTGCTCTCTGCCATCTCTGTCACGTTCTGTTATACGACCAGAATCGTCCCGGTGTGATGTCGCTCGTGTTATTTCTGTCGCTCGGAACGCAGATGTGTGAACCGGGCTTGAGGTAATAGACCGACCCACCGCCAGTTTCGCTACGCCTCCTCCGGGGCAATGCATTGCGGGAAGAGTAGCCTTTCCGCACGAGGCTTGCGAGTGTCGATCACGAGCCGTCTCGTGCACTACCACTGCCTCCAGTGAAGTACAACTATATATATGGCTGCGTCACGCACGCTCCAGACGGTTGGTGAGGGGGGAGGGGGTTCTATAAAACGTGAAAAGGGGTTTAATGCCTATGCAGATTGTTATCCTCCAGGAAGGGGGAAGAAAGATGAGAGAGGGGTTTGGTAAAAATAGTTGGCCGCAAATATGCGGAAGGGTGCCAATCAATCAACGTATGTGAGGAAAAAGTTGGAGAGGAAATGTAGAGCGTTGGGCAGATCATAGCTCATGGGAAACAGCGACGCGCGCAATCTAGCTGGTAGTTGTGTCTCTTTCAGGACTCATATGAGTCACACAGGTCTGCCGCGTCCCCGCGAAGCGGCGGCGCGATTAAGTTCGCGTTTCACGGCTACCACAATTGTCATTGTGGTAGCCGTGAGAGTGTGTGAGATCGGTCTATTGGTCAAAGCGAACGCGAGCTCTGGTTTTCATTTTTTTGCCGGGAGGTGTTTACAGATATTCCGTTTTCCTGGTTGATAACAAGAAACTATTGATATGTCGGCCTGAAATGTTCACTACAGTACGCACGGATGAGCACTGTTGAGCACTATATAAATAGGATTACGCTTTTAGCGAGAGCTCCAACACGTAGAATCGGTCAGCTGCCCAATGGCAAAGAAGACGACGTAGGCGATAGATCTCCGCCAGCTCCGACTCTACACACTACAACAATGTAAATACCTTGTTCATCGACTCTTAAAGACTACCGAAACCGACAGGTTAACCTCTACGTAACTACCTTTTTCAGAAAACTTGCAAGACGAGAATGCAAAACATCAGTTTTGGTATTTTGCGTGTATTGCTGGGCACAAAAGAAGCCTTACATAATTCTACAAAAAAAAAAAAAAAAAAAAAAAGAGCGGTATACGAGGCCACCACCGCGTCCAGAAACACTCCTTTAGAAAAAGTTTGGAACGATTATGCATCTCGCGAGCTCCGAGTGTGCACGCAGCCAAGAGCACGACAGAAAGCAACAGTTACGTCCGGCCGTCTGGCCGTCGAGTGCCGAGCCTCAGCTTCATAGGGCACGCTCCTTACGTAAACAAATAGCCGCTAGACAGGCCGAGCACGAGCCCGTACAGCCAAACGTATCCAAAAGAACGCCTCGCCGCACGCACCACTCCAGCAACGTAAGCGCACAGCGCACTGCGTACAAAGAGTGAGGAGCATTTGCGCTTGCGCCACCTGCGCCCTGCCCGTAGCGGTCACCACCGTAGTGCGCTGCGAACATGCGAAGAACGCGAGACGCCAAGAAGCCGCGTCGATGAAAGAGAGAGAAAGAGAAATGTCGTCTAGACGTCCGAGTAAAAAAAAAAAAATAAGTGTCGACGAAATGTAGCGAACTCTGTCAAGCATCGAATGTCGAAGAAACGGTCTGCCGATGAAACATCGCAGTGTCAATGAAACGATCTGTCTGTAAAAACTTCTTCGATGAACTGCGCGCCAAGAATGGCGCGGCTTGCCACATAAAAAGTGACGCACCCTACCTGATCGAGACCGCGACAAAGAGACACACGGAGGCGACCCCAAACCCCCGATCCACTCTAAACCAAATTAAGCAAAGCCATGCCAAACCAATTCAAATGAAACCAATCCAAGGACGGCTGCACGTATCAAGATAATAAATGCTGCCAGTATTTTATAAAGGCCGAGATGACTGAAAAACAATGTCGGCTGATGATTCCTTAAATCGCAGCCTAGTGCGGCAAGCACAGTCGATCAACAAAAGCAGAAGTAGCTCGAGTGAGAAGGAAAACTGGGCCTCCAACGGTCTCTGCTCATAGAACAGCATACGACTGACGGACACCACAGAACTGCGGAACCCCTCACCCAACACATGGGACTATGGTGAGATTTCAAACCAGACGGACGTCACCCTACCTAACAATACCGCCGCCCCCCCCCCCCCCCCCCAAAAGAAAAAAAAAAAGAGAGAAAAAATATTTGGTCAGTGCATATGTTTATTATATATATGCTGCATAAACTTCCGTAGAATTACGTGTGGGTGGCACACGAAAAAAGAAACGGGGATGATATATGTATTAATCGTTCATTTTGCACAAATGAGCGAGGTATGCACAGCGAGGCGATGTTCTAATCACTGCGAGGTTGTCTGTGTAACCTGTCGGAAGGCGCGTTTGTGTTTTTTTGCTGCCCCTTGTCAGCAGGCGAAAGTTCAACACACCAAATTTCGTCAGCTTGCATTTAGTTATTTTCGTAACTAATCAGGGTGAACGAGATTTGGTAGAAATGTGCGGAGCATAAACATAAACATAGTACATTTCTTTCAAATTGGATAAGCGGTTCAGAACTTCACTGTTTTAGGGTAGTTTCCCCGTCGCACGACTCATGCGGAGTCAGACCAACGGCTTGCGAGGAACAAAAGAAAAACAAAGAAAACAACTTTTAAGCGTGATGACCTGTGAGTGTGAGGACCTGTAAGTAAGATGAGCGTGAAGATCTGTGTGAGTGTTAGGACCGTGAGGACCTGTGAGGACCATGAGGAGCTGTGAGTGTGAGGACCTGTGAGTGCGAGGACCGTGATGACCTGTGAGTGTGAGGACCGTGAGGACCTGTGCGAGTGCGAGGACCGTGAGGACTTGTGAGTGTGAGGACCGTGAGGAGCTGTGAGTGTAACGACCTGTGAGTGCGAGGACCGTGATGGCCTGTGAGTGTGAGGGCCGTGAGGGCCTGTGTGAGTGTGAGAACCGTGAGGACCTGTGAGTGTGAGGACCGTGTAGAGCTCTGAGTGTGAGGACCTGTGAGTGCGAGGACCGTGATGACCTGTGAGTGTGAGGACCGTGAGGACCTG
This sequence comes from Ixodes scapularis, assembly GCF_016920785.2. Classification (NCBI taxonomy): domain Eukaryota; kingdom Metazoa; phylum Arthropoda; class Arachnida; order Ixodida; family Ixodidae; genus Ixodes; species Ixodes scapularis. The sequence goes on from NW_024609846.1 coordinate 127,990,396, forward strand.
TCAGTGTGATGACCTGTGAGTCTGATGGCCTGTGAGTCTGATGATTTGTGATGACCTGTGAGCGTGATGACCGTGATGATATGTGAGCGTGACGACCGCGATGACGACGGCGAGTGAGTTTTGGTTTTGTGATGAACCGTGAGGGTGAGTCCGGGTGATGACCCTATTTTGAATAAATCGTGATCGTGAGTGGGCGTGAGTCCTGATTGAGGAAAAAATAGTGATCGTGAGTTTGAGTGAGGACAGCTTAAAAAGCCGACCTATGTCATACCTCGGCATTCTCACTCATGAGTGCGATCACTCACGATCACTCACGCTCACCATCAGATTTGAGGTGATCGTGAGTGAGGCCGCGAGTCTCTAAAAATTGTGAGTGTGAGTGTGAGTGTGATCGTGAGTTACGTGAACTTATGAGTGTGAGTGTGAGTCCTGAGAACTGATGAGCGTGAGTCTGATCGCGAGTGTGATCGCGAGTTCTGAGAACTAATGAGTGTGAGTGCGAGTGTGAGCCCTGCGAACTCATGAGCGTGAGTTTGATCGTGAGTGTGATTGTGAGTTCTTAAAACTCTTTGAGTGTGAGTGCGAGTGTGAGCCCTACGAACTCATGAACGTGAGTTTGACCGTGAGTGTGATTGTTAGTTCTTAAAACTCTTGAGTGTGAGTGTGAGCTTGAGCGCTAAGTGAAGTACTCATGAGTGTGATTGTGAGTTTCGAGGCTCATGAGCATGAGCCTGAATCAAGACGTGAGTCTTTGGGTGGATATGAGTCCGGTGATCGCATTAGTCTGCGTGATGGCGTGAGCCTGAGGACCATGGCCATGATGAGTCGCGGTGAGCGCTGGTATATTCATAGCTGGGTTGGTCACGTGAGCTCCCAGGCCGTCTTAGTGGTCGAGGAGACTCTCGCTTCGCAACTACTGCGTGAGGTTCGGGCCTTCAGGGTTGGTTTGGGTGTCGCTCGCCTGCTCCTTCGCCATGTGAACGCGCCGGTTCCTGTCCATGGCGGAGGAGGGGGGGGGGGGTGCTTGTTCTTGCAGGCTCCTCCTTGCCAGCGCCCTCCGCAATGTCTCAACCAGCTGTAGAGGGCAGAGGGGGTATGAGGAAAGGGGGGGGGGGGGGTCGCTTTCGTTTCTCTTCGGCGTTCGCTCTTCGCTTCACGGTAGACTGCGAGACGCCAACGGACTGACGGCGCCTCGAGGCGGCGCGGTAACGTCGGAGTTGGGGAAGCGCTCCAAACGGTTAGCGCTCCTCTCTCTGTGGCATAGAAAGGTTCCTGTGTATTTCGGTTCCTGTTGTCAAGTTGGTGTCAGTGGGCACAGAATTTTACGATTGCGTCAACTATAACGTTCGCACAGCTGCAATAAAATTAAATGACTTGCATGATCCTCATCAGCACCCGGAATTTTATTTCTCCGCGCACCTCAACGTACCTTTCGCAATGAGTCATCACTCAGGAAGTGCGACAAAGGCGGTGTCATGATCGATCGAAGCTTCGAGTGAGGTCTTTCACATTGTGCGATATCATGCTTTTAAGTGTCGTTTGGGGCAAGATGGGCCAAGTGCATGACAGCCAGCCGGCAATGGCCAGGCGGCGCCACGAGAGTGCTGCCGCCACGGCCCGACGGGCTAGCCTGCCCGTCGGGCCGTGGCGAGCGGCGACGAACCCAATTTCAGCAGTCCCCGTGTGCACGTGCGCGCCATGTCCCTTTTTATTTTATGCGGTTTTTTAAGACCATCGGGAGCCTTGACAGGTCCAATTGTTGAGAGCATAATCTGGAGCTGTCATTTGGACACCTGTTTGAACTGTCTTCGTGCGCTTGCGGCGTCGCTCTATAATAATCGCCGCCCGATCGGTCTGTGCTTCGCTCGTCTCCCAGGAAGTGACACAACGCAACGAGAAGGCAGCGAATGGGTTTACTGTACTTCCCGGTTGCCCGTCTTCGAGAGCCGGCAGTCCGGACCCGCCGACCCTAGTTGTCGTCCGTCGTTCATAGCTGGCAGTCGGAGTCCGTGTCCACGCCTGCGGATCGTCCTTCCCACGCACTGCGTACGCTAGCTGTTCCGGGCTATCACAGCCAGAGTTTCGCTGCAGAACCACTCCTGCATCGCAATGGACTAGGCCGATAAGGCCAGGCTCGCCGTTTCCGCCGGTCCTGATTCGAAGCTCGCTGGTGGAACGCTCCGGGGACCGACATGGGCCGGACCAGCCAGAACGGCTCTATCGTTCCTGCCCGGCCCCAGCCTCGTGCAGCACGCTCTTCCTCTTTCCTCGCCGGCTGGCCCCCGCTCGCGCTTTCCTCGACCGTCTTCTTCTTCTCCCGGCGCCCCCACGACACTAGAATAAAATGTGGGTAATTAGAACCAAACTCTCCATGCTAGAGAACAGTTGACAAGTCTGGCGACAGGCAAAAAAGTGTGCGTGTGAAAAGGATATTTACGCTTCGCATGAGCTTTTTCTAGAAAAAAAAAAAAATTGCATACTGTTTTCTGCACGCCGTCACATTTGTTACCAGACTCAGCATTAAATTTGGTAGCCGAAACAAAAATTTGTTCTACGAAAATCCACTATTTAAAAAC